>NC_134582.1:124112216-124814716 GCF_037038515.1 Microtus pennsylvanicus
CAGAAGCACAAGACGAACTTCCCACTGGATCCTTCATGGACATACCCCCATGACCTGATGTTGGGGAGGGCTGCTACAAAACAAGATAGTCTGGCCATTCAGGGCCTATGCAGCCATCAACTCATAGTGGCTATGGTTCCCTGCATAATATTGTTACAGAATCAAAACTGTCAAAATTTCAGAATGGTTGGAAGGGGGGCTCACAGAGCTCTACCCCCAGCTGAATGATGACTGCTAGGGGAGGGGCAGTTAGTTTTTCAGGAATGTGAACCCCAGTAGATTGTTCATATTCCAATAGATTGCTCTATGCCAGAGCACATATAGACAGAAGTGACTGGACTCTGGGTAACAGCAGTCATCATCTTCATCATCTTCATCATCATCATCATCATCATAATAATAATAAAGAAAACGTTGTTGGAAGGGGAATATAGTGGGGAGTGGTCTGGGTAGAATTGGAAGGGAGTGTGTGGAATGAAGAATACGTGTATGAGATTCTCAAAGAATAACTAAAAATATATTTAAAAAGATGCTACCCTCTTGAGAATTCAATATACTCCGATCCTACCTCATTCATGATTTTAGATGGTGAGTCAGGGGATGATTGTCAAACAACATTAAGGGGACCTTATTCTACTTTTCTTTAGTTCTTTAGGACCCGAAGGAGTCACCACAGACTGGCTTGGGTGGGATTTGTTCATGAATCAGTCACCTGTTGTGCAGACCATCTTAACTCCCCCCTCCCATTAGTTAGAGAGCTGCCTTGCTCTTTATTCTTTAACACTCAAGTAAAGCACAAGACCAGGGGAGCAACCCAGACAGTGCTTACGGCTAGGTCTGTACAAGCTCAATTCTATACCCGGCCCAGCTCTAATCTTTCGGCCAGTATTTTACATTTATTTCTTTTCTAGACATTTTCTTAGTTTATTATAAAAGTTAACTTTTTAAGACAGCTGTTAGAAACCGGTTATCTTGTGGGCAGAGTGCTGTGGTTAGCCACTATTTATTGCCATATTTGATTCCTTGCCAGATCTTTGACTACTCCATCTTCTTTATTTTTTATTTTTATTTTTAATTAACTACAATACCGTGATTAGTATTAATTTTCAATAATACTTGGTGTTTTCTTCCATCTTAACACCTACATTATTCTGTTATTGAAGAACTCAAAGCCACAAAACTACACCAGAGGAAATTAAGACTATCTACAATCTATCAGTAGGAATAAGCGTGGGTGACATTTTTAGAATATGCATATATGTTATTTATAGTCATGCAAGAATATATTTGATTTTAGTAAACAAAAAATTAAATTTTGTTCAGTTACTTAATTTTTATATGCAGCATTGTGAATATTTTATGCTGGTAAACCCTTTTCAGCACAGAGTTTTTAATTGCAGTACATAATTATAGTATATGATTCAAGCCGTACTTTACTAATGCATATTAGTGAGCATTGTTTTCTGCTTCCATTTTTGTCATAAATGAACTATAAAGCATCATCCTTTTATATAAAACATTAATTAGTATTTTATAAATTGTTTTGCTAAAACTGACCATATTTATTGTAGGACATTTAGAAAATATATAAAGGGAAAATATTTGGAAAAAATAAGCCATAATTTCCAGGATAGAGAGAGTCATTTACTTTCCTTGCATATTTTTTTAAACATGTTTTTTTTTTGTGTGTGTGTCTGTGTGTGAGTGTGTGTGTATGTATGCGCGTGTGCATGCTTGTGCCTGAAAAATGCAGTTGTAGTTACTGATGCTTGATGCTCAGATGCTTGTTGCACAGGGGGCCGCCATGTACCACCCTCAGGCCTGCACACAAGTTAATCTGCCTCATTCTCTTACCTTTCCCAGGAAACAATACTTTCAGAACTGCCATTTTATAGATGAGGACAGTAAAGTACAGGAAGGGGTTATCTTCAGAAGCGGCAGAGGAGGAATTCCATCAAAGAGCCTCTGATTCTATCTGCTATTCTGGAGACTTTGGACACAGCTCAGGAGTTCACACCCAGCCAAGGCTAACACCCAGGAACTGGGCTGATTGATAGTCATGAGATCCCGGCACATGGTCCCAGCTTGACTTTAGTTAGAGTCAGGAGACTTCTGTCTCAAAGATTCTTTTAGTTCTCTGTCTCCTTTGCCAGCCGATGGAGTGGTTAGGCCCCTGTCCTGCTGGAATTTGCCTGCCTTGTGTCTCTATGACTTAAGGTCTGCTCTACTTATCTGACAAATGGACCGGAGTCAAGGCTAATGTGCCTGGCCCCTCCAGGGCACAGCCATATTCATACATTAAAGAACACTTTCTGGACCCTTCCATTGCAAAGAGAGTTAGGAAATCTGGGAAACTAAGGAGAAATTATGAAGAAAGAAGTATGTATTACCTGGAAAACATACATGACCTGAGACATCCTTCCAAAGCTGGGCCTTCATATCCACAAATAAATCATACTGAAATATAAACTGTTCTTAAGAGAGGCAGTTTGAGTGTCCTCTGAATTGGGATTTATTTGTTTGTTTTATTTTTGACAATGTGAGTTTGAAATTCCCAGCAAGCAACAGGGTTAATGCTTAGGAATATGAAGCTCATAATTTGAGGGACAAAAATGTTATATTGGACCCTAAGGTTGTGAAAACTGACAGCACTCTTTTTCTTTCTATTCTTCCTTCCTTCCTTTTTTCTTTTCTTTTCTTCCTCTCCTTCTCTCTCTCTCCTTTTTTTGCCTCCTTCCCTCCCTCCCTCCCTCCCTCTCTCCCTCCCTCCCTCCCTCCCTCCCTCCCTCCCTCCCTCCCTCCCTCCCTTCCTTTCTTAAATAGAACCTAAGAAAGAAATACTCCCACCACCTACCTTTACAGGGTTCATAGGAGAATGTTTGGCAGTTTGAGCTTCTTTTGTTCACACAGAGGAAGTGTTGTCCTCCAGCGACAGAGGTAGACATTTTCACAGCAGAGGTGACACCGGTAAGACCTAGTTACCATCAGTCAACACTAAGGTGGCTCAAGCAGATCACTTGCTCGTCTCATATTCATCCCACCTTCCATTTGAAATTCTACTTACTGAGAGATCCTGCACCTTACAAAAAGTAAGAACACTACAGAATGTCCTTCTAAGAAACCGTTTTCCCAGCAAGCACTGGTGGAGGAGCAGGAAGTGTCAGAATCAAGGATTCTTTGGCACTGTGCACGACACACATTTCAGTAACTTGGGACTTTTCTACCACTATTATCTATTTTGCATTCTGGCGAATTAGCTTATGCCGCTCTACCGGGGATCAGCAATCATCATTTGCTTCTCTTTCTCAGGAAGGGAAAGGCCTCAACATGAACTGACTCATTGCTAATGGAGAAATAACATTCAAAGTTCAACATGGGCCCACACACATTCATTTTTGAGGTAGGCAGTGTGTCCTGTGTTTTCACTCATCCTCATAAATGTACATCTCAAAGTGAAGAAAGCTGGACCAGGACTTCCAAGACGATGATTGTGATGTAGTGGGCCCCAAGTGCAAGCTGTTGGAGATAACACTTTGGTTGTCCAGACTGATAAGATGGTTTATCTTCTACCCAAGTTAAAATAAGTCTTCTGGGGGCTGTGGTGTAAATTTCTCTTCACTATAAACTCCTAGAGAAGGAGACTGTTTTCTTCTAGTTAAGTCAGAGAGCTTATCCCATCCCTCCTCTCACTCCCTGAGCCCAAATGGAGAATTGCAAGGCTGAGAAATCTCCCATGCGTTTCTCTATTTCCTCGCGAGTTGCCTGCTCAATCAGATGCCCTGTGATCTCAGGACAGGCTCTGATGATGGGAATTAGGCAGCTGGCTGCTCCATTTGAGTACACTGCAGGCTGTGCACCTCCTGTCTGCCCTTTTTTTACTTGCAAAACGGAAATCTCTCTAAGCTCCATCATCTTTGACACTGCTGTGAAAGCCAGTTTTAGCGATAAGATGAACGAAGCCGAATGGGATGTGTAGCAGGGATATATTTTTGACCCATATTTTAAAACTTTGGATGCAGCGGACATATCTAAGCAAAGTTGTGCCTCGTCTGCTAAAATGGAAGATTAATATCCAATAAATTACCTCCCCAATTCCTTTGTGCCGATTTTCAGTTTTTAATGCATGATACTATATGCTATCACGAAGAATCAATTCATCTTCTCATTCTATTTTCCCCCTAACTTTTTCTTTTTGATTAATGTGTTTTTACTTTCAAAAGTGTCCTTGTGTATTATGGCATTTTATGGTATTTTAAATATGTCATTAATATTTGAATTTTAAATAAAAAAATCACAGAATTTTTTTCTCTGAATATTTAAAAGTAGAATAGGATAGGATTATCATTTGGGAATTATTTTGATCCAATCCTTTCTGGAGGCAGTAGAATTAATTTGACCTCTAAATGTCTCCTTTAGAACTATGGCTCTCTAAAATAAGAATGTGAACCAGGTAAGGGGAGGCCAATCTCTGTAGAGTCTCCCACAGTGCACACAGTAAGTAGATAATTTAAGCATGTCACAATCTTTCAGAATTGTAACCAGATAAACATGAGGAGATGTTTATTTCCCCATTTTCTTTTACAGTTACTTTTACTTATTTATTTTGTGTATATCCATGTGGGGGTGGGGGATAGGCATACATGTGAAAGTCAGAACAGAAGCTACAGAGGTTGGGTCTGTGCACACGGTTCCTAGGGATCATACCAAGGTTAATCTTGGTAGCAATTACTTTTACCCACTGTGCCATCTAGAGGCCCCGCTTCTCCTATCCTCCCCTCCCCGCTGCCTTTGTAGATTGTTCTGCTTCAGGTCTAGCAATGAAGACATCATGATATGGGGTTACAGCATTGGGGTTACTTTCCAATTTGAGTCTTCCTATAGGATCCTAGGAAATGCTTTGGTTTGCATGCTTCATTTCCTCCTCAATAAATGTTGGGTATTTATTCCTTGCATTCTTGAAGGCTGTATGATATAGAAAAAAGGACTTGAATTTCAAAAGCAAGGATATCCAAGTTTAAGATCGTTTATTTTTTTTCATCTTACTATCTGAAAAATTAGGCAAATTCTTTAACACTCAGACTTCTGACATACTCATCTATAAAATATAAGAATCACATCACAATTTTGGGCTTATTGGGGTATTTAATGGAATGTTGGATGCAATGCTTCCGACATCGACTAGATGTCCAGCACATTCTGATGTTGCGCATTCCCCTCTTCGTCCTCCAGACCATTGTGTGGGATAAAGGCTGGGTGTAACAGCATCCCCACTTGCATGGCACAAGACGCTAAGCAACCTGCTAAGCATTTTATTTTGAGATAGGCTCTTTCGTAGCCCAGGCTGGACTCAGAGTTGCTATACAGCTCAGGACTCAAGGTGCCTTTGAACTTCTTTCGCCACGTTCAGAGTTGGTAGGATTACAGGTATGAACAATGGTTTCTGTGATGCTAGGGATCAAATATAGGGTTCTGTGTACATTTGGTAAGCACCCTGCCAACTCATCTACATCCTCAGCACTAGTATGTTTTATTAAGTCATTCACTCTTCATAATGACCCTCTGAAGTAGACATCATTATATTAGCTTTGTAGATGAAGGAACTGGCATACAGAGAAGTTAAATTATATCAACAAAGTCACAAAGTTAAAAAGAAAAGAAACTATGGGCCTGAATCCAGACCCTGTAGTTTATAAGTTCTTTTGGCTTTCTGTCAGAACACTGACAGGAGAGCCTGGCATACCCTTTCCTGGATGGGGCCAATTATAGTTGAAAAAGCCTATGCTACTAATTTTTCTCATTGCTGGGGCTTCCAGAAAGAAGCAACTTAAGAGAGATTCTCCCCCCGCCCCCGGCCCCAGGCCCAGAGTTCAGAGTAAGCAGTTCCTCATGGCAAGGAGGTCATTGTGGTTGGCCAGCTCCTGTCGATGGCAACAGAAATATGGAGCATCTGACTGAGAATCAGACCAGCCCGGAGCCTTCAAGGACCACCGTTCTAATCCTTTTCCTCCCTATAAAATCCATGCCTAGAAGATTTCACTACCTTCCAAAACAGGGCTATTAGCAAGGAATCTAGTGTGCAAACACGTGAGCCTATGCAGGATTTTTCATTTCAAAGCAGAACATCCTTTTAGAAACTTTCTGTGTAAGGGTTTGGGCAGACATAGGAGTTTTACGTTAATAGATTGGGAAAACAACATAAACAATTCAACTGACATTTTTTCTAAGTAGTTATTAGACTATCTCAAGATGATAGAAGTTACATTTATTCATTTTTGTTTGATTAATTGTGTGTATGCATATGCAGGCTGGAGAACAACACGTAAAATTGGTCCTCTCTTTTAATCACATGGAACATTAAGGGTAGACTCAGATCTTCAAGTCTGTCAGCAAGAACCCTTGCCTGGCCCATTGAGAAAGTATCTGATATGGTAGTATTTATCTCCAAAAAGAAGTCTCTCTCTCTCTCTCTCTCTCTCTCTCTCTCTCTCTCTCTCTCTCTCTCCTCCCTCCCTCCCTCCCTCCCTCCCTCCCTCTCTCTCTCTCTCTCTCTCTCTCTCTCTCACTCTGTGTGTGTGTGTGTGTGTGTAATGCAGCCATTCCCCCAAATTCTTGTACCTGTAGTTTTCTGGGAGCAGCATTCAACTCAACTCACAGGTCTGTGGCTCAACTGCAGATGGAGAAATGGGGTCCATGTGTAGAGTCCAGTTCATTCAGCTGGCAGATGGCTAATTGGTAGCAAAGTTGAGATAAGACACAGGGCTTCATCCTCCAAACCGGGTGCTCTTTCCCTCCACCATGTAATAGTTCTCTGGATAATAGCACCCGAGATAAAGGATCACATTATGATTTTCCAACGCCCTTGCTTAATCCAGTTAGTACATTCAATAGAACAGACATGTGTCTTTACACTGTAATATATTTTTTTCAAAAGGACACAATGCTACTTCCAGGGCCATAATTAATGTATTTGATGATGGTATTATTTTCCTCTTACTCTTGATTCCAGGGCTGTGTGTAGAGTTCTTAAAAGCCAGACATCAGCCTTAGGCTGCCTTTTGGTGGGGAATGAGCTTTCCAATGCCAGGGACCTCATCTCTAAAGTGCTCTTTAGATAAGAGGGTCATATGGGCAGCACAGCTTTGGAATACAGTTCTAAAATCTTTAAAACATTTTTCATTCTATCAGATTTGAATATTATATTTGACTAATCCAACAAACACGGGATGTCAAATGTAAGATAACAGGTAAGTTCTGGAAAGGGAAAGGGATGGAAAATGCATCCAGGTTGAATAGGAAGGATGCAAAAAGAATTACAGAGGGACTCCTAATTTAGTAAATCCCACTTCCTAATTCCTGCAAGTGGGGAAGATCAGAATTGATTGAACTTGAAGCTCCCATCAGCTGGCTCCCGATTTAATGGAAAATCGTTTCAAGGGAAGGCACATTGGCGTTAGTTAACCCCCTGAAGACACACCCATTGTGGCAGCATGCCCTAATGGTGGCATGAAACGTTTGCATCTTGCCACCACGTTAGACTCTGTCTCAGCACATCCAGTGGCCAGCAAGGCTTGCATGACAGGAAGTTTAGAGGCTGAGGAGATGATTCTGTTGGCAGAGTGTTTGCGTGAGGTTCTGAGTTCAACCCCAGTGCTGTCGAGGTGCAGGGGCTCAGGGACCACTTAGTCTAGTCTAGTTGGGGACCTGTAAGCTGAGTATCTTTGCCTTGAAATCAACATGGACAACACCTGAGAATGACACTTGAGTTTGACCTACACACAGCATGCATGCACATATGCACGCACACACACACGCACACACACAGCTGCAACTCATTAAAATGGTGGATATCTTATTTTACAGGAGTAACTATGTTAAAAAATTTAAGTAAATAATGCATTGAAAGCATAAAGACAGGACCCTTCAAAGGTCTCAATTTCTGGAGGAGAGAGCAAATAAGAGAGCACAGTAATCCCCTGGCCTCCATTCTTCTCCTCTAAGCGGTGTGGGTTTACAAATGTTCCTCTGTAGCTCCAGTGGGCAACTGGGCCTGCAACTGTCTGCAGGCCATGCCTGTGAGCAGCCTGCCTACAATAACGTATTTGATATGCAAATGACAAGGCAGAAAAGGGAGCTGGCTGATAAGACTCCAGACAAATTCCAAGCGAGGGTCGCAGTGGGGGAAGCACAATGATCGACTTCACGCATTAGATGTGTGTCTCCCCTTCCTTTGTCAGAGGGAATACTTATTAATTAAAGCAAAGAAGGCAAATGTGTACCCCATGGGCAAATTAGAACATCAAAACCTTAGGGAAGAGTGGGTGGGAGTAGTGAGTGAGCCTGGAGAGGAGCCCGGGGACAGAAAGGACTCTAGAATTTATCATTAATTTCGATGAGAACCAATAGCCAAAAATTTTGTTAAATCAAAGGTGAGAATTTCAGGTAAAGGAATGCCATGGTTCCATTTAAGATAATTTATGACTCCTGCTTTCTTTGCAGGAAGGATAAAATGAGGACTTGGAATTTGTAGTAATTACCACCAGATTACAGCGATTTCCAGCTCACTAGTCTTCCAATTGCACTGCGGGCAGACAAGAAGAAAATTTTACATGAAAGTATTAAGAAGAAGCACAAAAATTAAGATGGTGAAACTACTTCCCCAGAAAATTGTGTGCCCCCCCAAACATCTGGAACTTCAGAATTTTTGTCTTTTTCTGCTTCCCACAACTCAAGCCTTTAGTTAGTCAGAAATTTCCAAGCAAAGCAAGCTTGTGAGTGCAAAGACTACCCAGTGAGGGAGATTTTAAGTGGGATTTGCAGTTCTGCAATCCTCACCCTGGGCAGGCAGCGTGGGCTTTCTTGTGTGGCTGGTGGCCTCATTGCTTCCCTTTGCAGCAGTTCTCAGTGGGAACTTCTTACTGTGTCTTGCTGTTTCTTGGCAGGTGCTTCCTTCTGGGGTAGTCTTGGCAGCATGTGTAGGAAGGAGGTAGATGAGACATCTTACCCTCCAAGTGCGGATTTCTCCATCAGTGACAAAAGCATGCAGGCTGGGATTCTCAGCATTGCCTATAGTCAGGGTTAGCTAATTCCCAGAAACTCTGATTTGATTGCTTCCGAGTGGAGCCCAGCACTGGCACTCTGCTATTTAAACATTATTTGTGTGTGTGTGTGTGTGTGTGTAGGTCAGAGGACATCTTACTGGACTTGGTTCTCTCCTTAGACCACTAAGTCCCGAAGACTAATGGACATAAAATAAAAATAAAGGTAAAAAAAGTTAAAATACCATTTGAACACCCAGAAGCATAAGCCTACTGCCCTATTGCCATGGAGCTTGCAGCTTGGTGTGGACAAGTTTGTTGTTTTTTACTTAACCCACAGTCAGGAGACCTTAGTCTCAGTTTGTTGTGCGTCAACAATATTAATGAATATGTTAACCTTTTCATTTCCTGAGACTAGCCCTCTTTTTAAGAATCAGCTTTGTTCTGGATGGGGACTTTAGCAATTCAGAAGCACGCTTTCCTCCTCAATTAAAAATTAAACAAGCTTCTTGAATATGCTCTTCTCAGATTTTAGAGTTTTACACTTTTGTCCTGGGAAGAGAAAATATTTTGTCTCTAACAGAGAGCAAGCAGTGATCTTTGAGAGATTATATCCCATTTTGCTGACACCAGGTCTATTTTCAGTTTGTTACCTTGCTAAATAATGCCAGACAGGCCTTTTAAAATAACAGTTGTTTGAGGGACCAGAGAGAGGGCTCCGCAGTTAAGATCCCTTGTTGTTTCTGCAGAGAACCTGAGTTCAGTGCTCACATCGTAGCTCACGACCGTCTGTAAGTCCTGTTCCAGGGAATCTGACACCCTCTACTGGCCTCTGTGGGTTTCAGGAACACACATGGTGCACTTCCTTACATGCAGATAAACACTGATACACATAAAATTAAACAAATGAAAACATTGCTTGAGTTAGCATACATGATCATGGGTTTCACCTGTGGGAAGACGGCCCGGTTGGCAGAGAGTTTGCCTTGCAAGTCTGAAGACTTGAGTTTGATTCTTAGAACCTATGTACAAATACTAGGTATAGTAGCAAGAGCTTGTGATCCAAGGACTGGGGAGAATGAGACAGGAGGATGCCTAGAGTCTATCTGGTGTGCACCTACTCCCGCAAGAACCTGCAAACACACACACACACACACACACACACACACACACACACACACACACACACACACACACACACACTCCTGTGCGTGTGGTAATGGGTTTCATTATGATATTTCCACACACATGTGCCGTTGTACTTTCTCATATCTACTTCCCCCTCAACCTCACCCCAACTCTCTCCTTTGTAGTAGTGATCCTCTCCCTTCCCACAAATCATTCTCTCTCCAGACAGCATGGCTGGGGCTTGGGAAGTCTTAGACCAAGAGAGTTATTCTCAGCGTAAGACTGGATACTAAACCCATTTACTAGGGCGTGCGGAATGCACAATGCCCTTCTCAGCTGTGCTAGGTTAGACAGGACAAACTTTTGGGAAGAACAGGAAACTTACAATCTCACTGTATAAGAGGGAAATGGACTGGAGAGCTAGCTCTTCGATCGCATCCTGTGCTCCTCCTTTCCTAATCGTCTTAGTGAATTTATACTCTGGTCTTTTTTATGTGTTCCAAGATGCAATTTGAATAGGATATGCGATAGGGTGATTTCTCAAGGTAATCCCAGGCAATTCTCCTTTAGCCATAGGTGGTTGGCCTCTAGCTTCTACATCTCATCATCAGGGACTAAATTCAACACTGACTCACTTAAGGTATCAGTGGCCTAGGGGAATTTCCTAAAGCCCTTTTGGGTTTCTTAATTCCAGCGTTGGCTGGGGTTAAATTTATTTTTCTAGTGATGCTAAATATAGCAGCTCAGTATTAAACAGCAGACATCAGAAGCAGTTTGCATTGAGATTATGAGCTTTTTGTTATAATCAGCAAGCAATGAGAGAAATTTCCAGCAACATCTCAAGGGCAGTCTGCCTGTGGCTTTGTCTTTTCTACTCCACACTCAGATCTTGTTAGGAGACCTGGCACAGTTCGCTTCCTAGACTGTCAGATCTCCTTTCGGGTGTCCTTCAAGAGACTTAGATCCTCCAAATCTCTCTCTTTTTCATCCTCTCACCCCCCCCTTTTTACTTCTTATCTTGCTTTCTTGACCTTTCCCCTTCATGGGGGCCTAAGTCTGTTTTTTTCTTTATTTGACAAGAGTCAGAAGATTGTCACTATGTTCGGTTCTGCTTTCTGGGAGGGACCGACTCTATTGGGAGCTACCTCTTCAAGCAAAGGATGCCTTCAGGTGTTAGTCCAGGCAGTAACAGTAAACAGCGGTCAGTGTTGGCAGCTGAATCACCTGCTTGTTCCTGAAATGATTTTAAACTCTTTACTAAAAAAGACATGTTCAAACTACTTGCCAAACTTAGGCAGGTTTAAAAATAGGAGGGAAAAGAGGGAGAGATACGGAAGGAAGATGATGGAAGTATATCAAAGGTATAAAAATGTTTTAATGAACCCCTTATTTTTATTATTTTGTGGATGTGACATTTATTTGTTTTTGCTACTTTACTTATTTATGTATTTAGAGGAAGATCTTCCTTTTATAACTGCCTCGAACTCATAGAAATCCTCCTGGTTCATCCTCCCAAATGCTAGAATTACAGATGTGAACCACCACACTTGTCTGAAATTCATTGTTTCATATATTTATATATATATATATATATATATATGTGTGTGTGTGTGTGTGTGTGTGTGTGTGTGTGTGTGTGTATGTGTGTGTGTGTGTGTGTGTGTGTGTGTGTGTGTGTGTGTAAAAGAAAATGCACTGGGGATGCATTTAGTGGTTTAAAGTTGCGGTGGCTAATGCTTTCAATTTCCCAATCAGATTTTACTTTACACTTATTTGTCTGTTAGTGATATCTGTGATCAGGAAAGACCAATTAGGAAATAGATAAAATTAGTGAGCACACTGGCACATGCCTGTAATACAGCATGCAGGAGACAGAGCCAAGCGGACTGTTGGAGGTTTGAGGCCAGCCTGGACAATGTAGCAACTTTCAGTCCAGCCAGGGCTTTTTAGTGAGTCTTATCTCAAAAATACTAATATATAATAAACAAAAATTTGTCAACCCATAAAATCTCAGAAGGAACCTACGTACCAGAAACACATGTCTGGTGGCAGATTACTCTTTGCCATGAGAAATTTGGAAATAAGCAATACTGGGGCAGGGAAGAAGACATAGTGAATAAGACATTTGGAGACCAGAGTTCAGGCCCTCTGAACCTTGTAAACACCAGGCAAGTGTTTACATGATCCACGTGTAATTTCAGAAGCTGGAAGGAGGAGACATAGGTTTCCCCATTGCAACCTAACTAACTAAACTAGCAAAACCAGGTTCAAGTGGGAGACCCTGCCTCAATGCATAAGGTGGACCACAATAGAGGAAACCATACATTAACCATGTACATGTATACATGTGAACATACAAACAACATACGTGCACAAAATCACCAATATAGTTAATGTTTTCTAATAAATGCAAACACACCTCCATGTTATATTGAAGTTAAGAGCTGGCTTCAGAAATGGGCATTAGTTTTTCTTGAAATCTGCAAATGTCTATTGAAATCCATACCTCTGCTAAAAGGAGACGTTCTTGTTTCTGTTCTTTTTTCCATTTTTAGGGCTAAATGGAATGTTCATATGCATGTTTGCATGTGGGCATAAGTGTGGATATGTGTGCTTGTAGAGACCCAAGACTGATATCAAGAACCATCCTTGATTACTCTTTGATATTATTTATTCGGATGGGTCTTTTAGTCAAACCCAGAGTTTGCCAATATGACTGGTTTCACTAGCCAGCTTGCTTCAGGGATTGCTTGTCTGTTTTCTGCGGTTTAAATATAGGGTCTACGATGCCCACCTAACACTTTTGTGGCTTCTCATACTTGTGCAGCAAGCACTTTAACTATCTACTTATCTGCCACGCCTGAGACGGTCTTGCCACTTGAAGAGAAATATGTCCCAGTTTGAGTTTTTTATGGTATATCAAAATACATTTGCCAATGGAAACACACATTTTAGACGTGTCCTAAAAACGTCAGGGCCACAGTTCACAGAAGGACTCATCTTCATTTTTTTGCTCAGCATGTGTGTTTGGGAATGGATACTCATGATAAGATATAAATAAAAAAAGAGTAAGTAAGAAAATAAACCTAGATGGTGAGACTCTTTTTTAAAATAACTTTTACTGATGTACTCATTACATGGATAAGATACCCCAGCACTGTGTAGGTCTGAGATTCCCCAACACTGTGTAGATCTGAGATTCCCCAACACTGTGTAGATCTGAGATTCCCCAATACTGTGTAGATCTGAGATTCCCCAGAAATATGTAGGTCTGAGATTCCCCAGTACAGTGTAGATCTGAGATTCCCCATCACTGCATAGATCTGAGATTCCCCAGCACAGTATAGATCTGAGATTCGCCAGAAATATGTAGGTCTGAGATTCCCCAGTACAGTGTAGATCTGAGATTCCCCATCACTGCATAGATCTGAGATTCCCCAGCACAGTATAGATCTGAGATTCGCCAGTATTGTGTAGGTCTGAGATTCCCCAGCAATGTATAGATCTGACTTTGGATTTTTCTCTAATATATACAGATTGAGTACCATCCAAATGCCTAACATTCATGCCACATATTGACAATAAAGTAATATCTGTCCAGGTTAGAGATAAGATTGAGATGGTAGAGGGTTTACCTTCCAATCATAGGGACATGAGTCCCATATCTAAATACATAAACACGCTGCTCATAAAGGTGTATGTTTGTAATTCCAACTCTGGGGAGGCAGAAAAGATGAATGGGTCTTTGTGGGATCACTGACCAGCTAACTGAACCTGCTGTCTTTACCCAAGGCAATTTTTAAGACAGAGACCCCATCTTAGGGGGAAAAGATACATAGGTCCCGAGGAGCAATACCTGTGCCTACAAACAAGCTAGCCTGTACTCCACTCACAAACTTACTCTCTTGATCCCTAATGTCTCTGTTTTCAAATTCATAGGTCAGGTGGGGAAAGGGACAACTTAACAAACAAGCTTTATGTAGCACAGCTTAGGACTTAGCTGTGGGGATGTGGAGGAGAGGGACTGGCTTGCCCATAGGCAGAGGTAAAAGGCAGTTCTAGAAATACGTTTACAGGTCACCACTTCTATGAGACTATAAAGGCATGAACTCATCCATTTACTTCTTTAAGAGGTGCTATTGACCAATTAAGTTTTAAAAAAAATGGATGTCTAAGTAAATAATCAATAGTCAAGTGGTGAGACTATGTTGGTGAGCTAAATTATCATAGCATCTGACTTATTAATGAGTGACCAACATTTAATAAGTGAATAATTGACGAGAACTGTCGCTTGCCCTCTGAGATGTGCAGGGCATTATCAACAAGGGCAATAGGAAATTGATGTAATTAGAAGATTTAAAAACTGACTGTGAGATTCATGGATACTTCAGTTGCGACTGGAAAGATAAGTGAAGGTTCGAAGCAGAAGAGCCTGAGCCAGGGTTTGCCATGATGGAGGATGAGAGTTTCTGAGCACGGGCAGAGATGGGAAAGGGCTGGGGGAAGTGTGAACTGGGAAAATGCCCGTATTGCTCCAGGGTAGTGTACTGCCACACTCCCTGACCTCCGTGGTGCACTGGTCGGCTTCGACTTCTTTTTCAGTATTATTTTCTGTGGACGTGTTGCCTGAGTAAATGTGTCTGTTCACCATATGTGTGCCTGTGGAAACTAGAAGAGGGGGTCAGATCCCCTGAAGGTAGAGTTAGACAGTTGTAAGCTGCCCAGTGGGTGCTGAGAATTGAACTCAGGTCCTCTGAAAGAGTAGCCAGTGCTCTTAATCGCCAAGCCTCCCTTTCCATTTCAATTTCTTCTTCAGAGACTTTTAGTATTTCTAAGTAAATATTCACACTCTTAGGCTGGCTGGTTAGAATTACACAAGAAAGGCCACATCCTCCAGAGACAGTCATTGTGGCTCACTTCTGTCATTGGTATCTTAAGATCTGAGCTCTTCTATGAAGCTAAGTGAACACCAGGGATAGGTTTTGCTGGGAAATTAATATCGCAAAGAATGTTAGAAATGATGAAATTGAAGTCATGCAAATTTGCTAAAGTATGTCGGACACTTTTGAGGCCATGCTGAAAATTTAAACTATTTTCTAAATGGAAAGACATGCTAGCTTTCTGATTGAAAGATGTGACGTCATCCAATTATGCTTTCTGTGGTGTCTCATGGGACTGTGGATGAAAGAATTGGATTCCTTCACAATACAGACAAGCAGACACTTGTGAAGCTATAGTAACAGGGAAGGATAGGAGAACGGAGACTAGTGTAGAATGGTCAGAGCGGAGGTAGGGGCCAAGTTAGAGACGCTTTTGGGAGCCAGTGTTGCCAGGAGTTGGCAATCAGCTGGATGGGAACGTTAAAGACAGATGATGTCAGTAAGGACTTCCAGGTTTGTGGTAAGAAGGAACGAATGAATGGAGTTGCTAGGTACTTAGAAAAGACATGAGGACCAAGGGCTCATATCTGCAACTCTGAAATTTGAAAAATCACCAAGCTACACAACTGGACCTGTTATGCACTGTTGGCTCTGTGGTTTGAATCTCAATGAAAAGATCTGAATTGACTTCAACATGTGAGCATCATCAGTGGGTAGAAGGGTTTCTATGTCAAGGGAGCTACGGAGACTTTCTAAGGAAGACAGTCACTTAGGAGAGGTTTAAGAAGACTGGGGGTTGTAGTTCAGCAGGCGAGCACTTCACTATGGTATATATGATATTTTGGGTTGAATCTGCAGTACTGCAAGAGGAAAAAAAGTAAGATTATCTTGCAGGGCAGGGGGCTCACTGCCATTATTTTGACTGCCTAATAGCTAAACCATTTCCCTAAGTTTGGAGAATTATACTGTTTATGGAAGGTTGTAAATGATAAATTCAGTCACACATGGTGTCATGAGCATCACAGCCTCTCTTGCATGACAGGAGATCATTCACCAAATAGAAGTTCAGGAGTTAGTTGAGGAAGTAGAATTCTTTCTCAAGAGAAAAACTGCAGCTACTAGGGCTTGTGCCAATGTAGGCACCTATATGTCACTAGAACGATCTATCTTGACTGTGCTAAAGTCAGGCGGACCTTGGGCATGGAGTATGATAAGCACCTGCGCAAAGTTACCCGTGGTAGCTCATATTCACGGTCGACTTGACTGTATTTAGCATCACTTAATGGTTCCACTTCTGGCTGTGCCTGTAAGGGTGTTTGTAGAGAGCTCTAACTGAAGAGAGAAGACCCACCTTGAAGGCCGGTGGTGTCATCCCATAAGCTGGGGTCCCAGAGTGAATCAGAAGAAGAGTGGGGAAAAGCCAGCTGTGTACCAGCATCCATCTCTTCCTGATTCCCCAGTGTGGAAGCAATGAGGCAGGCCCCCTCATACTCCTGTCACCACAGTTAGAGCCATTTTCTCCCCTCATACCTCCGCTCTCATGATGGACTGTACCCTCAAACTGCGAGCGAAACAAAACCTCCCTTCCTCAAGGTTGTCTTTGTCAGGTGTTTGGCCATGAGCATGCGAAAAGGAGCCAGTGGCTCAGCTATCGTTGTCTTCATTGAAGGAACCAAAGTGTGACTGTGCAAGACTCAGACCAGATCCGAATTCTAGGGGCATCTTACTTCACGCTCATGTGCTGGGCTCTATCAAAGCTAACCCAGGGAATCCACAAGCTCAGTATGTTTTATGATAGCTAACAAGCTTGTTAGTGTACTCATCAGTCCTTACAAAACAGCAGACTGTGGCGATGTTTAAAAAAATTTAAATTTTATTTATATTTGGTGCATTTGCCTGTCTGTGTATGCAGCCATCAGAGGACACCTTGCAGGAGTTGGTTCTCTCCTCTTTGTCTCAGATATCAAACTCAGGCCATCAGCCTTCTCAGGAAACTCCTCAACTCACTGAGTCACCTGGATGGTCAGGTGGCAGGCTTTGGCCTTTGCCATCTGATCTGAGTGTGTATACTGTAGCATTAGAAAAATATGATCTACAAACATTTTGGGGTAAATACATTTACATGCATGAAAAATCCTATGTCTTTTCATTCACTTTGATTTTCTCTTGCCTGGCCTAGAGGTTCTTGATAGCCTTCCTTCAGCACACCATGGTTAGAATGAGAAAACCCGCTTCAGATGTCTCCGTCAGTTGAGGGAATTCATTGCTAAAGGCACCATGTCGTTTGCCTAGCAATTTTGGCTTGGTCTCAGAAAATGTCCAACTTTCCAGAGATAGCTTTCGTGATTCCCAGTGTGAAGGGGCTTACAGTTCTATAGCGAGCAGCCGAACCTGCTTCTAAAGCTGACTTAGTTTGCATACTGAGAGTCCTCTGGGATTTTGCTGGGGCTAGTTGTCCTGAGCATGTGCAGTGGCTCCTATTCCAAATGAAAGAACTAGTTTGTTTGTGCTTTAATTATCTCTTCTTACAAGATCTACCCAGCAGTATTGCTCCATGCAGCTTGAAAGAATTTAATTAAACAAACAAACAAAAACAACCCTCGCTTTTGTTGTTCTTGTCGTTCTTAGTTGCTGGAATGAAATCAGGCAACGATTGTGCCAGTACATGAGATTTTTTTTTTCTTCTTATGAAGAAACTGCTATTAAGACTAAGGACAAAAATACGTAGGTACATAATACAGTTTTTTTAAAGAAACATATGAAGGGTCTCCTTCTTTGTAATGGGCCAGAAGAATGCAAATTCTGAGATGAGTACCTTTGCTTTCCATGGAAAGTTCCAGAACTCTATAGGCAAATTCAAAGAGAATGAAAGGATTTACTAGAAGCCAAGTGTCTTTTTTTATTTTTTATTTTAAAAAGGTCTCAGAGAAGTAACAGAAGATAGTTGTCCTTACACTGAAGATCAACTCTAGAAATAACTCTGAGGTCATTTGGTCTACCTGGGTGAAAGGACAAGGAAGGGGAGGGGCCAATGAAGAATGGTTAGTGACCAAGATGAGTTCTTCAACTTTTAGTGACACAAGATTTTTTTTACCAAATAAAAGTATTAGGTTATTCATTAATCACATACAGGCTTGTTGTAGGAAAATGAACAACGAGCAAGGCGTGGCGATATCTCAAAGGTGTGTGCTGTATCTGATAAGTTCCTAAAACTCACTGTAGGAACGCAGCTCTTTCCGTCTCAGCCTCTTTTATCTCCTTTCTCAAGTCTTTTTAACCCTGGTAGAGAAAGAAAAGTAGATAAAACAGAAAGGGGAATCTGATATTCCTTTGCAGTTGAGAAACATTTTTGCTACACAGCAGGCATGAAAAGTGAGTCTTGGCTCTTAAGAATTAATCCAATGGAACACACTTAAACACACTCTTAGTATAAACCACTGTCCAGGACCATGGTAGATATTTAAACAAGTAAGAACTTATAACTGGTCGCTTTCAAGATACGTCAGATACACTTGACTAAACTGACAGCAGGCTGTGTATATTCTCAAATGAAAAGTTATTTTGTTTCTTGTTAATATGTTTGTGTGCACATGATGTATGGATGCATGTTTGCACATGCCATAGCACATGGGTGCAGGTCAGAGGGTAACTATCCAGAGTTCATTTTCTCCTTTCACAGTGGGTTCTGTGGGTCAAAATCTGAATATAAGCCTTTCATGGAAAAGCACTTTTACCAACTGCCAAGCTTTCTTGGCTACATTGTATATTTTAAAAATATTGATTTTTTTTTTAGGACAGTGGCATGTACCTGAAATACAGGTTTCTTTGGAGGCTGAGATGGGAGATTTATCATAGCCAGGCGTTTAAGATCAGTCTAGGTATCATAGTGAGACCTTGTCTCCAAAACAAAGAAAAATGGTGTCTTTGAGATATTGTTCAATATTTTAGGGAAAGGAGATGCCGGATGAGCCAGAAAAGCCAGGCTTGCTTTCAGTTTCAAATTCTACATGGTATTGAAAACACAGGAAAGAGGACAGACATTGTATAGCTTCTTTTCATTACTCTTAGATCTTGGAGGGCCTCCTCTGTCGCCTCCCTTCAGATAGCAACATACAGAGTCTAGTATCTTTACTGCAATAGTTATTTTTTCTGTTGAGGCAATCTGATCATATGACACTTTTCACTAAAGCCTTGAGAGCTAATGAAGAGATATTGATAAGCTTATGAATGCTTTCATTTTACCATTCACTGAATAAGTGTTGAACATCTATAATGCTTTAGGTGCCAGGTGTTAAGAAAGGAAGAAAACAGCAAAGCCTGGTTTATGAATGTATAGATCCTGACTGGTGTTCTGTATAGATGTAAAATGGTTGAGAAGTTATTTACAGCTTTTAGTGATAGAAATTCATTGTTCTGTGTGATGTTCTTTGAAGGCCTCTTTAAGAACTTTGCTTTAAAAGTGCTCCTAATAGCACACACAGTTACACACTGAATCCCACTTATTTTATTCCTTTAAAATGGACAAACAGGAGGCTGAGAAAATAGCTCCACTGGTAAAGTGCTTGCCTTGTAACCATGAGGATCTGTGTTCGATCCTCAAGCCCATGTTTACACAAAGCTGACATGGTGGCACACACTTGAAACTTTAGGACTTGTAAGGTAGAGGTAGGCAGGTTCCTGGGGCTTGCTGGCCAGCCAGTCTAGCCCACTAGCACCAGGCCAGTGAGGGACTCAGTCCCAGAAGAATCAATTAACCAATTGTGGATAGCACCTGAGAAATGACACCTGAGCTTGTCTTCTGGCTTTCACATGCAGGCACACACAGGGAAACCTTATATACAGGAACACATGAATATGCACACACAGAAGCACACATATTAAATTGTATAGACAAGATTGGTATGATGACACAAGCCTGTAATCCAAGCACTTGAGTAACAAAAGCAGGATTACAAGCACCAGGCTAACCTGGGCTACATAGAGAGACACTGGTTCAAAGAGGAAAGAAGTAAAACCAAAGCCACACAAGCATCTTGTAATGAGCCACAACTGAAGAATCAGAAACTCCAAGGAAATCAGTGAACACCTGGTAGATCTTCTACAACACGTTATTTGGGTCTGGACCAATTGGGTGTGCAGGAGGTGAGTGTTGACGGAAGGGTGAAGCCATGTGGCAGGGAGAATGAAAGTGCAGAATTTAGAGCCTGCAGTGATGAAAGCCCCTGATGAGGAAGGGAAACCGGGCAACACTGAGTGGAGGGAGGATGGAGGGAAGGTGTAAGGAGAAGGGCAATTGAGATAAACTCAACTGTGGCCACAGCTCTGTGGTTAGCTGACCTTGACCCTTGGGTAGATCAGATCTGTCAACCATCGTGTCCAGACAGCAAAAGGGGACACCTCTGCTGACATTTTGGAAGGAACCTTGAGAAACCAGAGCTGACCAGTGGACCTAAAGTTCCAGCTTGAGAAAGAATGCGACAGACAACAGACTCATTGCTGCATGTGACCCAACGGCTTTTACCTTGTCCTACACATAGATGTTAAAGTAGTGACCCTTTTCTAAATTACTAAATAGAATCAATTTAGCCTTTTGGCTCCAATTAATTTACTTATAATCTCAGCATCCCATTTTGTTTAGACTTTGGACTATAGTTTTGATGTACAAAATATGACATATAAGACATTATCTTCTTACACTTAGGAAGGTCAATCTAATATATTATGTCAAGTGTAAATAAATAAAGCACGCACCCTCAAAGCTCTACCCTGCTTTCTGAACTGACAGCTAGAAAAGCATTTTGTGGAGCCTGGTGCACACCCTTGGGCGCACGGGTTTGTAATTGAAATGTTGACACGACCTTAAAGCATCGCAGTGTGAGCAGTGTTGTTCTAATAAATTTTGTCCCTAATCCTCAGAGAGGACCTAAAGAAGAGATTCACTTTCTGTATCAGGTTTCATTTACTGAAAGGCTTCTGAAGATAAAGCTCATAAAGTACGGAGGGACAGACACGATGTGGGCTAACGGGTTAAAGGGCTCGAGACAGCTCTGTAATTCTCAGAAATGGGAAACAGATGTTGTTTGACATTTTGAAGCACAGTTTCCTTCTTTGCGTACTTTTTTTTTTTTCGCTATCGCAGTTTTCAAAGCAGAGATGTATTACTGTAAATGAGAAGAGCTCGGCAATGAGTTTCCTGCTTAGAGAACAGAGGGACCTAATATTAAGACTAATTTTTATTTAATGCAGTGTCTTTTCACATAAATGGAATCACAAATTGCATTTGAAAAGCAAATGGCTTTGGGAGAGTTTATCATGAAACCCAGCGAATTAAATCACACCTTATGAAAATGAGTAAATATAATTGGAAGGAAACATTGCGCGAGCCTTGGACTCTCCTACATATTAATTTTGGTTGCTAAGGGAACTGCCCTGATTTGTGCTGACTTCAGGTAAACTCTGTGCAGATAAACACCTGCAGCTTCACACCTGCGGGCTCAAGTTGGAATGAGGACTTGGTTTTATGTTTCAAGAGAGAGAGCAGCAAGAAGGACGTGGTAATGGTGCATGATTTGTGGGATAGACTATCTTGGGGGACAAGATTCAAAATGAAACTGGGGGCACGCAAAGCCCCAGGTGGCCACTAGCTCCGTCCTATTGGAAGTTGCATGATTGAGGAGAGTTTATCTCAGAGTGGCTGGATTGGACAGGAGCAAGGAATGAATCCAGACGCGGGCAACGATGTGGGCCTCTCCTAATCTGGGAAAAGCAAGCATTTCTGTCTGCTTAGCGTGTATCTCACCAATAGTAGCGTTATCAGTTTCAGTTTCTGAAAAGATTAAAGCATGAACCATAACAGTTGCTTCTTTTCAGAGACCAGCGAAAACTACGGTTAAATAGAAGGCAATTTTAAAATTTAAAAAAGGTTAAATAAGAGGGCAAGTTAACAAGATGAACTGAATGAACCACGAGACACATGGATGGCTTGTGCTAGATGCTTGCTCAAGGTTGTAATAAACTAATGTGTCACTTGTACAAAAGACATGGATTTTGTATTAAGTTTAACAGAGAAAATTGAGTTTATTACATAAAGATTAAGATTTATGCAACCAAAATAATAAGGAAAAGCGGCGTCAAAAGCATTGGTCTTAGTTCTCTCTCTCTCTCTCTCTCTCTCTTAGCTTTTGAGAACAGGTTTTTCTGTGTAGCATTGGAGCCTGTCCTGGTACTTGTTCTGTAGCCCAGGCTGACATTGAACTCACAGAGATCAGCCTGCTTCTGCCTCCTGAGTGCTGGGATTGAAGGTGTGCGCTGCTACCACCCAGTGGTCTTAGTTTTCAAGACATATGCAAGTAACCATTTGACTAACATAGCAGGTGGGTTTGAATTAAAGGAAAGGATCTTTTTTTGGGTGGGGGTATGAGGCACAATACCAAGTGTACATCAATTCTGCTTTTCATTGATGGGGAAAAGGCATACCCCAACGCTGAAACTCAGCATCGAACCATATCTCATTTGAGAAAAATTCCCTACCATTTCCCGCTGCATTCTTCTTCCCTGTAGTGTGTTCCATATCAACGACCCAAAGAGTGGGGTACTAAGAAAACAGATGCAAGACAAAATGGAAATAAAAATTAAAGGCTACAGTAACCCTCATCAAACCAAAGAGCACACGGAAAAGATCTGTGCTGAGTCAGTGGCCAGGTGCTTGGAGAGGCAGAAAAGACCCCTGTTGAGTCAGTGGCCAGGTGCTTGGAAAGACAAAGGTCCCTCCAGCATGACTCAACATGAGAAGCCAGAGCAAGTGTCATGGGACTTAGTGTCATGGGCTTAGCTGTAGAATACCTGCAGCCAGAAGGGGAGAAAAGTTTGAGTCACAACCATGCGGTGCTCTGTGAGGTAGAAATCTGGTCTGAGCAAGAACCAGAGTAGACTCTGTTGAGACCAGTCCGATGGCCTCATCTACTCAGGGTCTGGGGACAGGAGAGCCCGCACCTGTGCCCACAGTGGGACTGCGTGTAGACTCTGTCCATGCCCAGTTGTCTTTCCTTTGTTTTTACATCTTCGTTATTAGGTAGCTACTCTCAACTTAGTGGAGTGATGCCGTCTTGCTCTGTTACCCTCTCCCCTTTCTGTGGTCTTTCCCAAAAGCAGACGTCAGCCTGGGAGCTAGGGGTCTGCCTGCGCCAGTCTCCCAGGTGCTGGGATTATTTTAGGCCTGCCCAGTGAGTTTCTGTACCTCTCTTTTCATTCTACCTTTAGCTGGAAGTGCCACAATTATTCTTTCTGCTTGTCCTTATTGTTTCTCCTGTCTACTTATTTCCCCCTCTTTCATGCTTTCTATATTGCCTGAATTTGAATCTAATACTGGTCTTGCTCTGATTATTCCCTTTCTGTTCCAACTCTTAGAAACTAGTATCTCAGTACACACTGTACTGTACTTCTACTGGTTGTGGTAGGGGTATCTGTAGACTTTATTTTACATGGGGTAAGACTAATATATGGCAGAAGAGCTATCTTTGACCCTGATCACAAGCATTACAAAACCTTTTCTGTCCCTGCCCTTTGGTCCTCATTTGGTAAGACTGGGAGCTGGACAAACAGCCTCTGGGTGTGGGCTTTGGTATGCAGGGGTGTCCTTTGTCCTTGCCCAACAGGCTGGCACAGGGCTCTGGGTTTTCAGTCATTTCTCTTCATGTGACTGGCCTCCTGACAGCTACGCTGCTGTGGCTGTGAGGGGCCGAAGAAACAAATTCTGGACAAAAAAGCAGAACCTGTTAAGTCAGAGTCTAATATGAGGTCTAAGAGAACACAAACTCCTGAATGGATTAAAAGTGAACACAGGCAAATAGATTAATGAAATAAGAAACTCAATATGGGATATAAAAGAAAAAGTAAATGAAGAGATATAAAAGCTAAAAAAGAGAACAAAAATGTATTTTTTTTTCAAATGTAAAGCTCTAGTAGTCAAATAAGAACATCATCAGAAAGTCTCACTGGGAAGATGGATTAAATAGAAGACAGACTGTCCAGGGTTGAAGATAAGTGGATGAGATAAGAAAAATTCAGAAAATATAATGATGAAATAATAAGAATGTATGAAAAAGGAAAGACCAAATCTATGAATCGTGAACACACAAGAGGAAGGCATTAAAGATAAAGGAATAGAAAATATATTCAACACAATGGTAACAGCAAATACCCAAATCTAGATCAAGAGACAGCTATCCAGATCCAGCAGGCATTTAGTACATGGACCAGAGAAGATGATGAATGAACCTCTCAAGTAATATTATTCATCAAAGAAAGGATATTGAAATTTGCATGAGAGAAGCAACAAGTCACCTATAAAAACAAGCCCACCAGAATAACAGATTTTCCATCAGAAACTCTAAAAACCGAGAATGATGATTTGAAGCTCTGAAAGGCAGCAGTTGCCAATCTAGATGACTATATCTTGCAAAGCTCTCCTTCTTAGCATCCTTTCTGTGATAAACAGAAATTACAGGGACTTCTGGCCACTAATTCAACAGATGGTACCCAAGGAAATCCTACACAGTGAAGAGACGGATAAGCATGCTCATGAAGTCATAGGAAAAATAAACTACATCTTAATAATAAAGACGCAAGTGAAGATTAGAAAAAACAACAGATATTATTACAAAGAGAACAAAATTACAGGACTGATCATGTGCCTTTCAATAAGCCTGAAAGTTAATAGTCTCAATTTACCAATCAAACGAACCAGACTAGCAGATTGGAATAAAACAACAAGACTTCCAGTTGCCTCTAGAATACTCACCTCAATGGCAAAGACAAGCCTTTCTCAGGGCAAAATAATTGGAAATGCATTGCAAGCAGAGAGTCTAGAAAACAAATAAGTGTACCTGCATTAAAATATGTGACAGAGTAGATTTAGAACCAAATTTGAAGAAATTAAGTCATTTCATACTGATTAAGGGGAAATTCCATCAAGAGGACAGTATAGGGGCCAATGGGGAGGACTCAGTGAGCTCAGGCAAATACCTCCCAAGTCTGGTGAGCTGAGTTCCATCCCTAAAGTTCATGTAAAGGTGGAGAAGAGAACATAGTTTGCAAAGTGATCCTCTGACTTCCATACGCGCATTGTAGAACACACATGCAAACACACACATACAAACACACACATTAGGAAAAATAAAAATTTAAGAAAGTTAAAAAAATAAGAAAATAATAGAAGTAACAAACACTCCCAATGAGGTAGCAGGATACAAAATCAATATTTAAAAATTGGTAGCTTTTCTGTATATTAGTAGCAAAGATGCTATGAAAGAAACCAGGAAATCAAGCCCACTCACAATAGTTTAAACAACAAAATCAACAACAATCTAGAATAAATAAAAAATAAAACTGAAGAGAAATGAAATAACAAACGATCTGAAAAGATTTCTACAATGAATGTTTCAAAACACCAAAAAAAGAAATGAAAGAAGACATAAAGAAGAGAAATATCCCAATGCTCATTAGAAGGCAGAATATTGAAAATTGCTCTATTACCTAGTAACATCTTGATGCAATCCCTATCAAAATTATAATGATCTTCTTACAGAAATAGAAAACCAACCTTAAAATTCATATGGAAGTCAAAAGACCCTGGATTGCTAAAGAAATATGAGCAGGAAAACAAGGTTAGAGGCACCACCCTGTTTGATCTCAAGTTACACTGCAGAACCACAGTAACAAAAACAGAATGATATGTATTGATGCAGCAGACATGAAGTTCCATGAAATAGAATAGAAGACTAGAATTAAATTCAGACAGTTACAGCTATGTGATTTGTGATAACAATGTTGAAAACATATGCTGGAGAAAGACATCCTTTCCAGCAAATGCTGTGGGTAAAACTACGTATTGCCAATAGAAATCCGAAATAATATCCATTTCTCTCTGGATAAACATCAATTCACATGATGAAAGACCTTAGTTTAAGACCTGAAAGTCTGAAAATGTAAAGAAAAACATCAGGATATATGCATTAGCAAAGATTTTCTGAAAAAGAACCTCAATTGATCAGGAAAATTTTTTAATCAAGAATAAACAAATTCCATAAAATAATAATAACAAAAATCTTCTGCAGAACAAAAAAACCAATTGAGTAAGAAAACAGCCTACAGAATGAGAGAATTTTTTGCTAGTTATGCATCTGGCATGTTTATTAATCTATAGTATATATAAAGAACTAAAACCACTACATATTAAACAAATTAATCAATAAATGAGCTAAGGACCTGACCATTTTCAAAGGTAAAGTGCAAATGTCCAATAAAGAGATGAAAGAAATGTTCATTGTCTTTAGAAGTTACGGTGAAACTACATTAAGATACCATCTCATCTCAGTCAGATAGGATATCATAGACAAAATAACCAACATTAGCAAGCATATTGATGGAAAATGATCTTTAAGTACAATTATTAATAGGAATGTAAATTAGACTAGCTGTTATGGACATCAGTATAGATGTTCCTCAAAAAAAGCCAACAGAATTACCATATTGTACAGATACATCAAATCTAGGTATGCAAACCCTAAATCAATATTTCACAGACATACTTGCAAATCCATGATCAATAAAGTCTTTTCACAATATCCAAGTGTTAGAATCACTTTTGATATCCACCCACAGATGAATGGATAAAGAGAGTAGAGTATTATACAGACATAAATAGGAATAAAATTATGTCATTTGTTTGAAAACTGATATCAAAAGACCAATGTTTTCACATAGATACATAAACACACACACAAAAATATATGCATATTCTTCCTGTTGAGGAAGAAAACTGTATATTGTGTGAAATATATGTGACACATATATGGAATATATGACATATATCTGATGTCATATTTATATATGACATAACATTAGAAATAAGAGATGAAGGAAATAATCTAGTAAAAGAGGAAAGGAAGAACAGGAGAAAGAGGAAGACTGGGAGTGTAAACATCATCATCAACATTTACTATATATTTAAAAGGAACAGTCTTTATGAAGTCCTTTGGGTTTTTCTCATGGAATGTGATTTATAAAATCTGCTAATGTATACTCAAAGTTCAAGTCTTAGAAGCACATACATACAGATACAGGGCAATGAATTCTAAGAGCACTTTCACAGTTCAATCATAACAAATCCATTTTCCTCAGTTTTATATTATAATATAGCTTTGTTTGTATAGTATTATTTTATTTGGTTGTTTTGTTTTTGAGACAGGACCTTACTCTCTAGCCCAGGCTGGCCTTCTATTTGTTTCAACCTGTGTTAGTTTGAGTAATCAACCATTCTGGCCTCAGAGTCTCCAGTTTTAAAATAAGCTAAGAAATAGCTGAAATCTTTTGAGTTCCTTTGATTTGACTCATCATCTTAGCTGCAATAAAAATGAATTTTATGCCAGGTCACAATCATTACCTGCTATAGTACTTTGCAAATGCAAACAACTATACAGTGATTCTCAACCTGTGCATTGTGACACCCTTTGGGACTATTTATTGAATATCTTGCATATCAGATATTTACATTATGAATCATAGCAGTAGTAAAATTACAGTTAAGAAGTAGTAACAAAATTATTTTATGGTTGAGGTGATATTTCATTTGTATTTTAATAAATAAAGCTTGCCTGAAGATCAGAGAGTGAAACAGTGATGTGGCATTCCCCTCTGTATGCTGTGAATACCATTGGTTAATGAATAAAGCTGTTTGGGCCTATTGTAGTGCAGAATAGGGCAAGGTGGTAATTTCAAGCAGGTAGAGGGCGAGAGACTAGCCAGAGTCAAAGAGGAGCCATGTAGCCACTGGAGAAGACAAATGTCTAGAGCCTTGCTGATAAATCACAAGCCTCATGATAAAATATAAAAGAATAGAAATGTGTTAATTTAAGATATAAGAGCTAGTCAATATCTAGCTAATTGAGCTAATAGGCCAAACAGTTTATAATAATACAGTTTTGCGTGATTATTTCTGGTCTGGGCAGCTGGAAAATGAATGAGTGGCCTTTACCTACAGATTGGCACCAACATAGTCAACTACATCCACATAAGACCTGAGAAAGCTTGGAAAGGAATTCTAGACACAAAAGAACAGAGTTAAGCCCAGCTTCTTGGTAGGCACCATTTTTTTTTCCAGATGGGCTCTGTTTGGTAGCAGTAAGCAGGAATGCCAGGGTTCCTTTAAGAGATGGCTTACTGACCCAGCATAAGAAATGGTAGCTTCCTGGTTCATGCTGCCAGCATGAACTCTGGCTCTTTCAAGAGGTCAAGCACTTAAACAGGGTTTATGAGCAGCATACTATTAGTTGCTTAATTAGGACATAGACCTGCTGTGGTCCTGGAGCTGGTGCAGCATACATGGCTCTCAGAGGCAGGAATATGCCTCTTCATGTTGGACTGGACAGAGCCAAAAGGCAAGGCAGCAGAGTTGGTCCTAGCCATGCCTGCTCAGCATTTGAAAAAAAAAAGTGCTCCTGGTCAAACAGTAATTACAGAAATGCAATATAGATGATTCAGACAGAAATAAACCCCTGAATGGGTCACAGTGTGTTTAAAAAATGTACTAAGGCTTGGGAAAGAGACAAAAAAGAATATAGATAATTGTAAAAGGAAATAAATGGTTGGAAGAATAAAACAAAGTCTTTAATGAGACAAAGTTCAGTCATAGATTAAAGGAATAAAGTAAAACAAGCCACGTGAAGATAGAATATACACAGAGAGTCTTGATTATGTATATTATTGTGTTTTCTTTGAATTTTTGACTATGAATAAGCTAAATACAGAGAGACATTTCATTGTATGTGCTGCTAAGCTAAATCAAAATATATTTTTAAAGATATCTTGACTTCAAAATTTGGGTCTAAGAATAAGTTTCTTTGGAAAAGAGGTTCTGATTTTGTTTCTATAGAAAACAAGAATCTATGGATTCTTTCCAGATTAGTATGGTTTGTTGGACCAAGATCCCCCTGAAATAACTCCATAAATCCTTAAAATTACTTCACTCAAGGAAAAGAAGGAAGCATTTTGGAGAGAACTGCACCCAAATTCCCTAAATGATTCTTTATAAATGTTTGCTTACATTTAAATGGGATATGCTATAGAGATGAATATTTTGCATTGGTATGGATCTTGGTTTATTGATACAAATTTAAGGCCAATTTTGTTATATGTATATTTTGACTCTTGATTAAGATATTGTGTTTGTGCAGCTCACTTAAAAATATAATGTATAATTAAGAAATACAGATAAATAGATAATCATCTGTAATAGTCAAGCTTGTAGTCATGTTAGTTAGGTTATCTAGATACATAGAGATATACATAATCTTCAAACATTTCAAAGACCTACAGAATATGGCATTTAAAATGTCTTAAAAACTTAGGACTTTTCATGACAATGAGACTCATCTGCTACTGGTAGCACCAATCTACTTCAAGAGGATGACTGGCATCAAAAAGTCTCTTTATGGAGTTTGTTAGCCATTTGGGCAAGAAACTGCACTTGCCTGGACTGTTTGATGTTATGTTGTATGAACTGGCCATGCAAGACCCACAGAAAAATGAGTGCTGAACTTGTCTAAAGATGAGATGGTTCTTCGAAGTTCTCGCTTTATGAAAGAGTCTGCCAGACATTCTTCAGGACACAGAAGAAAGTGACTGACAAACTGCCAATATAGGCAAAACTGTCTTTGAAATTTACTGCTTCATGGAAAAGTCTGCTGAATACTATGAGCCTAAAGTCTGAAGATGGATGACCCAGTGTTACATAAGAACTTTGGGTGACTATACAGGCAGCACAATGTCTCTGTCAATTCTGGAGTTTTGGAAGTTGCTTACAATGTACTTCCTGTTTACTTAGGTAATATTATATCCTTCTGGGGTCTCTAAAGAGTTGAAAAATAGCTATAATAATTATAGTTTTCTTTAGTTATGATAAAAGATAAAGTCAATATAAATGTTGAAACTGTAATTCTTGTGTGATAACTGTTTTGTTGCATGCAATCTTGCTATGTTAAAGTTAAAACCTTACTTTTTATTTAGACAAAAAAGGGAGATGATGTGGAATTTCCCTCTGTATGTGGCGAATACAATGGATTAATGAATAAAGCTGCTTTGGGTCTGTTGCAATACAAAATAAGGCAAGACAGGGATTCCAAGCAGATAGATGAGGAGAGAGCAGACAGAGCCAAAGAGAAGCCACATACCTGATGGAAAAGAAAGATAATCGAAGCCTTGTCAGTAAACCACTAGCCTTATGGCAAAATATAAAATAATAGAAATAGTTAATTTAAGGAATAAGAGCTAGCCAATAAGAAGCATGAGCCAAGCAGTGTTGCAATAATACAGTTTCTGTATGATCATTTTGGGTCTGGGTGGCTGGGAAATGAATTAGTGGGCCTCTGAATACAAAACAGCCTCACTGGTTAGCCTAACAGGTAGTGGTGACACACACCATTTATCCCAGTAGCCATACCAGTTTGCCATAGAAACTGGGAGGTAGTGGGAGCACACCTTTAATCCCAACCCTAGAGAGTAATATAAGACAGAAGAGACAGCTCTCATATACAGTCTCATTCTGAGATTTCCAGAAACAAGATTGCCATTTCAGACTAAGGCAGAGGTAAGGACCAGTAGCTGACTGTTTTGATTTTCTGACTTTCATGTTGAACCCCAATATCTGTCTTTGAGTTTTTATCAATTGTGCTATATTTGGTGTCCAATGTTTGGGGTACAAATTCATGAAAAATGCCATTTGCCTGAGGTATGTTAGCAACCAGCACAGGCCAGAGCTAGACCCAAACTTAATCACTTGGGTTTGGGATTGAAACTAGATCTGCCCTGGCTTAACTTCCTGTCCTGCTGCACCCATCCACCAAAGAGGATATAGAGAATGTAAATGGGAGCCTATATTTATGAAAGATCTAAAACATATTAATCAAGCAATAGTATCTTATAGCATGCACTTATCATATGTGAGGTAGTTGATAAAGACATGTGCTTCAAGAAAGAAGGTTATTTCACATGATTGGCTTCAATTAGTCCTGGCTGTATTAGACCATGGTCCACAGTTACATTGGAAGAGTTATTTGAGAGAGGAAGCTAAAGCTCTTGAACAACAAGGTAGATTCAGAGGTTTTGATGCCTCCCAAGATCAAATTCTTGGTGAGAACCATTATCCTAATCCAGATAGTCAAGCCATATACAATGAACACATCATATCCCTATGCTGTACAGCTTCCTTAAATGCTTGGGACAAGATTCAAGAACTAGGAAAAAGAATTAAATCATATACTAAAGCTATACAAGTCCCAAGAGAAACATTTAGTGACTTTTTGCAAAGATTAACTCAAGCTGTAAAAATAGTGGTGCAGATCCAGAAGCTAGACAAGTACTCATTGAATATCTGGCTTTTGAAAATGCCAATTTAGAATGCAAAATGATACTTGGACCTTTAAAAGTCAGATCAGCACCAATGGAGAAATTAATTCTACACACAGCCATTGTTGAGTCCTTTGACTATAACACTGAGCCTTGGGTAGGAGAAGCAATTTCCAAAGGTATGAATAGACATCAGAATACCAGCTGTTTAAATTGTGGTAGAATAGGCCATTTGAGAAGAACTGGAGACTGCATTTCCAGAAATAATATTTTTTCTTGGAATGATCCAAATAGAAGGCCCCAATCTTCTGAATTATGCAGAAGATGCAGCAAAGGCTGACAGTGGACCAATATATGTAGATAAAAAAAAAAAGACAAACAAGGCAACTCATTATCATTGGGAAACTCCTTGGGGGACTTCTTGTATGGCACCAGTGGTCCAGTCATTCCTAGTCACTGTGAAGGACACATCTCCCAAGGAAAACTAGAAAATTCAGTGTTTGTTGTAAAAAATCATTATACACTGAATGATAGAATAACCATAAAGGATGAATAAAAAATTTCAATGGAAAATGTATATTTGGCAGATATCTATAAATGATCAAAGACCAAAGCTGAGAGTACAAATAAATAACATTATAATAGAAGGATTATTAGACACAGGTACAGATGTGACTATTATTACTCCAGAATCTTGGCATCTGAATTGGCCTCTTCAGGAGGCAGATGTTCAATTCCTATGAATTGGAACTTATCTCAGGTAAAATAAAGCTTGAAATGTATTGAATGCATTGGACTAGAAGGACAGAGAGAAAGGCTAAGGCCATATGTGGCTAATTGAGCAGTAAATCTATGGTTTTGTGATCTGTTACAACAATGGAATACCCAGGTTAACATTCCTGCAGTCTTAGAAACTGTCCATAAACCAACTCATCTTTCTGGATATGATATTATAAGGTACTATAAAAAACAGTCACTGACTATTCAGGCTGTACAAAAACACAGAACAATAACTGATGAACTCTCAGAGGTACCAATGGCCCTAACTTTAAAATGGTTAACTAAGAAACCCATATGATTAAGCAATGGACTTTAAAAAAAGAGAAACTGCAGGCTTTAGAACAACTGGTACAGGAGCAACTAGGTGTTCAGTATATTTACTGAAGATTCAATCAGCCCTTGTAATTCTTCTGTATTTGTTGTTAAAAAGGAATTTGGAAGAAAAACATATAGGCATCCTCCTGAATATTAACCTTCATCAGGCGATGAAAGGAGACAGAAACAGAGACCCAATTTGGAGCACCGGACAGAAATCTCAAGGTCCAAATCAGGAGCAGAAGGAGAGAGAATATGAACATGGAACTCAGGACCGCAAGGGTGCACCCACACACTGAGACAATGGGGATGTTCTATCGGGAACTCACCAAGGCCAGCTGGCCTGGGTCTGAAAAAACCTGAGATAAAACTGGACTCACTGAACATAGCAGACAATGAGGACTACTGAGAACTCAAGAACAATGGCAGTGGGTTTTTGACACTACTGCACGTACTGGCTTTGTGGGAACCTAGGCAGTTTGGATGCTCACCTTACTAGACCTGAATGGAGGTGGGTAGTCCTTGGACTTCCCACTGGGCAGGGAACCCTGATAGCTCTATGGGCTGACAAGGAAGGGGAACTTGATTGGGGGAGAGGGAGGGAACTGGGAGGAGGTGGTGGGAAGAGACAGAAATCTTTAATAAATAAATAAACATGGAGAAAAAAAGGAATTTGGAAAATGTAGAATGGTAACAGATCTAAAAGCTGTTAATAACATGATTCAGCCAATGGGCTCTCTACAATCTGAAATTCTTTTACCTTCCCTATTGTCTAAAGGATGGCCTCTTACAGTTATTAACTTAAAATATTGCTTCTTCACTATACCTTTACAAAAAAAGACAGAGGAAAAATTTGCCTTCACACTGCCTACTTATAATAATTCTCAGCCTGCTAAAAGGTATCAATGGAAGGATCTCCCACAGTGAATGTTAAATAGCCACACTCTGTGCCAATATTTTGTAAGTCAGAAATTCCCTGAATCTATAGTTTAACATTACATAAGTGACATTTTACTATCAGGTTCAAATTGAGATACTTTAGAAAGAATGTTTCAAGAATTAAAGAAAGTTTTACCTTGTTGGGGATTACAAATTGCTCCTGAAGAAAATGCAGAGAGGAGATTCTATTAATTATTTAGGCTATAAGATAGGTTTGCAAAAATAACTAGACCCCAAAAGGTGCAAATTAGGAGAGATTGATTGGAGTCTCTTAACATCTAAAGATTGTTAGGTGACATTTTCCATCTACTGCCAACTATTGGGCTAGAAGCTGATGACCTGATTAATTGAAGCAAAACCTTACATTCTGACAAGGATTTAAATAGTCCCAGAGAATTATCAGTTGAATCTGGGAAGGAATTGAGCTCAATTGAAGAAAAATTTCAGAACTCATATGCGGATTGTGTGGATCCAAATCTTAACTGCATTCTTGTTATTTTACCCTCCAAAAATTTCCCTTCCAGAATTTTAGTGCAGAGGGAAGATAGTATCTTAGAATGGATCCTTTTACCACATAAACTGGGTAAAATGTTAAAAACTTATACAGAAATGGCCACTGAGTTAATTATAAAAGAAAAATAGATACTTTATCAATTAGCAAAAATAGATCCAGCAGAAATTTTAGTACCATTTACTAGTGATGAAATTGACAAATTATGGGAAGAAAGTAAACACCGGTAGAGAACTTGTAGTAATTTTTTGGGAGAGATTACCAACTATCCCAAAAGTACAAGAATTTGACTTATAAAGAGTGCTACTTGGATTCTCCCTTTCATTATATGCGACACACCAATAACTGGAACCCCTACATTCTATACTGATGCAAGAAAATCAGGAAAAGCAGGTTACAAATCAGAAAATTTAAGTAAAGTAGAACAAAGTTCTTACGATTCTGTCAAAAAAGTCAGAATTATATGTTATTCTCACGGTACTAAGGGATTTTAAGGAATCTGTCAACATAGTTACTGATTCATAATATGCAGAAAGAGGTGTTTTGCATATTGAAACCACTGAATTTATATCAGATGATACAGAATTGGCCTTGTTATTTATTCAGGTCTAAGATATAATCAGGAATAGACATCATCCCAAATGCATAACACATATCTGATCCCATATAGGTCTGCCAGGTTCTCTAGCACAAAGTAAGACAGAAACTGATCAATTATTGATTGGAAATGTGCTGAAGGCCTCAGGATTTCATAAAATAATCGTGTCATTAGCAAAGGTTTAAAAAAGGTTTCCATCACATGGCAACAAGTAAAGGAAATATAATGAGATTTCTTATTTGTTGTTTATACATGGATGTGTTCCATTTTGTAGAATTTGTAAAATTAAAATATATACACAACACTATTGATACTTTTTCAGGCTTCCAATGGGCAACTGCTTTGTGTCCAGAAAAGACTGATTCAGTAATCACATATTTACTAGACGTTATGGCCATCATGGCTATACGTGCACAAATAAAGACAGTCAATGCTCCAGCATATGTCTCTGAAAATGAAACAGTTTTTTTCTTATTATAATATAAAGCATATTATAGGTATACCACACAATCCTACAGATTAGGCAGTTACAGAAGGATCAAACTAAACTATAAAGGATATGTTAAATAAACACACAGGGATGATAAATACCCTCAGAAATAGATTGCGTAATACTTTATAAACCTTAAATTTTATTAATGCTAATGAGAAAAGAGAAACAGCTGCAGAGAGACATTAGATAATAATAATAATGAAAACTTCTGTATTAAGTCAGCCAGTGTACTTCAAGGATGTGTTGACCTCAGAATGAAAACCAGGAAGTTTTGGGGTGTTGGGGAAGGGGTTCCATTACTGTTTCCACAGGAGAGGAAAAACTATAGATTCCATCAAAATTAATTAAGATTTGGTTTGAAAATGAGAAACCTCTTGAGAAAGAGAAATGATGGCTCATCCACAGAGGTGACAATCTTACCAGTTGCAAGGAAACCTCAGAAGAGTTGGGGCAGTGTTCTGTTTTTGTCTTTGCAGGAAAATAGAAAGTACCCATCTTTGGGAAGTCAAGAGACCTTGGATCTCTAAAGAAGAAAAGATAACTATCCAGAAAGAATCACCAAGCAAAGAGAAATCTGACTTCTGGTACCAATATTCTCTTCAGGCTAAAAGCTCACTACTTAAACATACATATCTCCTTATTTCTCAATATAATGATAGTCCCAACTCACTTAAAAATCAAAGCTGGTTTTGGAATTGGACCGTGGCTCTCTTTATCTAAATCCAAGCATGTTGTTAAAAGAAAAATCCAGAGTTTCTATCTCACATCAGCTACCTGGTGTGGGACAGAAAAAAGATAAAAATCTGGGGATTAAGGTTATCAAAACTATGCTTTAAAAAATTTTACTTCCAAAAAAAAAAAGGTAGTGACAGAAAAACTTAAAAAAAAATTTTACTTCCTTCATACCTATTTTTATCTTTATGGTACCTTTCTTTGAGTATATGTCCATCAAAATTCAAATTTTTCATTTTGATATGAATAATGTGGAAGTTTTCCATAGTGAACAATAAATTTTCCTACAGTAATCTCCGAAGTCTCCAGGAAGAAGATAGGGCCCTACAACAATGATTCCACCTAATTCATATGATGCCATTCAGCTGGTAGCATCACTTAAAGATCACATTTGGACTACAAACTGCTCAGGAAAATTTCAAGATGGTTACCTGAGATGATCTTTCCTAACAGACTACTGTAGCCAGGACTTGAGACAAGCCCTGCACTTTCCCATTATGCAAAGATGGGACATCAAATGATACAGCTATTTCTCTCAGGACTTGATAATTAACCAAAACTTTATCTTTTCAGGATCCCCTAAAGAAACCATAGTCCCCAGACAGCAGGAAGTAAATTGAAGAATACAATGCCCACATTTCCAAGAGGTGGGGTTGGTGATTTTTGATTGTTCGATGGATTATGGATATTTGTCATTATTTAGGGGTGTTGGTTGCAAGTTATTATTGGTAATGGTCAGGAAAACAGCTAAACAAAAGAAATTAGATTCAAGGTTCTGGTTTTGAAAAGACAAAAAAGGGGATTATAGATAGGGACTATTTTCTCTGAATTTGTCAGATGCAAATTTACTAGAAATTGTTGATGTTTTATTGCTTGCATTTATTGCATATAGTCATTATACCTATTGTATATAATTTTTATGTTATTTATAGCCTTATATTATTTTAGACAAAAAGGGGAAATGTAGCGGTATTTCATTTGTATTTAAATAAAACTTGTCTGAAGATGAGATTAGAGAATGAAACAGCCCCACTGGTCAGCCTTATAGACCAGGCAGTAGTGACAGACACCTTTAATCCCAGCAGCCACACTAGTTTGCCACAGCAACTAGGTGCTAGTGGTACACACCTTTAATCCTAGCACTAGAGAGGAATTTAAAATGGGAGGAGGCAGCTCTCATACACAGTCTCATTCTGAGGATTCCTGGAGGCAGGATCACCATTTCAGACTGAGGTAGAGGTAAGAGCCAGTGGCTGACTGTTTTGCTTTTCTCACATTCAGGCTGAACCCCAATATCTGTCTCTGGGTTTTTATTAATCATGTTATAGAACTGTATTAAAGGGTCATATCATCAGGAAGAACCACCAAACTATCAGCAAATTTTTATCCTTAATAATGAATCTTAAGTGGCTCTAGGGAAAGGTGGTAGGCATAGAGTTCTAACTTAGGCCAAGCTTGCCATGGAAACTTACAGCTCAAGCAGGCAAGCCTGCAAGCATCAGGTAGCAGCTGAATTGTTTTATCAGGGCAGTCATCTTATTCCTTTGGTTCCATTGTCAGGAGCTTATGCACAATGTCTACACTATGCTCCAGGGCCTGAGGCAGAACTATTAGCTATAGGAATAACATTGCACTTTTTTTCTAGACAGAAAACAAAAGCCTTTGTTTCCTGTCATGAAAACATATATGCCCAACTGAGAACCTCGCAAGATGATAATCTGGAAGCTGCTAACAGGAAAAAGCTCCGACATGGCCCTTCTTCACACTGTTATCCTTGTCATCAGACTTCCATAGGTTGCCAGTGCTCTTGAGTTTCTGCAAGCTGGCAATGCTGCCTTGGGCACTCTTGTAGCCTAATGACGATGAAGTAATATGGCAGATCTTACTACCCCAAGGGGCAGAATGCCACCAATGTAAGGGTCACTTTCAGGAACGCTTGGAGAAGACAAAAAAGCAACTGAGATGAGATACGGAATTAGACAGAACTGGAGAGCTTGAGTCTTGCAATTTCAGAGAGAACCCAACATAACAAAGAGCATATGTTGATAATATTGCCACTCCCTTGTGAAGGTTAAGGACTGTCACCTGTCCTTTATGTGTTATGTATCGAGGTTTATTAAAGTTCCTTGAGCAATATGCTATCTACACTTTCCTGGGAACTTGGCATTCTTGACAGAGGCAGAGCCTTAGTTATCTGCTGCCAGTGAACTTAAAGCCTATTCCACTTATTGATGTTGAAATCATAGAGTAATGCTGTGAAAAGACCCTTGAACTAGAAGAATCAGAAGACAGCAGTTCATGTTTCACAGTCAACCACATGCCTGAATCTGGTCAAATGAGTTCTTTTCTCTGGCTCTAGTGCTGTAAAAAGCAAAAGGTGGGTTTAGAGGAGCTGTAAGATCCCTTTCAGCCTTGCAGTTCTTGGTAATTATTCGTTTAAGGTGAATAGTGCTTAGTACTTCCCAGGTCCCCCCTGGCAATTCCTGATATGCATGCATGGAAAAACAGCCCATCCGAGCAAAGATTATTGGAGAGCTCTTTGCTCTGCAGTGACTTGTCGCAATGAACATTGCACAATAAGCACTGAGAATTTCAGTGTCTTACTTTCAGACCTTTTATGCCAGAAGATGTTGCTGCCCCCCCAAGAAAGCAAGACCTTTCCTCCTTCACCTCCTCTGGAGTTTTGTTTGACTGTTTCCTTCCCAGTGAGGTTTTTCTTCATCACTATGCTAATAGAAACCATCATCACCTCGTCACTTTCCAGTCCCTTTCTCTGACCCTTATATACTGTAATTAGGTAGGCACATTCATGGGTGAGAATCACATAATTAATCTAACAGTGGGAATTTACTAGAAGAGAGAGCTAGGCTATTGTACACATCTATAATCACAACTCTTGGGAGATAGCATCAGGATAATCAGGAGTTCAAGGTCATCTTCAATTATATTGAGAGTTCAAGTTCAGCTCCCTGCTCCTTTTCCTCCCCCTCACCTCCCTACCCTTCCCCACCCATACGCACATTAGGCTAAACAAACAGAAGTCAAAAATAAAAGAGGTTCTTCTCAGCAAGGAGGCAGTTCCAAGAAGAAACCACAGCTATAGTGTTCTAAACTTTGGTTGTGTCGTACCAAACTGAGTTTGCCCTACCTGTTGAGTTTCAGGTCAGTCTGAGCTATAGTCTGAGATTTTTTGTCTTAAAACCAAACAAAACAAAGCAACAACAACAATAGCAATGACAAAACAACAAAGAAAAAAAGGAGAAGAAAAAGATGATCATAGTGTTAAGATATAGACATACAATATTAACTAGCTTTGTCCCTGGAACCAAAATACCTGGTGACTAAAACAAGGGGCAAAATCCATACAGTGGTAATAGCATGTTATGGTTGAACTGTGAAGGATACTCACACATACTTTGTTTGGTTCAGGTCTCTTACAGAGTCTGGAATTCAGAATTACTTCAGAGTGCTAGCTCCTTCTGAGACATGAATAAGAATCCAAGAACCACACAGATCATGTAGTAAGAAACACTTCATTTAGATTGTAATGATTGACAGCTTAGCAGGACTGTGTAACCAGAAGAGCTGGGTTCAAATCTTGATTTACCATGCTAGGTTGTGTGATTTTGTGCAAATGACTGCATCTCCATTTCTTCACAGATTGGCCTGTTACATATGTGTTGAATATTACTCCTGTTTTATGACAAAATAGCTCCTATTTTTGATCTTCATAAAATAAAAATGGAATAGTCTAATATTTATATTAGTAAGTACTACTCATTAATCTCTAACTATATACAAGAGATTGATCAACATTTTATGCAAATTTGTCAGTTATTCGTCTGGACAACAGTGTGAGGTAGGCATTATACTACTGCACAAAAAAGAAATTGAGATCCAGAAGAAGCGTATAAGTTCTCCATTGATATTTAATAATGTCAAAATTTACTCTTCGGTCTAATTCTAAAATATATTTCTTCTCAGTAGCACATCCTCCTTGGTCTTATTTCGTGTAAGGTCCTGGTGTGCCTTTAAACAAAATATATGCATCTTTCAAATATCTTGTATAATTTTTATTTTTGTTTGACAAGAAATGTTAACATGAGTTCACTTATTCTATTATCAACACCATAGTTCATTGACATAAAAAACATAAGTCTCTTGACTAGATATGAAAAAAAAAATCACTCGAGGCTCAGTGAATACTTAAGGGGGGACTGTTTTTGTCTCCAGTGTCTTTGATCTATAAATGCCTCATTTGTCAGTGGGTTGAGCAAATAACTTCCACAAGATAGGTTATGAATGAATTGATGGGGAGCTAGTCTCAGTGGGGAGAACAAGTGTCTGATAGGAGAATGAGGCAATCCATATTATACACAGTCCAGCGGCACAGCAAAGGAAAATCCCCTGTGTACTTCAGGCTGGGTTTTTGTTGTGGGAAGGGCCAGAGAGATCATAGTCATTAGCTGTCTTTGCCCCTTTACACCTATCTTGACAATTAGCTACCCCAAATGAAGTTCAAATGGACCTGGGCACTTATAATGATAGACGTAAAGGGGGTTGGGGGACCTAGGCCTCGATAGAATAATTGTCACTAAGAATAGAAAAGAAGCTACTCTTATACAATGTCACCAAAGCCTTTATTTGTATGCCTGCAACATTAAAATATGAGGAGGATACTATACTGACTAAATCTCTTTGATGGGTCTAGCAGTAGGAGGGAGTGAAACACTGGTTCTTGATCATACTTTCAAAACTCTATAACAATCTCTAGAACTTTATTTTCTGCATGTGTGTTTGAATGTATTGGGCATGTGGTGTGTGTGTGTGTGTGTGTGTGTGTGTGTGTGTGTGTGTGTGTGTGTGCTTGCAGAGGCCCATGGCTGATGTTGGGTATCTCCCTTCATTGCCCTCCATCTTCCTCTTTGAGGCACAATATCTCAGTTAAACCCATAGTTTACCAAACAACTAGACAAGCTAGTGGGCTTGCTTTAAGGATCCTCTCTATACCTTCTGAACAGTAGAATTTTAGGTGGGCAGCCACAGCCACCAGCATTTATATGAGTTCTGGAAATCTCAACTCTGGTCCTCATGCTTGGACAGCAAGGGCATTATCTTTTGAGGTGTTTTCTCAATCCATGAATACCTAGAGTCTCTAATTGTTTCTCTATTGCCTATTTTCATTGCAGGCTGCCATTAATTAATTTAAGCATCTTTCTCTGTGTATTTGGAAGAAACAAATATCCAGACTTACATAATTTTATCTGTTTATTATAGTAATGATAGTCATAATATATTCCACATAATATCCAATCTGATAGACAAATGTTTGAGACCACAAGAGAATTCAATTTGACCTCCTGTTTTGGAGGTCAAATTATTATATACCACAATGCTGGGGATATCTTTCTTTCAGTTCAAGCACATTTTGTTTCATCATCTCAACAGTTACCATGGCTGACTACATAATATTTTTGTTCGTAGCTGTGCTATATGACCTTGATTCATGGAATCTACATTGCTGTACAGTGAAATGGTGCTTCCTTAGCAAGGCTAATACCATATCTTAAATATGGATGCTCTAAAAAGCAACACATCTAAATTTTCAACCCATAAATTTCTAATTATGACCATTTTAGTATTTCCTACCTATGTTGCCTGTCTATAATTACAGTATATCAGATCACAAATATATTGCTTAATGCCAATAATACTTTTTTTGCTTTAGTATTTAGAGTTTGCAACCCAGTTTTTCATGCTATCTCAATAATAATGTTAATGATTTATTCATCCAACTTTGTGGATGAGAAACCTACACTTTATGGAGCAGACAACTTACTTAAAACCACACAGCTGGCAAGTAGGCAGAATTAAAGAAAGGTTATAAGTCTTGAGGTGAGCAGTCGTTGTGTAAGAGGAGGGCAGGTAGAGTTGTGTTAGCAGACAGTTAGATATCATGGACCAGATGGCACTAGTACAGAAGATATTTCTCTGCTTTTTTTATATAGGCATCATGAACAAAATGCTTTTTTTCTCAATTCTGTATAGAATGTAGAAGACAAAGCTCTGATTATCAAAGAACTCCAGATGTCCCAAATATTAGTTTTTTTTCCATTTAATTTTTTGACCCCTCTAGCTAAAACTGGTATTCAGAAAGTCTTAACCTTTGTGTTTCTAGTAAAAATTCTTAATTATTTTGGGATGTGTGTGTGTTTGTGTTCATGTGTGTTCCTACATATTAACCAGTAGGAGCAATTGGAGAGGCCAGAGGTCAACACTGAACAGCTTCCTTTGCTAGTGGTCTTCTTATGATTTAAAATCTTTGTGTGTGCATCACTCATGTGTCGAAGGCAGGTGCTCACTTTCTACAGTGTGGGAGGTCGGAGGATAACTTGAAGTGCCAGTCTTCACCCTTCACCTTGATGGAGACAGGTTCTTCCATTTTCTCCGGCATATGCCAGGCCTACTGGCCCTCTAGCTTTAGAGATCCTCCTGTCTCAGCATCACCATCTCCCCTTAGGACCTAACGACAACAGATGCACAGTTCTGCCCTGAGTTTGTGTGTTTGTGGGGAACCGGAACTTGGGCCCTCACATTTGCCTGGTAAACATTTTACTCTCCGAGTCATCTCTTTAATCTTCCACCTAATCTCCCGAGACAGGGTCTCTACTGAACGTTTGCCACGTTGGAATTTTGGCTAGATTGACAGTCACTAAGTCTCTGAGATCTTCCTGTTTGTCCTTACAAGTTCTGGGGTTACAGGCACATACAGTGTTATCCCGCTTTTATTTCGGTATTGCAGGTTCAAGTTCAGGTCCTCTTGCTCGCACAGCAAAACACTTTGCTACTGAACTATCTCCCCAGCCCTCGGTTTTATACTTTTATGGGCAAATCCTTCCAACATTTTGCATGGCTCCCTGGTTTCTCAACGAAAGTTGCACGGCATCTCTTTTATTACCATCAAGTGGCATGCTTAGAGAGATAGATAAACCATGAAATTATAGGGTAGAGTTGTAATTACCTCGGCTTTCTAAACCACAAGGCGGTATACTACACTACTTTCTTTGGAGCATGATAGCGTTAATTGTTATTGCTGTGTTATCACGGAGCATTAACTAACAAAACCAACTCGGCTACCTAGTAATTCAGGAGTGCTTGTCTAATGCGTCGTCTGTGTGTGATAAATTCCGATAAGCATTCATGGGAGGTGCGGGCCGCCACGGCCGTCCTCGTAACCCAGCACAGTGTTGTTGCTTTTGTTCAGACGGGGATTACAGAGCTCATGAAAGCCTTAGGGCTGGTTTAGTGGGCCGAGACTGAGGTTTTGAAATACCCGAGACTTCAAGCAGGTTCAGAGTCCAAGCGTGGTTGATTCAAACGTGACATCTCTTAAAGGGCTCTGTGCGCATGCGTCTATTAAAGAAGCGCGCTGAAAACTTGCTTTCGTGATGCACCCAAGTGAACTTGGAATATCCAGCAAAGCAGTGGAAATAAATACGTTTATGTTCACTGAACAGTGATACCAGTTAGCTAGTTATTGGGGAAACAGAAGAACTGGTTTGGAAACAGTGAGAACTCTGGTTCTTCCCCCTCCCCTTTTCACCCAACATCTAGTTCTCTCTGCTTGTAAGGCACATCCGAGTTTTGGAGTAACAAGCAGCTAGCCTTCCAGTAAGACTCTGTACCTGGATTTGCGAGTCTGTGTTCCGCGGTATCAGTCTATCTGTATATCTTCATATCTGTGTACGCCTATTTGTGAATATGCATATCTCTATTTATATCTTTATGGGACATGTTGGCAGGAATAGGCCCAGATGGCTAATTCAAATCTGGAGTTAGTGGGTAACAAGAGGGAGCCCAAAGAGGGCCTGGATTGTTTAGGGCCTGAGGCTCCTGAGTTTTTCAGAAATCTTGCCATATTTTGTATCAGCCTGAGGTCTGCACCACCTCAGAACTCCTCTGGCTGCTGTGTAAGATGAGTTCCTTAGTAATTAACAAATAGACATTTAAACAGATTTGCAGATAGACTTCTCCCGTGATTTCCAACTCACACTATTTCATCCACTCCTCCTTTACAATGGCTTCCTACAGCTTAGCGGGCTGTGCCCTTGTGGACTTTCTTCTGTCTCTGTTCACCTGAGCAGGAAGGACCTCAAGTAAAATCCCACTGGAGAGGTTGCTCTTCTTGGAGAGGTATGTGGCAACTTCCTGTTCTGTTCCATTTCGTGGGCTAGTCCCTTTAGACTTAACATATTTTCCCTCATCTCAGTCACTGGGTCTGACTTGGGTGTCATTCCCCGTAAATTTCATAGGTTCCCGTGAAAGAAGCTGATCCTTCAACGATGACTTTTATCCCCTAATTGACCACAGTCCCATCGCATCTGGGAACTCACCCAGTTTTACAATCCCAATTAGCCCCCAAACTGGAGCCTTCCTCTCTACTTTTTGCCATTACCTTTTCCAAGAGGGTTATTAGCTTGTTTCGTAGCCGTGCACACGGCACCACTCGCTTGTGCACCCGGCACTACTCACTGCTTGTATTTCTTCAACTACCCACCCACTACTACCAGGGAACCCACTGCTTAAACACTGCCACGAAAGAAGGTAGATTGGATGAATGGGTGAGGTCTTTATGTTGACTTGTCTTATGCTTAATTCTAAAAATAAATGCACAGATTCTTTTCATAATAAAAAAGTCATTTCCTTGTCCTATGCTTTTACTTTGACCAGTGTGTTACCATGAAACGTATTTTCCCAGTTGATTAATTTCTTTCTATGTATGCCTTCATATATGAAACAGGATGTTTTGTTAGTCACTTCTCAAACTGCTCTGGAAAAAAAAAAGCTGCTGAAAGCAACTCAAGGAAGGACTGGTTTGTTTTGGGTCCCAGTTTGAAATTGCAGTCCCTTGTGGCAGGAGAGGCATGGCTGCAGGCACTTAGGGCAGCTGGTCATGTGATTTTCACAGTCAGGAGGCAGAGGGATGAGTACTGGCGCTTGGCTCACCTTTCCTAAGTTGTCAATCTAGGACGCCAGCATATGGGGACCCGCTGTCTACGTACTGAGCAAGTCTTCCCTCCTCAGATGAACCCTTCTGGAAATAGCTGATAGACACACACGAAGGTGGATGTCTGTGGTCTAGGGAGACTTATTTCCTATACCAAGGGCATTTATACACTAGACAGTACCCCATGGGTCTCAAGGTTTTTTCTTGACTCCTAGAAATAGGCTCTATTCCCAGCCTTGTGTGAATGTCAGTGCTTGTGACCTCTGAGTGGTTCTACCTCTAGACATGGGAGTTTTTGTATTTGTATGGGTTGATTACAACAAAAATGGATATTGTCAGGGACTCTGCATATTTCTGGCATTCAGCTTAAGCTCAGCTCTCTTAGAACACTGGCTGCCTTTGTCCCTCAGTACCTCAATTCCATAATCCCAACTCACGGATGTTGCCAAGCTCTTCCTGTACTGTGCTCCTCAGCACCGTGGCTCAGAAAGTCTCTGAAGGGCTTTCTGTACATTTGGATTCTTTGCTTTTCATCCTCCAGCTATCATGGCTCTGCATTGCCAGGGAGAAATGGTTTCATTCACCGCAGGCTCATGTATTTTGTCCACTTCTTTTTTTTTTTTTTTTGGTTTCTTTAGGTGGGAGGGAAGTCTGGCTGCCATTATTCCAACTTGACTGGATTAATTTATTTGAAATTGTATTTCCCACATTTCTCTAAGAATATATGATTATCAGGCTAGACTTAAGTCCAATTAACCAATATTCTTATAATATTTTTATCTTTTAAAGTAATTTTCCCTTCTCTGAGAAAGGTTGCAAATTGCTAAAGCCATGTGATCTTCCAAATTATGAGCTGATAGTTCTACATGACTTTCTCTCCTTTTACCTCATCCACAAAGAGTTAGGCTTATTGTAATAGAGTTTACTGCTGGTCTGCAAATGTCCATAGAGAAGCATGCGCTACCACATTTGACTCTATTGTATCTCACTCTATGCCACTTGCTTCATTACGTACAGCACTTGGACAGACCAGAACTTACAAAGGGATGTGATTTGAGAAGCCAGGAACCATGTATCTCATGAATAATTAGATCTCCATGTGTCTCAGGGATAATGTTGCTAGCGTCTTCTCCATTTGATACTTTTCTTCTCTGCAATCCCATTGGATGCCAAATAGTGTTAACTATGTTATAAAGTTGTACTCATCTGTCTCTCTTGCCTTTCTGTTCCCTCTTCAAAAAAATAGCTTTGAAAATATCCTAATGCCACACACTTACAGACACACCACACACACAGACACCACACACACACACACACACACACACACAAACACACATATACACCCACATATTCTCTCTCATACACACCTATATGTTTTACTGCTACTAACTGGTAACCACCACATAGGGATGCGGTGCATTAGATCATTACAGTGTATTTCTTCTCCCAACTGAACCTTTGTAGCCTTTAGCAAAATCTTTGCTTTTCTCATCCCTTCCTATCACCCACAGGCTCGGGTAGCCATGTTCAGAATATGTGGTCTTGTCCATCTGACTTATTTCACTAAGCATAGCATCCTTTCATTTTACCTGTGTTGTGAGTGACAGAATTTTCCTTTCTTAAATGTCTTATTCATTCATTAACAATAAGGCATTTTGGAGGTTGGGGTAGGGGTTAACTCACATCTGTCTTCTCTTTGGTTGCCTTTGGTAACAGAAGACTAAACAAGCGTGAGAATGTATGATATGGAGATGATAAGTGGCTTAAATCAACTTTGTCAAAATACTTCTAGATGAATACACAATTTCAGGATCATTATTTGGTACCCACTTATGACCAAAAAGAGAGGAGAAGTATAATTCATGTTTCATTGGGTTGGGGAAAGAGGAACAACATCATATAAAAATGTTTTGGATGCTTACCTTTTGAAAAATATTGATATATAATATATGATTTTATGGTTTATTGTATTAAAGGCTAGCCTCGAACTTGCTAGTTAGCCAAGGATGACCTTAAGGAGATCTTCCTGCTTTTGTTGCATAGGTGTTAGAATTACAGGCATGTGTTGTGAGTCAGTGCTAGGGATGGGAGCCAGTGATTCCCACATATTAAGAAAGTACTTCGAAAACTGAGCCATATTCCCAACTCTTGAAGTTAATAATATGAACAACTTAAGGCTCTGCTGAGAAAATGTTGTGATGCTCACTTTAGCGGTGCTATGCATCTCAGGTGTTCATCACAGCTGGATCGTTTTAGGCACTGAGCCCAGACCAAGGTGTCATGATAACAAATGGAGACATTTGTGTGGCATATTATAATAAAGAATACACCAATTTTTCTTTCAAATAAAGGTTATCACTTGGTACCTTAAAGCTGTAGAAGTGGAGAATACTGACAGCGTTTAAAAAGCTTTCAGGTTTCATTTACGAAATGCTCTGTGTGCTCTTCCCAGTCACATGACCTCCAGCAAGCAACTTAACTAAATCTCAACCTCTTCCTCTGAAACGTGAGAGCAATGGTGTCACAGTGTCATCTGGAACAAGGTTTTAAGCGTCAGGCTTTTCATTCTTCTATAAAGTACTATATAAGTCTTCACAGTTACACACCACAACATATTTACACTTATTTCCTTGCGTGGGTATAGGCCATAACAAATAATTTGCCTCCTACCATTTGCATGCTGGATATACTCAGATTGCAGCTACTTACTCAACTTTCAAGTCCACCTAGGTACTCTGTACTGAGAAGAAGCTATTAAAACCTTGTTGTGGGGACCCACACTGGAAAGAGTGACATGAAATACCCAAATGAGAGGGAGGGAATCCTCCGACTGAGATCTTTGAGATTAGGAGAGTAATTCTTCGGGATTAGGATAGTCTGAGTCATTTTCGATAGAATCTGGTCGGGAGATTTGAGGAAGCCGGAGGGCAGACCAAGTCATTTCCATTTCATCATTCCTTTAGAACTTCAACTAACAACTGTCCAGGGGCACAGGCAGTGTGTATCACTCATGGCCAGGACTTTGAGAATATGGACTAAGTACCTTGAAGATATAGCATTTGCTACACTTTTCCAATCTGCTACTCGCCCTCAGAATGTAAATTATAAGCCACCATGAACAGAACTAGTATAAACGAAAAAGCTAAGTATATAAAATAATATTACTAAAAGCCAAGTGTAAAAGAATATGTGGTCACCTAGAGTGAGAGTGTCAACCCAGCTCAGCCTGTTGTAACAACTCCTGTAGACTGGACGGCAGTTACAGCAATGTTTATTTCTCAGAGTTCTCCAAAGCGGGAAGTCCAATTCAAGGTGCTAACAGATTCAGTGTGTGCTGGGAGCTTACTTTTTAGATAGTTTCCCCCTTTTTGTATCCACACGAGGCAGAGGAAAGAGAAAAATAGAGAAGGGTAGAGAAAAAGAGGAACAACAGAGAGGAAGGGGGGAGAGGAGAGGAGATGGTCTCTGATTTGTCTTGTTTGTTTCAGGACACTTAGGCTCACTTTGAAGGGTTACTCTCATGACCGAATTATCTCACAAAGCCCCCACCTCTTAAGACTATCCCAATGAGTGCCTAGAATTTTTTCCTTTTATAAATTTTATTTTTTTAAAAGAAAACAATCTTTTTTTTTCATTATACATACCAATCAAAGTTCCCACTCCCTCTCCTCCTCCCATTCCCTGCACGTACCCTCCCACCCCACCCACATTCACTTTTCAGAGACGGTAAGGCACATTGCTTTGGGGAAAATCCAAGGCCCTCCCTACTCTATCTAGGTTGAGCAAGGTATCCATCCAAAGAGAATAAGTTCCTAAAACGTCAGTACATGCAGTAGGGATAAATCCTGGTGCCACTGCCAGAGGTCCCTCAGTCTGCCCCAGCCATGTAACTGCCACCCACATTCAGAGAGACTAGTTTGGTCCTATGCTTGTTCCTTCTCAGTACAACTGGTGTTGGTGAACTCCCATTAGCTCAGGTAGACTGTTTTAGTGGGTGAGTGGTTAGAATTTCAACATCTGGATTTGTGGGTAACATTCAGTGCGGTTGACCATCCTATTGGCAAATATACATTTTTTTGAGTTGCCACAGTGCCTGGATTTCTATCACTATGAATCTTTGGGGGAGATTGAATGTAACGTCTTTTACCCACCTCATTCATCCAACTTTGAACTGCTGTTCTTACAAAGATGGCCACATTAGCTCTGAAACCATTTGGACCTTACGGATGTTTTCTTCACATGAATGGTAAGACGAAGATTTGAGAAAAGCAAGACTATCCACGAAATAAGGATTTGGATGCTCTTTAGGCGTGTAACAGAGTACTACTGTGTGTGTAGGTGGGGCAGGAGGAAAATAGAGGCCACAGGAATTCCTGCTAGAGCGCCTTGGTGGCCAGAAAGTAAGTTTGGAGGCAGAGAGAAACGTGGAGAAGAGGACTTAGAAAGAGCTGAGGTGAGAGGCCTCTGACTCCTTCCCAAAGCACAATACTCACACTGGAAAAGAAGGAATTTGATTAGCTCTAGTGCTCCACAGGCCAGCCTAAACTCTGACCTGGAAAAACCCCTTGGCGAGAAGGAGAAGTAAAGATATAATCAGACCCGCTTTGGAATAGGACACAGACTGTGTTACCTACTTTTGTTAATGCTCTGACAAAATGCTGTACAAGTAGTTTGGAAAAAAAAACAATTTATTTTGATTTATATTTTGAAGGATACGTTCCATCATGGCCAGGAAAACATGGCATCAGGTATGACTGTCTGCTGGTGACACTGAATAAGCAAGTGGGGCTGGGCTACAAAACCCCAGGGTCACCTTCAAGTCACCTACTTCTTCCAGCAAGCTTCCACCTCTAAAAGGGTACATAGCCTTCCCAAGCAGAACGTCCCTCTGAGGACCAAACATGCCAACACCTGGGCGGGTGGGAGATATCCCACACTGAAACCAAAGCAGGGTCCTGACCTGCAGCTACTGTGAATATATACAGAGCACTGTGTGTCCTTAGTTTTGCTGACTCTCAACTACTGTGTCTGTGGTTGGAGTTTGGAATCCTGGTTTACATTTTATCCAAGGTCACCACCAGCTAAAACATGCTTGGTTTCAGCGGATCATCCTCCACGTAATATCTGTCCCTACACATGTGCTAAATTCATCAATCCTAGATTTATGAGCCCTATCCTTCTCAGCAACTTCAAACCGCTATGCAGGTAGGCGCACCTGGGATGTGATAAATTGCGTCAATTATAAACACAAATCCGGAAAAGCAACGCAGACGAAATTGAGCACTTCTTTCTCACTTATCTCTTTCTCTCAAGGGACAGAGGTTTTAGGGTCTGAATTATCTACATGAATTGTCTCAGCATTTTCTCTCAACTTCTATATGGAGATACCTCAAATTATAGCCAACATTACCATTGCCCCCAATCTCTTCTTGGCTTCAAGATAATAAATATCCTCTTACAACTTAAACAAAAAAATTGAGATGCCCTTTTCACTCTGACCATGCAGATGGAGGAATTGTAAATAACCAATCCTTGACACTCTTCAGAAATAAAATGTGATGAAGAGTTCAGTTGTCTGATTAGATTCTTCCAATAAAATCTCGCCCACCCCATTCTTACCCCAGGGATAAGGCCCAAGTGCACAATAGACATTATTTTCCCTTTGAACGTACTCCTATCTTGTCAAGATGTCATCAATACAAATACTTTGACATTTTTAGTACCACGATGGGGAAGCAGGTTGAATTTTTCAATCCCCCCCCCCCAGCCAATATAAGTCAGTCCGAGATACTTAATTCTATTTGAGATCCTTTGCTTCTATTATAAACAGATCCCGCAGTGGGAGATAAATTTCATGGCAACAGTTTGGACTTTTTTATGAACCACCTGCAAGTTTTCTGCAAACAACATGTTTTATGGGAGCTCAAGGCAATGTTCACCCATCAAGACCTGACAGTCAGGGGAGGATGGATGAGGCCTTATCTCAGGCACACACGTAACCTTCCCTGTCCCCTGGCCTGACCTCCCTCTGCACTCATTTATGAAAATGATTCATCTTTAAAGAGCTTCCTCGCTCTGCCTGCAGGCAGTAGATCTTTTTGCACTGGACTTGTGTAAGCTGAGGTTATAAACTTCGACGTGTAAGCTATTTGGAGGGGCTTAATTTGGGATATTGGGAAAAGAAGAGGGTACCGTCCGTGTACTTCCTTAAAGGAACAGCCTTGTTACGGGATTTTTTTTTTCTACCGAGAGATGCTTCCGTAGAATTTCACCGAGAAGCCATTGTTAGGATTCAACTTTCAGTAAGTCTTGCCATGTACTGAGAACGTTGGAAAAGAGGCTTGGCAACTCTTCCCAGAGCTGTGCTGACATTTTAGCTAGATCTCTGGTCAAGAAATATGGGCTGGGCAGTGTAAACGGCATGCTGTAAAGGGCACTGAGAAGGGCGTGTCTTGGTTCAGTGCTGGAAGATACTGTTAGGTAGCATTGAAATATTCCTCAGAACCCAAAACCTTTAACAGGAAAAGAATAGGAACCAAAATGAGGGAGCCGAGATCTCAAAGAGAGTGAAAAGGAATGACATAGCCCAAGGATGTAAAATGCTCTTGCAGAAGCTTGAGGACCTGAGTTCTGATCCCCGGCATCCACATTCAGAGCCAGACTCTGCAGTGTGCCTGTAATTTCATCACCCAGGGGGAAAGAAATGGGTGGGTCCGTAGCGGTCATTGAACAGCCAATCTAACCTATGGATGGGCAGTTGGTGAGAGCTGCCGTTTTCAAAAGTAACGTGGAGAACAATAAAGAAAGAAACACATTGTCTGAGCTCTGGTCTCCACATGCTGTACACAGCGGCTCACACCTGCGTATAGCACTTATGCATGTTCCCGGCCCTTCTCAGACAAATCTTTACAAAGTTAAAATTTGAGGAAAGAGAAGACAACACAGATTTGTTCATTCCTTTAGGCACCAGAGTTCTTGAGAACTGAATCTCACGTTAGAAACAGGGCAAGAAAATATGCCTGGGTGAAGGTTGGAGTAGAGAAAGGAGTGGAGTCTGTGGATGTGATTCAGTGGCAGAGAAATGGCCCAGCAAGCTAGAAGATCAGAGTTCATTCACCAGCCCTGTAAACAGAGAAATAAGCAAGTAAACAAACAAAGCAAAACAAAACCCAAAAAACATACAGAGAAGATAGAAGATCTTACACAGTGGTTTTTATAATTTAAATTTTATGCAGCACAATTTAAACACAAATAAGAGATCCTAAAACAGCAGCAGGACAAATATTTTTTTTAAAGACCTAATATTAATTTTTTAGTTTTCATGTGTCTTTTGGTTTCTGTCAGAGCTATGGAACTTTAGCAATAGAGTTATTATGCAAATAATTGTGTGTGACTGTGTTTTAATTAAGCTTTTAATTGTCTTATAATGGTATGTGGTGACCTGAATTCACGTTATGAATGGGAAATTACTGACCCTTGCCCTACATGAGCCTGGTTTAACTTTAGTCCTCAAATAGGTTAAGTCTGTGTCCAAGATTTCTAGATTCAGATTGATGTCAGCAGAACACTAGATCAAGTCCTAACTGAAGAGTTGCATTTTAGGGGAATAAAAACAAAGAAAGAAAAAGAAAAGAAAACACAACTTCCTGGTTGTGGTGGCACATGCCTTTATCCCAGCACTCAGTAGGCAGAGGCAGGCAAATCTCTGAATTCAAGGCCAACTTGGTCTACAGAACTAGTTACAGAACAGGCAGGGCTACACAGAGGAACTCTGTCTCAAGAGAAAAAAAGAAACAAAAAAGAGTTGCATTTTGCCATAAAAGAATAATAAAAATGGTCAGATGATTGGGAAGAGGCTCAGTGGTAAAAACCCTTGCTGTCAATCCTGGGAATCCTGGAAGAAGAGAACCGACTTTAGCAAGTTGTTTTTTGATCTCCACATGCGTGAGACAGCAAGTGTGTGTGTTTATGAACACACTCACAATAAATAAATGCAAAAAATTAATGCATTGAAATAACGATGTTCACTGTCAATCCCTGATATTTCTGTGGTGAAGTGTGTTTAGTGAATATGAGCAAGTCTTCATTGAAGATTTACTTTTCAGCCATATCAACAATTTCAAAGAGGGGACATAGAGGCAACATCTTCCAAACCTGCTTATTCATAGAACCTTTGTACACATGTTTCTTACTGTCTTATGTTTGGGACTTCAGTATTCTCTGCAGAGTGGCAGGAGTAGAGATTAGCCAGGCCACTTCACCTTAGCTCCTTCTAGATTCCACTTGCTGGAAGTAAGCATGCCCCTCCCTGTGAGTCTGGTCCGGTGATCCTTGAGCCTGCGCCTTCCTAAGAGGTGCAAATGGAAAATGTCTGCTCACATTTATGGTTGGCAGTGATCAAACCATGTAGAAGTCCATGTAGGAAAGATGTAGTGATGAGGCAGGTAGGCCTGCTTTTCGTCCTGCCCGGCTCCTGCATGGCTAGCTTAGCCCCGGAAATAACAACATACAAACTGTATTCATTTAAACACTGTCTGGCCCATTATATCTAGCCTCTTCTTGGCTAACTCTCAAATCTCGCTTATCCCATTTCTATTAATGTGTGTAGCACCACGAGGTGGTGGCTTACCAGGAAGATTCTAACCTGCATCCATCTTGGAGAGGAGAGCTATGGTGTCTGCCTCACTTCCCTTCTTCCCAGCATTCTGTTCTGACTACTCCACCCACCTAATTTTCTACCCTATTAAAAGGCCAAGGCAGTCTCTTTATTAACCAATGAAAGTAACACATAGACAGATGACCCTCCTACATCACGAAGACATTTTCTATTCTCAGGAGCACTGATCAGTTATCTCAGCTCTGCGGTGTGCCCTTTATGATCTCTGAGTATGTTAAAATGAGGCAGAGGTCAAGGGATTAGAGCAGCTCATTAGTTTTCCAATGAGAAACCCTGAACAGTCTTTGAAGGGTGTATGTAGCCCTTCATTTCTCTTCTTGGGTTTCTTACTGCCACCAAGTAAACAGCTTTCACAGCCACACAGTTCCACCATCATGCTCTGGCTCACCACTAGTCTGGAGAAAAGATGGAGCTAGACAATCGTGAGTCAAAACCTATGAGTGTCGAGGCAAAATGGATTTTTCTTCTTTTAAAGAATTTCTCTCAGGTGTTTGTCTCAATGACTAAACGTTTCGACTAAACCCCTGCCCATTGCAAGTCTAATTGGGTGACATGTAAAATAGGAAACACTCCAATACCGTTTACAGATAATTAAGATGAAGGGTAGGGACAAAACCAAGGTACAGAGGTTCTGTCAGGAGGGTTCTAGGTTCTAAAAAAAGATGTACAAACCACTAGCATTCAATGTTATTTCCTCAACTGGGGGGTACACAGGCATTTTGTAATTTCTTTTCTAACATTTACACAAAGTATACATGGCCGTCTCCAGTCCTCACACAACATATCTGCTATAGCTTTATAGATTTCCACCCCCCCTCCCATGATTCCTTTCCCATTTCTCCTTTCTAGGTATAGCCAGAAAGTCCTCTGAGCATTTCACAGGTCGTGAGGGGTTTGTAATGTTCATCAGGCATTGCGAGGTCCTCTTGTAGGATATGTCTTGCTTTCTCTGACTCTGCACTATTGCCTCATTCGTCAGGTGCCCTCAGCTTTTTTAGATAGTTATATGGATTTTTTCCCCCAAGAACTCAGTTTATCCAGAATACCCTGTCATTTTCCACCACTGTGCCTTTCCTTGTGTTCTACACAGTGCTAGAGAATACACTTCTCTGCTTGTGCTATATCCGTGGTTCCACTGTGGATCCTGGCAAGCTGAGGCTACACACCCCAAGTACCAGTGACCAGAATCTCTGGCATGTCTGAAACTTTAGGCTTTGTCAATGGGCTCAGTGTGCTTACACAGCGGACTCTGTTTCTTTCAAGGATTAACAATAATCTCTGTGAGCATCATGCAAACAGATTTTCAGTTTTTGCATTTATTAGTTTTCTTAGTATACCTGGGAATGTCTGGGAAGCAGGGACAGTTTAGACTCTACTTTCAATTCCTAATCTGTATAAGGATGAGGAAACAGACAACTTTACTCAGTGTACACAGTGGTCTTGTGTCCCATTAACTTTCTTTACAAATTAAAGAATGGAAAGATAGGTATATTGCTATGTCCAAACATCTGTTTTAAGGGCTGAAGATGTGACTTATTGATAGAATATTTGTGTGTAATGTGTAAGAGCTTGGACTTGGTCTCTAGTACAGCAAAGAGAAATTAAAGTATTTTAGTCTTGAAAGGAGAAATGAGAGCAGGGGCAGGTTTCTCCACAAATGCCCTGTTTTTCTGGCAGGGAATGATGAATTACACTCAAATTATGTGTTGCTACTTTGGACGAATTCAGAATGCTATGTTTACAGTAGTCCTTAGTGTCTACTATTAGACTCTTAAAATTGGATAATGGATTGATGGATTTGGAAACAAATGCATGCTGATAAAACAAGTCTGGGGTTATTGAAGTTTTGAAGTAAAAGATGTTTGGAAGAATTTTATGCTTCCTGATTTGTTATGAATGTGTGAGATGCTGCTATTAGATATTTACTGCTTAGTCTTAGAGATTATTAACTTCAAATAAGATATAGTTTCATTGGAATAGTGAAGCTCTCCTAACATTGCCTTATTTGAGTTCTCTAAATGGAAAACAAAGGATGAAAACATTCTCAAAAAAGTAGCTGTCAGGAAAAAAGAGAATGCAACAGTGTTTTTAGAAGCTTGTAAATGTGTTTGAAATGAGTTTTGACATCTTGTAGAAAATGAAGGAAGATAATTGTGTGCCTAATGATATATCTTTCTATTCATGAGGGTGCCAAGCTTTATAACCAAAAAATAACAAAAACAAACAACAAAAAGATTAGTTAAGGGCCTAGGTTCACGCTTGGTCATTTAGTTTCTTGATCAATTTTGCAGTGCTAGGAAAAATGTTTAATGAAATAATTGAGTCAAAGAATTGCTTACTATATGCTAACTACAAAAACCACATACTTGATATAAACATCAAAGTAAACAAAGAAAAGACAATTGAAATGATGGGGTTCTAGCACGAACACCGAGCACCTGTCTGCTAACATACACAGAACCAGCCCCACTGTTCCAAGTTTCTCTGGTGTAGATCATTATTGCATTTATCTGAGTCATTATTACTTAATTTCATGAAAAGATATTTTCAAAATTATAGAACGTGTTACCTTTTCACAAATGGCCAGAGTTCTTCTTGCTATTCACACTGTCAGACCTGACATTTGGCTCCCATGATACACAAAGTTCAAAACGACAGGGAAAACGTTTTCTGGGAACTATCGCTCATTCCTGCTGCTGATGAATTGTCATGCCCTTCTGAGAACATAACCCATCAGTCCTCTGAAACGGAGCGTCAGATAACTAAGTCATGCTCAGCTGATTCTCCAGCAGATAAATGGTGAACTTCACCAAAGCTATCTGCCCACAAGTCTTCTGAGACGAAAACAGTCAAGTCTCAGATAACGAGGAAACTTGATGACTTTTAGCCCAGTCATGGTTTTCCTTGGCCCACACATAGACAATGGTGATTTCTGGGTCTTTATAAGCACTTTATTTGCATATCTCATCTTTAGTACCTCATGCTGAGACCACAGAAATTGCTAGAAAATTCATGATGCCAGACACACAGTATATATTCAATAAATATTAGAGGGGCCAAGGAGAGTGAGAACTAGTCTTTGATAAGAGCAATTGGACTTTGATAGCACTCTTGCCTTGGTTATCCTCCCACAGAGTGTTCTATACACGTCGAGTCCAGTTAATTGTTACAGGAATGTAGTCCTCGTAGTCCTCCTAAAGCATATAGTTCATTATGCTGATTTTACTATCTTCCCATTCTTATTGTGGCTCACTAACATTGGAAAGACACACTAAAATAAGCTAAGGATGTGAAAGAGATGTTGATAACAAATGCAGATTAGACCATAGCTACTCACTGACAAAGTAGCCTGGGGATGAAATAATGTTAGGTGATGTGTAGAGATTAACTTTTCTAGACTTCTCTAGACTAGAATATGGCAGGTTTGTTTTTTTTTCGTTTTGTAAGGAAGGCACTGTTTTGATGTCATAAAATGATCCTGTGGTCGGAAGCCTGGTAAAGAGACTTAAGGCATTTTTAGTCACCTTCAAGGAAGCATGCATCCATCCAGAGTCTTGTGGAAGTGGGCTTCAGGGAATGTGCTATTTTGATTTTCTTATCTAGGCTGATGATGTTGATGATAGTAATAATGATATAAGCAGTAAGAAGGATTGATATTTATAGAGAGTTTACAACCTGTGGGGATCCCTGATAATTGCTTGACATCTAGTATTTTTTTTAATTTAATGCCTACAACAATCAACCTGTCAGATAACTGCTTATTACAATGAGGAAGCTGTGGCTTAGAGTTAAGTAAACTGCCCAAGGCCACAGGGCTAGCTAACCGTGCAGATCTGCAGTGGATTCTGGAAGTAGTTTATGCTGGTGTAGATCACTCAAAGCAGAAAGACTGACAGTGATTTTAGGATTGAAATGGATGCAATGTAAACATAACAGACAAATAACTGCAATTCATATTTTATTCCACATGTGTTTTGTTTTCATGGCATTCAACCCTTTTGAACAAGAGTCTGCAAGATATGGCCTCTGACTCAAATTTTACCTACCATCGGTTTTTATATGGGTTGTGAGGTAGGAATGATTTGTGCATTTTTAAATGATTGAAAAAAAATTTCCAATGGTGTTTTGTAGGCATGTGAAAACAAAATGAACTTCAAACCCCACTGTCGATAAATAGATCTTAATAGAACAGTGTTCAGGCATTATCTCCAGTTGTCCTAGGCCTACAGGGGTGAAGTTGTATATCTGTGGGAGGAATTCTGTGGTGGACAAAGCTGAAACATGTAGTGCATGGTTCTTTACCTGCCAGGAGCCAAGGGTGATGGTATATACCTGTACTCCCAGCATTTGGGACATAGATGTTGGAAGATCAATAGTTCAAGTTTATACTTGGCTATATCAGCGCTCTTTTTTCAGAACAAAAGAACCCAAGGAGCAAAAAGCATGAAAGTAAAAAAGATAGAGAAAAATCAAAATCATGACAGCTTTTGCTCTTTCTTTTCTGCAGTAAAGTGCTGAGAAGTAAAGCTTTGAAGGCTGACTAGACATGTGCATTTTGTCTTCATCACTTTTATATATGCTTGGAAAGGGTTACTGAACCTTTATATACCTTAGTTTCCACATCTGAACCATGGTGACAATGGTATCAACCTCAAAGAACTGTAGTAAAGAATGCTAATCTATCAAGAACAATGCTTGGCATGTGGCTAGCGCTATCCCCATCCTTATCATGCTAAATTTTTATGTGATAGGTACTAATCACTCTTGTAAACATCTTGTAGCTCCTTCGTGGATTAGTTCAGTTAGAGAAGGTGAGTCTCTTCTTGACCTACATCTCCTCTTCCCTTATCAGAACTGGACTCGTTTCCTTGGCTCCTCTTGCCTTAGGTCAACAAGGCACTGACAGCTCATCCACACACCCATCTTCTCAAGTACAGCTGGTTCTGTCTTCACTGTCATTGGCCTTGGGCTCCCTTGGCTGGTGTAACTGCATGGGTGGGTGTGGGAAAACCCTGTGGACTTGGGAACTGAGGCAAGACATGAAAGCTCACAAGGATTACTGGGGTGGAAAGATGGCATTGAAGCCAATGGGTGTTTTAGAAGTGAGTGGGATGAAGAGTTGCTTCTATGAAGTGACTTTAAGAAACTTGCTCTGCATTATATCATGTCAGCCCCATGGAAAAGGATTTGTGACTTCAGTGTGTGAAGGGTATACATGTGGGGTGGGGGAAATGGAGAAACAGACAATAAAATCTAGCTGTGTTTGCTTAGCATGCCAGAGGCCAACTCCTGCCAGTGACAACAGTGTGGTAGGAAGAGACGCTGGGTTGTGATGGGTGCTGGTATCAATTGTTTTCTTTCAAGAGCCCTGAGATGGGTGTCGTTCTAGAACAATATGGATCTGGATCTCACTTAAGAGAGGTGAGGATTTTATGAGACTAAAGACTTTAGAGAAGTAATGAATTAGTCACAATAATGAGATCACTTAAGATTCCAAGCAGTAATGAAATTTTCTGTTTTATCACTCAAAACCCATTACTCATTTGTCGCTTGGTTTGTTCTGCCTTCTTTCTCCTGCCTCTTGTGTATCTGTCTTTGAATAGTCAATGAAATTGAGAATCCTAAGTTTACAGGTCATAGCTCCTGACTCTATGATTCACCTCAAATACAACTTTGAACTTCTGTAATTTCAAGGTCATCTTTCTTTAGCCATGGAGGAGAGAAGAAGATGTATGAAGAGGTTATTGTGATTAAATGTGTGGATTCCAGGCTCACACCTACTTTATTCAATTCATATCTCCCTGATCTCGAGTCAATACATCTTTGTTTTTGTGTCTCAGGCTCCACATCTGTACAAAAGAAATGAGGAGTTTCTCTCCAAAGGCTATTGAGAAGATTGAACGAGCTACTTGGCTTAGCCTGTTAACAACAGTGGCCACTGTTATCGGCTTGTTGGTTTGGGTTGCCATGATCACTGTCCAAGGAGATGTTGCGGCTGTGTATACTATTATAATGAGTCCCCATAATTGGCCTAAGAGAGAGGTATTATACTCCCTACTAGATGGAGTTTGATTAACTTGCTTAATATCATGAGGCAAAGTGACAGGGCATGGATTCCATCCAGGCCCATTAACTGCAGATCCCATGCACTTTCAATTCTCAGATTCATTGATTCTATACTCATAGTACACCTAATCATGTAAATTAAGTGACTTTTGCATACTTAATAAGGTAGCACTCAACACTTGAATAGTTTCTTGTGAAATTATTTTTTTGCATCCATTTTCTTAAGGAATCAAATGTGCAGGCTCCAGCACTCCCTTAAGACTCGTTTTAAAGGAAACCACTTTGCTTCCAGCTAGACACCTAGCAGGAAAGCACAGACATTTTAGTTCTTATCTCATTCTGTGGGTGCCCTGCCAGGGAACCTTAGATGATCTTGTAACTCAGAGTAAGTATGCAATGCTGGGATGTGGGATTGTGTGCTGGTAGAGACAGGAGTGAGAAAATAGAATTAGTTGTTACCAGAGGGAAAAGTTGAGCTGGGTGGAGGCTCAGAATGATTCACTTGGTCTTTGACTGAGGTGACTTAATGAGTTTTTACAATGCCTTCTGATAAACATTTGGTTCAGGAGATTGTGTTTTGCCGAGGGAGTAACCATCCCACCTCTTCATTATGATTTAGAAGCAGTGAAGCCATTTTGTAAAACATTGATTCAAAGATAGAAAAAGAGAGGGCTGGAGTGATGGCTCAGTGGTTAAGAGCACTGACTGCTCTACCGGAGGACCAGGGTTCAATCCTCAGCATCCACATAATTGCTAACAACTGTAACTCCAAGATCTAACACTCTAACACAGACATATATGCATGAAAAACACCAATACACATAACACAAAGATAAATAAATCCTAAAAGAGATGGATGTATACAGGAGAGCAGCTCACCTTGATAGGGTTTAGAGTTCCACATGACATGCATGGGCTTTACATGATGAACCTATCCAAGAATAAAATGGTATATTTAAAGATACCAGAAGCTAAACTGTCCTAAAAATAAGACAAGGCAGATCAAAATCATAGGGAAATAGATGGATCTGGGGAGACAGACTCTGATAGAAAATGATCTAAAAAAGGCAATTGCCAATAATGGGATGACTTTTCATGAACATAATAGGTTCAATAATCATGTTTAAATTCCTAACAGAACTTTTAAAAAGACTTATTATCTAAAAAAATTCTTTTGTGTGTGTGTGTGTGTGTGTGTATTGTTGTGGGAGTATATGCATGTTTATGTGTATGTACATGGAGGCTAGAGGTACCAAACTGTCCTTCCCCATGGGAGGTGCTGGAATTAGAGGCAGTTTTTGAGGAACCTGGGAGTTGAAGTTGGGTTTTCTGCAAGAGCAGCAAGTGTTCTTCATTGCTGAGCCATCAGTCTAGACCCTTAAGGGGACTTTTGAAATAATTTTTGCCTTGCAGTATTTGTTACCATTTGCTTAATATACATTGTATATGTGATGACACCTGGTATTGATTTTAAAACTGTTCTTCTTTTTGTATTTAATTTTATTTGATGAATGCTCTTTAAAAACCAAAGCAAGATATTTCCATCTGTTGGATGTGACTTTCCAGGGCAAAGCAATGAAGGTGACTAAGTGGTTGAGTGTTTTATAAAAAAAACAAATGAAAAGGGACAACCACTTATAGTGGCTGAAAGCTCCAAGATAGTCTAGACATTAGCAGAATGCCAAGAATCAGGTGAGGATAGGGTTCTACACTGTATCTTATGCTTCTTCCTGGGAGCTCTACACCATAATCAAGGTAGGATGAACAACCTACAAAAGCCTTTGGGGTGTCTCCAGGCCTTTGTTCTCTCTGCATACAACATGTCTGCTTATATAGTGTATCCCCATTTTCCCACACTTAAGAAATTTCCATTCTGCCTTATTAACAGTATACAGACCCAGACTCTTCCAAAAAGTTTCTCTTTTGACAATGATTGCAATTTTATGGATCCATACAATGTATAGTGATCATATTCACCCCTCATCTTCTTCTCTGATCCCACTTCCATTTATGCTGACTCCATTCTTCTTTTTAAGTAACACCCAATGTCATCATGTCTTTGGTTCAAGTCTTGTCTAGGGAGCCACGGCTGCTGTCTGTTCTTGATTCCAAGAGTCATGCCATATCCGGAAGACAGCATCTCACAGTGTGCCCACATCTTCTGGCTCTTACAATTCTTCTATCCCTGGTGTCCCCTGGGCCCTGGAGGGACTGATCACCTACTCAACACTCACTTAATCCTCATCTGTTTCTGGATACAAATATACACTTCTAGAAAGTAATTTAACTTATTGTTAGCAGAAATTAGGAGTACGGAGCTCCTCCAGGGTTTGTGACTTCCCGACCCACAAGTTTTTGACCAGATTTACAGTACCAGACATTGCTCTTCTGGAGAAGCCCATTTGGGTTCCCAGTATACAGGTCAGGGCGATCTGCCTGTGCCCTCGCCTGAGCAACAGCATTCACATCCGCACATCTCAGCACACATGCACACATAATCCAAAAGTAGTCACAGAAATAAATCAGATTCAAAGAAACTGGAGATTGGAATTTAAAATGAACAAACAAAAAACCCAACCATTTAAGAATGAGTAGGGGTAAGAAAAGACTTTTTAAGAGATACAGAGGCAAATTATGAACTCAGAGGAGTCATTTATGTGAAAGTAGAGTTCCTGGAACCACAGGGAGGCGGTGCTTCTGGAATGCTGCTTTCTGTCCATCTAGAAGGCAGAATTTGAATGACATCTGAAGAGTGATTTGGAAGTGGCAGTGGTCTTCTTAGAGCTAAGCCCAAAGCTGCCAGGTGGAGCAAGGAAGGCAGTGGTCTTCTTAGACCTAAGCCCAAAGCTGCCAGGTGGAGCAAGGAAGGCATCTTGTTCTGGTGCTGTCATTAATTTTACCATTACCTCTTCTTTGCTTCAGACACTGTTAGGGGTTGGTAGTAATCTGGTCCATATCATTATTTTAAAGGAATCCAAACATACCTGAGGACCACCAGTAGGCATTACCTTCAGAGCTTATCACTAAGTTTAAATGGGATTTCTAAAGATTATGTTAATTTTGTCAAAAGTATATATGTTTCTCTCTGTGTGTGCTTTTCTCTCTGTGTGTGTATGTGTAATGTATGTGTGTATGTTGTGTATGTGTTTAGTGTGTGTGGGGTGTGATGTGTGTGTATGTGTGTGTGTGCATTCACATGTATATGTGTACATATAGAAGCCAGATACCGACCTCAGCTATCAGTCCTCAGGCTCGATCCATCTCGTTTTTTGAGTTGGGGGTCTTTCACTGGCCTGGAACTTGTCAAGTCGGCTATAATAGCTGACAAAAGAGGCCCAGGAATTCTCCTGTTTCTGCCTCTCCAGCTCTGGAAGAAATTATAAGCAGATGCCACCATGCATTTGGTTTTTTTTTGTTTGTCTGTTTTGTTTTGTTTTGTTTTTGTTTTGTCCTGGACATTGACCTGAACCCAGGTCATGTTTTCATGACAAAACCCCTTACAAAGTTAGCCATCTCCACAGCCCCAAACAGTCATGTTTATAATGTAATAAATATTGAATAAGCACCTTCTGAAACATTACACTTGGCTATCATCATAATCTACTGAAATAAGAACGAAAGTCATTATTTTTCTTTCAGTTTTGCAGGTGACAAAGCTGAAGCTTTAGGAGATTAGCCGATTTATTCAAGACAAATCACTATCTATTAAGTGACCAATTCGAAATCTGTTTCAGGCATCTGGGACGAAGATGCGATTAGAGTATTTGCAACTTTCCTAGAGCAGTCTAAATACTTTCTCTTTGGACTAAGATGAAAGAATTTAACTTGGCCAACTAAAGAGTCACCTTAGCCAGTATAATGGGCACCAGCCACAAGTAAAGCACCGTGTGAGGCACCAGATAGATACAGAGACAAACGTATGGCATGGTTGAGGACTGAACATCTCCACAAAGCTTATCAGATACAAGTGAGATTCAAGTGTAATATGGTAATACTTGAAAAGTGAGCGCGCTAATCCCAGAGAGAGCATGATGCAAAGAGAGGGAACTGCTGGGGGAGGCTTGGAGAAGACAAGTCGTTTGCAAAATATCCATAGAGAAAGTACACCTTGAATGCAGCTGCGGAAATGCTCAGGGAAGACGATGAATACACGCTGGACAACCACATAGAGAACATGGTGAGGAGAAGTGAGGGTCAAAGTAGGGTCAGCTCACCCTTACTCTTCTATCGGCTGGAAAGTTCTCCATACAGCAGTGCCATACAGAAATTTCTGCGCAGGTCAAGTGGTCGGTTATGGCAGAAGCTTGGACTGCCAGCCTAGGAGTGTTAGCTACTCTGTGTGTGTGTGTGTGCATGCACTCACTCATGCTTAACTCTCAGTATGGTGGTCAGAGGTCAACCTTGTATACTGTTCCTCCTCAAAGATCATCCACCTTGTTTCCTTGAAACATGTTTGCACACTGGTCTGGAACTTACTGCTGTAGCTGGGTTGCATAGCCCGCAAGCCCCAGGAGGCCTGTCTCCACCTCCCCAATGCCCCCTCTCTCTCCTTTTTCCTTTTTCTTAATAACGTGGGTTCCCAGTAGTGAACCCAGATCCTGGTGCTTACAAGGCCATCACTTCACTGACTAGAGCTGTTTCCCCAGGCTATTTTTTCTTCTACCTAAATTATTTTATTAAGCTAGTTTCTTTAAAATCAGATGGTTAATTCAGAGAAAGGTTTCCCAAGCTTCACATCCCTTTCTGATTGATTGTCTTTAGACAACTGATCCATTTTCATTCTGTTTTCTAACGACAGGTATCAATAACTTCAATAATGAAAGCTTAGGCAGAAGGCATGCATCGTTTTCGCCAAAAACACTAAAGTTTTCATAGATCAGTCAGCGAAGGCCCATTGATAAGGGTTTTTCTGCTGAAGGAGACACCCCCTCAGGCTAATCTTGGGACTTTCCTGAGAATCTCCCCAAGGTTGCCTCTCTTTATGTCACTGGATTGAGGTCTAACTTTGAAAAAGACATTTTTTTTTCCAAAAAAGGAGAAGCAAATGTCAAGTCAACAAAGTCAGAAAGAGGGCTGAGTTGTAGGCATTTTTAGAAGATGATCACTTCTGACATTTAACGTCACTTGTTCGAACACACACATACACGCACGCATGTGCGAACACGCATTCAGTATTACGGAAGTTAAAATTGAGGCTATTTTAAATTTTATCAAAACCACTATCAGGAAAAGATGACAAAAGTACTGTATGCTTACGGGTAGCTCTGGTCCCTGCTAATGTTTGGCAGATTCTATAGCCAGTAGACAACTCTGTTATCTGCTTGAGATAGCAGTGATACTATAATGCTGGAGGTAGCAAGCACAGTGAAGAGAGACTAAAAGGCTCTGCAGTTAGTTGCATAGAGTTGTGTAATGTTTAAGGTGTGCCAAAAGCTTCTCATTAGCATGAGCATGTTCCCAGCACTGAAAAGGAAACATGTCATCTACCCTTGTTTGGACACTGTATGTATCGGGAAATGGGTTTCCTGGACTCATAGAAGCCCTGTGGTTCCCCTCAAAGGATGCCTCCCAGCCTATCAATGATTTCACAATCGTAAGATGGAAGTTTAAAGTTAGGCACAAGTTTTGCCAATGCCTTGAGTTATAGATGCACTTTTCTAGTCAAATACCTGATCCCCTGAGTTTGAGGAAGAAGTAATTTCAATTTCTACAATGTATCGGGACTCTTCAGAAAGACAGGCTTTACCATCCCCTCCCCCCACACGATGAAGTAGAACTTAACTCTGTAGACAATTTGCAAGACTCTCACTTGAAAACACGATTTTATTATGGTTTTAGAAAAATCCTCTTTTAAAGATGTATCTGAGTTTCTAGGGAGATGACTCCATGGGTGAAGGTTCTACTGTGCAAGCAGTAGAGATCCCAAGTTGAGATCCTAACACCCAAATAAAAACTTGGTGCAGTGGTGTGTGTCTAGACCCCCAGCACAGAGGAGTAGAGACAGGCATATGGGCTTGAGAAGTTTGGTGATACTGCAGTTGGAGGCGTTTGTGCCTGCATATCCCAATAGTAGAGCTATCGAGGTACAATCAGACTGTACATGTTGTATAAAACCAAAACTAAAATAAAGCAAAGACTACAACAAAGCACACCTTTGTGCTACCCCAGTTCCACACTAATCTTCAGTGAGTCACCAATAGGCACCTACTTGAGTGGTGTCACAGGGGTTCAAACACAATTTTCTAATTTCTAGTCTTATGTTTTTCAAACCTTCCTGTCATGCTCCCAATTTTATTTCATGTATTTATTTTCTGCCAAAATTTCTTTTCTTCTGGGGTCACTAAGTCTCTCTGTCTGTTAGGGACCTGGATGAGGAAAGGAGAATATGGATAAGAAGGGGTAATGAGGCATGAATTCAGTCAAAGTATGTTAGCTACGTGGGTGGACATGGTAGAAAGAAATCATACATTACCACACAATTAATATGGACTGATAAGAAGTCTATCATGTCCCAAACTGGTGTAAGAAAACTTGGCTTTACAAGAGTGCCCTTCACTTTCCTTACACCTCATATAAAGTGTTGGAAGACAGCAGCGCTTGATTTTCAGTCATGAAAAGTGAGGAACACAATTGTGGGGGGAAAGCATTTGCCTGATCTCTTTACAGTTTTTACCCCCAATCATCATTGGAAACCAATGTTTTGGTTGAGGGACCCAGAGGCAGCATCAAGACAGAAGCACCATGAATGAACTCAGTCATGGTTTACTTATTCTAACTCTGCTACTCTTCAGCCAAAAAACCTAAGTATCTATGCACCTAGCCATCACCGGCATGACTACAGAAGGAGAAGATACTGCATTGCCATGGTTGGAGCCTATTCTTCATCTGAGATAGAGAATGGTGGAAAGGGAAACCGGGAAGATAGCTTAGTTGGCCAAAGACTTGTCACCTAAACCCAAGGACCCAAGTTTGGATTCCTGTCACCCACGTAAAAGTCAGTAGCCTGCATATGTAACCATAATACTGGGACAAGAGACAGCCTGGTCGTGGATCATTGTTGGCCGGTCAAACTTTCCAAACTGGGAAGCTCTAGGTTCCCGTGGGCTATCCTGTCTCATAAAATAAGATAGAGAGTAGTAGAAGAAAGTGCCTGATGGTGACTGCTGGCCTCTACATGTACACTCATGGGTGAGAGTATCCACATACGTTCATGTGCACACATGCATACATCATAACACATATAACCTATATACACACCCATGTACATACACACAGAAACAGACGTATTAAAAATACAGACATCTCTGTGTCTCATGTGATTGGTTTAAGAGTAGACTTCTGATAGGAGTAGACACAACAGATAAGAGGACCTCTTAGACTGTAGACATAAAGCAGAGTCTGCTCTTCATGTTCTGCTGAACAAAGATTAAGCAAGCTTGTAGCGCCAGCTGCCACTGGCAGCCACCTGATGACCGTCAGGTAACAGACCTAAAGGGGAACTCAGTGCCTGTAGGGACAGGCCTCGAAGAACAAGAGGACTGTGAGGTGAGAGCCCTCTCTTTTCCGCATTTGCTCTTCTATAAAACTGAACTTTCCCTTTTATTCCACCCACTTTGTGGTGAACTAGCAAAACCCATCACAGCGCATATTCTACGAGTGCCGGGAGAGTTTGAAGAAAGGAAGTTCACCTTTCTTTCCTCTTAGTATTCCACTGACAATTACATTAATACTAATAAAAACCCCAGAGTAGAGCTGGAGAGATTGCTCGGAGATTAAAGCACAGAGACCAGCGTGAGAACTGCAGTTCACATCCCTAGTATCTATGTAAAGGTTGGGTGGGAATCACATCCTGCCATCCTTCTAAGTCTCTAAAGACAATGAGAGGGCATACCTGTAGCTGGATGGCTACTAAGATTAGTCTTGATTGGTGAGCTCTGGATTCAATTGAGAGATCTTGCCTCAAAGAATAGGGATAGGGAGTGATGGAAGAAGATTCCTGGCTTTAACCTTGAAGCTCCATATGCAAGTTCATGCGTGTGCACATGTGCCACACCATTGTTGCAGCCCACACATGCAAATATGAATATATGGATATGTATCCACTACACAGGTATTTAAAAATCTGCCAGAAGAGCAAAACACAGGTCGTGTGGGTGGAAAACCAAATTTCAGTTCTGACCTTCATGCCATAAACATGGCATTGAGCCCAAGCTTCCATTTTCCTCATTTGAAAGGTAATAATAACTCTCACCCCACCTACTGTATAGTGATTTCCTTAAGGTTAACATAGATAGCGTGTGTGAAACTGCCTTGAAGACTCAGCTCAGTTTAATGTGTTTTAGGTATTAGCTATATGCTTCAATGAATCAAGTTCTTTAAAAACGTTTATGCCTAAATTCTTCTAGCAAATTCCCCAGGTAAATCCCAGTGTCCCCAAATGCAGGTGAGAGAAACTGGTTTAAGAAAGTCCAAAAAATGTTCATAAAACCCTTGTATAATAATAAATGATGGGAAAGAAACTCTCCCTACATTTGTCTGATACAAAGCCAGTTATGAAACCTGTGTTAGTCTTTTTATTTGTATGTATGTATGTATGTATGTATGTATGTATGTATGTATGTATGTCCCCAAGACAAACACCTGAGATAAGCAACTGAGGAGAAAGAAGATTTTGTCTTCTATTTCAGCAGCTTCGGGTCATGCGTCAGCGCTCTGGTCAGACACACCATGATGGCTGCAGAGTTGGTGGTGCTCACTGCATAGCAACCATGGACCATGGAGTGAGGCGAAGAGCAAGGGACAAAGGGAAGATGGAAGGGGGGAGGTAGAAGGAGGGAAGGGGCTGTGTGTTTACAGAGCACATCCTAGGTAATCTGCTTCCTCTTACTTGATTCCACCCTCTGCTTTCTGCCACTTCCAATAACACCTCCATGTTAAGAATGTTTCACGAGAGTTTAAGCTGTTGTTTAAGCCAGATTTTTTTCATTTACTTTCCCCAAACCCAAAAGCATGCCACCAAGTGACTCCCTGCTACATACATGAACCCATAGAGGGCATGTGAAGTTCAAACCATACTAGCTAAGTAAAGTGACTATTTATGTTTGAGAAGACATTCAAAATCCTAACTGCCATTATAATAACCTAGGACTTGAAATTACGTCGGCATTTCTTCTCTCCCTAGACTGCTGAGCCCATTCTCTCATTTATTCTCTCTGTTGGCCCCGGGAAGTGAGACATTGGTATCCACACTCTAGTGTGAGAAAGGGATGCACAGAAGTCTTTGCATCGATGTCTTATCAGTTCAATGTCCTATCAGGTAGCTGAGTTAGGATCTGAACCGCATTTCATCCAGGTCTGCTTGAGTCCTAAAGTCTGAGCCCATTATCTTCAGGGTTAGATTTGGAAAGAGGTCACTGATGTCGAGGTGTGGCATGAATGTGGCAGGAGTTTGATATCAAATTCCCATAAGAAGGCTTTGTCACACAGGCAGCACTTGCTATCTGGTTTGCTGTCTTCCTGCCCTATGCCTGCTTCCTTCTTGGGAGACCAGAGCATTCTACACAGTCCTCCTACATATTGTAGTGTGCCAGAGAGGCCAGGTCAGGAGAGACAGGAGGGCATCTCCTCCAACCAGAGGCTTAAACAGCAGTCAGTGCCATTTGCCCTTAGGGAATATGATCGGAACACTGACAATCCTGAGCCTATAAAAAGCTCACAGTGTTTGATAGAAGTTGTTTTACTCTTGGCCACTGCCTTGAGCAGTGTGCTCAATGTAATTAAAATTTTTAATGGCTTGGAGTCACGATGGTGTGCGTAGACTTTACAGCGTGGTAGCAATTGCTTATTCTCTCATCCCCTAATCTCAGGCTGCAAATGCTCTTGTCTGCCAGGTGTTTTTCTTCCAGTATTCTTTTTCCTTCCTAATTTGGACATCTAATTTTCTGTGGCCTAATACATCAGATGAACATAACTCTTCGAGCTGCATGCAAAATAAGAACCCATCAGACCATTAGTGGGGTGGATAGTGGTTGGTAAATAAGATTTGAGGCTGGAGAGATTTTTGGGTGCTCGAGTTATAAGCTGCATTCCAGGTGATGGAGGCTTTCCAATGAGAAAACCCATTAGGTCACCTGGTAAGCTTCTCTAGTTGTACGTGAGGACAGAAGTGTGACTCAGAGTTAATAACAATGGCTGATATTTATTGAGCACTTATGATACCTCAAACAATACTTCTTACACATTATCTTTCTTGCTATTCACCACACATCTGTGAACTAGAAACTATCCTTGCTCTTGTTTTAAAGATGAGGAGACTGAGGTGTGAAAAGGTTAGGCAATGGACCTGATGTTACAGAGCTACTTGATGGTTGAGAAACAGTTCACATCAACACTAACCATTGTAGCTGACTAAAGAGACTTGCCTGGAGCCAGTCAAGAAGTCAGTGAAGGGTAAAGATGAGAATTCAGGCCATGAGATTATCAGATTGCCAATTTAGGTATGGCAACCAGTACAGTGTCACCACACACACACACACACACACACACACACACACACACACACACACACACGCATGCATGCCCACAGACATACACAAAGACAAACTCACTCAGAAACATATACATAGACACACACAGATCCACGCACATACAACCATTTGCATCACACACTCTTTCAGAGTTATCTTTCAAACCACTTATATTTTCCCTTCTCTTTTCTTCACGGCACCATTGACAATCTTTAATGTTAGTGGATTTGGGCTCGTATAGGAATTTGGGCTGTTAGGATTCATTCCTGTCTTTGATGGAATTGTCATGAAGACAACTGAATAGTGACTTCATAGAAGGAAAGTATCTGGACACCTGCCTCTGAGTCTTCATTTCATAAGCAGAGACCTAAATCAGTAAGTAATCTTTTAGTTTTATTTTTTAATAATTACATGTATGTCTACAGTATATTGTTATCATATGCAGCACTGCTACCCTGTCTTATTCCTCTCCTATTCCTGTTAATTCCTTTCTTTCCATTTAGTTGCCCTTCCACCTTCCTGTTGTGTTTTGTGTGTATGTGTGTGTACACGTGTTGGACACACCTGCTGTGTTTGTGGGAGCACAAACATCCTGATGATAGCTCGTCACAGCACTCCGCTGCACCCTCACTTTTATGGTCTTTCTGTCCCTGCTTCCAAAATGCCCCTCAGACTGTGGAGGGAGGGATAACAGTGTCTTGTTTAGGGCTGAGAATTCAACAATCTCTATCCTCAGTACTTGGTAAGTAAGGAGTCTCTGCCATAGCTGTCTCCCTCTGCGTATGCAAAATCCTCCACCAAGCTACAATATTTGAACACTTATATTTATAAAATACTTATTTCTTTTATGTATATGAGTAACCTGTCTTCATGCACACCAGAAGAGGACACCACATCTCATTGTAGATGTTTGCCAGCCACCATGTGGGTGCTGGGAATCAAACTCAAGACCTCTAGAAGAGCAGCCAGTGCTCTTAACCGTTGAGCTATTTCTCCATTTCCCATACCTGAACACTTTTAAAGAGGATATTTCTAAATGACAGTCTATCAGCAGATTCAGAAATTCAGTGTTTCCCCTTCTCACATCTGTAACTAGCCCCCAATTTGATTTTAAGTCCCCCTTTCCCTTCCCTTTCTCACTTGCCAGAACATGATTATTTGTGCTTGGGGAACTGACTCAGGGCACTCGGGTTGATAATTGATGCATTTTTATAAACCACCTAACTTCATTACCCTTCTAAATGAAACTGCGTTGTGTATATGTACCATGTTGTCTTTATATTTTCATCTGTTGAAGGACACCTAGATTGGTTCCAGAACTTGGTGATTATGAACAGTGGCACAATAAATACAGGTATGTGGGTATTTTTGTAGTAAGCCGACTCAATTCATATCTATTTATATATGAAAAAATGTTCTCTTTGGTGCTGGCACAAGAGAAGTCAAGACGTGTGAATTAGAAAAGGTTCGGCATTTATTATTTGTGCTGTAATTAATTTTGCATCAGGTGCATTGATAACACTTGAGGCAGTCTTTCTTATCACCCGTGGAACTCAGAGACCATTGACTGTGTTCCAGAGAAGAGGGACTAACATCTTCCTTCTAGAAGTCTTCCAATGCAAGACTGGAAGCCCATTACTTCACATGTTTTGGCTCCCTGCTCTCCTTTGTTGGATGGCAAGGGAGTAGAATAAAGAACCAGGAAACAGGAGAGTTGGTAGAAACATGCTACAGTGGATTCCCATGCAGAGCGGAGTAACTGAGTCTTCAATACATTTGGATGCACCTTATCTAATTTTAACTCTGCGGCTGGATTGTTCTTCTTTCAGTCAAGGTTTCTATCCAAGTTTCCATCTCTGTATCTGTTCCAACAGATAATTCTCAAATAACTTTCCCCATCGTTTGTTAAGTACTTCCTTTGGAACCTGATTATTAACTCTAGGGAGTTCTCGCTTGTGTGTTTGCTATTTCCCAACAGGAGTCCTGTTGGGCATATCATTGGTAGCGTTGTGGTTTGTTTGGATGGGTGGGTGGGAACACTATTTCTTCAGTGAGAAAAGACACTTAAAGCTAGATCTGAGAGTGGTGAACATGTATGTGGGGGAATCCAATAAGAGTTATAAATAGTAGCTACTGTCTATTGATCACGGACCACACATCAAACAATGCCATGGCTCTGCATACGTCATCTTAATCTTCTTAACTGTGTGGATGAGGAAACCGGGCCTCAGTTTTCTTGAATTTATCACATGAAGCATAATTTCTTTTCAAAGTAAGTTTTAGAGATTGAAAGCTGCATGCATGGGTTCAGATTTTTTTTGGAATATAATGTAGATTTTGAAAAACAATGCTTAACTTTATTTTCTTCTGTGATTTTTGTTTTTAGAGTTTGTTTTTTTTTTTTTGGTGAGATTGCTCAGAATATACTGAGGGCTGCAGATCACAGGTAAGCAATGCTCCTTTGCTATTTCATATGGAGCATGGCAAATCAATTACCTTTTCTGTGCTTTAATGGTTCTACTCTGTAAAATGGGGGTAATTATAGCACCAACCTCATTGAATTGTAATGGGGATTAAATGAGCTCACACGGGTAACAATCTTGGAACCAGTCAGTGTATGGTAAGCAATATATCAGTTAATTACAATTATTTTAATTTTTATTCCCACGCTGGTTTCTAGTTTCCTGACACTTTCCTAGAGCATGTCGTTCACAGATGTACGTTTGTGCACATAAATGGTACGTTCTTTTCTGTAAATCTCAGTGGATTGAATGCTGAATCGCAATCAAGGACTTATCCCTTCACTTAATTAAGAAGGACTGCCCACAGGAACCTGTGGTCCTAGTGGGTCCCTCAATCCCAGCGATAGCCGATTAACTAGATTGCTTGGCCTGGCCTGTGAGAGCCGAGATCTAGCAGGAGTGTTCAGGGCCATTTCACTGCTTTTGTTAAATTCGATGAAAGTTGACCAACCAGTTGCCTGTGGCAATCTAGGTTAGTCAAACTGAGACTTGACTAAGAGGCCCATCATAATAAGCTAACAAGAAAAGCGAGCGAGGCATTTGAGTGGCAGAGTTGTGTGGGTGGCAGGGCTGTTGTTGAGGGAGCTGATGTTAGAATTTTATTGCACTGTTATTGCAGTTGAGTGAAATAGCCGTGACAAGACAAGACAGAGTCCCGGAACAATACATGCACACTCTTCTCTTTTCTTCTCTTTCTCTTTCTTCTTTTTGTGCTCTCTCTCCCTCCCATCACATAGCTCTTCTTCCTTTAGCTCTGTTTCTCCTCCCTCTTTTCTTCCCTTCTCTCATCTCTTCCTCTCCTCCCTCCCGTCCTATCTTTCCTATTCTCCCTCTTTCCTTCCGTTCTGGGCTTGCCTTCCTTTCTGCTCTACCTCCGTGTTTTCTCATGGAAAGTCAGGCCTTTCCGTTGGGGACAGACAATGCAGTGACTTTGGTAAGAAGTGGAACATTCTAGCTGACCCCGGGGTTAAGGAAATTCTGTCAGCTCCAACTATGAAAAATACACGTTAGACAAATCGTCTGAGCACATTCAATAACGTTAATGCAAGTAACAAGATGAGAACCGCAGAGGGTCAGGGTTGAAATGGCTGCACATGACAGAGCTCACAGAGCAATGCCAAGCCAAGCCCAGTGTGGTCTCCATTAACTGTGTGTTTGTGAATCTGTACCAACTTGTCAGGTTGACTGTTACTGCAATATCAGAGTGAGAGACAAAGAAAGGAGAGTGGAATTATTCCCTGTACACAGAGATTCTGAGACACCGGGCCTCATCTTTCCCTAAAAGTTGGGGAATTTGGCACCTGACACTCTGGCACTGAAGGAATACATCAAGACAAAAAAAAATTTAAAAAATAGAAAAAGAAAAAAAACTATCAAAATGAAAAGCTCTGTTCATGCTGTTTTTCCACTGCCCCTTTCTCGGTGATCATGAACTCAAACCTAAGCCACTTGTACATCAAAACTAGCTGTGGTGCTGTCTCTGTCTGCGCACTGTCTCCGAGTATGAGCTCCATATCTGATTTCTTTCTTTCAGGACCCTGTAATTTTAACTTCTCTCAAATCCGGTATTATGCATGTATTGTATTATTGCTTAAGTTGTGTATTAAGTCTCATTCACTCATGGAGACTACGAACCCCTCCAAGGTGGATGACATCTTTTATGAATGCTATCCTGTGACAGCCTCCTACCTGTAACAGGTTCACAATCAGTATTTGTCTCTTGATTGTCGGCATGCTTTGTCCCTGCTCCCTGCGGGTCCATAGCCAGTGACTTTAGCATGGGAGTTCCTTTTGCAGGGGACTCTCTGCTTGTTATAACTAGGCCTCCATAAATAAAAGGGGACAGCTCAGAACCTGTTCTAATTCAGCCTCCTCTTTGTCCCAGGAAAGTGACAAGCCAGAACAGAGGTATTCATGAATGGACACATTTCAAGTTTGCTTGCTTCTGAGTTCGGGAGGAATTATACATATTCTTATCTGTAAATTCTCAATGGAGTTAACATTGCCTCATTCACATTGGTCTGAGAGGTGAGGCAGGAGGATGAGGCTGGAGGGATCATAAGCCGCGTTCATTGGTGGCTGGGCTCACATCTCGGGAAGCAAGCAAGAGTCAGACGAAGCTTGAGGTGGACATTTATAGTGACGGAGTCTTTCTGGAAGCTGCAAACCCTGTCTAGAGGGGAAGGGGGACAAATGGGGCGACAGGTGTATGTCTCCTTTTATTTACCAGTTAGAAATGGAGCTAGCATGCTTCCCTTGACTTCAACCTCTATTTTCCCAGCAATTTTCCAGACTCTCACTTTCAATTTGTAAGCCAGTTGTGAGTGGGAAGTTTCAGTCCTGGCACACAGATAACAAACAAGCAAACAAGCAGGGCTGAACTCCTCACTGGGTTTTCAGGTCATTCACTAACTGATCCAGGCATCCGATTCCAAAGCAAACATATCGCATATCTATTAGGATCTCCTTGAGTCATTTTAGAGCGAGCATAGATCTGTAGGGCAGATTGCAGGCCAAGCTATTAAGGTTTCTGAAGATGAACATTTCATTATTTTTTTTAACTTCTGTGTTCAGTTTTTCAGAATGGGCATTCTGACTGGTGATGTTTGAGGGAACAAGTTAATGGGGTCACCTGATAGAACTAAACACAGTAGCAATTACTGCGCTGTCCAGCAGTGCTCCTGGGGTGCTCACTAATCTTCTTGGAAATGTCTTACACCTCCCATGATCACGGGAGTTTCCTTGGCCTCAGTTTCTTCGGTTACAATAAAGTGATACACATCAATGTGCTTATTAAATATTTAGTTTCATTTCATTAGTAGCACTCCTAAGAGTGATCAGAAGTTTACACAGGAAAATTCTTTGGAAAAAATATCGCCACCTTTATGCACATTTGGTGGAGGTGGGCAGGGGGAAGGGACCGCGAACTCTCAGAGCTATTGCGTCACAGAAACAAACTGTGTGAGCTGACCTACTTAAGTGGATTCTTTTCAAAACTTGTTATGCAAGCAGATGCTCAGGAGGCCTGTATGGCCTCATACTCTCCATAAAAAAAAAAAAAACTTGGTTGTTAATCGCTGTGGTGGGTGGTACTGTTGGGCAGTTTTCTTAATCAAAAGGTGAGACAAAACTTATTTTAATTGTTGGATTTATTGGCATCTCCTGACTTTATGATAAGTATTCTTTTCAGTGCAGAAGCAGGGAACTTGGAAACCTCACTGATGTTTTCCCTCTGTGACCGCATCTCACACACAGAAGCTTATCAGACTCCAGGTTTTTATCTTTCCGAGCTCTGCTCTCACAAAGCCCTTCTACATGGACATGTTCTTGCTTAGGGTCATGCCTAGGAGACACATTGCGTTCTCTAGGTTGGCGTGGAGTCTAATGAGATGCCAAGTAGCATTTGGCTCTTGATTAATCGTCAGGTGATTGAATCCTTTTTCTCTGTAATGAGACATTATTTAGTATTTTTGTTTTCCACGTGTGGGGGTTGTTAGCTTTTGTTGGCTTTGTTCTGGTGTTCCTACATACTCCTCTGTTTGTACAAGTGTGTTTGTGGGTTTTCAAGGTGAACACCAGCTGCTCCTTGATATGCCATCTCTATATGCATCCAGCAGACTTCAGAAAGTCTCCGGAGACGGAGGAGGAGAGCAGTTCCTAAGGCTCCATTATGAAGACTGTTCCTCTAGCCTTCTGCAGTTCTTTATACGTGCAGGAGACTGAACCCAGGACCTTGATTTAGTTAAATGCATCCTTTACTACTCAGCTACACTTCCAGCTAAAATATTCTGCCTGTTCAATATTGAATCTGTTCAAATTGGGCTGGGGTCCTCAGACTTTACTTGTATTTGGAATCTTTGCTTCATCTTAAGAGGATGGAGCTTTCAAAACCAGAGTGCTTAAGCTATGCCTATGGTCACGGTCTTTTCTAGAGGTCCTGGATCTTTGAGACTAAAGCAGTACTCAGAAGACATTCAGGGTCCATCAGATTTGAAAGCAGGGCCAGGCAGCAGAGATCAGAGTCAGGGCCTTCTTATAAATGAATTGAGCATATAAAATTCATGGAGTTGGCCTGAAATTCTTTCACTGGGAGTGAATAGATGGCTCAGCTGGGTAAGTATTGCTTGCGTGAGCATGGGGCCTACATATAGATTTCCACCACCCACCTATAGTTCATGTACAGTGGTGAGCATCTGGGTCATAGCACTGGGCAGCTGAGACAGCTGTAAGCTGGGTGCTTGCTAACTAGTCAGCTTAGTTAAATAATGAGTGAGAGAACCTGCCGCAAAGAGCTCACTGGAAAAGAAATTGAAGAAGACACCTGACATTAATTTCTGACCTCAACACATGCCCACATAGGAAAGTGATTCTCCTCTACACACCCTTCACAAGCACACACACACTCACACACATACACACACACACACACACATACACACACGCACAAACATGCGCACACGCATGCACACACTTCTGCACCAGGCACGCATGCATGCTTGCATGCATGCATGCATGCTTGGGTACCACCACTGCCATCACCACCACCTCTTTTGATTAGCAAAATAAATTCCTGTATATAAATTATAAAATTGGGAAAATTCAGTCCTTTTGATTTTTGCAAAGGTGACCTGTGACCATGTTTTTTTTTTCTAAAAATTCTTATTTTTTCTGTGTGTACCCCACATATGTGAACCCCATGAGTGCTTGGTACCCTTAAAGGCTAGGAAAGGGTTTTGAATCCTCTGGAACTCGAGTTACACATTTGGGTGCTGGAAATTGAACCTGGGTCCTTTGAAAGAGCAGTCAGGGCTGTTAACTGTTGAGTTACCTGTCTAGCGCCAGCTACAGCCTTTCATAAGGACAGCCATCTGCAGAATCAGAACCACTGGACATGACAGTGTTGGTTCTCTTTATAATTACGGATGAAACACTCCAACACTGGCTGTTAAAATGACCCAGGTCTGTTAGTTTTCCACTTGCCTCCTGAACCAAATGCTAGTCAGAAGTAGACCCAAGGACCATTTGAAACTTCATATTTCATCTTGTAAACTGCACCTTAGTGTATTTTGAAAAGACCAGATGTTATCTGGAAAACTGACTTCTAGAATTTTCCACTACGTGTGAGCATCTGAATGATTTTGGCCAAGCACAGAAAGGCTTTGCCCTCTTGGGTGACTGGGTGACTGGGTGACTGTGGAACGCTTGTTTTTGACTCTCAGCAGCGATTCATTATGAAATAATGGCGAAGCTTGTTTTTCTTGCCCTGACTTTACCACAGCCAAGCCCACGTGGCTGGAGACTAACCCGACTTCCTCACGGCACGGCAAGGTTTATCGTGTGCATTCTCCCCAGTTTCACCATTTTATTAGACTTTAATAAGCATTTTCTCAGAGCTTGGCAGTTTCTGAATGTTTTAACGTCATTTTTATTAGCAGCTTCTCCAACACACCCGTGGAGTTGCTCCGTGTTCTGTGCTTTTAGGCATGCTATTGTTTTAATGGGTTGTATGTGAGCAAAAGTGCACAGAGGGCAGACAACATTTCTGTGTGCAGCTTCGCTCCTTGCTCTAAACTATAGCAGGAAGACAAAAGCCTTGTCTGCTTATTCATGGTTGCTGTAAACAGTAGAGTGATCCATCACTCTTCAATTTGCTTGTGGTCTACATTTCTTTTTGCTTCTGAAAAAACAAAAACACCTCAAAAAAAAAAAAAAACCAGAAGCCTCCTCAAAAATTTAATTAATGGTGAATTTGGAAAAGCCTCTGACTTAGAGGGGAGAATGCATCACTTAAATATAGCCTGAAAAGGGGTAACAACTTAAGAAAAATCAACTACTATGCAATTTTAGTTGGTAATAAATTTCATGTTTTTTTCTGGTTTACTCATATGAAAAATTAGTGTAATGATATAATGGCTTATGTACCTCTTTTTATCACATAAAGGGCATCTAATTTTCTGAAATATAAACTCATGATTAAGATCTGAGAAGCTAATAAGTAGCTTCCTGATTCTCCCATTCTTCCTTATGAGCAATCCTTTACATTTGGCCTATTTGAATACTCACGGAAACTAATTATCACAATTCCAAATGAGTTCAGGATATTTCATTTTTTTAACCCGTCTCTAACTCAGTCACCCCCTTTAAACATGTAATTGCATCATTTACTGAGCATTTGAAATTTGAGTTTGAAAGACCTAATAACCACCTTCATTCCTTCCTTTCTTTTACAACAATTTGGATGATGGTTGTTAGAAAAGGAGGCATTAACACTGAATTAATATAGGATTTACTTACATGAAATAGTTTTCTAGTGAAATTTATATATTTATAAAAATACTTTCTTTCTCCAATATATAAGTAATTCAGTGGCTCCTGACTCATTAAAACTATTTTAATAATATTTGATGATCTGATAAGTAGAGAGAAAGACTCAAATTACACAGAGGTTTAAAACTACATAGTCATGATCATATATATTTACTTTGCTTTTTTAAAAAGTATGTTAATTTTGCAGCTTTAATACAGAATTTACTTCTGCCTTGACAATTCCTTACACTTTATCTTTTAATATGTAAGATTGGAAAGCTCACAGCCAGCAACTGAATGAGCAAAATAAATTTAAAAACCCCAACACATGGACTTAGTTAAATTAGAAAATACTTATTTATAATTAATAACTAGTTACTTGAGAGAGTTAATATCCTTATCAATGCACACTGCACACTCAATTAGTCTTTTCCTATTTACTGGTTTCATAGATCAAAAGTAAGCCAAACCATATATTTTTGAGAAATATAAATGTAGAAGCATGTATGAGCATTTGCATATAACAGTTCAATTATGTGATAAAATGAACCAGAGGAGTGTTTTGACCATTTCAAGGAGACTCCACATATGTATTTGTTCATTTTCTTTCCTTGGTGCCAAGTATATTTCTATTTGCTTCACACTTTATAAAAATGCTTATTATTTATTTCAAAGAATCAATTTCAGAAGGATACAACAAAAGATCAGCTTATATTTTAGTGATTTTCCTGCTGGCCATGTGGTACTGAGAACGTGAAAGAGGGCAAGTCCTGAGAAGCACGGAGGACTCACCTTTCCCAGGTGATCTGAGTGAGTTCGGAAAGAGAAACAGATGCACTCCTCCCTGATAGTTTTAGATCAAATCCGTTCCTCTGAGAATAATTTGTCTTTTGTTTTTCTTTTTTCAGTCCATGTTTCTCTTTTAATTTCTATGACTCACCATTATTGGTGAATAATTGACACTCCTAAGACACTGTGTTTTTACAAATCTTCCCTTAACGCTGACGGCTGAGTCTCGGGAACCGCTAGCTGACTTACTTTCTGCTAGGATTTCTTCCTGTAGACTCGTCTAGGCTTTCCCAGGTGGTTTTGACTCATGCCTACCAAGATCTGTTGTTACACAGCAATTTGTTATGGGACTGAACTTTTGAAATGATATTTTTACAGTATGTACTCAAAGAAGGGATGGCATTCTTTCCATTTACCTGGATGGGGGCAAAATGAAAGAAAAATGAAAGCAAATTCTATTTTGTAGAAAATTGTTAAATTTACTTGAATTAAAATAGCTTCTTATATTATTTAAGTTGTTCACTTAAAGCTTAGGATTTTTAGCTTTGAGGGAGAGTGCTCTCCCAACAGCATAAGACCTAATATTTTAATGCGTTATTGAAGAACAATGACAATAAAGTTACAATTAGTCACCATTATAGACAAGTACAACTCTTTCCTAACAGTAAATGTTTTTATGGTTTACAGTATCTTTGCAACTTGGGTCCAGTGAGTGCAAATCAACTGGTTATAGGTCTTTAGGAGGAGCTATCATCTCCTGAGGGGTCAGATTTGGAGAATTAGTTACCCTGCAGTCATAAACCTGATGGGTCAAATCAAAACGCAAGCTACATGTCCCAGGGCCCAAGACTGGAAGGTGTAACTGAGACCTATCTTAGCCGTGATTCGATACCCACATCAACGGCATAACCCCAGCAAGAAACACATCAAATACTTCTAAAAATTTATTCTCAAGGCAAGCACATGCAAACAAAGAGAACCCCAACACTCACAGTTCATTGGAATTCACAAGGGAAAATTTTCAGGACGATTGTTGCTTTGACGTTGTCTTACTGATGCAGAGGGAAGCCAAACCTGTTTTTAATTGCAAAACCAAATGGTTTATGCATGGGGCTCTGCCATGCTTGTGCGAACATGTTGCTTTTATAGTCCTCTCCCCCACCCCCCACGAGACTAGGCTTGCCAACATTGCGTTGGAGCATGGTCACATTTAAAATGAGAAGCCTTGCAGGGATTTTGGGAGGTGGGGGGTGGCGATGTCAATCTGTCAGAGATGTCGCCAGGAGTGGATCTAGCTGCCTATCTGTTACCACTTGCTAATTAGGGATTGGGGTGATCATTGTCATAAACCTTGCCATGAAATGTGCAATAAAATGCATTTTCTGGGGGCAGAGGGTGCTGTTTCCAGAAGGTGGAACAAATTCTAAGGATTTCTAATAATCAGAACATCGCAAAACCTGGGTCTAGAATTGTTTTACTGTTTAATGTCCCAATGAATACACACATTGTTGCATGCCTTGAGTTGCTTCAGGCACATAGCTGGAATTCCAGGACAGGAAAGGTAAGTAGAATCCAGTCCATGGAGAAGTTTGTCTTCATAGGGCCAGCAAGAGCTTTTAGAAATACGCTGTTCCTATTAGAGTCATGCTGGACAGGCGCAAGAAACAAACCAGGAATTAGCAATAAAAGCAGTTTCCTTGCCTCTGCAAGGAGCAGAGAGATCATGGCACAGCCAGCCCGTGAGGTGTTTTGCTATGAGTCTGAAGTTCTGAAGATTATTTACAGATAAGGTAGACTCAGAAAAGGAGGCCCAGGCTTTGTGAAGGAAATCTCTGCGCTTCTGCCTATGGCTGGCAAAGAAAAGGTTCACCTAAAATGGTTTCTGTTTCTGTGTCAAGCTCCGGAGCCTTTGACACTGCCAGCTCACTGACTGTCACTGTCACCTCATCTCCACGTTCCTCTTATTGGCTGTCCTTTACACATGGCGTGCACACACACACACACCCATCCCCACACACAGACATACACAGACAGACACACAAACACACACACAAAGATGCACATAGACAGACACACACAGACTAAAACACACACAAAGTTTGACTTTAAATGTTAATTTCACAACCATTGGGAACATGAATCCAAACGCTAAGATTAAAAATTATGTTCTTTTATTTATGAAAATATCACAGGAGTACCATTAACCTGTACAAATACTATGTTAATTATTAGAAAATATAAAAAGGAATTAGAAAGGAGGTCACTCTTTTCTCAGTGAATCAAGTAGTATATTTTTTTGATATTAGTTTTTCTTCTGTTCTCTTTTGAGACAGAGTCTTGCTATGTAACTCTTGCTGCCTTAGAACGTTTTAAGAAATCCTCATGAGCCTCAAACTGGTTATCCTCCTGCCTCTGCTCCCAGTTGCTGATATTGTAGATATATACAAAACCTTGACTATATCAACACATTTTCTTATGACCAAAGTTGTTAACTTACCTATTTATTTATTCCCAAAGGAGGGACTGGGCAAACCTTGAGGAAGACAAGATGCTAAAAAGCCTCTTTTGAGTATTTTGGAAGCTGTGACCACCAGGAGAGCAGGAGCTGAACTTGGCTTGTTGGGTGGAGGGAATCAGGAGATAAAGCAATGGGAACATCCACCCATCTGTAGTCTTCGAGGGTCAGGCTAAAAAGTGTAGTTTATTCAAAATTTATTGACACATATCTACCTTTAAGCAAATTGATCAAGAATATTCCTGTCCGACACTCAATAAAACTGTTTTTCAGTTCTCATGGTCTTCTTTTAATTTCAGAGTCTATATATCATCCTTTAAGTCTTCTTCATCAGAACCAGATTAACAGCCACAATGCTTATACTTGAAGCAGGTGATTGTCAGGCTGTTTTGGTCTTGTGTTTCTTCTAGATTATGTATCCAGAAGCCATAACACTGATAACCATCCTCGAATAGAATGCAAACTTCTTGAAGGCAGAAATGAGCACCATAACATCAGTTGTACGCCATGTGTTAACAAAATATGTGACAGCTATTGAGAGAAGGTGCTTTTATCAGAAATCTGTTAGGAAATATTAAACCAGACTCTTTAATAAAATGAAGAAATGAAGGTTCATATAACTTGAGTGATTTTTCTACAAGTGTTTGCTAGAAGCTAACCTGTAAATCAAAACCATATCTAAAACCCACTTATGTCTTCCATGTCAATGTAATAGAGGGTGCCATGGGAGGAAGGAGTTTGTAGCTGGGGCAGTGGCATTGTTTTTGGGTTGAATTAGATGATTTGTTTTGAAAGTAGTTCAGTAAGACAATTAAAAATACAACAGAGTTCTTTCCCCTGTAAGTAGGAACTTTGTGGAAACAATTTTATTTGTGTGTGTGTGTGTACATGTGTGTGTGTGTGTGTGTGTACAAATATGACATATATGGGACATTAGGAGGTTGCTACTGGGGACAAGGGATGCCATTTAGATTGCAATCACCATCTTCAAGGGTTGAGCATAAGAGATGAGTGGTATCAGCTTCTTGTCTTTGGCACTCTAGAGAAAATGTAGTAAGGTAGCCAGTATAGAGTCAGAGGATCTCTGGTGAAACTTCGGAGGATTCTGGAAACACAGAGGAAGGGGAAGGAGCTGTCGAAAGTGAAGCAATAGGTGAGATGTACCCAGTTTTGGCAAAGCTGTGGGTGGAAAGCTGGTCTGGCCTCCTAAGACACACTGGCAGCTCCCTAGGTGAAGCAGTGACTCAGGACATGTGGCAACAAGCCCTAGTGAGAAACACCCTGGCTTTCAGGCACAATGCAGTTCTCAACCCTTGTCAACCAGGGCTAGCTACATACATTGCAGATCCATGATTTACGGATTTTATTATTTATTTTATACCACACAATGGCAGTTTTCAATAAAAATATTAGAATATTAAAATTACTCTTAATATACAAAATCATCAACATCATATAATACATAACTGGTAGCCCATATATCCATATGTAGTATGTTACCAGAACAGTGAAAACGATGCAGCTCACTAGCTCTGTTTTTGACAGTGCAGAAGATCAAACCCAGGCCCTGGCACATACTAGGCACGTGTTCTCTCATGAGCTACATCTTCAGTTCTGAGTCATCTGTTTTTATTTCATTTCTAGATACACACTTACTATGTTCTGGAGTCTGGAGGATCCCATGGCTCACAGGTCATGGGTTGTCACAAGAACTCTGTGGGAATTGAGCAACAGGAAGGCAGGAAACATTGTGTGTATTTTCTCTGCTTCGGAATATTTACCACTGACCTATTGGATGTCACTTATATGACTTCATTTCAAACGTGGAATTGCTAAGAATTTCAGGACAGCAGCAGCCAAGCTCTAAACCAGGGGAAGGATTCTTCTCAGCAAGAGGTTGGGTGTGACTGGCTGAATAGGGTCCTGAACCCAGTCTCGCTGTCAGCGTGATGTCAACTCCGACAGCAAAGCAAGGGCAAAAGATCAAACAGGAGTTTTCTGCTGTCTGACCCTGAGGGATCAGCCATCCTTCATCTTGCTAAAATCCAGACCACGAATACCAAAGTGAGTATTCAAAAGGCAGGGTAAATCTCTACAGCCCTGTGCATTTGGATGAACTTGAACAGGCGGCCAACTGGCCACGTACACACTAGGAATACATCCCCTGTACTCCCTTTAGATTTTCTGCACTGGGTGATTTGACTTTTCCTCTTTGTACTGATAGGACAATGGCTGTATGAAAGTTTATGTTGGACTTTGCTGGGGATTCAGAAAAGCTTCACAAATACATTACTTTCATTTCAAACACAAACACACACACACACACACACACACACACACACACACTGATAAATTGGTTTTCCTCCTGGGTTAGATTTCAACTCATAGTTTGTCCTAGCAAGCATTGGTTTGAGTTCCTTCTGGCTAACACTTTCTTTTAGTTTCACATCCCAATATCCTGTGTATATTTTTTCTGCAGCAATAAAACTCCCTTGTTTTTGCAATAAAACTCTTAAGTGTTCAAATGTAATTTAAGTTATCCTTGTAAACTCCCATATTTTGTCCTAAATGCTTAGTCTATTTAAAACACCCATCTTTTGGGTTTTCTTCTTCACCAGCTTTGTGGGTTATGTTTGGAAATACATCATACAATGATAATATCAATAATGAGACAGATTTGTGTTAATATTAGTTAAATGTTTTTTTTGTATCAAACATAATTTTAAACATTTTAAGCATATAAACTAATTTTAATACTCACAATAACCCTATGAACTTGGTGTCATTGTTAAAAGTATTCTCTTAATGTTCTGAGTTCTTCAGTCAGAGTCTGAATCCTGATTCAGCAATTCACTAGCTGGGAGTTTGTAGAATACTTATTCCCTTCTGTTTCATTATTGCTAAAATAGTGTCTTATTTTAATGCTGATCAAGTACTGAAAAGCAAGAGACATGCAAAGGGCTCAGAGCAATGCTAGTCACATAGTATCTTTCAATACAGGTTAGCAAATTGTTATTTATTATTATTGTTGTCCTTATCATTATTAACTAATTTTCTTCTAGGAAGGCCTTTCTTTTCAGTGGATTCTCTCTTAGCAAAGGCTTTGTAGCATCTTAGGACATTTTTTTGTTTGTTTGTTTGTCACCAAACCTCTGCTAACCTGGGAATTTAACAGAGGTTGATGTGGGGACTATGTGGACAGGCTGGACTGAAATGCTCAGCAGAGAGTAATTTTCATCAGTGATTAGCAGCACTTTATTACAGAGTTCCTGCTTCACTCACACGGCTTTATTGGTTCTTGATGAAGCATCTTTGGCTAGTGTTCTTTCCTTTGTTTAGCTTTTAAGACAGAGTTTAATGTAGCCCAGGCTGGCCTTGAATTCATTATGTAGCTAAGGATGCCCTTGAACTCCTGAGTAAGATTACAGATAATGCAAAACCATGCCAAGTTAATGCAGTGTTGCTAATTAAATACCCTAAGACTTTGTGCATGCTCGGTAAATGCTCTACCAGGTGAGTTCATTCCCAGTCTTCTTTCATCTTCAAAATGGCAATACTGTATTACATATAGTCCCGAGCTCAGTATTTTTCTTTCTGACTAAAACTTGACCTGTCCTCCATCTGTTGCTTCTCTCATCTTTATGAATTCCATTGTTGTTATTATTGTTGTTATCATTATCAGCATCATTACTATTATTATTCATTACTATTATTGAGGCAGGTTTTTTCTATGTAGTAGCTGAGACAGTTCTGGAACTCACTACATAGCCAGACTATTCTTCAGTTCATGATCTTCCAGCCTCTGGCTTCACACACACACACACACACACACACACGCACGCACGCACGCACGCACGCACACACACACACACACACACACAAACACACATGCACACCATCTCCAACAACCAAAGTTGCTATTTGTGCTCAACTGTTGGTCTAATTTTGCAATCAGGAGATCCCCTGAGCACTGACAATGTGACTTCTACTCTGAGGAATGCAAGGAAGGGTGAAGACATGCGCAGTGAGACACTGGATGAATGGAAGCGTAGTTGTTCATGGAGGATTCACACTTCCTGCCTTCCACAAATTGCCTGCTCATTTTCACAACTGTGTCATACGACACTACTTCCTTCTTTCATTGAATCAGTTGATTTCTTCTCTCTTGTGAAGTAAAGGCACCTTAGTAGATTGTGTCCATGACGTTACTTTGGGTAGTAAGCAGGTTATTTCTGTCACTTGAATTACAGCCCTTAACCAATAACCTACAATGATCAAATATAAAAATGTGATCTTTTGCACTCTTCTCTGGGCAGTTTTCCATTTTAGACCCAGCTTTCCATGGGATTAAATGGCACAATAATATTTTGTAATTGGACATGACTTGAATAAATTAATGTATAAAAAGTGAATTGAATCCAAAGAGATGATAAAACTATTGCCATATTTCATAACTTAAAATGTAGCTCGTGTTCCACAGCAGGTTAATTCTGAGGTAATAACTTCAGTTATAGGCTGTGCTCATCCACCTCCTTATTCTTGGCCTTTCTCTTATCTCTTGCCACTGTAGGGCCTCCAATGCTCGGATGTCCCCAGCAATGGTTCATTGAGTCATCTAATTGGACAGTGGAAAATCACTTTTTCCACACCCTCACCTTTATTTCAGTCCCAGCATATAAATATCCAATTCATTACAAATGAACTGAGGGCTTTATAAGGAGCCTCATGAAATGAAACGAACAATCTTCACTACGGACTCGTTTTTACTATGTGTCAACAGAGGCTGGAGGGATGGCTCAGTACATGTGTGCTGTACAAGCAGGAGGTCCTGAGAACAGATCCCAGAACCCCCGTAACAAGCTGGGGATAGTGGTGCCATCTGTCCCCTCAGTTCTAGAAAGTGGAGGCAGAAAACAATGAATCCCTCTAGCTCATTTGTTAGTTACACTGAACTGGTGAGCTTCAGGGTCAGTAAGGAACCGTGTCTCAAATAGTCAGAACTGAGCTATAAGGAATCCTTCGTAAGCCAAACCAGGTTTCCATGTGCACATCCATGCATGTCCATGGCCCCCCACCACATGCCCACTTCATACTAATACATCCACCTCTCTCTCTCTCTCTCTCTCTCCCTCTCCCTCTCTCTCTCTCTCTCTCTCCCTCTCCCGCTCTCTCTCTCTCTCTCTCTCTCTCTCTCTCTCTCTCTCTCTCTCTCTCACACACACACACAGAGAGAGAGAGAGAGAAAATATACTGATAAATGTAAAAATAACTACAGTGCATTAGAATTCTCTTCTGGAAATCCAAAGCTCAGCCCACGTGTCATAATGTCACCGGGCTGGCAATCTGAATTTTCTTCATGAGAGATGGAAAGAATCATTCGATCTCTTTTTATTTTTCAGGCATGGTATGAAACAGTAGGGTAACTATGCAGGGAACACCTCCGATCTACCAATCAGGAAACTTATGATTATATTCTTATGATAATTGGCTATAATCTACATATACAAAGCAAATTGGAGACATGAAAAGCCCCAATTTTCTACCATTCTCCCACTGAAAATATTGAAATATAAGAAGTATTACGTGTCTAGAGTAAAATACTTTGAAAAACATTTTGGCTTGTACTTTCTTGACCAAACTCCAATTCTCTATTTTATGTGTGGTGTTTTCCCACTATCTGTAGTATTCATTGAAAGGCCTGGCTTAGTTGTTTGATTATTCCAGTGAAGAACTAACAGTGAAATCTGAAGTTATCTTTGACAAAATCTGATGTGTTTTTTTTACAAAATGCAAATTACATTTAGTTGTTAGTTCATTTCAAAATGGACCTTTAATCGAATTGGCGAATTGATAATTAAGATTTTTTTTTCCCTCGGAGAGTAGAGTGTTCCTTATCTTTAGGCCACAAGTGTGCATAATAACTGTAGGAGCACATCTGCCGAGGGCCCTTTTCCCGGGCCCATAAGGGTACATAACAACAACAACAATAACAACACAAACAGTAATAGCAACACTAATGAACACAACAATGCTATTTAATGGGTGGATCCTGCTTTCTCTTTTTTTGTATTTTCACATACATTCTTTCATTTGCTTTCGTGTGTGGCTTACTTACGTAAAATATCCATTTTACAGTTGAAAAATCAGATCTAGAATGTTTAAATGATTTTTCTAGAGTCAGAGAGATAATACGTAGCAGAGCCTGTGGTTTCAAATTAAGTGTCTTCTACCCAGTTTATCTGATGCCTCCTGCTTGAGCCATTGTCTTGGTGCTTCAGTCTGTGCACCCAGAGTCGAAGCCTGACTTTCTCCACCGTCTTATTTCCTTGTCACTCATTGGGGAGCTGGCTCTACTCCAGGAAGTGATAGAAAGCCCTCTATCAATTTTGAGGTCCTTCCTATCTCCAAATATAGTGAATTGTCCTTTAGAAAACAAAGTCCTATAACCGTAGAGATGTTGGGAATAAATGACTATTGAGTACCTTGTCCTCTGTGGGACATTATATCCCCTCTTCCAAGGCTCAGGAAACATCATGGAAGAGCCAAGGGGTGGGAGGAGTCCTGTAAAATGCAGTCTTCTGGACCTGATACAGAATAGTGCTCTTCTTCATTTCATTATGGATGGGGAGAGACTATGGTGGCTACACCCTTCCTGGGGGAGCCATTGATGGTTAAGGTTATAGAGAAAAAGGGAAAGTTCTTTTTTTCTGTTGTTTTTTTGTTGTTTGTTTGTTTGTTTGTTTTGTGATGTAACCACTGGTTAGTTGTCCATGGTCTAATTGCCGTCCTCACCCCGTACCCACACCCTTATGCAAGCAATTCTAATTAAACTCATGGGTCAGAAAAAAAGAAAGAACATGAAAACAGGATGGGAACTTTTTAGGAAGAAGGGAGTGGGACTTGGATGAGAGAGGGTAATGGGAGGTGTATATGGACAAAATGTCTTCTAGAACTGCATGAAATTGTCAAAGGATGTTTTAGAAGTTCTAGTGCCCAACGATTCTGATCTCTATCATTCCTCTGTTTCACTTTTTAGCTTCCTCATTATTTTGAGTTCCCATTAGCTCTGTCTCATCCTGCCTTCAGGGTACTGAACAAGGGAAGAAGTCATGGATAAGAGGAGGTGGACAGAGGCCGCGAATGAATGTTGATGCATAGAGACTGAACAGGAAGAGAGAGGGAGGGAGGCTGTTAAGGAATGGTTATGTGGTCAGTTAAGGAAACTGGGAAAGGATATAGAATGGGCAGTCTGTGCAGCGTGGACTAGGCAGATGGTAGAGGCAGATGCCAGGGTACTTAGTAGCGGAGGGTTCACACAGGAAAGCGACACAGGTGACGATGGTGGACCTGGCAGCGTGGCATGCTTCTAAGGATGCAATCACAGGCCAAGGCTGAAATATTTAGAAATAGACCACTCTTGATGTCGTTATTTGCTTACTTATCCATCTGTTTTATGGCAAATACTTCTAGACAGAAGCGGTACTTCCATTCCAAATATACTTACAGCTATCCCCGTGTGAACATGTCCTTTGTTACACGCATGTCTCTACTTGTGCGTTCACCTTCTGTTTGACTGTAAAACAGCCGAATGATTCCAGGCCCCTCTGCAAAACTGTTGCCAGTAATGTTGTCCTGGGTTAATGCAAAGCCATTGCCAACCGCTTTCTGGATGCCTGTCCAGTGGGCTGTGCATCCTTTAAACAGTTGTGTGGTTTAGATTAGATCTCCCCAGTTTGTTGATGAGAATGTCAGGTCGGACAGAATCAAAGGCTTACAGAAGTCTAGAGAGATTACATCTTCTGCCTCCTCTTTATCTACAAGGTCCGCCACTCCATCATAGAGGGAAATTAAATTGGTCTGGCATGATTTGTTCCTTTAAAAGCCCTGTTGGTTGCTACCCTGTCTGTTATGCTCCTGGGTGATTGCAAATTGATCATTCTGATGATTTATCTCCGAAACTCCCTTGGCATTGTGTCTTAGGCCGGCCAATATTTCTCTTTCCTTCTTCTTGAAGATGGACATTGTGTTTACTTTTTTTTTGATTCTTTAAGGAATTTCCCTGGTATGTAAAACTTTTACTTATTGATGTTTGACAATATATTCCACAATATTCACTTGCATATTGTTACAGCTTGTCATTTGGACAATTTTGAGTAATTGACTATTATTTTCAGCAAATATTGACTCATTTTCTCTAGGGTCTGATTTTGTAATTTATTCAACATTTGTTGAGAGCTTGGGAACTTTGAAAACAATTAAGTAGGGAAGCAATAAATAAGTCTCTTTCAAACTTTATTAAATTTATTTTATGATTTTGTGTCTGTGTGTGTCTGTAGTGGTCAGAAGACAACTTGCGGAAGTTAGTTCTCTCCTTCCATTGTGTTGGTGTCAGGGATCAAACTCAGGTCATCAGGTTGGGTAGCAAGTTCCTTTACACACTGAGCCACCTTCCCAGACATAGTAATTGTCTTCTTGAGAAATGTAAGAGACCTACTAACAAAGAGAGGAGTACAGCATCTTACTGGAATTGCTGTTTTGGGGTGACTCAGATGGAATACCTGGAAGAGGTATTCTTTTGTGCTGATAAAGGGTTTCCCAGAGAAGGGGGTGTTGAAAATAAATTCTCCTGGCTAAATGCAAGTGAGTAGTTGTCAGGGACGATGATGGCGAGAAGGACCAGGAAGGAACAGAGTTCTTCAATAGTGAATGGGGTGCGCAGACGTACAGATCTGAAAGTGAGGTTGCTTGGCACTGTGGGACATTTCAATAAGATTTAAGCAATGATGGTCTTTGTTAGACACTGGACAAACTGGATTGTAGTTGAGAACTGGACAGATGTCATTGGCTGGCCAGGAGGGGCTTGGTCACCAGCAAAACAGATTTGTTCTATTTGAATGAGAAGGGAGTGTTCAGCCCACATTCAGTCTCTTATGGGGTTCTCATTGTGATTCATAGATTACGCATTATACAGATGTCATCTCGAAGTAGATTGTATATCTGAATTCTATTTTAAATATGTCTTGTGTATACTTTTCACAATATGGAATTTAATCTGGGATCCTTGGGCAGTCAAGGCAAATATTTTATCACAGAGCTATACTGCTCCTGCAGACCCGGAATGTGATTTTAGTAGCCACTGAACCTACAAACACTCTAGAATAAATATAGGATAAACTTTATTTTAATCAGGTAGTGAATTAGTGTGCTGGAGCTGCTTGACTAAAACTAAGCATGGCCTGCGACTTAAGCAAAGTTTCTTCCTCACAGTTTTAAAGGTGGCCAAACGCAAGACCAAAGCAATAACAAATTTGCTGTGTGGCGGGGGTTGTCTTTCTGGCTTATGGTGCCCACGTTATTGTGTCTTCAGTGAAGACGACAAAGGGAGAGGACATTGTCATCTCTCCTTATAAGGACACTACTGTTGGCTCAGCCTCTGCCTTTATGTCCTCATTCACCATAATCATCTGAAATGCATTTCTGTTTGGAGTTAAGTACCAACCATATGCAGTTTTAGCAGGTGTAGGTTAGTGCCTGGCACCCAGACTGAGTCAAAACTTTCTCAGATACTGCAACAGAAGCATGACTCATAAAAATATGAGATGGTAATTCATATAAATTAAAATTTTATGTACATTGTGTGGGGGGATTAGAAAGGGAGGTTTTGATAAGAGGATAGAATTTTCAAACCAATACTCGTCAAAGTATTTGTGTCTATAATACATAAGGACTTGAAAACTTAAAAAATAAGAAAGAAAACTATCAGAAGACACTGGGCGAACAGATTGAACTATATTTCCCTAAAAAAGTTCCATGAGTGGAAATAGACATGTGATATGAGGATTCATATCATTGTTATCAAGTATTTGAAAAGATTAAGAATTAGCTAAGATGTATCTACCCGATCTAGTAGAGCAGATAAATTTTAAAAGACCGGCACTCACATGGAACAGCTGGAGCTCTTGTAAACGGCTTCTCAGAAGACGGCACGTTACCAGCACACAGGAGTTGTCTGACAGCCCCCTCCCCCACCAAGGTCAGAATATTATTTTATTCATCCCACGGGTGGGTATTTGTGCATGAAAACCACTAGCATGTACCACATCCAGACGTGTACACAGATGTAGCTCTATTCACAAGGCCCCAACCTGGAAACAAATCAACTGCTGAACAACGGATAAATGGATAAAGACTGACCCATTGTGACGGGTCCACACAATGGGATACTTCTTGCAAACAGAGGGAGTAATCTTTAGGTCAGGCAACAACGTGGATGGGTCTTAAAATAATTCAAGTGAGTGAAAGAAGCCAGACCAAAAAGGTCCATTCTGTATGTCTCCATAAATAGTAGAATTCGAGAAAAGGCAAACTCATATATAGTTAAAAAGAAGTTAGCTCTTGACAAGGGGCAGAAGGTCATGGGGAAAGGTTAGGAGGGTTACCGAGGGCACAAGGAAACTTTTGGGTGTGATGGATATGTTCATTATCTTGACTTTGTGACAGTCTCTTGGGTGTCTGCATGTGTCAATACTAATCAAATTTTACATTTTAAGCGTGCATACATTATTGTACGTGAATCATGCCTTATTAAAGTCATTACACTTATATGAAATGTAAATTTAGCATTTATGTTTTTGAGACTTAGTAACATGAGATACAGGAAAATAAAATTGAAAAAATATGTTAAAGTTTTTTTTCCCGCTAGAAATTGGAAAGGATTGTTGAGAAAATTTAAAGAGCTAGTTACATACACAACATTTCATCAAAAGACTCAAATATTATTAAAAAAATGTCAGTACTTCCCAGTTCTAACAAAACCACATATTATGTGTATGTATGAGAGATACAGAGAGAGAGAGAGAGAGAGAGAGAGAGAGAGAGAGAGAGAGAGAGAGACACAGAGAGACAGTAACAGGGAGAGAAATAGAGATTTTTAACTGAATTACAAAAGTAAAAGAGAGATCAGAACAGAAGAAATATTTGAGTAAGACATAGATGAGAGCACTCACTCTAGTACGCTCCCCTGTTTATAAACGTGGCTAATAAGGACAACAATTGTCACAAGGAAATGCAGGTAAATAGAATAGGGTTCACATAGACTATGTGAATACTTGGCCATTTATTTCTGGCAATAATGGACTCTAAAAAATAATTTAATAAATTCTTTAATCAAAAATACATTTCTTTTTCAGTGTTTGCAAGTGTGTGTAGGTCAGAGGACAATCTGAGGGAGCCAGATCTTTCTTTCTACCATGTAGGCTCCAGGAATTGAACTCACTCATCAGCTCTGAGGCAAGCGACTGTACCTGCTGAGCCAGCTCGGTCAGTGGTCCAGGAATTTGTATATATATATACAAATATATATATTTCTTAAGACAGGATTTCTCTGTGTAACGGTTCTGGCTATCCTGAAACTAGCTCTTGTAGACAAGGCTGTCCTTGAACTCACAGAGATCTGCCTGCCTCTGCCCCCGAGTGTCAGGATTAAAGGCATGTGCCAGCACTGCCCAGCAAGAATTTCTGTTCATCTTCATTAGAAACTAAGAATTTACACCATAGAACAGAACAAAAAATTTAGAGCAATATAATATATAAAAACCAAATCAACGACACACTCCAACAAACCAAATGCACAAAAGACATGCAACCGAAACAGCTAAGTGTCAAAGGAACTTAAACTGGCACTTTTAGAAATGAAAGTATCTAACTGGGCAGTGAAATTGGAAGATGTGTTAAACACCATTAGTAATCAAGGAAACGCTGCTTAAAATCACAAAAATGTCACTATTCATCAGAATGGCCCAAATGAAATACAGCTTCCAAGGACAGTCACCAGACAATGGTCAGTCGTCAGACACTAGTACAGTACACTGTGTGTAGGAATCAAATTGGTACATACTCTTCAGGCAGTATTTTGGTATCATGCATTAAAATTAAGTCTTCGCAGTTACTATTATCTGCAGTTTTGCTCTTTGGTGTAGAGACAGAGAAAATGCTGGACTATCATAAGTAAGGCTGCTCATTAGGGCAAGGTGATTTCTCCATGTTAAAAACTGAACATAGCCCCCTACAACTGACATTATAATAAATAAAACCAACTGAATATACACTGTAATCAAAATAAGTGAACTCGCAAGTTGCTCAGGTTCAATGCCGCAAACAATGCTGAGCAAAAGGAGATGGACTCAAAACAGGTTTAGTAAACCATCTTAATAAACATCACATGGGCAAGACTTTATGAAATAATTTAGAGATGTGTGCATAGGTCATAGAAATAGAAAAACAGAAAAGTGATTGCTATAGAGAGAGGCAGAAAATTGCTTCTGTTTTTGGTTCAGCAGGACTTTGGGGTGATGGTAGGAGGAGGGGCCAGCAAAGTTGTATCTTACAAGGATGAGAATGTTTATTTTCCTCAACACTGAGGATTTGCACTCTGATTCAGTTTACAATAATTCTTTGAGTTGCATGCCTTTATTTTCATACTTTGCTATTTGTATGCTAGATTTTAATATTTTTATTTTGTAGACGAAAAGACACGAGAAAGAGGACTTTCGAAGGAAATAATCTTGATTGTAGGTTTCTAGGAATCATTGCTTGTTGCCCAAACTCTTGTCTGCACACTGGCTATCTTCCAGTGCTTTCTGAAACATTCCACATCATTTCACTACTTATCCCTCCATTCTGGCACACTAAGCACCTTTTATAAAAATGCAAACACGCCTGGTAGTTTGAAGGGCTGTCACCACCAGTCTCCTGTTTCTAGAGCCCAGAAGTCTGTCCAGCAAGTCTACAGTGATTCATTTACATTATGGGTTAAACTGTCTTTCCTGAGCCGGGCAGGAATTTAACTGCCATTTATAACATTGTTTCTGTAGGGATTAAATTCAGATTTCAAAACAAAGTAAGGGAATACGATCTATCTGTCATTGGGGGAATGCCTGTGCAGGCAGTTGCATGGTGTAAGAGAGAATGGACGGGAGTTAGAGCCTGACTAAGGAGGCCCCAGCTTTTGTTCCCCAAGCTGCGCATAACTTAATGGTAGAAAAGTGCTACCTTCACTCTCGACTTGCTTGATTTGAAATGAACTCAGTGCCTTCATTTATACATTTGGAAAGAAATACGACAAGAAGTTGTTACCTGTTCACATGAGACAAAATATTTTTTGAGGACTACAAGTGGAAGCTTATTGTAAGAGGCAAGGAGGGCGTAGAGATGGAGTTGACCCATGGGGGCTAGAAACCAATCATTCAACCATGTTTTCCCAACTCTCACTGAATGTTTGTGATCTAATTCAGATCTTGAGATAGGATGCTCAGTATGAGCCTGATCTACTATGGAATGTATGTAGCTCTGTCTTGTAAAAACACTATAGTATAGATCTATACAATATTTTCCATACACTTTGGTCATAAGGAAGATGGTTCATATAATTTGAAATTGTATTGGATCTTGAGAAAGTTTTTCAGAGTTTTTTCAGGTATGAGGCAAGGCGTAATACATTTATTCAGTTGCTTCTATATATTGTCAGTACTTTAAAGGGGTGCTACTGACTCTCCAGGGACCTCATAGCCTAAGCCTCTATGAATTATGTTATAAAACAACGCCACTTATGAATTCAGTTTGTTAATATTTACACCCATCTGTGTTACACCAAACAAACAACTCCAAGCCAAAGTTTAGGGAACTCACTGTGATGAGGATATTTTTTTTCCCATGAGTCAAATTTATGTGGCACTCATGACAAGCAATTCTACAACTTGTCCTTGTTAGCTCTTTGCCAGTCAAACACATTGCCATCCCTAGGACATTTACCAATGAGAGTGGAAGGTACACACAACTATTTTTCCCAGCAATGTATCCTCCAGAAAGCAAGAACAATGCAACAACAGCAGCAAAAGACTTAGCATTTCAGTTACTGTAAAACCTGAAAGATTTGGGGTGAATCACCTAAACCCATATCTGTCATTGAGATGGCTTAAGTATTCTCCTCTCTACCGCATGGAAGAATTATGGGGATGGCAGATGGTGTCTGCGTCATGGCAAGAGAGAGAACGTCAGAAGCAGAACTGGGTTTGCAGTCTGCTGCACTTTGGTCTGACCTGCTGAACTACTTGGACAGACAGAGGAATCAGCAGCATATTCCAGCTGGGAATTTTACAACTGTCATGGAGAAGCCTTTTCTAGAGAGTCCAGAATATTTGCTACTGATATTTAAATTAGAGGAAGGAGCCGGGCTGTGACTAGCAAATTAATCAAAAGCAAAGAACTCTTACATTGTCTGGAAATCTCCAGTTCTCAAATCTTTATCTTTTCTGTCTTCCAATTACATCTCAAGGGAAATGCATCTTATGTATTACATACACCATAGTGTGGCTGATCTCTTCCTCCTCACGTCCAGGGCCTTCGGTGTACTAATCAAGCGCTCTCCAGCCTTGAGCTACGTCCCCAGCCCAAGCTAGTGGGTTTGAACTCATTGCCTGGAGTTCCACATCCACTTGAGCACCTTTCAGTTAAGGAAGGAGAATGAGATGAGCAAGGGGTTGCAGAATGCTGTGTCTTGGGAGTTTGGATTTTTGCATCTTTTCTGCTGACTTTTACTTCCCGTTTTAATTCATAAGGATGAAGGAAGAAGAAGAGAAAAAGCACCTCATTGTGGTCCTATTGTTTCTGGTCCAGCAGGGTCAGAATTGCAGACAGAAGTGTGGCTGATTTCACGGTGACCCAGAATTAGCCCGACTTCAAAGAGCTTCCTTTTCTCTCTGCATGAAGAACCCTTTAAAGATGCTCTCTTTTTCCTTTTACAAGGTGAATGCTTCAAAGCCCGTGGGGTGTGTTTCCTTCTCAGTGTTTACCTTCAGAGGTGAGGAGTTCACAGACGTTTCTCTGTACAGTAGAATCTAATCGTTGGCTTGGAGGCAAGGGCTCTCCTCAGCCCTGTTCTACTGTCAGGAGTTTCCCGTGCTCATTTTTCACTTACTGATGCACGAAAGAAACTGTGCCAGGAACCCAAAAAAAGCTGCATTAAGTTCCCCTGGAGTATATTTCTGTCAACATTGTGTATCCCCAGAAAAAGAACTTGATTCTGGTTTCAAAGCTTTCTTTCTGTGTCACAGGTTACAGAATGTTCTCTGAGTGCCTAGAAACGACAGCCAGAGTGGATGAGAGGGAAGGTGCACACAGGGGCATCACGGAGGACTGGGAGTCTAGGCAACAGACTTCCAGCTTCTGCACTTGAAGCAGTGCATCAGCTGTGAGTATCAGCCTTTGCAGTCAACATAGCTGAGGAAAGTGTGGGGGATACTCAGTGCTGTGCTCTGCAGTGCACAAATAGCTCGGAAGAAATCCCGAAGTTCCAGTCAGATCTGTTGATGCAGCCTTGCAACTCATTTGCAACCTTCTGCATCCTCTCTAGCAAAGGTGAGGGCAGAGACTGGGTATTAGGAGTCTGGAATCTCTTTTTGAGCAAAAGACCAGCATCTTATACGTTGTGAGATATTCTCTCTCTCTCTCTCTCTCTCTCTCTCTCTCTCTCTCTCTCTCTCTCTCTCTCTCTCTCTGTGTGTGTGTGTGTGTGTGTGTGTGTTTGTATGTGTGAGTGTACGTGATTATTTTTACACACATGTGAAAATTTTAACTCCTATGTGAAATAAATTTGGAATAGCTAAAAATTGTTTTGAAATGAATTCGGCAGAGTACGCTTTCTCTGTCTGCAACGTCATTCAACAAAATCAACAGATTACTAAAAGCAAATGGTAATACATACATAATACATACACGCATACACACATTTTATATATATTTCAACATCATTCCTTTTGCAGCCAAATGGAATTAAGTATATTGGAAGCCAATGCTGGGTGGTAAGATTATAAATTATTTCATACATTTATACTAGAAAAGTTTCATTAGATATGATCTCATGTAGTCCAGACTTGCCTCAAACCATGCATTTATCTAAACTGATATCAAAATGACTTTGAACTTTTAATCCTTCAGTTTCTTCTGTCTGAATGCAGGGATTACAGGTGCACAACCACACTTAGAACATGTAGTTCTGGGATTAAAATCAGGGTTTTGTGCATCCTTGACAAACTCTCTGTATCAAATGATATTAATCGACATTTTTCAAAGGACTTTACTGATTTTAAAATGACGTGTGTGTGTGTGTGTGTGTGTGTGTGTGTGTGTGTGATTCCCCTTGCAGGCCTGAAGATGGTGTCTATTCCTCTGCAGCTGGAGTTATGAATGGCCTTATGTGGGGTCTGGAACCAAATGCAAGTCCTCAGTAGGACCAGTAAGTGCTCTTATCTGCTGAACCATTTCTTCCACCCTCTAATTCGTGTTAAAAAAAACTAGTAAAGCTAATTTTCTTTTGCAAAAATGTGTAGTCTCTGAGAAAACACATTGAGAACATTGGTTATTTTATACAATGGAACCATCACTGTCCCAAATGCAGCAATGGCTACATTTTACTAATGGGCTATCTGTGCTAAACACAGTGTTATTATACTTTAAGCAAATTGTCTCTAACCAATGGAGCATCTTTCAATATGATTACTTAATATCACACTCACAGAGATCAATGGATATTGACAGTAGTTTACCTGCTGGAGGTTAAACTTGCTGTATGGGGTTGGACTCTCATTTTCCCTCCCTCCCTCCCTCCTTCCCTCCCTCTCTCCCTCCCTCCCTCCCTCCCTTTCTCCCTCCCTCCTTCCCTCCCTTCTTCCCTCTCTCCCTCTTTCCTTTCATCCTTCTTTTCACTTTATTGCTCTTCTCCCCCCTCTCACTAGTGTTCTTTTTTATTGCCCCTTTCTTTCTTCCAGCCTCCTTTTCTCTTCACTTTTCCCTCATTTCATTCATCCATTTCCTCCCTCTTCCTCTTCCTCCCTCCTTCCTTCCATATTTCTGTGTTTGTATAGGTGTGTATTTGCGTGCACATGGAAGGCCGAGATTAACCTCAGATATTCCACAGATACCACATTTGTCTTGTTTTTGAGGCATATTTTCTCACTTACTTGGAACCTTTACAGTTGGTAAAGCTGAATTTTTGCTGATTTTGCTACCTTATCCTTGGAAAGTCATATCTCTTCCATATTGTTAGTCCATCCTTTATGTCTGTACGTTTTTCTCAATATAACTTCAATTTTTTTGAAGTTGGGTGTGTATATTTTATATATTTATGTATTTATTGTGGGATAGCATGACGGTAAAGGCAGCAGAGCATAGAGTTAGTGAGTTCATGCCTCTACCGCTTTTGAACCCTGTGACCACTTACAAGTTATTAAATTTCATTGCATTGTACTTTTTCCATTCAGAATCTGTGGCTATTATTACTTGCTACATGGTGTTGCTGGGAAGACTGACTAGCATAATTTGTTTAAGCTTCACTTGTTTAAGGGCCTCTTAAGTCATCCAACAAATATTACTACTGTTAGCAGGAGTAATGTTCCTATCATTACTGGTGACAGCACAGGAGACTGAATAATAAACAGACAACAAACAAAAACTTGAAGAACAGGTGTTTGATTTTGCTTTGATTTTTGAGACTGTGTTAAGCAGAGATGAGATTTTAGTACTCCTGGCTCAGCATCTCAGATGCTGGGATGACAAACATCTTCCACTACATCAGTTACTGTAATATGTGTGTGTGTTTATGGGTAGGCCACAGAACATCCTCAACTGTCATTGTCTCTGTGTGTGTGGGTGTTTTTTAATGTGAGTTTTGGGGACCATATCCAGGTCCTTGTGTTTGTGTGGCAAACACTTTACGTACTGAACCAACACCCCAGCCACTCTATTGTTATATTTACAGAATAGCTTGCACCTATTGTGGCATGAGTATTCGTGATAGCGCTTGTGTATTTTAAAGACTCACTTGATACACCTTTTCCAAATGCAGAGGGTTAGAGTCATCCATGTCAGCCACAGCAAGAGTGGAAAAAATAGAGGAAAAGAAGGAAATGAGAATGTTCACAATAGTATTACAGTTACTACTATAACAAGGTGGATTTCAAAATCTAGGTATACTGGAAGAACAAACTTCCAAGGTCTGTGTGAATATGGATCCTGAGAGATGGATGGGATCCTGAGTGATGACAGGTGGGCTTCTCAGTGATGGGCAGGACCCTGAGTGAAGGGTGGGATCCTGAGAGTCCGGGTCTTGTCATAACAGCATATTCCTCATCTTGGAGAGGTCTGTAGGGAAGGATGTGAGAATGCTGGTTGACTTTCCTGTTTTCTGTCACCCAGGCCAGTGACTCAGCTATAGTCAGAGCATTTTCTCCTTCAGCATGATTATTAGTAAACGGTGACTAATGTTCCCAGGCTAATTGGTGATTCCAAAATGTTTTCCAAAGAACTAAGATCCTCAGTTGTGCAAGTCCATGTCCTTATCAGATAAAACGAATGATCTCACCAAGCTCCTCCTGCCTGGCTCTAGAGTGCTGTCCTGGTTGGAACATCAACTTTTCAGATTCAGTTTTTCAGAAGTCACAGGTAAAGCTGCTTCTCTTTTATTGACACTGAAGCCATGCTGTTCAGTATGACAAGAAGATAATAGGAACTTTTGAGCTCTAGGACATTGCTTCTATCTGGAGTTAGTTCTGGGTGGATGTGTCAACTTGCAGCTCGCACCTCAGGTTGTGGTCCTTTTGTGACTGGCAAAAGGAAGGTAGACGGTTAAGGTTCCAGTAATGGTCAAGGAGGGGGGTCATTACAGAAAAGAGCTAGGTATTTGATGTGTATGTCAAGGCCGGGCTGTTGAGGAACCAGCAGCTCTAGAGCCGGGTATCCCGCGTGTGTTTGGAGCCTGCTAACAGTCATGTGCTATCATTCATGGTTACGCTGTTGACGTTACAATTTCTTCCACTGCTTTTATTAGCGATCAGAACACCAGAAACAAAATTTATGATGCCTTAGAAAATATCCATAGTTCACAAGTCAGGGAATACTCAGTGAAAAGCACTCCCTAAGGCAAGTGACCATGTTATTGCAGTACATAGGAGGTAAGTGATTGAATGACCAACGTGTCACTGTTCGGGACCTATGGAGTGACAGACGGTGTGTATCAGAGCTGACTTCCAGTTCCGTGAGTGTGATCTCACCCAGCTTCAAAGTTCAGGATGTTGCCTCCCTGCTGGGCACTGGTGAGTGACTTTTCATGTCTTCAGGCCAGGAAACCAGCTCAGCCTGGCACAGGACACCTTCTGCCTGGTCTTACTGCTTCTCACCCCTCCAGCACCTAGGGTGTAATCTCACCATATCCTCCTACCTTCACTTCACACTCACACCCAACCTGTGTCTGCGTAAAGACTGATGGCTGGCAGAGCTTCACTACGCCATGTCCTGCAGTGCCCGCACAATTTCCCCTTGATGTCTCCTTAATGGCGGCAAGCTTGTCCATCCCTACTCCTCATTCCAACACCTGCCTTTCTTTCCTTTACCTGTCTTCAAACATTCCTTCTTCCCAGTCATGGTTTAGACTCTGGCCTTAGATGCTCCTTCAAGTCCTTGTCCATTGTCAATTCCCTCTTAGAATGCTGTAATACAAGTCAGTGTTTATTGTGTGTCTTCCCTGAAGACTTCATGCTGCCTATGTATCACAAATCCTAGTATACAGAAGAGCTCGATGAACATAAGTAAATTCAATCCAATAACTCATTCAATACATATATGACCACCCTCGTTTTATGGATTTGGAAGTAGAAGCATACTCATTACCAATGACACAGTAAGACTGCAGAAGAGCTTGAACAGTATGAAAGGAAGCTCTGTTTCCTTGAACTTAGTCAAAGTCCATTGGTTTTGGGGTGCTCATAGAGAATGCTAAGTTGAGGAACAGGTGGGCACATAAAAGTTGGTGAGGATGAATCAGAAAGGTAATGTTAATTTCCTAAGTATCATCCAAAGGGGAATGGATGAATGAATGAAGTTAATTTAGACTTTAAAGGCTAAATTCAGTCTGACCTATGACGGTCCACTAACGATGTTAGAGAGATTCAGCAGAAAGGTGCAGAACTTCTCTTGTGAAGCCAAAACATTGTTCCTTAGCCACCAGGCTTCTGCTCTCTCCTGACATGCCACTCACCAGGGAGCCATGTGTTGAACAGCCTCCTGTTGCTTCCAAGTCACCTGCAGATGAAACCCGGAGTTTGCTGTAGGCATGGGGTGATTTATCCGAACTCAGGGACTGTGAAGTGAGAGACTTGGGGAGATAGGGGATGAATGAATCAAATGGTTATTCATAACTTAGATTCTCTGCCAATCTCTATTCTGAGTAGCATAATAGTTAGAATTCCTGCCTTCCTTTTTTTAATGCTTCCTATTGTATCTAAAGTCTCTTTCTTTTGGGGATTTGACTGTATCCTGAATTGCTACAGTGAAAAACAATACAAACAAATAAATGCCAAAACAATTAGCTTTTCAAACCTCACCACTTATTTTTCTATTTAGAGAAACTATGTACAAGACCACCATGTGAAGGAGACATGGATAACACTTTGGAAATTCAAACGTGGAGGAGTTCAAGTTCCTTCTATTTTGGTATCATTTGTCCCACGTGTTCCAGCATTTTAATGACCTAGAAGTCTGTGATGTGAGTTTGGGAGCAATGGTTGGGTGAAGTAATGGCAAGATCTCAGCAAGTGAAGTCAGGCTTCCCTGGGAACCTTCCTCCCCTTGTAAGACAGTACCCTGGGCTGTCAGTAGCTTGATGGATGAACCAGCAGAGGAGAGACTGGGGCTATGTCTCCAGGAGTTCACTTTCTTAGGATAGCGTTTGCTGAAGTCTTTCAGTAGAGGATAGGGGTAAACAATTCCCATATTTCAGCTCCTTTGTTGTCTGGATGCTTAAAATAAAGTTTCAGGCTTTAACCGTAACATTTTAAATTAATTATTTTATTTTATTTATTTGAATGTATGTATGCGTGTGTATAAAGGTTGATCTGCAAGTATTTATGTGTATTACATGCATACAGGGCCTGTAGAGGCCAGATTCTCTCAAAGTAAAATAACAGGTGGTTATGAACCACCACATAAAATTTGAGAATTGAAGCCGGTCCTTTGCAAGAACAATAAATTCTCATAATTGCTGAGTCATCTTTCTAGCTTCTAACCTTAAGATCTTTAATTCTGAAGCTCAAAATGACTTAAGAACCTGAATTTTGCTTTGTTTGTTTGTTTATTGCTTTTCTAGTCTCCAACCAAGGTGCACAGAGCACTGTGGGACAGTTTTAAATGAACTGGTATGAGTTCTTTTTAATTAATTAATTATTCTATTTATATATATTTTAGCTTTGATTATTTTTATCTTAGTTTGTTCGTTTGATTGTTTTACATCTAGACTGCAGTTTCCTAGGCAAAGCTACCTATATGAGGAGTAGGGTACCAAAAGCCAGCAAAAGAGGCAGAGACAGCCCCTGCTCCTGCTGTTAGGAGTTCCACAAGAAGGCCAAGCCACTTAACTGTCAGATATATGCAAAGGGGCTAGGTCAATCCCATGTAGGTTCCTTGGTTGTCAGCTGAGTCTCTGTGGGCCCCTATGAGCCTGGATTAGTTGATTCTGGGGGTATTCTTCTGGTGTCCTTGACTCTTCCGGATCCTACAATCCTTCCTCCCTCTATTCAGCAGGATTCCCCAAGCCTGGCCTAATATTTGGCTGTGGGTCTCTTCATCTGTTTCTATTAGTTACTGGATGAGGCCTCTCTGGTGACTATTGAACTAGGCACTAATCTATGAGTGCAGGAGAATATTGTTAGGCATCGTTACACTGACTTTATTTTTCTCTGGACATGTTTAATTCTATCCTTGGTCTCTAGGTCATCCAGGCTGTGGGTTCAGGCACTCCAGGCAGTGTTTTGGGTGGGCTCATTTTTGTGGCATGGTTTTTTGGTCGAACTAGTCATTGTTTGGCCACTCCCCATCTCCGTGCATCCCTCACCCCAGCACCTCCTCTAGGCAGGACAGACCATACATTGAAGGTTTTGTGGCTAGGTTGGTTCCCCGATCCCTCCACAGTAGTCTTGTCTGGCCAGAGGAGATGACCAGCTCAGGTTATGCATGCCCTGTTGCCAGGAATCTTAGCTGGGTCATCCTTGTCGATTCCTTGAATTTCCCTTGGACCAGGTTTCTACATGAATCTGAAATGACCCCTATTCCCATCATCTCAGTGCTCTTCCCCACCCCCAGGATTGTACATTTTAAAAACCGAGAGAATGTAAACCTGAGTGACTTATTTCCCATCCTTTGGAACGCATCTCCTGTCTTGTTTTTTGAGATTCCGAAGTGACTTTGGGGGATTAAAATAGTTATATGACCTTATTCTTTTCTTTCATGCATAAAGTTAAAGTCTATTAATTACACAATAGCATTTAATTTAAAATATATGCCGAGAATAAAAGACTCCTTTTTGTACATCTAAAGTTGATCTCGCTCATCTCATTGTTGAAAGGTCTCTGGAAATGTTGTGCTTTTTCTGCAAATAATTGGCATTGTGACCGTCCTCTATCTTTATTGTTTAATATGATTTTCTGTGTCAGCTCCCCATTTAATTTGCCGCTGCTGCTCTACAAGCTTCCCTTCACAGCAGAGTGAGGCTGATTTTCTTAGATGATGCATTCTGCATTCTCCTTCTTTCTTTGTTTCAGCTTTCAGCTCTATCTACATAGTTAGACTATAGCTGGGGAGCAGAAAGTGCCAGAATGTCTCCCAGTGGGAAAATCAATTCAGGAAAAAGATCCAGGATCGAGAATCTGACTAGAGAACACCTCTTCCCTTTTCCAGCCTGTCTGTTCCCTGGGTGTTCTTCCCAGGACTCAGAGTTCCAATTGACCTGATCTTTATTAATAACGTCTCTTTCCCTTATACTAGAGGTGAGCATGGTTCATCTCATTCTCTTCTGTATTTCCAAGAAGAGACTGGTCCTCCAGAGATATACCATTGCAAAACAGAAAGAAGGCAGTGGTAAGGGACATGAAAGATAATTTTTCACTGTTCTGGAAGGCTAGTAAAACTAATTGCTTTGCGTGGTATAACCCAACATCCCACGAAGAGCAAGGAGTGAGGCTTAGACCTTGGATGCGCATCTGCCAGCCTTCTCCAAACATGCAGCTCTTTTCAGTCCTTGGCTTGAAACCCGCCCCCCCCATTGCCCTTAATCTGGGTTTAAATGTTCTGCAGAGAGTATGACAGGTAGGGTATGCTTCAGGGCATAACATTTCTGATGTTGGATGAAATGGTTGTGTGTGTCTAAGTGCATTTTCATGAGCCCTTTCATCGACTGTAAGAGTTTTTCAATGAGACGTGGCACAAAAAGACTAAGAGTCATCGAAGTCATGACCCAGCACGCTGGACCACAAAAAGTAGTCTCACACTGCAATGGCACCATCTTTTCAGAGAATTAGAACTAACTCCTTCATAAACTCGGTTTAAAATGGGAGACTTTTGCTCTTCAAGAGGATTGCTCTTGTTTTAGAAGGATCATCGGCGTTACCCCCACCCTGCACAGTAAGCTTTTATGGCCATCTACATGAACTGGCAAAGGGTATTTAGCTCAGTTGTGGCTAGCTCCTTAGCCTTTGTTTTTGTTTGTTTGTTTGGTTTGGTTCATTTGTTTGTTTTGGCGGTGCTGGGCATTGAACCCCAAGGCTTTGCAAGCATCAGGTGAGCACTCTGCCAGGATTGCCAATCTCCACCCCTTTCATTTCTCATTTTTTAAAAATCAATTCTGACTATTGGTAGAATTCTGAGGATGGAGGAAAAAGACAGTAGATTTCAATACAAACTATAGAGAAATTTCTCTATTTCTCTCCTAGACTACCCCCCCCCCCGACACAAGGCAAGGATTCCTTCCTGAAAAAACTGCTCTAGCCAGAAGAGCAGATTAACTTCAGCTTTTAGAGGGATGCCAGAGGGATGGGAGATTTCAAAGATCCTGTCGCATTTTTAGTATTAATATTTATTACTCAAGAGTTTACCAAGCTTTACTTGAAGAAACTCACCCAACATGCAGTATAGAATAAAGAGCATGATAAAACTACATGGTTCTGTTTTCTTGTTTTTTAAATGAGGACAGCCACACAACTGTTTGCATGCACAAACAGCCTAAGCAAAACACTTATTTAGAACAAAACCAGACCAGTATGCATTTGAGCTATGTTTGCTATTATATTTACAGCCGCAATTACAGTAAGAGCTGCTGAACAGGAAACAGAGAAACACAGAAACAGAACTCCTACATGAACGGTTGCCATTATTTTTATGTTTCCTTACTCAATCTTCATTGAGTCTAAGTTTTAAAAATGTATCTATTTTATTTATTTTACAATTATTTATTTATTTATTTCAGTTTACATACCAATTCCAGTTCCCCCTCCTTCTCCTCTGCCTGCTTCTCCCCACCTTCCCCCCCCCCCCCATCCACTCCTCAGAAAGGGTAAGGCTTCCCATGGAGAGTCTACAAAGTCCAGAATATCAAGTTGAGGCAACACCAAGCCCCATCCCACCCTGTATTGCAACTGAGCAAGGTATCCCTCCATAGGGAATGGGCTCCAAAAAGCCAGTTAACACACTAGGGACAAACACTGGTCCGACTGGCAGTGGCCGCACAGAACTGTCACCCACATTCAGAGGGCTTATTTCGGTCCTGTGCAGGTTCCTCAGGTATCAGTCCAGAGGCAGTGAGCTACAAGGAGCTGGCATCAGCTGTCTTCATGGGTTTTCCATCATGATCTTGATCCTTTTGCTCATATAATCCCTCCTCCTTCTCTTTGATTGGACTCAGCCCAGTGCTTTTCTGTGGATCTCTCTGCATCTGCTTCCATCAATTAGTGGATGGAGGTTCTATGATGACAATTAGGGTGGTCGTCAATCTGATTACAGGGAAGCTCAGTTCAGGCACCCTCTCCACTATTGCTCGGAGTCTTAGCTGGGGCCATCCTTGTGAATTCCTGGGAATTTCTCTAGCTCTAGATTTCTCTGTAACCCCTTAATGGCTTCCCCATCTTTCTCTTTCCTTGCTCTCCCTCTCTGTCCCTCCTCCAATTCAACTATCTCTTTCCCTCATGTTCTCCTCCTCCTTCCCCTTTACCCTTTCACCCCTCTCAATTTACTCAGGAGATCTCATCCATTTCCCCTTCCTAAGGACATCCATGCATGTCTCTTTTAGTGTTCTTGTTACCTAGCTTCTCTATGGTTGTGGATTGTAGCCTGGTTATCCTTTTCTTTATATCTAATATCCACTTATAAGTGAGTACATACCATGTTTGTCTTTCTGGGTCTGGGTTACCTTATTCAGGATAGTTTTTTTCTAGTTCCATCCATTTGCCTGCAAATTTCAAGATGTCATTTTTTTTTTTACTGTTGAGTAATACTCCATTGTGTAAATGTACCACATTTCTTTTTTTATCCATTCTTTAGAGTGAGTGACTATAGAGCTATATTAATTAAACAGATTTGTATTGGCCTACAAAAAAGACATGTGGATAAATGGAATTGAATAAGAGACCCTGACGTTAACCCATATACCTATGAACACCTGATTTTTGACAAAGAAGTCAAAATTGTACAATGAAAAAAAGAAAGCATCTTCAACAAATGGTGATGTCATAATTGGATGTTGGCAGGTAGAAGAATGCAGATAGATCCATATCTATCGCCGTGCACAAAACTCAAGTCCAAATGGATCAAAGACATCAACGTAAATCCAGTTGCACTGAGCCTGCTAGAAGAGAAAGTGGGAAGTAACCTTGAATGCTTTGGCACAGAAGACTACTTCCTAAATATAACACCAGTAACACAGACACCGAAAGCAACAATTAATAAATGGGACCTCCTAAAACTGAGAAGCTTCTGTAAGGCCAAGGACATGATCGATAATAGAAAACAGCAGCCTACAAAATGGGAAAAGATCTTTACACTTCCCATATCTGACAGAGGACTGATCTCCAAAATACATAGAGAACTCAAGAAACTAAGCATCAAAATACCAAATAATCCAATTAAAAAATAGGGTACAGGTCTAAACAAAGAATTATCAATAGAAAAACTCAAATGGCTGAAAGGCATTTAAGGTATTTTATTTATTTATATGGTTGATGTGTGTATGTTTGCATATGTGTGGCCACTTATATTCCATAATGCATACAGAGAGGTCAGAGGACAACTTGCAGGACTTGGTTCTCACTTTCTGACATGTAGGTCCCCAGGGATGGAATTCAGGCTCTATTCACTGAGCCATCTGACTGGCCCAGATCTATGTTTACCGATTGCTAGGCATTGACAGCTAGTTTTATGCTAAGTATATACATAACAGGACCATAGTCATATTCTTCCTTTTTTGTCTTTTTGAGACAAGAGTTTCTCTGTGTAACCTTGGACGTCCTAGAACTCATTCTGGCCTCAAACTCATAGAGATGTGACTGCTTCTCCCTCCCAAGTGCTGCCCAGTAATAATCCTATGTATGAATATGTTCACCTGTGTGTAGGTGTGCATGTGTGTGCAGGTACACATATGTGTGGATGTACACGGGGTTATAGGTCAACCTTGGGTTTTCTTCCTCAAGAGTCATCCATTTGTCTGCTATAGGCTCTCTCACTGATCTGGAATTCATCAATGAGCTTTAGTGTGGCTGACCATTTAGTTCTGGGGATTAACCTGTCTTCACTGGGACAGCAGTGGGAATACAGCCATGCACCACTATGCCTGACTTTCTATGTGAGTTCTGGGGACCAAAATCTATTTCTCATTCTTGCAATGAATGTAAGTAATTCACTAACTGAGCAGCCTTCCCAGCCCATAGCTCACCCTTCTACTCATCTGCTTTGTTATTTATTCTTTTCTTTTCTAACATCCGCATTTGATGTCATATTTTAAAGGACCCTTTTTCCTTTTCCAAGGAGCCTATTGGTCCTCTATTTCCTCCAGATTCAATGCATTAGAGCTAAGAGGTTTAAAAGCAATGACCATCAAATCTGCTAAATACGTTCAGCTACTGTGGGAGCTGTTGTCCTTCTGATGCTATTTGCACAAACTAGGCTTTCCACAGAAACTGAATATTAGCAGGAAGGACGCATTTAGTAGAAACTAGGAAAGCACTGAGAAAGAAACTTTCTAAAATGTGTTTGTGTGGTCTATGTATAGATCTGGGTGTGCTTGCTTCTGTGTGTACATGTGGAGGTCAGAGGTCATCATCAGGGTCTTGCTTTATTGCTCTCAATTTTATGAGACAGAGATTGTCACTGAACTTTGAACTCAACTATCAGGCTGAATGGCTGGCTGGTGAGCAGCCAGGGTCCACCATCTCCACCGCAAATGCTGGGCTTACAGATAGACATCCTCTGCTCCATATGGCTTTTTAGAAAAGATTTACTTATTTTTGTTTCACACGTGTTGGTGTTCTGACTGTGTTTATGTCTGCATACTTTTAAGTGAGCTATGGGGTTGAAACTTATGTCCTCAGACCTGTGTGGCGAACATTTCACCCACTGAGCCATCTCCTCAGCCCTGAGGAAATATCTCTAGATAAAATATAACTTTTTCTCCTGAAGACTTGATAGAAACAGAATTTCCTTTCTCCGAGGGCTGGATGACCACACATTACACAGGCAGTTGAAGGGCCTATTTTGGTCTCTAGAGTTAGAATTTGAATTCTAGCTCCAAAGTAAAGTGGATGACCTCACGATGGTGACATTTTAGGTTAATAAAAGAACAAAGCTGAGCACTTATGTCAGAGAGGTTGCAAGAATGGCGTCAGTGCAATGAAAGACAGACTCACAACGGAAGCTAAGTGTGTGTGGTTTCACAAATGTTCACTATTCTTTTCCAAAGCAATCCTAACTTCAAACCTGTTTCTTTTAAGCTTTTCAGGTGTTAAGGTAAAAAAAGATTCAGGGCAGATAGATTCAAAATTGCCTAAAATTTCATTAATGTGGAACACATTGTATTTACTGTTCCAAAAAGTATATCATGACTGCATTTCAATATTGCATTTCAAACTGGAATTGAATCTTTTGTCAGACGAAGAGTCTTGATTCTGAGCTCAGACTCATCAAGGCATTTTCTATATCATGATTATAGTCTCATTACAGGTGTTAAGGTAAAAAAAGATTCAGGGCAGATAGATTCAAAATTGCCTAAAATTTCATTAATCTGGAACACATTGTATTTACTGTTCCAAAAAGTATATCATGACTGCATTTCAATATTTAAAGACGCCTCTTTTCTACAGGCTAGGCAACAGACAGGTGTAATGCCACCTGAGGAGACTGACAGAGGTCAAAGGCCAGTAAGCCAGCTGTATACAAAGCAGAATCAGCACAGCACATGCGTCTTAATTGGAACTCACCTTGAGTGCAACCAACTTCTTACATACATTCTGTAGTTCACTTATTTGTCCCTTTAGATTTTGCTCTTGTTTTTATTGGACAATTAGGGAGATGAGTAAAGACACATTTGTTGCTCAACCTAAATCACTTAAATTACCCCTTAGCATGAACGCTTTATACACCCAAAATTTATGCTTAATTCCAAGGTCCAAAAATATCCATTTGTAAGTTTCCTGTTATTTTGTTTACTTTTTTGTTGTTGATAATGTCTCATAAGTCTCAACTAATGGACAAGGCTTTCTCTTGGCTTTGAGTAATTGGTTGTCCACCTGTGGAACCCAGGATAGGTAAGGAGTACTCTATTGGTTTATGGAACAGAATGTTTCTGATAGGGATTAAATATTTATGCATGAAAAAGAACAATTGTGGTCACTCTACTTTGGGTCAAATTACAGCCCCATCATTTTCAATGCTGCGGAGTATGAAGTCAGCAAGTACCTTTCCCTCCTAGAATACTGTGTGGCACAGAGGCGTATTTTAGGAGCAATGCTCCTGCCAGAAAGGAAAGGCAAAGGATGGGGAGTGAAATGTACCAGCTACACAGAATCGAATCATCCTGATGGTGATGTCTGTGTTATGTCTCAGTGTGGCTTCTTCATCTCTGCCCTTGGGCACTGAGCTTGATGAATCACATGCCACCCTGTCCCACTTCTCTTTGTGGCCATCACTCACAATGCTGACATGGCTCTCTAGATCTGGGTATCTGGGAGATGCATAGCTACTCATTGTACGACAATGGGGGAGAGTCTGATCAGTTGCTGTTTGCGAGACAAGAAAGCAATGAAACCAGTAATTTAATTGTTTGTTTAGCCACATACTTTGTCTGTTGTGGAAATTAAGTCATATGATTTAATGCCAAACTTAAAAAAAAACAATTAGGCTTTTAAGTTTGTTGTTTAAGTTGATAACTGAATGACCTGGCTAACTCTTTGTAAGGAGAAACTTGCAAATTAAATATGCCATCAGTCCTACTTAGGAGAGTGGCTTTGGTTGCTAATACTTAGAAGTGTGTTCAAATGTTCCATACAGTAGCTACTTGTTTCATGTAACTGCCGAGCACTTGAAATGTGGGTATTTCAAATCCAGACGTGTTTGCAAGAATAATATATATTATACACAAAATCTCATAGACCTCATATGAAAGATAGCTCAATGATTTCTGTGTATTGTAGGCAGAAAGGAAAACATTTTGAGAATGCTATACAAAACACAATATCAAACTCAGTGCCGCTAATTTCCCTTTTCTTTCTGTACGTAGCTATTAAAAAATTGCACTATACCTGCCACTTGCATTATTTTTCTGTTGGCTGGTGTTCTGTTCATTGAATCAGCTGACTCAGCAGTTTAGGTTTCCAAGTCAGAGACCTTGGCTGGAGTTTGGACCCCTGAACAGTCCTCATCATGAATACAAGTCAAAAGGTTATTTGTGCTCTTGCAGGCAGAAAGGAACAGAACGATGGACTGTGCAGGACGTTTTTCTCTGACTAAAGGTGCCTGTCAAATTCCAGATGTCACCTGTGGAACATGAACAAACTCAGAAAGATGATGTTTGTGAGAAGAAAAGTTCTGGAGGCAACAACGTCCTGTTTTGTGGAGATAGGACTTCTGACTGACACATTGCCATGAGTTCATAGCCAAGAGCAGCCCTTGATGGCAGTCATTAGACAGTGATGAATTAGAGGTGTGTGTGTGTGTGTGTGTGTGTGTGTGCGCGCGCGCGCGTGCGAGTGTGTGCGCATGCATAGTGTATGGGGGAGACAAACGTTCCTGTGTAGCTGGAAATCTTCCGCAGACCACAGTATGAGAGGATTTCTTGATTAGGTCTTGGTGCTGAAAGCTTGTGGAAGTGGCACAAAGAATGCTCATAGACTACTCATCTACACAGGTTGCATTATTTAGCATTAATCATATTAACACTTGCCTGTTAATATTAAACTGAGTTTGAATAGTAAATTGGAACCATCCTTTTAACATAGGTGTGATTAATGTTATCACTTACGTTTGGCGTGCCCGTCAAATAGATGGTTTCTGTTCCATACAGCGATTAAGACAGCATCAGATATAATTGAAATCTTCGCTGAACACAGATTCTGCTGTCCAAGGTTCTTTGTATGTTCCCAGAGTGCGAGCATGAGAAGCCTTGGCCATCTAGAACACACGTGGCAGCTATACCAGCTTTACTCACAATGCTTCACAAGTAGAAAGAGTCAAAATGCCCACAATACAACCAAGCAACTGTGTTATATCGACATGCTGGGGGCTTGTCCAATAATAGGAAGAAACAAAGCACTGACGATTGAAGTGAGAGAAGCTAGCCCCAAAGCCAGGTATTGTGGTTCACGTCTTCATCTCTTCTCTCTTTCTCATTCTTCCTCTTGCCCCTTCTCTCTTTCTCTATCTCTCCCTCATCCCCTCCCCCCCCGTGTGTGTGTGTGTGCACGCGTACATGTGAAGGCCAAAGGGAAAGTGCTGGTATTCTTCTTCAGGATGCTGTAAACTGGTTCTGTGTGTTTGTTTTGTTTATTAATGCAGGATCTCTCCCTTTAACCTGAAGTCTCCAGTTTGGCTGGGCTGACTGGCTCACTAGCCTGGAGATTTGCCCGTCTCTTCCTCCCTAATGCCATGACTGCAGGTCTGCCAGTTACTATCTCATCGGACTTTTTAAAAACTGTGAATTCTAGGCATCAAACTGAGATCCGGGTGCTCTCATGGTGATGATTCTACCCTCTAATCTATCCCCTCAGTTCTGTATGGTTTCATTTACATGTAATGTCCAAAATGTTACAGAATTGTAACAGTAGTTAGTGGTTACTTCAGTGTGAAGGAGAGAAATTAAAAGTAAACGGTAAAGAAAAGATATATCTCTGCTGAAGGAAGCCATTCAGCCAATAGCCTTTAAGATACCAGCCCACTTGGGCATGGCCTCATGTACTCTAAATGTCAATGTAAAGCGCGTGCTCTCTCTCTCTCCCCACTGTTGGACTCAGGTTCTGTTTCCCTGTTTGTGTGGAGGACTGTGATCTCTTGAGTCTACCTCTAAATAAACAACTCTTTATATACCCAATTCTGTGCTAGTGGGATTTCTTTTCAACGTCTTTCTTTTTAACATCCGTCTTCATATCTCTGTGTAGTGTGCTTGCTGTTAAAAATGACTTTGCAATTGACTGCAAGCCCATTGCACAATGATGCGAAAGCGCTAAGCCTATTAAACTGTATGCTTTAAGGGGGGAATTTTACGGTATGCTCTTCAAACGAAGCTGTTAAAATCAGAAGTGTACGTCATTTCCACTTTATTGACATGGTGCCCTGTGAATATGTGATTCAAATAAGGGGACGTTGCCTTTGGAGACATGAGATCTTAAAATAGAAAAATATTCTAAAAATAATCTAGAAATGATGACAAAATATAGCAGTGGGTCTCAAAAATCCAGAAAGCCCAGAGATGCCTCAGTGCCATGGGAGGGCAGAGCATGTTTGGAGGAGTGGGCTTTGTTTCAACAACAGCCTCTGGCTGAGATCCCTGGGAAAAGCAAATGGCAGGGATGATGGCCTTGTGTCGGGGAAGCAACTCAACCCTAAAGGTAGATTGCTGAAGAGATACATGCTCAGCAAAAGGCTATGACAACAGGAAACCAACCAATTTGCTCAGCATCAGAAAAAGGCTCCATCCACCTCAAAAACTTTATTCCCAGCTCACTTCTATGAAGAATGAATGAAGATTTATTTTAAAATTATTTCATTAATTCTTTGAGAATGTCATACAGTGTATTTTGTTGCTATTCACCCCTCACTTCTTACCTAACTTCACCCTTCTCTAATTTGTATCCATTTTGATTTTTTAATTTATGATCTCAATATACTAATTGGTCTGAAGCCATCCACTGAAGTATGGCCAACCTACTTGGGACCATACTCTTTTTTTTTATTTCATTTGGTGAAAACAGTTATTTATTTAAATGGTTGATTGGTTTATTCCTTCTGATCAGAGGGTACTTCGCTTTGGTTCACAGATGAGACCCTGCACTCTGCAGTCTCTATATACCCGTTATGTTTTCCAATTGATGGATCTAAAGTATTATGGAAAAGTTACTCATAATCCTTCAGTATGCTAACTTGTGACACTGAAATAGTGGTAAGTTTAATCAAAATCAAGTTTGACCCTGCATAAAAGCAAAAGGCAAACACTGTATTATGTGATTATTGGGTGACTAGCATTTTCTTTTTTTTTTTGTTTGTTTGTTTGTTTATTTTCTTAAAACTGATTTCCTGGCTTTGGGGAACCTGTTCCCTATACTGGTTTACTTTGCCCAGACTTTATATATAGAGAGGAGCTCGGTCCTTCCTCAACTTGATGTGCCATGCTGCGTTCAAGCCCATGGCATGCCTGTCCCTTTCTGAATGGAAACAGAGGAGGAGTTGGTGGATGGGGAGGGACAGATAGGAGTCTGGAGTAGGAGAGGAGGGCGGGGAAACTGTGGTCAGTATGTAAAATAATGGAAAAATGTTAATAGAAAAAATAAAACAAACAAGCAACAAAAACCTCATTTCCCCTCTCTTAGAAGCCACCTACTGTCAACAGATTCTCAAGGTAGGAATTGTGAGTCTGCTAGAATCCTGTGTAGGCACCTACACCTACTGTTGAGTTCATGAAGACAGTGGTCTTGCCATGTCCAGAAAAGACTGTTTTTCTCTGATCCTCTGATCCTCTGGCTAGTACAATCTTTCTGGCCACTCTTCTGCCTCTAAACCTTATTTCCAGTGGACAGGATGCTGCTATAGATGTACCATTTGTACCTGACCACTTCCCTGACATTCTCTGAACTTCAGTCCACTGTGAGTCTCAGAGCTAATCACTATCCACCACACACAGAAATGTCTCTGATGAGGTCTGAGAGATCCTTTAATCTATGGCACATAAATTTAGAGGACACTTTGTCACTATGTACATTTAGCAGAATAATAGTGGAAGATTCCCCCAGGTCCTGTGAGCTTTCCAACCATTGTCTCTTGGCCAAATGTACAGTACCGGGTATATGTGTCCTCTATGAAGAGGGCTTTACATTTAGTAAAAGAGCAATTGGTTGCCTCCATAATATTTTACCACTATTGTACCTATGAGCAAATCTTTGCCATGGTAGTTATCAAGCTTCACGAGGCTCATAGCTGGATAAGAGTATTGATGATGCCCCCTCTGTAGCATGCAGAACATTCACTTTCAGGGCAGATGGAAGCTAGCCAACAGAGTTGAAGCATCATGGTTGGTACCAACTTGATGTCTATATGTCCTGTCACAGAAGTGACAACCTCACTGATCAGCCTTACAGACCTGCCAGTGTTGAAACACACCTTTAATCCTAGTAGCCACACTAGTTTCCCATAGAAACTGAATGGTGGTAGTGCATGCCTTTAATGCCAGCCCAAGGGAGGAATATAAGATGGGAGGAGACAGCTCTCAGGAAGTCTCATTCTGAGGACTCCTGGAGGCAGGATTGCCATTTCAGACTAAGGTAGAGATAAGAGCCAGTGGCTGGCTGTTTTGCTGTTCTAGGCTTCAGGTTGAACCCCAATTTCTGCCTTTGGGTTTTATTAATCATGATACAAACTTTAAAAATGCATCTTAGCCCCACTTTTTATAAGAAGGCATCACAGCTCAACTGCTTTCTCTGTACAGGGTTGCTCCCTTTTCTTTCTACTTCTGCTCATGCTGAGCTTCAGGACAATTCCTAATACATGCCTGCTCTCTTGGAGTCCATTTTCTAACACGTGACAGTTGCTACTATTATTATTTAAAACACAATTTAGTTCAGCTTTCTGCACATAAGAATCCAATACACACACACACACACACACACCCCACACACACCAGCGCTGGAGGTATGATCAAAGAATAAGTCATCAAGAAACCAAACAAATAGAAAAAAATCACCAGATAGAATTTTTACAATGGAAAATCATCATAGAAATTGAAATACAATAAATAAAATGAATGGTAATTAAAAGCAGCTGAAGAAGTCAAGCCCTAGGAGTGAGATATGAATAAATTATTCAGAAAGAAGCATGTACACAAAGTTCAAAGTCTTACGAGGAGGTTAAGATACATGAGAACTCAAAAGATCGTACATATGTACATAGGGAAAGAGACTCAAAAGGAAAGAATAGAGAATAGAAAAACAGAAATATTAAAAAATACAATGCTGCTAATTTTAAAAATATGTATTCAAAAATACAAAGCTTTCAAATGCACCAGGACATAAGCCCCAAAGATGTGTAAGAGTCTCTTAGGCATCTAGTGGGTAAGCTGCAGCCAACCAACAGTAGGACTTAAAGCCACTGAATGGAAAAGATTTGTAGAAGGAGGGAACAATTACATTGACAGCAGAAACTGGAAATCCAGCTCAAGAGAACTTTAGAAGGATCTTTGCCTTGAATGGAGGAGAGATTACTACTAGTCAGAATTCTATATCCAACTGTTTTAGTGTTTAAGAAAAAGGAACAATTAAAAGGTCGCAAGGCGGAGATACTATTGTATACCTCACCTAAAAGACATTTTTTTTAATTTTCTTTTTTTCCCTAAACGACATTAGTAAGGATGACTTGAAGAAGAGATTAAATTCAGATTATGTGGCAGCATGTATGTAATAATCCTTACTAAAACCATTTGTGGTAAACAGGCAAAGTTAAAAAAGAAACAATGCAAATAATGATAATAATAATGATGATGATAAATACTAATAATAGAATGTTTTAAGATAGTAGCAGCAACAATGGTATAGTTAGAGAAGTTAAAATAATGAATGGAAGGGCTGGAAAGGTGGCTCAGTGTTTGAGAGCATCTGCTGCCCTTTCAGAGAATCCAGACTCAGTTCCTGTACCTGGCAGCTCACAGTCACCTGTAACTACAGCTTCAGGGTATCCGACAGTTCCTTCTGGAATGCATGACCATATGCACCCAGAAAGAACACACACACACACACACACACACACACACACACACACGCAAGCACATACACGCACGTGCACCGACATGCAGAGAGATAGAAAGAATAATAAAATGATAAATAAAAATAAAAAATGAAGTAGAGACTGTATAGTTTATATATTTGATATATAACACAATTTATTATTACTAATCAGGGAGGAATTAGCAGACTAACTAAATGTAGTTCTAGAATAATTAATTTTTCCAGCAGAGGAGAATCTGAAAATCTAAATATGAAAAGCAAAATGTAAAATGTGGATGAGAATATGTTCATGATATTAGGTAAGAGAACACTTTCTATAGCATGGCTTGAAAAGTGAGCGATGTTGAAATATTTGAGCTGCTCTGAGTGCTCCAGGTTTAAGAACAGAAACGTTTATTTTTTTTTTACTTTTTAAAATATTTATTCCTTTTACAGTTTTGGGGGGTTATTTTATTTCATTTTCTGTTTTTTTTGTAATTCTTTTTTTTAAATTTTTTTATTTATTAAGGATTTCTGCCTCTTCCCCGCCACCGCCTCCCATTTCCCTCCCCCTCCCCCCCATCAAGTCCCCCTCCCTCATCAGCTCGAAGAGCAATCAGGGTTCCCTGCCCAGTGGGAAGTCCAAGGACCACCCACCTCCATCCAGGTCTAGTAAGGTGAGCATCCAAACTGCCTAGGCTCCCCCAAAGCCAGTACGTGCAGTAGGATCAAAAACCCATTGCCATTGTTCTTGAGTTCTCAGTAGTCCTCATTGTCTGCTATGTTCAGCAAGTCCGATTTTATCCCATGCTTTTTCAGACCCAGGCCAGCTGGCCTTGGTGAGTTCCTGATAGAACATCCCCATTGTCTCAGTGTGTGGGTGCACCCCTTGCAGTCCTGAGTTCCTTGCTCGTGCTCCCTCTCCTTCTGCTCCTGATTTGGACCTTGAGCTTTCTGTCTGGTGCTCCAATGTGGGTCTTTGTCTCTGTCTCCTTTCATCGCCTGATGAAGGTTAATATTCAGGAGGATGCCTATACGTTTGTCTTTAGCAACAATGATAGCCTTTGCTGGAGAGGTTGTGGAGAAAGGGGTATACTCATCCATTGCTGGTGGGAATGCAAACTTGTGCAACCACTTTGGAAAGCAGTGTGGCGGTTTCTCAAGAAATTCGGGATCAACCTACCCTTGGACCCAGCAATACCACTCTTGGGAATATACCCGAGAGAGGCCCTATCATACAACAAAAGTATATGATCAACTATGTTCATAGCAGCATTGTTTGTAATAGCCAGGACCTGGAAACAACCTAGATGCCCTGCAACGGAAGAATGGATGAAGAAAGTATGGAATATATACATATTAGAGTATTACTCAGCAGTAAAAAACAAGGACTTCTTGAATTTTGCATACAAATGGATGGAAATAGAAAACACTATCCTGAGTGAGGTAAGCCAGACCAAAAAAGAGGAACATAGGATATACTCACTCATATTTGGTTTCTAGCCATAAATAAAGGACATTGAGCTTATAATTCGCGATTCTAGAGAAGCTAAATAAGAAGGTGAATCCAGAAATGCTTATTTAAAGAAGAGGAAGTGAGTGAGTACATCCCATGTTCCTCTTTTTGGGTCTGGCTTACCTCACTCAGGATAGTGTTTTCTATTTGTCCATTTGCATGCAAAATTCAAGAAGTCATTGTTTTTTACTGCTGAGTAGCACTCTAATATGTATCTATTCCACACTTTCTTCATCCATTCTTCCATTGAAGGGTATCTAGATTGTTTCCAGGTTCTGAAAAAACCGGACTCACTGAACATAGCGGACAATGAGGACTGCTGAGAAGTCAAGAACAATGGCACTGGGTTTTGATCCTATTTCATGTACTGGCTTTGTGGGAGCCTAGGCAGTTTGGATGTTCACCTTACTAGACCTGGAAGGAGGTGGGAGGTCCTTGGACTCCCCACAGGGCAGGGAACCCGGGTCTGGTCTTTGGGCTGATGAGAGAGGGGGAGTTGATTGGGGGAGGGGGAGGGATATGGGAGGCAGTGGCGGGGAAGAGACAGAAATCTTAAATAAATGAATGAATGAATAAATAAATAAATAAATAAATAAATAAATAAAATAAAGAAGAAGGAGTGGAATGGCTCCTAAAATTGTAACAAGCAAAATCTGGAGCAAAAAAAAAGGTGGCACTTCTTATTCTTAGAACTGCTTTTATTTTGTGTGTATGAGTGCTTGTTTGCCTGAATATTTGTGTACTTTGTGTGTGCAGTGGCCACACAGGCTGAAAGAGGACACCAGAACCCCTGGAACTGGAACTGCGGCTAGTTCAGAGCCGCCATGTGGATTCTGGACCCAAACTCTGGTTTTCTGAAAGAGCAAGTGCTTTAAAGCACCGAGCCACCTCTCTGGTCTCTCAGACCAGGTCACACTCTTCCACACATGCCTCAATGTCACACGTTCTAATCATGCTTCCATTTCTAAATAGTTTCCCTTCTGGCATAGAAGGTACCATCTAGTTCTCACTCTGCAAACCTTAATCCTGCTGCTGCTCTGATTTCACACTCTGCGTAGGTCCATAGACTGTCTCCCCCTAGTTTCCTCTGTTGACTCCTCTTTGGAACACTGCTTCTTTTTCCCAGACTGGAATATACTCAACAGCCAGATTGTCATTCTACATGCTTTCATTTTAGATTTGCCTGGATTCCTTATTATCTGTTCCTTGAGCTGAACTTGACTCATTTTGATGGTATCTCTTCCTTTACCATTGAATTTCTCATTTGATCTTTGTCCAATGGACTTCTTTGGTCAGACAGTATGCTCACCAGCAAGTCATAAATCAATACAGGAAAGCATCTCCTGTTACATCTCCTGGGCATATTTTTCTCCTCATTTAAATTACAAGGCCTAAATTTAGCAAACAAAGCAATGATTATTATTCTACTCTTCATTGGCTTTGTTAAAAACTCTATTTTCTCTTCTGAAGGTGAGCTCTCAGATGAAAGAGACCTTCAGACACTACCCACGCCCTCGGGTCTCTGTTTGCTGACCTGAACTTCAAAGTCTCCAGAGCTGTGCTGATGATCTTTGATGACTATGTCACTTCTTACATGAATCAGCAGAAGTAGGCAGTGAACCTTAATTATTCCTGGCAGGTTGTCTGCCATAGCTTGTATATGTGTTCCGGGAACATGGCAGACTTCCCAGGTTGCTTCATATCAGAAGGATATGTATTCATCTATCTCTCCATTTGGTGTTACTACTTTTGGATTCTCTCTTCAGCCCTGCAGTACAGCAATCATTTTCAACATTGCTCTCATATGTTGAATTGGGTATTCAATGTAGACAAGTATTATGTTTTTTCAGAATGGCTTAGAAACCAGTGAGTAGGAAATATAATAAATTAGGGAGCACATTTGATAAAGAACCAGAGAACCAGGATTTGGCGGCATTCTTCCATTACAAAGAGAAAATAAATACAAATGCTGTTTTACAAGTCTTATGATCTTCAATGTTAAGTGTTCTGGGATCTCATGTAGGTTACCCCAATTCTGCTTTTTCTTGCTGTGCTCTGGGCAAGCGTGCTCAATTTCCTTTCCTTTACTGGGGGAAGGGATAGCAGATCTATATAAATAGTTTTAGAAATTATAAAATTGCAGGTATATAATTTAAGGAGAATATTTTATTTTATTTATTCGAAAGTGCTATTCTAATGAGAAAATAATTTCTTTTTTTTCCTGTCTCTGCTCTGTTCCAACCCCAACACTCCCACAGACTTGCATCTCTTCTTCCACTCCCTTGGAAACTTTCTCTTTCTGGCTTTCCTCCTGGAATTTTTCCCTCTTCTGGTCTAAGAATGCTTCATTGTCATTAGTGATCGGGAGTGATGAAAGGGGCCGTATGCGGGCTGTGCCTCACCTTTTAGCAGGAAGATGAGTTGGTACTTGCCACAAACAGTGCCGCTCATCACCTTGGGCTTCTGGGAGGACATTCCTTATTTCTGCAGCCTACTGCATCTGCTCCTAATGTCTCTTTATGTCTCTCACTGAAATAATAATTTTTAAGATTTCCCACGAGCATTCCCCTCATCTTATTTAACCTTGTATGCCTAACAAGATCTTCTCCGTGGGTGTTAAATCTGGGACAGAGTTTCACATATCCAGAGAACACATCCTTTGAAGTCTTGAGGCCCCAGAATATTTCCATAGTCATCAGACAGGTGATGCCTTCAGCACTGATTCATGAAGCCAAATTTGTGCTCATCAGTATGTGAGGACAATGTAAACTTTAATGAGAACAAAGGCAGGATCAGTGTCACGAAGAGAGCCATTTATGCATTCATTGAAGGTTACTCACTGATCTAAATGCTGGTGATAGTTAGGACAAACAAAAGATTGGTAATTTTTTTTCTTGCTTCAGAATTCTACTTAAGAAATTTGAAATATATAAAAAAGTATAAAGATAAAAAAAAAGCCCTGAAAAAAGAAGTCGACCTTCTCTCGACAGAAGCAAGTATGCTTTTAATGACGCAAGAGTAATGGTAATAGGAACAGTTAACCTGATGTCAGGAAACAGAGGCCTAGTGGGATGTCACACTCAGACTGTCTGATGACATCGATGCTCTTCAGATCATACACTGTTCCGCACTAGCAATGCTGTCTCATACGGTACTTCAGGAATCATAGCGCCAGCAGTACAGGTACCGGGCGCTCACACACATTGAATTGCTGTCATGGCTCTTTGTGGTAGATACATGTCATCATTACTCCCATAGTATATAGGAGAACTGCCCGTGGTCAGGTTTCCACAGCTGGTGAACAGCGAGACTGAGATTTTAAAAAGGTCTTTGAACAGAATCTTTACTCTTGGGCAGTGTCAAGAGCTTTATTGCTTTCCTGTGCTGTCTGGGTTGGAAGGGTCTCAGTTGTGGCCTCTGCCAAGGTAGTCTTTCTATAGATGGGATAACTTAGAACCAGAGACACAAATCAATTTGACAAAGGAAATAAAATAAGGTAATGGCCTTGACTAGCACCTGGATCACCTGACTCATGGAGAAGTGTCCTTTCTGTTGAATGAGACTTCAGGTGGGCTTCTAGGAATAGGGTTACTATCCACTGTGCAGTTTATTTGAGAGATTTTAAAACTTTAGTGTTGAAGACTGAATTCATGGCTTGAACTAAACCTCTAATCTTCATGGGAACTTATTTTTTAAGGAAATATTATATGTGACTTGAAGATAAGTATAGACTTTATTGTTCTCTAGAATTTATTTTTTAATCACTATATGTCTGTAGTTAGGCCATTGTTTTACATGCTTTTATAAAACTGGTGTGTGTGTGTGTGTGTTCATCTCAGATCATTGCCTGTTCTCACCTCATTTTATTGTTGTTGTTCTTGGTTTTGTGTTTGTGATTATTTAATGGGTGTGTGTGCATGTGTGTTGCATGATGCATGTGTGTTTATGTGTATGTTTATATGTGTGGATAAACATGTATACCTCAGAGGACAATCTTGGGTGTCAGTCTTTGCCTTCTACCTTGTTTTAGACAGGGTCTTTTTCTGATTTCCTCCTGCAATACAACAGGCCAACTGCTCCATGGGTTTTCGGGTGTCTTCTATCTCCACCAGTATCTATCCAGGGAGGTTCTGGGATAGCAGGAGCTTATATCTCTCCTCCACGTGGGCTCTGGGGTTTCTAACTCAGGTCTTTATGCTCATGCAGCAAGCACTTTCACCCGTGGAGCTGTCTCCACAACACTTCTCCAGATTTTCCTGAGAAAAAGTTTAGGTGAATATTCAAGGCTGCAAGGTTGGTCTTAAAGTCTCTGCATATCCCAGAAGGTTTTGAACTTTGCAGCAATCCTTCTGACTCAGTGTTCTGAGTGCTGAGAATAGAGACAGGGCGTACCATACACACACACCACTGCCACTTCTTTCTTTTTCTCTTTTTAAAAATAACTGACATCTAATATGTATAAATAATTGTTGAGCAAGGCATGATAATTAGACATATGAATACTGTGGAATGATCAAATCAAGACCAACAACCTAGCTACCTTATCCTCTGGTTCTTCCTAAAATGTATTTATTGTTATACATGATGGTCACTCCGCTCTGCTGTACGGCATTGTGACTTATTTCTTCCATGTAACTGTTTTGTGACCGCCACTCAGCCTTCATCTCTCTTCCTTCCTACATTCTAGTCATCTTGATTCTACTTGTATCATGTCATTGGTTTTAAAATATTTCCTGGGAATTATTTCACACTATTTCCTGAATATCACTTCCTATGCCATTTTCTTGAGTCATTCTTCTGGTAATTTACCGAACAGCAACAAATACTGCATTTAATTTTTTTATTTTATTCCCATCATGATCAGCACTCATCCAAGAAAAGTGTAGTACTCTTTCCAGAGTGTTAGGCTCCTGATTCCAAAAAACTCAAGACAGTCTCTGAAAATCAAAATTTCAATTCCATTTAAGTCATGAGATGGACTTTTGGCACCTCAGCTCCAATGGTTAACACACTTGTGTACTCATTATAGATCAAAAAGGAATAAAAATAACTCAAAAATTATTTCTTAACTATGGACAGAAAGCCTCACTGTGTGCTTTTTTTTTATTATGGGATTTTAACTTAGCTCCAGGGAGAGAACAAGGTGAAGTGTCTTTATTCTTTGGATGACCACAAAAGCCTTTTTGAACCTTCTACCCATTTTTCAATCAACAGAGGCTCCCTGTATGGAAGAGGAGAGCCGAGCACAGAGTCAAAAACAAGGCAATAAGGGAAATATTTAAGGTCACAAGGTGAGCGAGTATGAGGAGCCAAGAAAAGAATTCCAGGGGAATCATCGGTAAGAAACAATGGGTCGTGTCTTCTAACAAGGATCCCAGTGGACAAGCCCGTGTTGGGCAATCATCCCGCTTTCTTCTTGAACTCGCTACTCTCAGGCTCTCTCTGCGACCCTTTCACCTGTTACACAATGCACTTCTTTAACCTCACCTGTCCCCTGAGGAGGAAGGGAAGGACCGCAAAAACCTCTGGTTTTGCCACAGTTCTTGCCAATGGAGCATCAGATAGATAGACAACCACATTGTCTCATTGGATTGGCCATCAACCAAGTTTGTATTACTCAGTGTAACTATTGAATTTCCTAGGTATGTAGAAAAGACATGGTCCTCATACTCAGTTATGATTATAGGAGAACAATTTACATAGAGTGTTTGAGGCCTTTGAATTTCTTGTTTCACTTTGCCTCCACCAGAGACAAATCATCTACTGCTTTAAAATCTTTATAACTCTATCATCTATATGTATTATCTATCTATCTATCTATCTATCTATCTATCTATCTATCTATCTATCTATCTATCTATCATCTATCTATCTTCATGAAGGTGTTCAAGTGCCATAGGTGCACATGGAGATCAATGTGGAAGAGCTGGTTCTTTCCCTCTACTGTTTGGGTCATGGGGATTGAACTCAGATGCTCAGGCTTGGTAGTAGGTGGGTTTTATCTTTTGTCCTGAGACATCTGACAAGCCCATGTATATGTATTTTTAATTAGACATGCTTTTTGAAGGTAATTTAGGAGCACTACACACACACACACACACACACACACACACACACACACACATTTTGGAAAGCGATCTATGCTTTCTTCACACCTGTGTCAGGCCTCACTCCTGAAGGTCAGACATGTTTTCTGGATGGGAGAGATGATATCAGCCAAGCAAGGATCAGGTATCAAGTCATGTAAGTTCCATGATTTTCAACAAAGAAAACTCATCTGGTGGTTGAGAATGCTTGCCAGTAATTAAAATAACATTCACTTTATAGATCAATTTACTGAACTCATTACAAAGTTGGATAAGTGAAGAGCAAACTTTCAGTATCACAAACCTCAGCATCCCTCAAGGATGTAGTGGGAGATCCACACTAAAGACTCCTGGGGTGTGATGTTTTGTCTTCTCCAGTGCTTTAAACAGTCTTGTGAGTTTGGCACAAAGTAACACATTATGTTTCTCATGCCCCTAGGGTACCAAATGCTACTCTCCATTTTTCATATCTGATGGTGGGTTGGCTTTTTACAAAATCTACCAGATCTGCCTTTCCCCCTATAATGACTTATCAATTCCATTATCATCCAGCTAAGTAGAGGGACTTACTTAGTTGCCTACACTTCCTGAGGAATTAAAGATAACTATCATCAATAAATATTTATTGAGTGCCCTTGTATGGTTAAGAGACTGTGCCAGGCACTGTACAAAACTTGATTACAAGCCCACAGCTACTGCCCAAAGGAGCTAGCAATCTAATTACAGATAATCCAGAGGAGATAAATTCAGATGACAAGCTCTTGCCAGGCAGGTCTACAATGTTCATCAGAGATGCGGGAAGGGAAAAGGGGAGAGAGGCAGAGGGGGAAGGAGAAGGAGAAGAGTTCATTTTTGGGTGTTAAAATTTGCAATTTGCCTTTTCTTTGCCCCCTATCTTTTGTGTTTATTTCAAACTGGATTAAGGAAAATAAATTTAAATTTGAGCAGATACTGAAATCCATGAGGTCATATGCAATAATGATTAAATCTAAGACACACCTCATAATTTGTCTTGTCCCCGCCTCCTTTGCTTTTTCTCCATCCCCAGGGCTCAGTCACTAATTAATATCATTTACAGGAGGAACCAAGTGGTCTCTGAAGACCTCTTGAGTAACAACAAGGTTTATGGCTTTCAATATGGTCCAACTTATAATAACAGCAGACAGGATCAGGTGAGAAACGGAATATTGAAGTTTAACAAATGTTCCTTATGACTTACCAATAACCATCAAAAAGAAACAGTCAGACCAATGCATTAGCATCATTTGGGAACTTGTAAAAAACATGTTTGCTCAGGTTCTGGTGGGGACGCAGGGACCTGGGTTTTTAATAAGAGTTGTTAGCTTCTTCTGAGACAGACATGGACAGCTGCTGCTTCCTGTGCTAACTATAATGAAGTGGATCTTTGTGTGTGTATGTTTGTGGGTTCGTATGTATGCATGTGTGTCTGCAGGTGTAGATCTATGCGGAGGCCGAAGGACAACTTCGGCTGTCGTCCTTCATGTGCTGTTTAACTTTTAACTATTTCCAGTTCTTTGTCAATGGGCTCTCTTACTGGCTAGGATCTTGCAAAGTAGGCATGGCTCTCTAGCCAATGAGGCTTGGTGATCCAATGCTTTCTACCCCCAAGTGCTAGGATTGCAAGCATGTGTCATGAAGCTTGACGTTCCATATGGATGCTTGGGCTGAAATTTGAAGCTTCATAGCTTAATGAAAAGCACTTCACTGATTGAGTTGTACCCTACAAGTTCCTAAATAATTCTGGGTCAAATCTATGACTGCCAATTGGTATACAAAGCTTTAACCAAAGTTCATCATTTTGGAGTCTACAAGACAAGAAGATTTAGGACATGAGCAAGGAAGGACTGGATAAACCTGTGGGGTGTAGACAGGTGTTTCTGGACGACTTGTTTCTTAGATTGTCTCTGGGTGATTTCAGAGAAACCTAAGAGTCAGCCCAGGGAAAGGAGTCTATGCTCCCTGGGACAGTATCTTTGGCCCCAGCAAAGACCTCATACAGTATGGCAGTCAAACATATTACCCAGTCAGTGATGGATTTTCCATCAAGGAAGAGCTTGTGTGTGACAATTATCTCAGATACAGGAAATGGTTGTCAGCACCAGATCCAGGGATTGCAAAGCTGAAGGCCTTCAAGAACTGTGAGGAGAATCTCCAAGCTATGACTCGGATGTGCATACTTTAATATAGCTCACATGGATCCTCCTTCCTAGGTATGGCTAATATTCCCAGGTAAGAAAACAGAAGAGAGAGGGGGAGGAGGGAGGGAGAGAAAGAAGGAGGGGAGCTGGGTGGAGAGAATATATTGGCAAGGCTGAACAAGTTACATCTTTAAATCCTGATGATTTGGTGGGAGAGTCAGATGTCTATCATTAAAAGAGAAATCTGTGAGTCTATGAGTGAAGATGGTCTATAGTAAATCTATGAACCAGGTTCTGACTTCTTTGTTAGAAGGGAACCTTAACTCCTCCTGGGAAGATGTTTACAGTCCAGAGTAGCATCCTGCCTTCCCCACGTGAGAATGATGGGGATAGACACGTTGAGGCCGAGGTCTTTCATGTAAGATCACAAGCATTTACAGAACTTGTCTTGTCTTCACCGTTGTTACGTGGCTCCCTCCAACAATCAGAATGGCAGGGAAGCCAGTACTGACACAAGAAAGAGGATGGAAAGCTTTGACCTGGAAATTCCTTCTTCGGAGGGCCTTGCTTCCTCTTGGATCACCGTCCTCTTGGATCACCGATAGAGCACTTTGCAAGGATGCGTGAACTAATGAACGAGCTGGCTCTCTTTCTCAAGTGTCCTTTAGAAAATAGCTCTCTAGGGGTAGGTAAGCAATCTGAAAAATATAGGACTTGAATTGATTAAAAACATTCTACTAAGAATTAGCTAAGATTATAAAAGAAAATATGTGGTTAATTTCAATTTAAATTAATAGCCACATCTTATTTAACATGGGTGTTACTACGATGCTCAACAATTTAATTTTAAAATGAGTGTAAAAGCTTCTCCTTCTAATGTTTTTTATAATGCAATTAAAAAAAGAATTCATTTAGCTATAATGTGCATATATATTCTTAGGTATAATTATGTATGTATGCCACAGTTACCCATTTATAGAATTAGCTATGCATAATTTTATAGATTTAACCACATACAAACATAATATTTAAAAGTCTTATTAATATTGAATATTTACATAAATCTCTATGTTCATTAATATTAAGTGACTAAAAAGGCAAACAGTGGATATGCTGTTTTCAGTTTAGGCTTTGTTGTATTTCAAGAAGATATATTTAAAAGATTTGTTTAATTTAAAATACCCCAGTAAAGTTACTTATTAAAATATAGTACATAGGTTTGTTTGATAAACAATGATGCAATTTAAAGAAATACTGGGTCATTATGTCCTAATGACAACCATAATTAGAAATGTCTGTCTCTGAATTTCTCAAGAATAGAGGAAAAGTTGCTGTTCAGCGGAGCCCAAAGCACGCTCCCCACCCCATCTGAGTAATTTAAGCCCAGGCTGAAGCGGGGAAAGGACAGGTGTAATTGGCCTAGTCTCTCTTACTTCCAGCCTTACAATTACCATAATAAGGTTGTCTATAGAGAGGTCAGAAGCTAACGGCCAGTTTGGCTGCATCCTTCCAAGACTGTCATCAGCTAAAGAACAAGGAGTCCATTCGGTCCAAAGGAAAAGCTAAATAGTTATTGATAATTGGCCTAGTGATAGGAGGGTCTGCCAGAAGGCCAGAGACAGAGAGAGGGAGAAGCAGTGAAAGATGAGTTCGCAACAATGGCCAAGTAATAATGCAGGATGAGTGACCTCAGTGAATTTATAATTACATTGCAAATAAGGATGGGGGATGGTCTGCCAGGGACAGCTAACACTCCAGATCTTGTATTGATGTTAAGCGCTTTGGGAGAGATACAAATGTAGCTCTAATTTGTTCATGAAGAAAGGGAGACAAGTGGTCGGGACTAGTTCTCTCCATTTAGCCAAATTCTTCTGGTCATTATGGAGATTTCCCCAAAAGAGAAAAGCCTCCTAGATGATTTGCAGAGAGTGAAGGAGTAATGAGGTTTATTAACGGAGCGCTCTGGAGATGGGTGCTTAAAACATCATCCAACTGGGAAGCTCTCCTTCAGCTCAGTTACTGTGCTCTAAGAAGTAGCCTTGGTGGTGCTCGGATCAGATCATGGGCTTGAATCCCAAGGATGGGATCTTTCAGGTTTGACTCTTGCTCGCTCTATTTGCTTTACAGCTGCTGAGAACTCCCTAGCGGGAACCAAGAGACCATTAATCACTTGCTCCTTCTACATGTATGTCTACACTGCAGATCTCCACATCGGATGCCTCCAGCTTATTCTCCTGGATCAGATCAAAGCTTGACGGGTCTTTACCGAGGCATCTTCATCAACTGTGTGACCTCTCTTTCCCACTGAGAATGCATTCTGGATTTTTCCACATGATGATCTTTTGGGGGGTAACCTCAGAATGAGCAGTAGTTTCCATGATAAAATTTCGTTTTATGACATCCTTTAGGTGTACGAGAGTAGTACTTCCTTCAGGTTACAAAAAGAGGAGGAGAGGGCCCAGCTACTCTGCACTCCGGCTTTGTCATGTATGGAATGACATCTTCTAGAGCATTTATGGTGTCTCTCTAAGCATTTTGTATAAGACAATGGCTTCATCTTGTCTGCAGTTTGGTTTTCCTTTACCTATGATCAGCTTTAGTTTGACGATTTTAAATGGAAAATTCCAGAAATAACTTGTGAGTTTACATTGCATGATAAAATCTGACATCTCTGCACACACAACCTGCCTACTAGTGACTAAGGAAGCACCTGAATTATCAGATCAGCTGGGACCATATCACGGTACTTGTCTTCCCGTAACCTTCTTAGATTCCTCAAACACAGGAATTACTGTGCTGGCAATTTGGATATGCTAAAGACACACAATAAGGTAGCCATCTCAAGGGAAATGGTAAAAGTATATACATATTTGACAGAAGCAATACCATGTTCCCATAGAGTTTTATATTAGCACTATTTCAGTATGGTTATTTTATTTTTGTTTTTGTGGTTAACCTTCTCCTGGATCTAAAATATGAATTAATTTCTATAGCAAGGATATATATACATATTATATATATATATATATATAATAAGTACCAGTTAAGGACATTTTGGCCAATGATGGGTTGTGTATGTAACAGTGGTACCATGAAATTGTATTATCTAGTGAGGTTGTAACCAATTCAGTTTGTGTAAATATTCTTTATGATGTTCCCAGAGCAATTGAGTAATCAAATAATACATTTCTCAGAATCTGTCACTGTTATTAAGTGATGCATTGCTTTCTTGGCCTGGAAATTACCCATGGTTACAATGGAGGTCTTGAAACATACACCTTACAGACAAGGGGTTATTGCTTTATATATAGTCTTATGGTAAATTTGTCTAGAGAGATAAATCCAATACATCATAGGAAATACGACATATTTATAAGCATGCTTATATACGCACAAATATAATTATACGTGTATTTCTATATGTAACTATACAGTTCTATATGAGATAACGAAGAGGCACTTAGCCCATCCATGTGTATAGATGGATGCTGGTAAGAGTTACCAAAAAGAAATGCTTGATGTGAACATGGCATGAGAAAGAGACAAATTAATTAACTTGTTCATCAATCCTCAATTAATTAGAAATGGATTTCTGAATGAGCACAGATACAGTCATGTGAAGAAAAATGTGAGATGGCTGGAAGGAGAGGATGATGTCAAGGTGACAATAACAGTTGCACCATGAAGAGGCTCATGAAAGACATTTAAACTTAAAACTACAAAACATTTACAGAATACTGTTTGGTGACTCAAAAAAAGGAATTCCAAAGCATACTTGTGCTGTCCATGTGTAAGCGTGTATAATTGCCAGATTTAGAAAAAGAAAGAAAGGAGGAGGGGAGAAAAAGAAGGAGGAGGAGAAGGAGAAGAAGTCTAGGTTTATCTGATTATTTAAAAATCAGCATTCTCCAATCAAGGCTGGATTTGCACTCACCATTTGTTCCACACTGGTCTTGAACTCATAGTCATTTTATCTAAGTGTCTCCAACCGCGGAATTACAATGATTTACCACCATGTCTGACCAGGCAAAATTGAAATTGCAGTAAATTAAGGAATAGTTTTTAAGTATGTGATTCAACTACACTAAAACATGACTGTGGTTTGACCTAAGATTTAATTTAAAAGAAATTTATTTTCTTTTCTCTGGCAACTCTCTTCTACTGAATGTGTGGATGATGGGTTTTAGGGAACCTTATGCAGGAGGATGCGAACCAATTAGGTGGGTAGTGAATGGTTTGACAAGAGGGAGGATATGGGGATGCAAGATAACTGATTCTAAGCTGGAAGAAGAAATCTCCACAGTGCAAAGGACGCCATCAAATCCAGTTGGTCAGGTCTCTTCTGACTTTTGAAGTCATGTGTTACACCCAGTGGCCCACTCCTCCATTAAGTGTTTCGTTCCCTCCTTTGTCTCATTAACACTGGAATTCTATAGATCGTTGACAAGCAGTCATTATTGTTACACAAGTATACAGGGTACCAATTATCACAACGGCTAATTATTCCAAAGCAAGTTTTTTCTTTATGGACCTGTTAATGGCTGCCTTTGGCTCAATGTCATCTCGAAATCATTTTTCTTAGCAGGTACTGTAAGCACTGCCACTTCTATGAGGGGTCTCCCTACACAAGGAATCAAAATCAAGTTGGAATCATGTAAGAATGACTTCTGGAGTCTGAGTTAGTACCCACTGTTTATTGACTCACTAATGCTTTTTTATGTGTGCATTCCTGGTTAGTTTTACAGTAACCTTAAGAAGTAACTTCAATACAAGTTTCAATTCAAAGGAGCAAGAAGAACACAGATAGGTTAGACACTTACAAATCAATGGAGTTGCTTTGGAGGGAGTCTCCAGAGAAAATGGTCTGAAGCCATAATAAAGTTACAAATTTTGTGAATGTCCAAATTAGTCAATTTCTATATATTTTGTCTCTTGCTTAAATGATTAATCCAGTTCAAGTATATGATCAGCATCACTTCGTCCCTGGGAAGGTGAACAGATACAGAATGAAGCTATCCCATTACCCATATCATCCCTGTATTCAAGTGTTTGATACAAACAGCATTAAAGAAGACAGATATTTTGGCTCCTGGTTTCAGAGAGTTTAGTCTCTGGATCTTCCGGTCCATATGCTTGAGTAATGTGCGTGTCACAGGAAATTGTGTCACCTCATTGTGGACAGGAAGCACAGAGTGAGGCAGAAAGGGGCAAAGAATGAGGCACCCTGAGATTCCCTCACATGTTCGTGACCTACCTAGTTCTGCCAGACAAATCCCATTTAGTAGTTTCTGAAATCTAAAAAAACAACAAAACAATGACAATGAAAACCCACCATCAACTGGTCAAGTCTTCAAAAAGTAAGTAAGGAGAGAGTTCACACTCAAGTCATAAAAGTTCCTTCAGGCAAAAGCTGACCTCATCTTAAATTTCTTCACCCCTCCACACTTTTTTGGTACTTTAAAATTCTAATATTTCAGATTCCCGAGTAAACACGTGTTCAATTTTTGTTTTAGAAAAGTAACTCATAATTTTTCCATGAGTTACTAGAAACTGTTTAATACTACTGCCTAAAAGAAAGCCTTTATTGATTTATTTTTCCTGGAAAATATATATATTTGCTCCAAAACAAGATCTTACAGGAAGTTACAAAAGAGAATAGCACCTTTACCCATTTTTTTTAACTGAATAAAGAGCCAAAAAAAAGGTGAAAAATGACAAAATTCCATCTGAAAATAAGTTTCAAATCTCAAGATTGGTGAATAGTGTTATTTTAGACTAGCTTAGAAATACAAGTAATCTAATAAGACAGTTTGTTTCTGGTTTCCCTGCACTATCCAGCCCCTGCCCTTTCTTTCCCTCTACCAATTCAGAGGCCAATTTGGGGTCAAATTTGGAAGTCAAGTGCTGGTAATATAAATACGTGTTGCTGGGTAATGTTAAAAGTGGAGTGTGAGGTCCATGATCTGCCCTCTGGCTTTTTATTTCTTCATTTTTGGAGAGAATGTTGATTGAAGTCTTTAAAAGCATTTTAGCCTGGCGTGCTTTCAACTTCTCAGCCTGAGCAGCAATTATCTGGAGGGAAGCAGTTGATTGCATCAATGAAAGGGTTTTCATCTGGGTTTGCCAAGGCATTTTTTTATTAATATGAATTAATTAACTTTGCTAACGTAAAAGGTAGAAGAACAATTTTATTACACTTAATGGCAGAATTAGGCTGTGCACCTAGGAGCCTGGATGGCATCATTCAAGATGTGGCTAGAGGGATCAGGAGCAGCCACACTGTTGGTGTCCAGAGAAGTTCGAAGTTTTGAAGCATAGTTCAAGAGAAAGTCAGATAGAAACATAAGTAATTTGCTTCCCATGCTTCGAATCTCTGTGTGAAAACAAGATCCTTTTGTAGACCTTGGAGATCTTAGCAGGCTCTGCCCTTGGCTCTCTCTCTACAGTTCCTCAAATATTTGTGATTTGTGACATATTCAGCTCATTCTGAATAGTCTTACATTTCAAACTTTCAAAAGCCATGCCTGGGAATGGAATGTCTGTGTAGATCATCCAGAAGAAAGGGATTCTATTTGGATTCCAAATGTGATCATTTTAGCACTCTTCCTTTGCTAATTGGGTTCCTATTAAAACAAGTTTGCATCTGTGGATGAAGATAAGTCAATAAAAGGAAAATTAGCTTGTTAGGAGACATGATAGGATTGAAAATCTTGGGTTGTAGGTCACTGATGAATTATTCAAATCTTTGCAGAGAAGTGAATGGTGACTTTCTTTCCCTTGCCTTGCATGCTAGATTAAAGAGGTGATGCACCCCATCAGCTTTTGGGTGACTTTTTTGGATTGCCCAACCTTTACTAACGATCAGTGTTTCTTAACTTGAGCTCAGAAAGTAAAGTGAGACACTAGTGATTCATTTTGGAAAAAAAAATAAGGGAAACATTTAGAAGGGTAATTTATCAATATAAAATACATGACACATGAAAATAGTAGTATTTGTAGCCTTCTTAGAATTAAATAGATTTGTTTGCATATCGGTTTTGATAAAATATATTTGATATCTCCCTTGCCGAAAGGCAGAAATCATTACCAATGGAAAGAATGCTCTACTTCCTTTAAACTGCTTTTGCAAGTTCTCATCATTTGAGGGTTTGGTTCTCAATTGCCTTAAGAAAACCACAAACTTATCAGTGTTGCATCCAACCCCTTTCTCACTGTAGACATAGATCTTGCTAGTTGATTTGATATTTCTTTTTGATTAACAGTTCAATGGGTCATATTTCCTGGTTCTGATCTTAATTGTGTTGTTTGCAGATGGTAGCCTTTTTTTTTTTTCTGAAAATGTGTTCAGTCCTTAATCCAGGTTAGCCTCAAGGCAATTTGTTCATTTGTTTATAAGCAGAGGCCAAATGAATCTCAAGTGGCACACTGAATGAGAACCATTTTGGTTTTGTTGGTTCTTTGTTGCTGGTATGACATCTTTAGGCTCAGAGGGTAATGAACTGCCCTGGCTTAAGAAGCCCAGCTCCAACACTAATCCATGACCGCAGAGCAGTGACGGAATTTATAGCTGGTTCCACGTGTTTATCGTTTGGGGTTGGACAAATCCCTACAACATGAAATTTTCATTCATTTCTAAAGCTCTTTAGTTCTGTGATTATTGTTCTTATAAAATTAAAGAAACTAAGGAGTAGAGTGATTTTCAGACTACCCATTCAACTGTGAAGAAAGTTTCCTCATTTCAAGGTCAGGGGGAAAGAAACTGGAAGATAGGTAGGATGTAGATGGTCAGAAGGTAATTTTCTGTCTCATGGAGCACTCACGAAAGTCTTTTCCTGTAACACAGGATTCTGCCTTCTACATTCCCCTCCAATGTGACTGGCCAGGGTCGAAAGGACTTGGCTTTCTCTACTGGTTGTGTTGAAAATTCTGAACTTGATGATATAAGGTAAAATTTCTCTCTATTTTTTTCCCCTATAAAATCTGGCAGGCAGAGTCATTTGGTTGTTTGGTGGATCCCTTTTGGCATACAGCTCTGGAATTAGGCCAAGATTCTCCTTGTTTGTAATACATTTGGTTTCTGAATTAAAACAGGAAATGCCAAAACAGATGGAGATGGAAACAGCCACGAGCAGTCTTTTCCAAACATGAATAAAATATCAGTTTAAAATAGTGGGGATTTCCATGACCAAAAACTTTTTTCATTTCCCTAATTCTGTAAGAATTGTTTTTCTCATCTGGAATGGTCATATCCCACTGACAGGCACTGATGAAAGATGAGCAGGAGATAAAGAGATGCCCGGGGAAGGAATGAAGCTGCAGTTCCACACCCAGGGGAGGTGCCCGGTGCATCTGGTGAGTGCCAGGGTACCATGGGGCTTAATGGTGTGTGTGTGTGTGTGTGTGCATTTTAATATCTCAAGTGCCCCCCACATCTTCAGCTTTATGCGCAGACAGTGGGTTTACTTGATAACATTCTCACAAGAGATTGAAGTAGAAGGCAGGACTGAAGATCGGGAGCCAGGTGTTGTAACCAGAAACGTTTTTACTTCAGAAGTATAGAGCTGTGTTCTGCGGGGAGCAATATGTGCAACTGTTCTTACTATGAATATGTTACCTCTTTTGAAACCGTGTCTTACTGCTGTCCCTGCTGCAATGAAGTTGCGGTCCTCCTGCCCTGGTCTCCCACACACTGATATTACACTCATCTGCTTCCAATCTTGGTCACCTGAACACTGAAGCTGGCATTTCTTTCTCAAATATTTTTCTCCTTTGGTGCAATGAAAATAAGTTTTTTCCAAAAACAACAACAAAACAAAACAAAAACCCATACTGCTACTTGGCCACCTAGGAAACGCCCTTCTCTCTACTGTTAGAGTGTGATGCCTAAGTGGCTGACCATCTCCTAAACTCGACGGTCTGATGTATCAGGAGGAAGGAGAGATTGATTCTGCTTGTCATTGCAGTTTAGCTTAATGGTTGGAACAGGTTCTGAAAAGTTCTCTGCCTACTACATAAACACAAAGTGATAAACATTTCTTTCAGTAAATGTTAAATCCGTGGGAGGAGCTGGCGTCTAAAAAAATGGTTCTGCACATACTTTTATTTTAACAATTAAACAACAAAAAGGAATTCATTGTTTCTCAGCATTTCTTTCTTTTTGTCTCTTTGTCTTCCTCTTCTCTCCTTTTCTCTCTTCCTTCTTCACTCTCTCCTCCCCTCCCTTCCTTCTTTTCTTTCTTTCTTCTTCTTCATGACATATTTGGTTAAAATCTTCTTATTCAGCCCATATGATGAGCTCAAGTTCATAAGTCTTAGCCTGGGCTTCTTCACTGCTAGAACTGCAGGTGTGAGCCACTGTGTGAGGCAGCAACATATTTCTTTACTTTCTGGATTAATTGACTGCAATGACCTAATCATTATTAGTTTGCAAGACAAAGGAGGAAAACGATGTGTTCATGGATGTGGCAGGAGGCTGATCTGTGTTTTCTACTTGTCGGGCTCATGAAATCTCTTGTATTCATATGAAGCTCACAAGGACTCAGAGATAAACACGCCTAGGACATTATTTAGATTCCGGCTGGCTTGTAAGTTAGTCAGTAGGATAAAATAGTGGATGTGAAAACCCTCTGTTAAGTATGTATTGCTACATAAATGCCAGGTATTAATCACAGTTGCAGTCTTTCTACCAGAGGATACAATATGTTCCTTTTGGCCAGTGCCTGAGTGGCTCAGTTTAATGATAAAAGTATCCATGAAAGAACAGGCCTCTTCTTTTCTCCTGTCCTTAGTCATAGACTGAGCAGATCATCTTCACAGCAAGTTCAGTGTACTCACTGGCTTAAGTCTAGATAGGAAGAGCTAAAGAGGTAATTACTATGAATATCTTATTAAATGGTTACTGAAACGTATGTTCTGTAAATGGCAGAATTCTGAGAGGTTTCACCTGCCTTATCTCTATAAATGAGAAATGACTTAGATTAGACCCATTCCTGACAATTAAATAACACTCTCTCCAAATAGAGTAAGATGTGATAACTCATTCAAACTATATGTTACCATTGGATAAAATGGAGGCTCAGCCTTATACCATAAGAAATGTCATTGTTCTGTGTCCACATTTTGGGGACAAATACTAGAAAAATATGTTACTCAAGAGAAAAATGTATATGGTGAAGAGCATCAAGTGATCATATAACTTAGGCTTTCATTTACCATGAAAGAATCACTTGTGTTTTACACTCAGCTGTACTGAAATAAATATGACTAATGCCTGTTGCATTGACACCAAAAGATATATAAATTCTTTGTAGTTAAAGGCAGAAAGCATGATGTTTTGTTTGTCTCGAACTTCAGATTCAAAGAACAAATATTTATTTAGAACCCATAGAGACATGGTTTTATGAGTAGGAATCCATATCACAAAGTAGCTGATAACTTGGCATGAAGAGAGGGAGACAGAACATGCAGAATGAAACATGTGGGAAGAGCAATTGATGAGTTTCAGGTTTGGGTGTCAATCTGTAGACTGCCTGGGAAGTCACAGGGGACTGGAGACTCCACATGTATAAAGGGTCCTACAAGCTTTTTGAGCAACAAATGGAGATGTTACTTGTCACCTTCTTTTCCAAGTCCAAATAAATGTAGGGGGATCTTCCTCAAGTGTCTCTCAGAAGAACACAGAAGCAGGAGATTTCAGCTTAAAATCAGGAACTATGAGTCCCTGACTGGAGCACTGGCTGAAGTGAACAGGAGACAAGTGACATTTGGGAGAGTATCTGATACCTCAGTCTCACCTCCGTGTATCTTCCATGACAAGAGGTTCATCTATAATCTCGTCAAAACATCTTACTCATCATACCCAGAGCATTGTGGTGGTGTTGTTCTTTTTGTTCTTTTTTCTTAAAACCAATCATTCTTAAAGTTATCTTAGTGTCTTTTTTTCCTGTGATGCCAGCTTTGGAACTGAGAACCCTGTCCCATGCCCCATAAATAACACTGCTCCCCTGTTCAGGGTGGTTATCACCATTAACACTCCTGCCCCTGGATGACTTCACTCAGTAGACCGGAACCATCATGACATCAGGGTCCATGCCTGTCTCCTCATTTCTTTACCACTCTGAGTCATGTTTATCCTGTCCTTGGTTCTGTGAGTTCCCCCCACCTCATTTTCTTTGTGCTGACAGTTGCCCAGACCAGTAGGGCTGTCCCTACATCTTGTCTTACTTGAGTCTTACCCCCCAAACTCCCTATGCTCTTTAGAACACATTTTCTGCCCCTAGATTCTCAGTGCTGGGTTTGTTGCCCTGCTCTCTCATCCCCATGTTAGAACCCCAACACAGGTAAGATGGAACTCTGAAAATGCGCATCTCAATTTATTTTCTAAAACTTTCCATGGAAATGACAATTTTGTGCTTATTCTTAATAGGAATTGACTGCAAAGGGCTTTAAAATTAATTGCTTATTATGTATGTATGTATGTATTTATTTATTTGCATGTGTGTGTGTGTGTGTGTGTGTGTGTGCACGTGCACACATGGTTGTGGGTATTTTCTGAGGTCATAAAAGGATGTCAGATCTCTTAGAGATGGAGTTACTGGTGATTGTGAGACACCCCACATGGGAAGAGAACTTTAGTCTTCTGAAAGAGCATTAAAAGCTCTTAACTACTGATCCATCTCTCTAGGCCCTTGATTTATTTTATACATAAAAGTATATGTGGTCAGGCCTAGTGGAGTCACCACTAATAAAACCCAAAGACAAACACAAAGTTAAGAAAATTCTTTGAAGAAACAAGTAATGGAAAACAGAAAGAATCAACAACAGATCCCCCTGCCACAATGGTGCGTGAACACTGACTTACAGCCCTCTGCTTCTGGGGAGTGCTTGCCACAGAATGGAAAATAAATATTAAAAAATTTGACAAAGGGATCAGGAGGGTTAAGAATGGGTACATGGAAACAGGTTATTTTCAAAATACTCAGGCATTTATTTGAGTCAGACCAAAAAACTGTTAAAAATAAAGAATATTGATCTTTATTTTGTTATTTTAAGATTTAAACAAAACTGTAAGACTAAATCAAGAGTTGGGTTATTTTCACCTTTAACAGAATTCTTGACTTTATTGCTTGTATTATTTACTATATTTTGCTTTATTACATGTATGTGTATGGATTTAATATGTATCCTACTATGCAACTATAATTTTAAAGATTAACTTATATTTCATTTTTAATTTGTGTGTGTGTACATTTGTATGTATGTGCATGCCTTCTGGCCCATGTTTCGTGGTATATATCTGGCAGTCAGAGGACACTCTGTGGGAATCAGTTCTCTCCTTACGCTGAGTAGGTCTTCAGAATTAAACTCAATTTCCAGGCTTGGTGGCAAAGCAAGTTGGTGACCCTGCAGTTAAATTTACCCAGGGAGAGGGTCTTAAGTAGGGATGTGTGTGTGGAGAGACAGGGTCAATGGGTAGAGGAGGATGTGTTGAAAGTACACTGAAAAAAAAACTCTTAGTGTAGGGAAAGGCTGTGATCTTGGTTTCTTTTATTAACTGAATTCATATCAGGGCAGAGAATGGATGCCTGGTTTGAGAAAACACATTTTTTTCCTTGAACCAAATTAGGCCACAAAACCAAGAAGACTGATTCTATGGGTTTCTCCTATCTACAAGAATTTTATTTTTTACTTGTCCTATACAAATATAGTGCATAGTGGAATCAGTTCTAAGAAGAGACCTGCATTCGTGTTATCGGGAGACATGAAGAATTAGTCTTATTTTTTTCCTGGGGAACCTATCATACTTCAACGTGGGAATAATATTTCTGTTCAACATGTTCTTATTTCTTTTGTTGTAATAGGAATGTTTATTTTGTAAAATAAATAAATAAAATGATGTCTATGTAAATATAGATTTAAATTTGCAATGATTTGTTTTTAGCTGTTGTTTTCTTTTTTCATTTGTCTCCATGATATGTCACAGTATACAGCCATGCTGCCTGTGAGGCCAATTAGAAAATATGCTGATATGTTTATATATTTATAGAAAAAAACCTTATATTAGTGGTATTATTGTAAATGTAAATGTATAAGGTGACAATCTAGAAACAATGGAAGCCATGAATGCGATTGAGGCTATTTCTCTATAGTGGCCATTTACTTTATTTGCTTCTGTACAACATTTATATACTTCTAGATGATTTGAGAAGATGCCCATGTATTACCAGCATCCCAACAAAGCAGGCAGAAGTTGAAATTGTGAGTGACTTTGATGCCCCTGAGAGCCTCAGCATCCAAACCCATTGCAGAAAGATTTTCTCACTTATCAATAGTCTCTCTTTGTGTTACTCTCCAGGAGCCTTTCTTCCATGCTTGATCTCTCAAAATGATGGCATTGAGCTTCATTCTGACTCTGTTGTTCCCCGAGAAGTTGAAGGAGAGAAAAGTGATATTATCAAACTATATGTAAGCAATGTGAGTGTCATTATCTTAGATTCCCTTTTAAGAAACATGTGTTTATGATTGTCTTGGCATTTTTTCATGCTTACTTATAATTTGCAGACATCTATTTTGCCTTTGTATATTTTGTGTATAAAGGTGTGTGTGTGTGTGCGTGCGTGTGTGCACACACGTGCCATAGTACATATGTAAAAATAAGAAGCTATCTTTCAGTAGTTGGCACTGTCTTTATATAATGTGGATTCTGAAGACTGAACTCAAGTGGTTTAGACATGGCTGCAAGCACCCTAACCCCCTGAGCTATCTTGCCAACACCATGATTTTTTTTCTTACTTTACAGAATACAATAAACATTTCTTCCACCATTCCAGGAGTCCTTCCAAGAACAGGCTATCTGTGGTCCTCAAATGCTTTTTAGTTTCTTCCTAAGCTTCACAACCTCATTTTTTTCAACAGGACCGCATTCCTATCAATTACTGTTGTCAAATGTCCATCTATGTAGGAATGACATTTTTCATATAGGAACCATATTTGTGTCTCAAAAGCATGGTGTCAGGAACTCTTCATAATTTTTTGCTCAGATTTGCAAACACTATAACTTGGTATCACAGTACCACATTAGCAAAATACTCAGATACATGCACAAGCAGTCACATGCAAGATTCATATTTTAGAGTTATTTAACAACCCTGAAATAGTGAAAATTATTTAAGAGGGATTGCTTTGAAGAGATTGCTAGGTGGTTAGTAGCTCCACACTACTCTTGTGGAGAACCCCAGTTTTATTCCCATCCCCCACAATGAGAACTCAAAACTGCCTTTAAGTTCAGCTCTCAGGAGAATCTAACATTCCCTTCTGACCTCCAGGGGCATTCATATGCATGCATATATTTACACAGATGCATGCACATCAATTCACAAATACTAGACATAATTTAACTATACAGCAACAAAATTGCTCATCAAATAATAAGAAAGTTTGCTATAGAATTTTATATGTTCACTAAAGTCATAATGAATAACGGATGCATACACACTAGAGTATTTATTATAGTTTGTCAGGCATATAGAGTTTTCTCTTCAAAATTTTGCAACAAAACAATTTATTTTCAGGCAGAGTGGTTGGCATCTTTCTCTGCTCTGAGGAAGCAACACGGTCTGGTGAAGTCAAGCATTGTCTCCCCTGAATAATGAACCTTTTGACATTTTTCACGAATGAGGGCTAGATTCAGAGGTGACTTGGATTATTCTTCACAGAAGTCCCCCTTGAGCTTTCTAGATACCAAATGTAGCCCTAAAAAAATACACTATATACAGGCTGAGGACTGTATGGAAGCCAACGCTGAGTTTACGGGTGGCGTGGTAAGGGCTGTGCTCTTACAAACAAAGCACATATCATAAAACAAGCCTGTAGAAAGAGCAGAGCCAAATCAGGGCCTGCTGGGGCTGGTGCCTCGTCACATACTCAAATATTTTTTTCCTTGCTTGGTCGAATATGGCCAAACGGAATGTCTTCTCCAGTTTCTGGCGAGAGACCGCTGCGAACTATCACCAGCTTTAGCAACGGGGACTTTTTGTTCTATCATTATATACATACAAAAAATGTAAGATTGGGCAAGCCGATAAACCTTTTGTGTCCATAATTAATAACTCACACTTGAGTTTCTGTATCTCATTAGAGGTAGTTGTCTCACCTTTAACTAGAGAAGACAAGCTTTATTTTCACAGTGCTCTGCCCTATTATGTTCAACAATAATAATTCACAATGACAGATGTAATCCACCAAACTCATTATTTTCAACCCCGATCCATTTATTCTGCATTCCCAATACAGTGTTGATGCCTATCGTGCCCTGGACTGGAGTGCTTGATGAAATGTTTTATTGCAATATGTCAGAGTCTAAATAATTAACGGCAGGAATAAGGCTGAAGCCTTCCAAAAGTTACTGTGTGCATTAGAAAGTGTGCACTGCACCCTGAACTCAGAGGATCGGGTCTTAGAGATGTGGTTTCGATAAGATGGTTATTTTCGGGTTAGGAACGGAACACATCTTCTATAGAGAGCCACGTCTTCCAGGATCAAATCTATGGACATATTTATATATGCTCCTTCTCAGTTTATCCAGGAGAAAAGTAAACAGGTTTAAGATCTCTTTTTTTCTTTTGAAAAGCTAAAAGTCTACTGTGAAAAAGGGCACTCATATTTTAACATATTGTTCTCTAAAAACAGGTTTGCATTTAGTGATTTATATTCCATCAAAATTCTGGGGTGGAACAGAAGGACATTGTCATCTGATAGGCTAAGTAGGACTCTGTGACTTTTCTTTGACTGTAAAGGAATTGTGGGGACGTCTGAATTGCAGCTATTCAACCTTGAAGGGAGAGAGACTAAACGAAACACCTGGCTTTCTGATTACTGTGCCACAAGGCCTTTTAATTAGTTTGTGGAAATAGAAGTTTTAGTTATTGAAGCATATGGTTATTTTCCCCCAAGAAAATGGACATGTGACTATGCACCATTAATTTGTGATTATTATTAAACTAAGAAGGCAATTTAAGCGATTGTATATTAATAGATGTATTTTCTAGACTAGAAAGGAGCTGGAGAATAAAACCGGAGAAAATTTCACCTAGAAATTCTCGTCTTCGGCAGTAGCACCTTCGGGTGTTTCCATAGTGGGCCTCAGAGGGTCAGTTAGTTGCACTGAATAAAAACGCTGAACTTATTTTATGGATATTCTCTCTCGTAATCACATGGGACTCCTCTCCCAAAAGTGTATAAAGTGTACAAAGCCAGAATATGAAACAAAGGCAGGGAAAGGAAAGTGGTCAGGGCCCTAGGCATATTTCCTCCATTGTTTCCATTGTATGGAAATGGAAAACTCTTTCTAGAATGTTCTATTCCTTTAATGGTGACGCTCAAAACAATCTACTGAATTGTCAAGAAATCCTTCCATTTATTTAGATATCATAGTAAGGTCACTTTAAGGGTTTCAATTCCTGTCTGCCTTTATAAAGGAGAGAAATACTTGGTTTGCTTCTGATTGGTTCTTAGACCAGCCTTGGGCACAGTGCTGAGAGAGAGGTGAAGAAACTTGGGTGTCTAGCATTTAGTTCTAATGCCTAAGAGCCAACCATTCACAGCTATAAATTAAGATCAGGAAGCCTGGCCCTGGATCGGAGACGAATGAATTTCGCATTGGGTTTATGATCACAGGCTGCATGTGTCCTCTGCCTTCCAGGTTGGTCTTCACTCAGTGTTTGATGGGCATTTGATAAGGACTGCAGTTAATCTCTGGGAAAGGTTTCTGCTGAATGACTCCTTGGAAATGAATGAAATAAACGTGGTAATGCCTTGGAAGCACGAGAATTTAAATGGGCAGGAAGACCCCAAACCAGAGGACGTCTTTAGGAGAATCATGAGAAACTACAAATAAACAAGTGTTCACAGAGGCAGATGTGACTCAACTGTTGTGAAATTTGAATTTCTCCCCTTGTTTATATCTAAATATGAGGCCTACCTGGCAACGGCATGAGATGGAACATGCCTTCTCATTTTTCCGTATAATTTACACCCAGCGTTTGGCTGAAAGCGCCGATTACAAAATCGGACTGCAATCAGAGAGCAGAGCAAACGAATTTCCACACCGATGGCACGAAGCGGCGTTTGTTTTGATTAAAGTCTTAATTGTGATCCCATTTCATAATGTTGATCACAATTTCATCCCCCGTGCCTGGAAGGAGAGGAAAATATATGAGGGGTACAGTAAAGTGCAAACTCATTAAAAAAAAATGTTTGCAAGACGTTACGACTGTTACACTGAAGGCAAAGGTATGGTGGGGCGTTTAATTACGTGAAGTTTGTGTGGAGCATTAGTGAACTTTGCCCTGATGGTGCAAACCTGGGCAAAGTATTGCATTCACTCATGTTTAACGAGATCTTTTGAAGGGCGCAAATAGAAAAAATATTATGAAAATATGTGCCTTAGATAACATTTTGCTGAGGAAATGATGTAACTCTAAGAAAAGAAACTACACCTTACTAATTAGATTCTCTTTAAAATCTGTTGAATTTTTAAACTAGCAAGCAAAATAGTAAGTTTCCTTGTAACACTTGCATCCATAATTTGTTTCCCTCTATTGAGTTCTTCAAAGGTGAAATTAATGTGTTTATGCTTAGTTGTTTAGAAAAAACTGAAGTGTTTTCCCTCACCTGTAAAGTAGATTCTTAGAAGATGGTTGATATTACAGCAAAAAAAATGGTTTATTTTTTGTCTATATTGTGTATGTGTGTGGGGTGCACTCAAGTGATCATATAGGCATGGAGTCCAATGAACCCACAGTTGGAGGCTGGGGGAAACATAGGGTGTCTCCACTTTAGTTTTCCACAGTATTGTCCTGAGACAGGTTCTTTGATTCAGCCTGAAAGAGCTCACTGTTTCCAAAAGTTGACTGGCCATTCCGTTCTTGGGATTCAACTGTTCTTGGAATTCCTGGTGCTGATATGCACAGCCATACTCGCCTTATTTTGTGTCTCTGAAGATGCAGACTCAGGTCCTCAAACTTACACAGTAAGCGCCTTTACCGAGCCATGTCTCCAGCATCAGAGTCTATGTTTTTAATGATGTCACAGCATGTGGACCTATTTTCCTGTAATTTTTAAAGTTAGAGTAAAACATAAAGTCCAGAAAATATTGTCAAACTTCAATAAACTATGTTGTTCCACATTCTTTCAGTTATTTTTAACTAGAGTGATACATGGCACTGACTATGAGGTTCAGTAAATTACATCCTTTTCTCTATCAACTTAAACATTTGACTTGAGAATTATCCATGAATTCTGAACTAAACTCTAATTGCATCTGTTCATAAGAAATTCTTTGAACAGGAGTTGCTCCCAGTTTGGACCAAGCTTTGTCATTTAGGATGCATTTAGGATAATTTTTTAAAAATTGTCCAGAAAATGAGTAATATGGAAAAGTTTTGTTTATCAGAGATATTCATATTGAACACACACAGACTAAAGGTGAAAGTTAAAAATTTAACTTAAAGTATACGGTTCTCAATGTAATATAAACATTTTAGGATTAAATTTGCATTGACATTTTAAATTGCTGCAGTGGTTTTTCAGTGTGTTACCAAATGAAGCATCTCATGCCAAGACACTCAGAGAAGGAGAGGAGAAAGGAGAGCAGCTATGAGCCAGGTGAGACGGCTCAGCAAGTACAAACAGTGAGGATCTAAGTTCTACTCCCTAGAACTTGAATGAAAGCCAGGTACTCAGTGTGAATGTCTATAATCTCAGTGCTCTTGCAAGGTGCTGGGAAACAGAAATCATGAAGCTCTCGGGACCCCTAGCCTAGTTTATACAGCAGGAAAACACAAAGACCTCTTCAAAGAAGGTGGAGGAACTCTACCACCTAAGGCTGCCCTTTGACCTCTGCATGTGTGTGGTGCTATGTGTGTGCCCATATGCACATGAATGCGCACACACACACGTATACAATGCACATATCATACATACATTGTGAACACATATGCATACACACAAAATATAATAAAGAATTACAATGTAAAAGGAGAGGCTAGGAAGCTGGGCAACTGAAAGAAGACACAGTGATGTGAAGATACAGCAAGCCTGCCTGCATCCCTTACCCATGTTTGTGAGTTACGCACTTGACAGCAGTGATCAACAGGTAATAGGACATGAAGTGCAGCCCACAGGACCTTTGGCAGTGTGGAGGTGGTAACCCCAACAGGGACCAATATTCAATGATGAAAGACTCAATGGTGCTTTTGAAATGGGTAAAAAACAATTAGGAAATTGCAGAAGCTCGTGGTTGGATGTGCAGAGTTGGCAGAACAAGCTGAGAGAAGTCAAGGAGGGTTTCAGAAGAAAGGTTACTCTCAGTTGGTCTTTGAAGGCCCATCAGTTGCAACAAGGTAGGGGAGAGGATTTTCACACGCAAAGACTCAATTGTAGGTAAAGGGCAGACAGGTCGATTTTCGTAGAATGATTATCCCTTGGAGCTTCAGACACATTGCAGCTCATGGGATACTTTCACAAGCGGCACTTCATGTAACTGTTACACAAACCCTGTGCAACAGGACAGAGCGTGTGATGACAGAGTGAGGTTGAGCAGGCATCTCCTGAGTCTGAGAGCACATAGACTTGGCACACTGGCGGCTCTGGCTCAGTATAGTAGCTAGGAGGTGGTATGAGGGGTACTACCAAGGACTGTGTTAAATGGAGAGAGTTGGTCAGCAGCGCTGCTGAAGGAGCCAAAGTTCATTTCAAAAATGAGAAAAAGTAAGTTTTTAAGAAGTGGAGAGAATAACTTCATGGGTTTATCACAGGGGAGAGAGAAGTGTTTTCAGGCTAATATTAACATGACAATGCATAAAGGAGATTTTTGATTGTTTCCTAAATTGGCATACAAACTATGAAGAGTCATTATGACATTTTGAAGCAAAAATATCTTAGTGGACTACCTGCCCATTCACATCTCTAATCTGTGTGGTTGCCATGACACTTCTTTCTTGCCCACCCCACCTATGACATATGGAAAGGGGACAAGGGCAGGGTAAAGATAAGTACCGAAGAAGGGCAGGATGGGGAGATAGGTAAAAGGACACTTGTGACATAGCATTAATTTTTGAAAGGAAGACAAACACAACAAAAATAAGACAAATAGGAGCAAAATATGAAAAAAGCAGGAAGTGTTGCCAATGCACATTAGATAATGCTCTATGCATAGCGTTTCCTCACCTTTGTTACCTAGGAGGGTTGTGCCTCACATGTGGAAGTCAGTAATCTCTGTTTGTTGGGAGGCAGAGCAGCACCCATGTGCAGTTAAGATGAACATATGTGACCTTGGTGATTATAAACAAGAATAAGGGCATCCACCCTTCCCCAATATGTCAACAGAAAAGGATCAATTAAGTGAAGTAGCATGGTTTATTTTGAAGCCAGTATGCCTACCAATGTTAGTTTGCCTATCTCATAACAACACACAGGGAAGCAAGACTGTAATGTGAATGAAAAATATATTCAATCCATAATCAAATGAAAATGTTTTGGGAATGGTTCCAGCAGAGAGCCTGAATCAGGCTTTCTGTGGCACCTACATTTAGCCATCCTGTCTCCTATTTTAAGAACCATTCACATCTCTGAAATGAAGGATTTGCCTTTTAATGAAGACACCATAATTTCGGTATAAATATGGAACCTGGCATCCTTGACCTTGTACTAAATTTCATATGATGAAAAGAGGTGACATCATCAACCATCATCACATTATCATAGCCAGTGCTAAAAGTCATTGCCAACCACAAAAGGTATTCTATAATGTCCATTGTTTTAATAAAAATATATTGTCCAGAATGTCCAAATCTATTATTCAATGCTAAAAAGCAACAAACTTAAGTAGCCTTAATACAGAGAGTTTCTTAAATGATGGCTCATTGTGAAAAGACCTAGAATTCCCTAAAAAGATCTAGTATTATTCTTTATCCATCAAATGTTATAAAACACACTTTAAGTAGCTTCTACTATTAGAGAAATGTATTGTAATTATAAATGTTCAAGAACGAAGATATATTTTAAACTCAGTTTGACACTACCAAAGATTGTAAGAACTTAAATTTCTTCAGGAACACTTTACACTCCAGAAATCTTATTTTTTTTAAATCTATTTTATTCTGACCACACTTTGCCAGATGTGGTTGTAGGTACTGAGGCTATAGTCATGAATGAGTGGGACATACTATTTTCTCTAGTAAAGCTGATAATGAATTGGGGTTATGATGAAATAGATGAACAGTTCAGGCATGTTGGCAATCTAGCTTAGTATATTTGGAAGGTGAGTGTACAAGGTACGTATACTTCATATACAAACTGGTAGAAGTTGTTTCCATTTTATGAATAGATTCATGTCTTTTGTCATCTTAATTCTAATCAATGCGAAGAGTTTACTGTATGTTTTCATTAAATTCTTTACAGTAATTTAGATTCAATACAGTATTGCACAAAGTAGGTAGCAATAGTCAGGTTTTGAGACTGAAGCTTAGAGGGTACCATTGCTATTCCCTGCTGGCACCTCGACAGCTGTTTGCAGACTCTGTGGTCATGGCACCATGCTAGAAATGCTGCTTGAGTCTCATGTGAGCTAATTGCACTCACTGAGTGAGCAGAATTCTAAGTTACAAACAAGGGCCTATCTATCTGATTTTTAAAATTTCATTTGTTATGAAAACAAATTTTCAGCCATGCTTCCTGGATGTGTGTGTGTGTGTGTGTGTGTGTGTGTGTGTGTGTGTGTGTGTGTGTATTTCCGTAACGAGGCATCCTCAAACCCAGTGGCTTTAAAACTGCATGTGTACTATCTCGGTTTCTGAGGCTCCTGTGAGCAGCTTGGGTGTATTTTGGGGAAGAGTTTCTCTAGTGGATACAGTCAGAGCACATGTCTGCTGCTTTCCCACTTTGAGGCTTAACTGACTCCCAGGACCCACTTTCAAGCTCCCTTCCGTGGTTGTCGGCCAGAAGCCTTAGTGGCTCACACTTGACTCTCCAATTGCTGCTCAGGCCATGATAGCCAACTTCACCCACAGCAAATGACCAGAGAGCATGTGACGAGGACAGAATGTTATAATCAAACCCAGAAGTAAGTGGATGCTTGTCTACCTCAGGTCAGAGAACTTACAGCACTACTTGAATAGGAATTCCAGAATAAAAAATTATTAACCTTAATTCAGGGGTCGAATTAAGAAACAATAAGTAAAGAGAACCTTAAAGACCATAGAAATGGAAGAAAGAAAAATTGACCTTGTCTGGGGTTGAGAGAGCAGTGAAGGGGACCTTCTCAGCACTGAGTGATAGTTCAGTGGAGGAGATGTGGCACTCTAGAATTTCGCTGGTGGAACTTACTAGAAATTTATCTAATATTCCATGATACGCTCATTTCAGGATGGTGTCCTACTGGAGATGTTCCATTTGCTCTTAAGAAGCTGATGAAGCCCAATAATTGATCCTTGGGTGTAGCTGGATGCTAGAGAGGCTGCCCAATTACAAGGTGGCATGCCTCATGAACCTGAGGAGACCCCTAGAATGGAAGTGGAGACCTTCTCCTCCTGTGCCTTCTCTCTAGCCCCACCCCCTACATAGAGTGCAACACAGTGACAGGTGGCAGATGAAAGTACATGAAGGACTCATTCATTTCCACTCAGCAGGCAAAACTTTGGAGGCAGGAGACAATAAATCAACAACCAGCATAGGGACTTACCATTCTTCCTGACGTATTATAGTGGCCACGTGTATTACCTCTAAGACTCTGTAGGGCATGAAGAGCAGGAAGGAGAGATCACTGGAACCATCATGGACACTGGTTGCCATGATCTGCCTTCTCTCACGCAGTGAGTCATCTCCCTTCAGCATACAAAATGTACCACTACCATAGGGTTTTGTTGTTATTGCTGTTACTACTTTGTTTTGCTCCTTTGTTAAGTTAGGATTTTGTATTCCAGGCCAGCCTTGGGCTCACTCTGTATTCAGGGATGACTTAGAACTTCCAATCCCCTTGCCTCAGCCCTCTTGAGTGCTAGAGTTATAGGCATGTACCACTACAGCCATTTTATATGGTACGAAGGATCAATTGGGATCAAATTTGCATCATGTCTGCAAAATCTCTTTTCTAAACAATAAAGGTGAATCACAGGTCCTGGGGATTATGTTGCAGACACCAATGGAGAGCCATTTCATGGATCACAATGCTTGACAAACTCTAAGCCAGGCCCTCATGTCATTGATTTATAGCATGAACTCAAAATCTCATTCCAGATCACTGTTAGGCAAGTCCACACACAGATGAGGCTCTTTAGGTGTCATTCAAGTCCAGCTCCCCTGAATCTCACAAAATACAATGGTGGAATGGGTGTATCAACGCTATGATCTCAGTCCACATCGGGGGTGGGTGGCACGCAATTCTCATTGGTACTGATGTGTCCCAGCTGTTCTCAAATCCATCTGAGACAGTGTTGGTAGTCATCGGCTAATCTCTCCTTCCTACTCCTGTGCCTGAGCTGTTCCCTTTCTTCTCCCATCTTCCTCTCCAGCTCCGTGCAATGGATGAGTCATTCTTTTCTCTCTTGGTGAAAGAAATGGCTTGTTTTCAACCGATCACCAGCTTTCATCTCACTTCCTGCCTGTTCACACTAATGGCCAATTTTCACTTTCTGAAATAAGATTAGTTGGGTACAATTGATGCATATGTTTAAGGCTTAATAATCAGTACATTTTGACGTGTCCATACCACGAAACCATCACCACAGTCCATCGATTTATCATCTTAAACTGTTTCTTCTCACTTTATTACTGTTCTCATGCTAGCTTCTCATTGGCCCTGTCCCAAGAAAACCACTAATCTGCTTTCTGCCAGTTGTCTTCAGTTTCGCAAGCTTTTTAGAAATATAACATATTGTGATGAGGTGTTGTTGACCTCCCATATTAATTTTGATATTTGCTGTTATATTGGTATTTCATCTTTTATTATTGAATAGTATCCCACTATAGGAACATACTGAAATTCATATATCTACACAGTTGCTTGGTATTCCCAGTTATGTCAGACAAGGCTGCTATAAATATTCATGTACTGGCGATTGCATGCACATATGCTTTGTTATTTCTCAGGGAATGCCTTGCGCATAGTAGATTGTTATTTAATCATTTAAGAAAGTGTCAAAACTAAAGGACCAAGGGCGTGTCTCAGGGGCAGAGAGTTTGCCTAGCATGTGCAAGGCTGTCCTGGGCTTGATCCCAGAACTATAAAACAAAGGTGCCAAGCGTTCTTCTGTCGATGTACTCAGCTGCACTTCCGGCACGGAAGGTGGGGAAAGGCGAGTTCCAGGCTCTTCACATCCTTGGTAAGTGGGTGTGATGAGGATTTAACCTCAGCTGTTACAGTGGATGTTTATTGAGGCCACACTTTTCATTGCTACCCGAAAGGCTGGTATCAGGGAGCAGGATTTTGCCTTGTAGATATACCATTGGTAAAGCAGCTGTATAAGTACTTTACCCTCGAGAAGTCCTTTTTTAAAGGGTGGGAATGGCTTGTGTTTTCTTTTTATAGTTTTGAGATCAATTCACTTTTTTTGAGACAGGGTCTCACTGTCTAGTTCTGGCTGGTCTGGGACTCACTGTGTCCCAAGATATCCACTTGCTTCTGCCTCTTAGTGCTGAGATTAAAAGTATATAACACCATTCCTGGCTGAGTTTTGAGAAATTTTAAATAGGTCCATGGGAGTCTTTGATGGGGTATCTGCCTTGCAAATATTTGATTATATTTTGACTTGTTTTAATTTCACATTAGTATGTTTTATGAATTGAGATATTGAAATCATAAAATCCCACTTACGAATCTTTTATTTAGTCATTATTTTGTGTGTTCTTGTTTTTTATCTTTTTAGGAAAATTTTGGCTGCCCAAGATCATGAAGGTTTCCTTCTGTGTTTTATTCTCTTCTTCCAATGTTATAGTCATTGCTTTTATATTGAATTTGTTGACCCTGCTACTGTTTGAACGCGGTCTGTCCTCCCTGGAACTCGGGCCGTAACTTGGTGGATTGATGTTGAGAGGCAGTATGACATTTACGTGATAGCTGTATCGCAGAGACATTGTCCGCATGCACAGACTGGTGCTGTCATTGTAGAGCCATGCTGATCACCGTGAAAACTGGTCATTCTGAAGCAAGGCTGAACTTTCTTCTCTTTACTCTCTTCTGCATGTTTTTGCTTTCTCTTCCCATTTTTCTGCAATATAAAAAGGCATCCCTTGGCCTCTGCTTGAAGCAGTCACTTTTCCATAGACATCTGAACTCCAGAAGTGTGGGCTAAAGCCCTTCCCTTATAAGTCACCCAGTTTCAGAAGCTATATTGGAGCAAGAGACAAATAAAATGATTAATGACTTTGAGTTAGTTTTTTTTATAAAGTTACTTTTAATTGTTCAGATTATAGTATAAGTATCCATCATTTGCGTCTTCCCTTTTCTCCATTGAAACTTATTATATACTCTTCCTTGCATGCTTTTAAATTTGTGGTATCTTTTTTATTAATCATTGTTACATATATGTTTTGTATATGCATATGTTATGAAATACAATCTGCTTGGTCTGTATATTACTTGTGTGTATAATTTTATATAATGTAAGGTATGGACCCAAGTGGTTACTTTTTGACATATAGATATGCCATTGATGTAGCATCATGTTCTCAGAAACATGAACTATTGTATTGTCTGTTCAATGTTCAGCTCCAAACCGATTACCAGTTTGTTATAGCAGTACGCCACTTCCAGGAACCTCAATTTGCACTGGACATCTATGGCTATTTAATATCTTTCCTCAAAGTTTCACAGCTTAAATCATGAGCTATTTATTATTTTACATAGTTTCTGTGTATAAGGAACCTAAAAGCAGTTTATCTGGGTATTCTGGCTCAGGGTTCCCTATGACAATGAGTTGTAACGCCCAAGGCTACAACATTTAAAGACTTAGTTGGGCTGAAATATTTTCTTTTCAAATCGGTCCCATGACAAAACCTGGAAAGAAGCCTCTTTTGACTCTCTATGTTTAATCATAGGTATCTTTTCTCAAATAGTGAAGAAATAAAGGAGGATAAATGAGAAAGGGAAGAAGAGAAGGAAGAGGATGAACACGAAGACGAGGAGGAAGGGGAAGAGGAGGAAGGGTGGGAGAAGGAAGTGAGGGAGGAGGAAATACATGTGAGAGAGTAAGAAGACAAGATAGAAACGATGGTGTCTTGAGATGCTCAACTTATAAATGATGCATTAACAAGATCTGGGATTCTCTTTGGAATATGACCCTGGCACAACTTGGAGGTAGGGAAAACTACATAATTATGTACATTAAAGAACACAGAACATTGGAATACTTTGTATGTCAACTCTTGGGAAAGTCTGTTTTTTGTTGTATTCTTTAAGGATTTGTAATGACTTGTTTCTGTGAATAGAATCGCAAAATGACAGTTAAAATGCTTTAAATCCTATTTGGAAAAACTGAACACCTTGGCAACTTTATGAATTCTATTTTTATGTGACTTATATGGGGTTTTTCATAGCTAATTGGTAAGCATATCACAAGAAAGACAAATTGGGGATATTAGGTCTTTTAAATATACCTTTAAAATGCCATTAAATATACTAATGAAGTATTAAAATTTATTAATCTGACTGATTTTGCAAGTATATGGAGTTACTGTGGCCTATGAGTTTTAAATTTTGGATTTTTTCATGTTCCTTAGTTTTTTGTTATGAAAAACTTTTTCCTGTTAGAATTACCACATTTGTAGTCATTTACAAATTACTCCCATTCTAAGTAGTGAAGAGCTTATACTTTTGCCATGTTTTTCACTACCTTATTCCCGTTCAAATAAGTCTGTTCAAGAAGTCCTGGAAGTAACTTTAGCTTGCTTTAATGTAACACAGACTGTGAGGTTCAGCTGAAGTGTGGATTCCATGAGATACAGAACCGGGAAAAGACAAGTGGAGAGGGAAGGCCGATATGCAGATCATCGTACGCGATCATGTGCAGCTGATAAGAGAAAAAAAGAGCTCTTCTCTCACTTCAGCTATCATGTTATATCTGTACTTCTAGCACTTTCTAAACACAAGCTTATCTAGTATACTAGATAATAATTTTTGAATGAAATAGACCCTCTTTAGAGGATGTCAGAAAGTAACTACAACTCAAAAATGCATCTCTATACAACTATACCCTTATACTATCAAGCAGCTCACACATCTCCCAAAGCTATCGGTAGGTCTCCATATATTCGTCTGCAGACCCTTATTTTCCTGGTAAAAATTGTTAATTTAATGTGAGTAAACACATTTCTGCTAATATCAGTTTCTTATATTACTGGCTAAGAGAGAACTTTTATCAAGGTCAATATGTGCAGGATATTACAAGATTCTTTATAATACAACTTAATCTCAACATAAAATATATGATATTAAACTAGACAATAGTTTTTTAGACATCAAAGTATTATACTTTGAGATCCCAAATTTCCTGTGTAAGAAGGTACTCTCTAGGTCACATCTAGAACAGTAGGACATGCCATATATATATATATATATATGATTTTTATTGAGCTCTACATTTTTCTCTGCTCCCCTCCCCTTAAACCCTCTCCCAAGGTCCATATGCTCCCAATTTACTCAGGACATCTTGTCTTTTTCTACTTCCCATGTAGATTAGATCTTAGAGTCCTCATTGTTGTTTAGGTTCTCTGGGATTGTGATTTGTAGGCTGATTTTCTTTCCTTTATATTTAAAAATCACTTATGACTGAGTAATATGATAATTGTCTTTCTGGGTCTGGGTTACCTCACTCAAAATGATGTTTTCTTGCCCCATCCATTTGCCTGCAAATTTTAAGATGCCATTATTTTTTTCTGCTGTGTAGTACTCCATTGTTTAAATTTACCACATTTTCCTTGTCCATTCTTTGGTCGAGGAGCATTTAGGTTTTTTCCAGGTTCTGGATATGACAACCAAAGCTGCTATGAACATAGCTGAGCACATGTCGTTGTGGTATGATTGAGCATTCTTTGAATATATAACCAAAAGTGGTATTGCTGGGTCTTGAGGAAGGCTGTTTCCTAATTTTCTGAGAAATCGCCACACTGATATCCAAAGCTGTACCAGCTTGCACTCCCACCAGTAATGCAGGAGTGTTTCTTTATCCCACAACCTCTCCAGCATAAGTCATCATCAGTGTTTTTAATCTTAGCCATTCTCACAGGTGTAAGATAGAATCTCAGAGTTGTTTTGATTTGCATTTCTCTGATGGCTAAAGATGTTGTGCATTTCCTTAATGTCTTAATGTCTTTCAGCCATTTTAGATTCCTCTGTTTAGGTCTGTACTTCATTTTTTTAATTGGATTATTTGTTCTTTTGATAATTAATTTCTTGAGTTCTTTCTATTTTTTGAAGATCAAACCTCTGTCTGATGTGTGGTTAGTGAAGATCTTTTCCCATTCTGTAGGCTGTTGATTTGTCTTCTTTACCATGTCCTTTGCTTTACAGAAGATTTTCAGTTTCAGGAGGTCGCATTTATTAATTGTTTCTCTCAGTGTATGTGCTACTAGGGTTGTTATATTTAGAAAGTGGTCTCCTGTCCCAGTGCAATCAAGTATACTTCCCACTTTCTTTTCTCTGAGGTTCAGTGTGGCTGGCTTTATGTTGAGGTCTTTGATTCATTTGTTATTGAGTTTTGTGCATGGTGATAGATATGGGTCTATTTTCATTCTTCTACATGTTGATATCCAGTTACGCCAGTACCATTTGTTAAATATTTTTTTTCCAATTGATAATTTTTGCTTCCTTGTCAAATATCAGGTGTTCAAAAGTGTATGGATTAATATCTGGATCTTTGATTCGGTTCCATTGGTACTTCTGTCTGTTCTCATGCCAATACCAGGCTGTTTTCGGTACTGTAGCTCTGTAGTAGAGTTTGAAGTCAGGGATTGTGATGCCTCCAGAAATTCTGTTATTGTTCAGGATTGTTTTGGCTATCCTGTGTTTTTTGCTTTTCCATATGAAGTTGAGTACCGTTCTTTCAAGGTCTATGAAGAATTTTGCTGGGATTTTGATGCGCATTGAATCGAATCTGTGGATTGCTTTTGATAAGATTGCCATTTTTACTACTTTAATTCTACCTACCCAACTACATGGGAGATCTTTCCCTTTTTTGGTGTCTTCTTCAATTTCTTTATTTAAACATTTAATCTTGTCATATAAGTCTTCTACTTGTTTGGTTAGTTACTCTGAGATATTTTTATGCTATTATAATGGGTGATGTTTTTTCTAATTTCTTTCTCAGCCCAATTATCATCTGTGTACACAAATATTTAATTACTTGGTTTATCCAATGAATTTAGGTGTGAATCTGGAATTACTAAATCAAACTTTATTAGAGATTTTAATTAGGACCAAGACATTTATTTGAGGCATATTTTTCTTTCTTCTGGTATAACACATCTGATGGCAACTTGGAAAAAAATCAAAAAGGATAGAATAAAATTCAAAAATGTAACAGACTCAGTCAAAGTGACATTAGTTTTTTAGAGCAAACTAGCACTGGAAAGAAACAGTAGCTCCGAGCCAGGCCAGCCAGGGCAGTGTATGTGCATTCCAGTGGGAGTTCTCAGGCAGTCCTAGCCAAGGATGTCCCTGACAGCACGTGACCCAGGTGAGACCTACCTGCTGAAGGCAAGTAGTCCGCAAGGAGCAAGTGATCTTGTTCCAGGGGCAACCATATGCCAGCTACATGGTTTGGGAAGAGAACAATCTTATGTCCCCCAAAGAGGAGGAAGCCGGGTCAAGCAAGGGCTTGCCTAGAAATGGAATAGGAACAGGCTGAGGACTTCAGGCTGATTTAGGAGAAGAGTGTTCCAATGAGACTGCTAATTGATTCATACAAGCCATGGATTCCAATCAAGGAACAAGGTGGCATCTCACAGAAAGGAATGAAACAGATACTGCTATGGTCCTGTGATGGGGTATTCCCCTCTATGTGCTGTGAATATGTTTTATTATCATTGGTTACTAAAGAAGCTGCTTTGGGCCTATGGCAGCGCAGAATAGAGCAAGGCAGGAATTCCAAACAGAGATGGAAGAGAAAAGAAGGCAGAATCAGGGAGACGCCATGTAGCCACAGACGCCAGGGAACCTTATCGGTAAACCACGAGCCTCATGGTAAAATACAAAATAATAGAAATGTGTTAATGTAAGAGTAAGAGTTAGTTAATAATAAGACAGAGCTAATAGGTCAAGCAGTGTCATAATTAGTATAGTTTCTGTGTGATTATTTAGGTCTGAGAGACCAGGAAATGAACAAACAGCCCCCACCTACAATTCTGACCTTGGGGGAGATTAGTGAAGAGGAACTTGGTTTTTGTTTAGTGAAGAGGACTTGATTCTAGTGTGGGAGAGCAAAAGACATGGGTAAAAGTTCAGTGATTGTCTAGCATCAAATGTGTTTTCACTCCCTCAACCCCTTTCTCCCTATAAATGTGTATTATGTGTATATACTAGTACGGTATTAAGCCCACTCATAGACTGCAGTCATCTTATAGATGATGAGACTCCTGAAAGATGCTCATGGTACTGCAGATCCTGAACCTCCTAGCTAATGACTGTGAGGCCTAGATGCACTCTTTCTATGCATGATACATAGAAAGGACAGAGATTAAGCAACTGATAAAGTGGAATATATGGGCATGCATGCATGTATGTAAGTTTGTAATTGGTAATTTAATATTCTTTTTTTTTTTTTTTGGTTTTTCTAGACAGGGTTTCCCTGTGGCTTTGGAGCCTGTCCTGGAACTAGCTCTGTAGACCAGGCTGGTCTCGAACTCACAGAGATCCGCCTGCCTCTGCCTCCCAAGTGCTGGGATTAAAGGCGTGCGCCACCACCGCCCGGCTGGTAATTTAATATTATATAGTTGCAATGAGCAGATTATCATAAAGAACTTGTCAACTGAATACTAATGTTATTTTCTCAATTAGAGATAGTTTTTTTTGACAATGTTGGCATATCCGTGTTCTAAGTAAAGCTCAAGATATTTAAAATGAATGTGTTTATGTCAAATAAGTGGCAGGTGCAGAATCATATTATAAGTTCACCATTCTAGTTATGTTTGGACATTGTGGAGCCTGAGCCACAAATGACTCCAGCAGATACGGCTCCACATAGCTGACCTTTCCATCAGCCTCTGCTTTCTCTTCGTCTGTTATGGCTGTGGACTCTTCCAAATGATGATTCATCTCTCACAGAGCAGGCTACGGCAAATAGACAGAAAGAAACAGGACAGTGATGTCAGCTCCTTAGCACGAGGCCCTTGAAGTGCTCCTTTGGACAAATTGGGTCTTTATTCAAGTGAGGTCAATGGATTTTCTTACCGTTCCCAATGCATTGGATGTTTCATGGTAAAAAAAAGACAGTTCAGATGTAAATTACATATACTATTTGTAGACAAGCAGATTGAGCTTTTAACCAAGCCTTGAATTCTCATATATTATTTGTGTTTAAATATTTAATTACTGATGAGGGCCACCGAGAGATATTTGTTAGAAATAGATAGAAGACTGTATTTCTAATGTTTTCCATATTTGATCACATGCTTTTACCATCTATGACCAATTTATAGTTTGAAATGTTCACATGATAAAATTTAACTTGTTTTTTTTAACATTCTTTGTTTATTGACCTATTTTTCCTAGTTCATCCATGAGAACTCCTTTAACATATTGTGGTCTTGGCTCGTAAGATGGATCAATGCACCTGCCACCAAGTCTGAAGACCTGAGTTTGCTTTCTAGATCCTGATGGTGGAAGGAGAGACCAGACTCCTGACAGTCATCTTCTGACCTCCACATCTCTGCTATGGCATGTACATACCCACACATACACATGCAAATAAATAAAATGTAATAAAAACTTAATGTGGTGGGCTTCCTGTGAATCTAATTGTGGTCAAATCCATTAGAGTCAAGTCTTGCGCACACCTCTTCAAGATAAGCTCCCCCGTGGTTGGACTGTGTGGGAGATGGAATTTTTCAAAGTTGTCGCCATCTGTCATCTAGCAGAGCCACTGTTCTTTGTCGTTCTGAGGTCTTTACCTTTTTGAGATGGAAAGCTCTTGTTTCGCCTTGATTTTGCAATGACCCTGAACTATGATGATTCATTGACAAGTCTTTGTTTTATTCCTGGAATTCACTGTTCACTTTCAGGATCTTTTTCTGACTTGTCAATCTTTGATTAAATAAAAACTAAAAAGCAGAAAGAGTTAAGCATCTCCTTATCTTATTTCTTTCTTAAAATACATGACACACAGCTGAAATAGGGCAGCTGGCATTTTTGACTCATATTCTCGGAGACCACTGAAAGTAGAATGTTTTTTTAAATTAATTAATTAATTAATTTATTTATTTATTAAAGATTTCTGCCTCTTCCCCGCCACCGCCTCCCATTTCCCTCCCCCTCCCCCGGTCAAGTCCCCCTCCCTCTTCTGCCCAAAGAGCAATCAGTCGAATGTTTTAATGTGCTTTCTCTGCCCTCTGATTACACTGCCATTCTTTGCTGCTGCAGGTCACACTCAGAGTTGTGTTCACCTCCTCTAAAGTAACTCTCCTCACTGCCATTCTAGGTGCAGCTGAAGCATCCCTAGCTGTTTATCTGGTCTCTCTGATTCCTGCTGTTGAAGCCACTAGCACACACTTTAGGGTTGGTACAGGACTACATCACTTCTGTGGGTTTGAAGGGCACCTCCACAAAAGAACAGAGTTCAGAAGAACTCTGAACCCTCTGAAATCTACTGAATTGGGGATAAGTTGTATTTTATATGTAATTACATAACAATAAAATATTATAAAAATTGGTCTCATCTTAACCACTTTTGTGCTACTTTTTGAGACAAGGTATCTATTTAGCCTATGCCAACTTGCAACTTATTATGAAGTCTAGAATGCCTTTCAAACTTTAAGCAATCCTCTTCTCTCAGCCTAGTCTACCAAGAGCTGGCGGGGGATGACAGGTGTTCACTACCAAGACAGTCTAAACCTGTTTTTCAAATACAGTTATCAGAAAACCCAACATTCCACATGCGGCCTGTTATACTTCTGTGACAACGGAGTCCCGGTTTTTGAAAGGCTGTGTTTTATGAAGGCAATTGAGAACATTTCAACGCAGTAGTGAGTAAAGTAGTTGGTGTAAAGAATTCCCCAAGAAGGACAGTGTATGGGGCTGTTAAAGTAGCTCCATGACAGAAACAAAAGATTTGTGGGAGACAAGATTTGCTTCAGAAACACTTGCGACATAATGCACACCTTGATAATCACCCCCGAGCCTGACACATGCATCTGCTCTCTAGGAGCCTACATTATAGACGGAAGAAAATTGGCCATCTTGTCTTTTAAAAATGAGTTCATTGAAAATCGATTTGCATACAACTCGATTGTATGAGAGAGTTCCTTTACTGCCTGTCTTATGCCTGCACTCCATGGTCAGGGGCTTCAGCTGCCCCAGCTGTCACATGCTCTGGATAAAGCAGCAGTATTTACAGGACAGCCAGATGTTGGACCGGTACAGCTCTGCTGACTCAGGGTTTTCTCTTCTACAAAGATCTCTTTCTCAATTTGAGAAGAATCATCCTTTTAAAGAATCAGTTGAGTCAGGCAGTAGTGGCGCACACCTTTAATCCCCAGCACTTAGGGGACAGAGACAGGTATATTTCTGAGTTTGGGGTCAGCCTGGTCTACAGAGCAAGTTCCAGGACAGCTAGGGCTACATACAGAAACTTTGTTTTTGGAAGGGGCATAGGGAGGGAAAATTACAGACTTGATGAAAACTTTGAAAATAATTTTCTCTGCTTTTACTAACTTTTGAAACTTTAGAAGTGAGTTAGTGTGTGTGTGTGTGTGTGTGTATGGACAATTGTTACGGTAATTAAAAAGGATTTATCTGGAAATAAAATTTAATGAAAAGGGGAAGCATTACAGTAGTCTGTGAATGTATCTACCAAGAGAATCTCCCAAAGAAATAATTCCCAGAAAATGTCATTAATATCATACAAGTAGCATGAAGTTCTGAAGTTGTTTATTTCATAGTACTCTGTTTTCAACAGTGGTAATTCAGATAGCAATATTAGTAAATTGGATTCTTGATTGTACTAGAACAACTGAATTCTTGAATTTATCTGAGACATGGATGTTGATATAATTGGTAATAATGATGTTAATGATTTATATTAGGATATTTACATTGTGTTTTAAATATTATGTCTTGTATGTAAATATATCCATTCAAATTTGCTTATTTTTGTAATTTTCTAATTGAGATCTCCTAAAATGGTCTTTTGAGAGAAGATCAGACCATGTATCCTAGACTGGCTTCAAACTAAAGATCTTCCCAACTCAACCCCTGGGTTATGAGGCTACAGGTTTGCACCCATATGCATTGCTTTATCAACTTGTTTATAACATTCTTATTCAACACACTGGATGCCCTTGGTATGCCGAAATAATTGGCATGGTTAAGAAAGTAGGGAATCATCTAAAACTTAAGCATATCTAAAGTTTACGAGCAAATTCTCTGGTTTTATTGCATCAGAATTTATCTCATAATCCTTCCCGAGTATAGAGTCTTTTGTTAGAATTTGTGTCACACCTAAAACTGAGAGCTGCTAAACTCATATCTGTCTTCAGGAATCCTCTTCAAGTGCCAAAAAGTTATCACATGCTGCAAAAGCATCTGTTTGGGTAAGAAATGGTGATGCTCTTGTAAGACTCTGATTAAACAGTTTCCTTTGTGTTAGTTACTTTTCTTGTTGTTATAATAAAGTATTAGACAAATAAAACTTAAATGAGAAGGATTTACTGTGGCTCACAGTTTGAGGGTACAATCCACCATTGTGGGGAGATTACTGTGGCAGGAGAAGCAGGCAGCTGGTCATTTGCATCTGCTGTCAGAGAGAGAGAGAGAGAGAGAGAGAGAGAGAGTAAAACTCAGCTCTTGTTGTCCATTTTATGCAGTTTCAGACTCGGGCCATGTGATTGTGCCACCCCCATTTAGGGCGAATCTTCCTTCTTTAATAAAGCCTGCCAGAGGCAGATCCTAGACACACCCCAAAGTGTGTTGCTGGGATGACTCTCACCAGTTAAACTGACCATGAGTAGCAGCCATTTTGCCTTCCTCACCATTATCTCCTCCCTGAGTAGGTGATTCTGTGCTTTGAGCTCTTCCAAACATAGAATGGAGTGGCATTCTTGAAACCATGCTTAGGTGTGATGCAGGAAATGGGCTATAATTTGCAATTTTGTCATTATGGTACGTTATAATGAAAAAAAAGATTGTCTTCTGGGTTTCTGCTGTTTTCTTTATGCTCTCTGGTTGGTAGGAAACTTTGCTGCACAAAAATACAGAAAAGAGAAAAAATTCAGGACACTGTCTTTAGTTTCTAAACATAGATCAAGGAATTCAATGAGGGAAATTGAGTAATTTTTTTCCTTTCCTAGCAGTTAAACCTTCCCAGGAATGGTACAAGAGGGAAAATGCAAAGGAGGTTGTGCTTTAAGATGCGCGGCTTCTGAGAACAGGTTTGGGCATGTTTTTCCACAGACCAAGTGCACAGTGGTGAAAGAGCAAACAGCAGACTTTCATGGTAAGCTAGGACCTGAGAGTGGGGAGAATCTCTCTCCCTTTCTGAACAAGAGGCGAAGTAACGAGATTCCAACTGAAACAACACTCCCAGGGTGTTTCAGGTTCAGGGTTTGTCATGGTCTCACAGAGGACTGAATCAGGCATAAGTCCTTGCTTACATCACAGAGGGTATATCACAGAGGTACTCTTCCCACAATTCCCAAGGTGGTACGCTATTTAACCAAGTGGCATAAGGCACATAGTAAGCACCAAGAGTGGACACCTTAAAAACCATGGCAGAGACTCTTGATAAAGCTTTACTAATGTGTGTATCTATGGAAAGACATGTACATATATATGCAGTATAACACATAGAAAAGAGAGTGAGAAAAGATGAGTGTAGGGGAAGAAAAGGGACCGAATTTAAGCAATGGACTGAGTTAGGCAAGAAGACGTAAAGTTACTGTTTTTCTAGTTCTAACTCTATCACGAATCTTCTGTTGTTGATGGTAAAATTATGAAAATATATTCAATACTCAAAGGGTAAATTCCAATGTGAAGCACCACAGCTTTCGCTCAAATGGTTGTTCTAATTGTACAGAAGTTCAGTAAGACATTCAGACTGGTTGTCTGATTAAATTCAGTGTGTTGTTTTATAAGACTTCTTTCTAAATAATGAAATTAATTATTTTTTGAAGTTTTTGAATTTTCTGAACACCAAACTCCCACCCAAGAGTTTGTTTCTTAATCAGTATGTCCTATAAACATTTGCCTTCTTTCTCCTACTCTGATGATGGACATCATAAGAATTAAATCTACTTTCTTCCTCTTCTATGTTAGCAAACACTGATTCCTCCCCACCTCAAGTCTCACATGGTGATATTCATCAGGGAAGAAGGGATCCTTCCTTCTAGAACCCAACACATTAACATTGGAACCCACCACAAAGATTGTCAGTGTGGTATGTCAGTCGAAAGCATCTCATGATGTTGATTTTTCCAAAATCTTAAACTTCAACTGCAGACCAACCAACCTGGCAACCACAGCGGGTAAGATTCAGCAACCTGCACTTTAACAAACCATTCAGACTACTGTGATGTGTGTTCAAGAATGAGAAGCACTTGTCTAAATCAGTGTATAAACTCCATTCCTCCTGCTCATGGTTGGTTTAGGATGCTGCATTGCTCTAGGAACCTGATGGACCTTAAGGGGGCAATCTCTAAAGATGGGCATACTGAGAAAAGAAGCAAGGAAATACAAAGTGTTTTGCTTGGGTTATTAACACTGACACTTCTCTCTCTGATGTTCTATGGTGAAATATTTTCCTTATTGATTTCAGCAATGAAGTCATGTTTTCTACATTACAGTGAAAAGCATGGTAGCTACGACATATTGTCAGAAGAGGGTCCTACTTAATCATCTGGTCTTCAGTGTGACTTTTAGCCATATATTTTCTCTGCCAAGAACATTTATAGGTGAGGCCTTCAATTGTGAAAAAAAATAAACCCAATTCTAGAATGTGAGTCTCTGATTCCTATGAGAGACATTACCTGATCACAGGCCCGGGCTGTGGTAAGGTGCTTGCCCTCATGTGTAAAGCCCTGAGATCAGGCCCTAGCATCACACACAGAAAAGAATCGCATGATGATATGTGTGCCCTAGTGGGTGCAATTGTGAAGAAGGATGACATTCAGATGGCCTATTGGGAAATTCCATAGGTGTTTTCTAGCACTGCGCATTTTCAAGGACAAGTTCTCCATCTATGGTTGAAACAGAGGTTGATCTTCATAATGCAAAGACCTGCTCATGAGGTTTATTCTGAAAATCAAAACTTCAACTATATATATATATATATATATATATATATATATATATATATATATATAGCTGTTCTTGTTGTTTTGATAGAGAAAGCATTCAGACAGAAAGTATGCTGGAGACCAAGACACACTCTGTCTTTCCTTTCCAGAAGGAAATGGTGTTTCAGAAATATTTTCATTTATCATGGCAGTCAAACTGGGTGTCCCAGTGTACTAATCCCAGATGGGCGGGAGGAACCACCCTGATGGAAGATACTGCTCCCCACGAAGGATGCACAGGATGAGCTAGACAAGCCTGGTAGCAATCAGCAAGTTTCCCTTGGCCCAGGGGAGGGGAGAAGTAAAAATACTTGAAATAAATGCTTGACTCCCAGATGTGTGCGATGGAAATGCATAATTTATAAAATAATTAGGTATGAGTTTTGACTGGTATTTTTTGACATATAAGTCTGTCAGCTGTCAAAAAGGGAACATGTTTCTCATTATCTTAACTGAAGAACAACCTGATTTTCTTTGCAGTCATGGTCCCCACATAGCCAGAAGCAGTAGCAATGTTAGCCACTTCAGATAGCAAGCTGGTGAATCCACTATTTGGACAGTGAATTCCAAGGACATACAGAACCAAAGATCCAAAAGAACTGTGCTGACCTTCCATAACAAGATGTTGAGTCAGTGTCCTTTTGAAAGAATTTACCTTATGAATATGTCATCCCCTTCCCGAACTCCAGTCCAATGCTTAGATAAACAAAAGAGTTTATCTAAGCCACCCAGGAGAGATTTAGAATTCTCTCTCTAGTTTCAAGATGGATATGCCTTGAAATAACTTGCAGGCAAACTCAAAAACATGTTTTTCCACGAACACTCCTATCATATACCTTGCAGCAATATCAGGGGTTCTGCCTTCATCTTGTTCTGAGTCTGCATTCCCTCTGGAAGGAGAGGGAAGTTTGCCAAGAGATATCAAAACCTCAGGTAATGGTTTGCTGGATTTCCATGTATTTTCAACTTACTTAAAGATTTGGCTAAAAACATCTTCAAGACTGACACAGTTGTCTCCCTGGTTGGCATATAAACTATGCATGAGTTATTAAGGCAAATGTCATACGTCAAAGGCACATATTGGTTTTAGAGAGTTGGTCTGATTTGGTATCTAAATTTCAATCAGAAGTAGGAAACACTGAAAAGACTGCTTTTGAAAACGGGTTCCATGAGGTAAGCAAGGCCACAAATGATTCTCAGAGGGATATATATGGCTTAAGCTTATTTGATTAAAGCAAACCTTTTCATACTTACACTTTATTCACATTTTAAATTGTACTGCATCGTCTTTTTGTACTGCATTTGAAGTCACACCATTCTGCTCTGAAACTGCTGGCCTCACAGATTCACAATCACTCTTAAATCTTTTTCACTGTGCTCCTTCAACAGTGTCCTTGAAATCACCTCCAGCCGGCTCTTTTCTCATGTTCGTGCCTGGCAAGCATCTTCTTTGCCGCATAATCTAAGAAGCTAAGTGTTGTACATGTGGACGAAAATGTCTATCTCATCTAATAGTCACAATTAATTTGCAAGGCAGTGGGAAACTGTCTCAGATAATGTGAGTGGTAAGAGACAGATGAAGAGTACAGACCCATGCATTCCCAAAGCTGATGCTTTTGCCAGGTTCTGTCTGTGAGGTGTGGGACAGCAGAGATGGAGATGGAGGGTAGAACAGAAAAGTCATGGGCGTATTTTCTGTGATAAAGAAAAAGAAACATGTCAGACTGATTGACATCCCATAAGTTCAACAAACTAGTTGAATTTATCACTTTTAACACGATGTCTGAAGTGCCAAGAAATTTTACCATGTGAGGTTGACCGATTTTCCTCATTGATAGTAAAACTAAAAGATGCTTGTATACAAAGCACAAATGTCCAGGGAGAGTTACAACAGTTCTGTGTAAATTCCATTCTGTATGACTTCATGGTAATTTCCGAACTAGTGACCCTGAGTTAGGTCAACAGGATACAATGTCGAGAAACTCAGATAACATAGATATCAGAACCCTTGAGCAACATAAGGGCAAAGGCTTCCATTGCTAAGGAAAAGTAGCAACAATGAGATAGTGGACATTTCCTAGAGCAATTCAGGGAAGAAAACTATTGCTTGTCATATCTACCCAAGCATTTTGTTTCAGTGTATGTCTTCAACTCTATATACGGCGTGACATGGAGTAGTCAAGTTGACCCTAATGTTGTCAAAGCAGAAGCTAATGAAATACTTCTTAGGCAGTTTTCAGAGGGTACAATGCAGAGGTCCGCATTGTTGTTTCCAATAATTTCAGAAATTACTTAGAGGTACACACAGATATGAGTGTGTATGACCATTGTATCGCAAACTGTGAAAATCTGGCAGAAAGTGTAGGTAACGTTCCCTGTACTTCAACTGACGAGCGAATGAAGTTAGATATCTCTACATCCCTGATTCAGTCCTAGGCAGGGTGCTCATAGTTGTCTATGTAACTAGACAGCCACATGCGTTATGGATTGTGTGCTGTAGCCACCGAGTTTATAGGAAAGCGTATAACCACTTTGTGAGTTCCACACAGGTATACACTAAAGTGGACTCTAATGGCAGAAAGATTTATAATGCTGTTCCTAATGATGGCAGTAATATGGAGTAAGGCAGAATGCTCACAGCGCCCCGCCCCCTTCTTTGCAGCATCTGACTCTCCCAAGTAAGTGACTTGAAGGCTTTGACATGACTTTGACTAATCCTCACAAAACCCTGGTTGAGACACAAGGTAATATCTTAGTAGCAGGCCATGCTATGAGTCCTATATTCTTAAATCATTTTTTTAAGTTGCATGAAAATTGCTTAAACCTGTAAAATTGCCCTTTATATATAAGAAAATCAGTGACACATGCAGTTATGTTTCATGTTTAGATGAGGGGCACTAAAAATACATTCCTTTGATTAGGCTTAGCCTGGAGAATATCTTTTTAAATAACAAAAACCTGAGATAGAAAAATATGGAATTTTATAACTATTTTAAATACATGACATCAAAATTTCTGAAGATCATTTGTAGTGCATTTTAGGGTGATAATAATATTGGCACCATTCTTTCTGTGTTTTTTCATGCAATACTACTAATGTTTCTGTGATTTCACAGTATGGAAATATAAGGAAATCTATAGCTGATTTCCACTCTGCTTTCTCTCCAGTCACCTCACCTATCCTTGCAAGAGACTCCTTTTGATGCTTTGTCCTCTTTCAGTCCCTAGTGATAAAGTAATCTGTAGGAAAAATTTAAATGTAATATTATCCTATTCCTATCCTGAGAGGCTGACAGAGTTTTAGAAGAAAAGCAGTCTCTCTTGCCTAAGACTTTGCATTGTAAGAGGACCAATTTTACAGTACTATCATACTGAATAACAGACAACAAGCCTAGTTGAATTACAGCCTTTATGAGTTGAAAAAGGAACAGCCAGTGACTTGTTTCACCAAATGTGCAATTTACTCTGTGTCCACTGAGATTTGAAGTATAGACGTAGGTCAATTACTATGTTTATTTGGTCAGCTACAACCTTCTTATCGAGATTAAGGTAATTGTGACCATAGAATGAAGACACATTCTGCTTAAGCCAACTTGAGCCAGTATTGGTGATATATATTAATATTGCAAAGTAATATTACAAAGTAATTTTATAAAGAGACATCTAATTGCGGAGACACAATAAGCCATCCATTCTCAATGAGTTTGCCTCTACATTGAATAGTTTTGAAGTAATATATATTATTACAACTCCTTTACTTAATTAGACACAGGCAAAGTGAACTAGTAAAAATAATGAAGACCTGAGTTTGCCATCACTTTTCATTTATGAGATTTTAATGCCAACTAAAAAGCACAGAAAACTAGAATGCTCAAATCTCCCGCCCCACACACCACAAATATAGAATTTTGCAGATGGAAAATCCAAAAAGAACCAAAGAAGCAAGTTCAAAACCAGTATCATATCATCAAGGGACATGCAGCTTTCACATGAAGTTCAAAGGAAATAGCTGATTATGACAATACCTAAACAACACTGACAACACAGACTTTTTGGCTATTTTGTTTAATGGGCTAGACAGTGATTTGATGGAACTTTGGTATTTTGTTTCTTCTAACTTATGGGGGTCGTGTTGTCATCCACTTGACAGTGTTCCCAGTTTAGAGCCTGCCCCTTAAGCCTCTTAACTTTCAGGAGGAAATCAATGGGTAAGTACAACTCAGACAGCCTGGCTCAAGAAAGTACCAGGCAGCCCCTCAGTGCCTCACAGCAAAGAACTTCAACAGAATGTGTGAAAAGAAAACAGAATCCAATCATCTCTATGGCTATTTCAGATGTGGTTTTAGATGTGGATAACTTTGATCCTGTGTTAGATTCCACCAACTTGAGAGCTAGAGATTTGGTGAGAGAAAAGCTGGCATAACTTTGGTGTCTGAGAGACATGGCTAACTGGGTAACTGATGTCCCTAAACATGGTGGCTGTTATTCAGTGCCTGAACAAGTCACATGGTAACCTGAGGTAAAAGGGAAGCTGTGTACCCTTATGTACACTAACTTACCAAAATATCTACTCACATTGCCAACAAAGTAGAAACAGTGACTGAGCTATAAATTAAAAGCCTAATTATTCTGGTAGTTTGAATGTAATTGGCCCCAAAGGTGCATAGGGAATAGCACTATTAGGAGCTACGGTTTAATTGCAGTAGGTGTGGCCTTATTGGAGGATGTGGGTTTCTATGGGGGTGGACTTTAAGGCCTCATATACTCTCAAACTATGCCCAGTGTCTCAGTTATCTTCATGTTGTCTGTGAATCAAAGGCATGGAATTTTCAGCTCCTTCTCCAGCACCACGTTGTCTCCACACTGCCATGTCCCATTATGATGATAATAGATGGAACCTCTTGACTGCAGGCCACCAAATTAGGCATTTTCCTTTCTAAGAGTTACATAGTCATGTTGTCTCTTTACAGAAGAAACTCTAACTAAGACGACTATGTAGAAAACTCTCTCCCCATCTCTTGGAAGCTTCTCTGCTTGTCTAACTTCACAAACTCACTGGAGGAATACAGTCGCATCTTTGTAATCCACAGACGGTTGTATCCTAACAGTCTGGTTACATAATAATTCAGACCTGAAAAATAGACAACACATCTTTAAGAAACATGTTGAGTTTGCTGTGGACTTCTTTCTATAGTTTTATGTTAAAGTTCATCATGGAGTCCTGGTATAGTTTTAAGTATAGCATTTAAATATTTCCAAAATCCATGACTAAACACTATTAGATTAAAATTATATCTTAGATTGTCTACTTCAGGCCAGGGCTTTGTTCACCACCTTGAGTGCTGGTCTTCTTGCCATTTATGCAGAAATGTTTACATAGATTATATTTGCGAATATTCTAAGATAGTCATAATTAACTGAAAACAAAGATTGAAAGGACAATAGTTATGAAGAGGAGTGAGGAGGATGGATGGAAAAGCCAGTGGAGGTTGCATTTGGCAATTTGAAGTTACAATAGAATCCTCCAAAGAGAGTTGGTAGGAAAGGATTTATGTCAGTGATTCTAAGGTCCCTTTTCTATACATTCATTTCTGAAACAAAATTATCCTCAGAAAAGTTAGCTCATGTGACACATGGAATTAGCCACAACTAAAAGCCTTGGCCATGCCTTGTGACTCTGACCTGGATATGTCAGTTCCACAGTGTGAGCTGTGCAGAGCTCACAGTGAGAAGGCAGAACTAGTACATATAGGCCACATTCAACTGCGTTTGTGCCCCTCAGTCACAGGGACAAAGAAGTAAACAGCAAAAAGATGATGACATGCTTTAGATAACCAGGAAATCAAGGGTTATTAAGTCTTAGTTGTAAGACGCAAGATCAAGAGTCTTTTATTTTCTTTGACAAGTAAATGGTAGCAAGTATCTCATGATATACTCCAACTGTATAGATGGGCAACTATCTGACAGAGTTAGAGCATCTTAATGATTGGCCTATAAACAAACAAACCATGAAGAAACTGAATGTGCATCATGAAGGTAGCTGACAGGTAGAGAACTTGTCTTCCATGTGCACAGCTCAGTGTTCCATCCCCAGCACTTCATAAGGTGGACATTCATGGTGGCAGAGATTGGTAACTCCACCACTTATGGAGGAGGCTATAAACGGAGACCACTTTTTCATTTCCCAGTCGCCCAGACCTGAATAATCACACAGAAACTATATTGATCACAATACTTCTTGGCCTATTAGCTCAAGTTTCTTATTAAGAAACTCTTACATATTAAATTAATTCATTTCTATTAATCTATGCATTACCATGAGGTTGTGGCCTATCAGTAAGGTTCCAGCATCTATCTCTGTCTGCAGCTACAAGGTGTCTCCTTGACTCTGCCTACTCTCTCTCCATATCTCTTTCAACCTGGCTTTATTCTTCCCTGCTTTAGCCAAAGCAGCTTTATTCAATAACCAATAAGAGAAACACATATACAGAAGGACATCCCACATCATCAGGGATCAGAAAGATCAGGAGTTCAAGGTTACTCTTTGCTTCTTCATGATGTTGAGGCCAGCCTGGGTACATGAACCTCTATACCCCCAAAAGATAAAGCCTATCATGAGCAAAAATTTAAATAAAAACATACATACCTATAAGCCTTGCATCTTTAATAAGAGTCCAGTTTTCAGATTTAATTTTTAGTGCTTTGCACTTACCTCTTTAGTAGGTCAAATAACTGGCATATTTGAAAGCATTCTAAGAAAAATATTTCTCAAAATAGCACATTTCGAATTTCCACATTCTTCATTTTGAAAATGCTCAACATGTCAGTGCTTCAGCCTTTGTTCTGTTCAAAGAATTAGATTTTTGGGCGAGTGTGGTTAGAGAGTTGTTGATCACTCTGAGCTGGTACCCTACTGCCTTCAGAGTTGAGATGAAAAATATAATTATTTGGAGAATGAATAAGCATTCCTAGAAACACTCTGTGTGGCAACATCTGATGGCATTTCAGTGTCCTCAAGGAAACCACATTTTATGCTCACTTCATCTGTGGCTGGGCCAGAGGACAAGAAGAAAGTGCCAGAAGGTAAGTATAATCTGGGAAGACAAAGGAGACCTCAATGAGGCAATTTTTAACCGTTCAAGGTGGGATGTTTTACATGGACCTTATTTGTGAACACAACTGTGCTCTGCCTTCTGTATTCCTCTTTTCCCAGTGGGAGTCCCCACTGCAGTTACGCTGTCATTTTCTCACTAGTTTGCATGGGTTTGGCTGTGAGAGTGTGGGGAAAACATTTGCTTTACCTCATGCATTTCCAGATCAAGCTAAGGCCCTTGGAGTTGATGAAGAAGTCACCAAAGTATTTTCTAGACTTTTGAACTGGGTGCAGTGGATAGCCAGCTGAGATGGTTAGGTGTGTTTTAAGTGGAGGGAAAAGAGATAACACAAAAGGAGTTGATGCAGCAACCTTTCCACATCAGCAACCCCTACCTGGTGTTCCCAGATTTCTTTGGCATTGAGTAGAAGTAGGGAGGGGGCAGTTCCTGAACAGTAAGCTTGGGAAAAAGCAGATGATGGTGAAGACCGTTGCACCATCTACACTACCTCTTCCATTCCCCCTGACACTGGGGGCTCCAGGAATCGAAGCCTGGGAATGCTAAGTGCACACACTTTTGTAGCTGAAACAGTTCTTTGAAAGTTAACAAGGACACATTATTTTGCTTCCACGTTTAAAGCTAAATGCTTTAGCAAAAAGGAGTCCAGAATGCGGATGCCTAGAAGGGAAGGGCTGACCCTTTCTCAACATCATGTTTTCTTATGCTCAGTGCATATTTTAAATGAAAATGCATTCAGGAAACACGGATTTATGGAATAAAACAGGAAGATGAAAGTATTCAATGAAACAACCTACTGTGTTCTGCCTAGTTAGTATAGCTTTGGACTGTCTTAGAATCTAGAGATAAAGGAGAAAAACTCCTAGCTGAGCTTTTTGTCAATGGAAAGGGAAGGAGCCCAGATGTAGTACTCACTGGTGTTCTACATCTAGATATGAGCGATTTTTCAAGGGAAGATAGAAAATAACCTTGTGACTTATACACCCTACTCAAGTTTATTATGTCTCCAGATTCACTACATTGTATGATAGTGAATATGAAAAGTTTCTAACATTTTAGAGTAAAAACAAACAAGAGAAAATAGGCATAAATCTAGTATTAAGCCACTTTAAGTACAGGTTGCATAGCAAACAATTGTCTTCTATTGAGAAGAGGTTTGTAGTCTTCATGGTCTGTGAAGACAGATCTGGCAAGTGCATAATTTTAGATTCACTTAGAGCATGGGCATTTATTTTAGTATTGTGCATAATAAAGTTTAGTTGTTTAAAACTGAGCGTAGTGAAGTGTTAAGATATTTCCCCAGGATTAAGCTAATCCTTCTCTCACACAGGGAAAGGGAGTTGCCAAGAAACTATTTTTAACAGCCACTTGAGAGAGACGGATGAGACTTATAAAAATCTCTTTCAAGAAGTTTCCAGTGCAATGACAGTTTACGCCCAACACACACAGAAATACATTTCAAAAACTTTGCCTCTGCCAAGTTGCAAAGTCTGACTTGTCAGAATTACATCACGTTCCTAAAGCCTGTTTGAGATGCAGCTTGCTGAATGTTAGACGCCAGTCCACCAAAACTGTCAGTTGTACTGAAACTTAAGGAGCTGCACTCCCTTTGAGTTTATAGGGAATTCTATCAGTTTCTAAATTCCACATATCCAGGGCTGAGGTGTCAGCGGTGAAGAATAGCTGGAAACATAAGAGCCTGAATTTTAATCTCCAGCACCCATGTTTGTTCCAGCAGGTGCCTAAATCCTAGGGCCAGGTATAGGGTAGGGTGGGTGGGACAAGAGGATCACAGGGGCTTCTGGTTTCCAGTTCCAGGCTCTGTGAGAAGCCCTGTTTCAAGTGGAGGATGGCAGGTAGAATGCTTGATACCTTTCTCTGGCCTCTGCATGTTCACACTGGTGTATACACACACACACACACACACACACGCACACACGCACGCACGTGCACACACACCATAAACACTCACTCATATACAAACACAAAGATAATACCAATAGAGATTATTCTAGAATCATGTGTTTGCTTATTTCTCTATCCAAACTGCCTCTTATGATCTTGGAGTATGCGTCAAAATTGCCCTGAGCTAATTTCTTTGTGCTTTTATAATCTCCCAACCATTTCCTTCATAGAAAGTATCATTATCTGTAATTAACTTCTAGGTGTGACTATTCAATTATCTGTTATCATTTCTATTAGGGTGAAAGTTTAATGAGTGTGGTTGCTGCCTGTACAGCTTAGCTTCATATTGACAGTTTCATAATCCTTGCATTTTGTGGACACTCAGAAGGTTGTTGAGTGGAAGAATGGTGTTTTCTAACACACCATCTTTACTGGAGAGCTTGTGTGACATCAGGATGTTATTGAACCTTTTTTTAAAGGTTTTAAATTTTTTGCAAAAATATTTGTATCATACGTATGTCTTCTGTATGTCTGTGTGTCTATATGCTTCCTGTGCATCTAAGGAGGGCAGAACAGGGCATCAGTTATCCTTGGATGTGCAGTTAGGTGGTCGTGAGGCAACCTATATGGATGTTGAGCTTGAGTCCTTTGCAAGAACAACAAGTGTTCTTTAACATGGAGCCATTTCTCCCATCACTGTTGTTGAACTTTGGATCTGACTGCCTCTCCCTCCCATGTCTTGAGATTATAAGTATACACTACCATGCCTAGTTTTAAATAGTGCTAGGGAAAAAACTCATGTTTTTGTGTGTGTTAAGCAAACCTCTACCAATGGGATACAGTGCCAGCTGACATGACTCTGTTGTTATTGCTTATGGCTGTGGCTTGATGAAGTGATCTTTCTCTAATGTTCTAATGCAGTCTTTTCTGAAATCAGACCACTTAATTGCCTGATGTAAATTTCCATCTCCTTTGAATGGGTGTTGGCTATTGCCATTTGTCATAGTTTTTTTTTTTCTGCTGTAAAAAGACACCATGACCAGAGCAACTTTTATAAAGGAAGCATTTAATTGGAGGTAGGGGTGGCTTATAGTTTCAGAGGTTTAGTCTACTATTAAAACTGTGGGACGCGGTGGCATGCAGGCAGCAGAAGGAGTCTGACACACTGGGCATAGCCTGACCATATATGAGACCTAAAAGCCTGCTTTCACAGTGCCACGCTTTCTCCAACAAGGCCACATTTACCCCAAAAGAGGTCATACCTTTTCCATCTGGGAATTGAAAAGAGGATGGTAATTGTCTCTGTGGGGGCTCTGTAGCTCTATCAGATTTATTCCCTATTACTTACTCTTGAGTTTTATTTTTTAATAAGATGGTAAAAGAAATTGCACTATCTGGTGTTCAATGTATGGCAAAATCACACAGTGGCAAAGTTGTCACTTCCCTGTGTGAGACTGTGCTACTGTGTGTCACCAGCTTTTCATGCCAAGGGCTCCGCCACTTCCGTGATCTGTGAAGCCACCTGCAGGCTCTGTAGCCTTCTGAGTCAACCACTCACTGTGGTGCCTCTACCAGCTCCATAGCCTCCTAAGACAGTCACCAAGTGCCCTTCCTTGATGCATCCTTAGCCAAATGGGCGGCTCTTCTTCTTCTTCTTCTTCTTCTTCTTCTTCTTCTTCTTCTTCTTCTTCTTCTTCTTCTTCTTCTTCTTCTTCTTCTTCTTCTTCTTCTTCTTCTTCTTCTTTTCTTCTTCTCCTCCTCCTCCTCCTCCTCCCCCTCCCCCCCTCCCCCTCCCCTTCCCCCTCCCCTCTCCCCCTCCCCCTCCCCTCCCCCCTCCCCCTCCCCTCCCCCTCCCCCTCCCCCTCCCCCTCCCCCTCCCCCTCCCCCTCCCCCTCCCCCTCCCCCTCCCCCTTCTTCTTCTTCTTCTTCTTCTTCTTCTTCTTCTTCTTCTTCTTCTTCTTCTTCTTCTTCTTCTTCTTCCCATTTTTTCCTTTGTGCCTGCTTCTCAGGCCTCTCCTTCCCCATCCCTGTGCTTGAATTTATTTTTATCATTTTAAGTAGTGTTTTCAGAACTTTATTTGATTAATTAATTCAAATTTACTTCTCAAGTGATATATATATATATTATTTAGCAGATGTAAATAACTGTTTCAATGTATCACCTTTGTGAAACAATAGTGTATTGCTTTCAACATGGAGTATGTATGTGTGTATATGTGAGTGGGTGTGTATAATTGTATATCATAATGCACATGAGGAAGTTAGACAACAACCTTTATTATAGCTATTTATGGATAAAGACAAAGCAGCTAAATATAATTCAGTAAAGTAAGAATATATTGTATTAGACCAGGGCTTTTGAATGATGAAGATGGATACATGATTTCCAATAGCTTTGTTTTATAATGAAGTGATTTTATATATCATGTCATGGTTCCTATCAGATACACAGGAAGTTTTGAGACCCTGACGTGCATTCTGGGCTAGTATTATCACTGCTAGGTGATCACCATGAGACTGGCAGAAGTATTTCTAGACTATCAATACATGACTAGCTTGATAAATACATTAGCTGAGTCTTTCTCTTTCCTTCTTATATATTCTTTCCAATTCCTAATTTCAATTTCAGACATGGCATTCTTGGGTGATGATCTATCATATACATAGGTTTCATTATCTCTAATCCTCCCTTTATTGAGAGGTGTGTCTGAATGAACAATTTTACCTTCACTGGTTATCTGATTAGTAATATAAGAATATTGGTGCTCCCAATACTGGTTTATTTTACATGATTCTTATAATAGATGCAACCAAGGAGTTCTTCAAATGCCCGAATTGCATAGTAAATACAGTTCAAAGGTAACGATGGTGGGTTTCAAAACTAGATTACTCTGAAATTCAAAAATAATTTTTTAGTTTTTGAAGAATTGTGAACTTTTGATATAACTTTCCTATATCTAACAAAGGGCTTCCATTTTCAGTAAAAAATGAAAACAATATTTAAAAAAGTTATTTTTGAGAGTTTCGATGATTTTGTAGGAAATTGCATGAATGTTGCAGTTTTGGTGTTATTACATGGGAGTTTTGGTTTTGTTTGTATGGAAGTAATAGCCAAGTTATTAGCACTTTTATAGATAATTGTTTACATAATTTAAAAAATTAAAAGACCTAGGGAGGTAGTTTTTTTTAGTCAAATGCTGGCTATGAAAGCAAGAAACCAAAGCCCCATAACTTTTTCAAAAAGTTGAGCATGATGGTACAGACAAAATCCCAACAGAAACAAGTGTGTCTCTGGGTCTTTTTATCCAACCAAGCCAATATTATAGTAATCTCTAGGTTAGTGAGAAATACTGTGTTGTGGGAAAATGGTCTTATACCCTGCAAAGACTCGTCACTTATATTGTCTTAATAACATTCTGTTTGGCCAGTAGCCAGGCAGGAAATATAGTTGGGGTGACCAGAACAGGGGAATTATGGGAAGAGAAAAGGGTCAGTCTGCAGTCACCACCCAGACCAAGAAGAAGTAAGATGAGAATGCCTCGCTGATAAAAAGGTACCAAGCCACGTGGCTAACCTAGGCAAGAACTATGAATTAATGTAAGTTATACGAGTTAATAAGAAGCCTGAGATAATAGGCCAATCAGTTTATAACTAATGTAGACCTCTGTGTGTTGCTTTGGGATTGAACAGCTGCAGGACTGGGAGGGACAGAAACGATTGCCAACAACCCTGTCTCAAAGCAAAATAAACAAACAAAAAACACAAGAAGCTAACAACACATACGTGGCACATGAAGATTGAGATTTGCAGTTTTCCTCTTATATACAGACACATGTCTAGCAACTGAACACAAATGCTCCTGTGTGCTTGTACGTAAACACACACACACACACACACAAATACATGTGTGTGCACAGAAGTACTTCAAATATAAAAACCATGCAGACTTAGGAGGTGATGTTGAGAGAAGAGAGAAGCTTGAACACACATATCACACCTGTTCCTGGTTCCTGTGGTGTTCACAAGGGTTCTCTGCAATAGTAGCAATTGTTCTTAATGATAGAGCCATCTCTCTAGCCACATGGGGATTCTGTATCCTGTTGTTGGAACCATTAGTTTATTCTGATGACTCTTAAATAGCTGAATATCATTTAAAAAACAGAGATGAAGACTAAACCCATCTAGTCCAACATAAATGCTGTTCTGTTAAACTTTATAAATTTGATTCCTCCTAGAGTCACTTGAAAATAGAGTCATGGATGAGAAATTATTCAGATCATATTAGACCATGAGCACATCCTTGGGAGATTGTCTTGATTGTTAATTGATGTAGGGGTACTCAGCCCACAGTGGATTATACCATTTCCTATGCAGGTGGTCCTGGAATGTATAACAAAGCCAGCTAATTCAGAGCTTGTGAACAAGTTAGCAAGAAACATTCCTCCACGGCTTCTTCTTCAATTTCCCTCCTTCACTTCCTTCAGTGATGGTCAGTCACCTGGGAGAGTAAGCAAAATAAGTCCTGTCCTCCCCTAAGTGGCTTTGATCAGTGTTTTGGGAGAGCAGCAGAAGTGAACTAGAAGATAGGCCATAGTCAAGATTAACCACTGCTGTATAATCTTCACATGCTGAAAGAAGTGCATCTCTCTTCTCCGGAAATAAGAGATGCTATCTGTGCAGTAAGGTGCATGTGTAGATCAGACTTATGATTCTGTGTCATTAGTTGCTGTACTTTTGTGGAATAATCTGGAAACATGCATTATATTGGGTAAAATTTTAGTTACTATCCACAGCTATGTACTGACCAGTAAACCAACGTTGTATGTGACTTTAAGGAGGTATTTATCTAATTTTCATTCTTTTTTGTTTTCCCTCTCATCTTCTTACCGCTGATATTTTTCTCTTTTTTCCTGTTTATTTGCAATAGTGGTTTTGATATGAAACCAGGCTGGTCTTGAACTCCCAATCCTGCCTTAACACCCCCCACCAGGATTACAGATATGAGCCACCATGTCTATGTTTATCTTATTTTACATGATTAGTCTAAATTCAGAGGACTTGGAAGACTGCAAATTAGATGAAAGTTTAAGTCATTATTAGCCAAGAGTTAGCAAAGATTTTGGTGTCATTACATCTCCCTAGAGCAGAAGTTCTCGACCTTCCTAATACTGGGACCCCTTAATGCAGTTCTCATGATGTGGTGACCCTCAACCATAAAAGTATTTTCATTGCTATTTCATAACTGTAATTTTGCTAGTGTTAGAAACTGTAATGTAAATAACTGTTTGTCCTAGGTGACCCCCATGAAAGGCTCATTCAACCCCCAAAGGAATCAAGACCCACAAGTTGAGAAAGAAAGCCTACAAAACCTGGGTTTTTGAATCATATAAATCAAAGCATTGTTTTAGTCTCCATAACTATTGCTTACTTTTTAAATCTCTGCAATAATTGGTATCTACTCATCATAATGGTATTTGGAATATGCCTATGCAGAAAAAGGACATTTTCCCCAGGGTTAGCACATGTTATCATCGTTTGCTTTTGCAGATTTCATCTAGAGCACAGTGTCAACTGCAGGGCAGTGTCAAGTTGGAAACGTGAGAGGTTGGGTCATTCCTGCTAATATTTGGGACCCTGGTTCCAGGAAGTCTAGCTTTTGTCTGACAGATTAGCCACTCCAATAAAGATTTGGCCTCACACTTCACCTTTACTCTGAAATCTTCTGAAAAGTGACATTTTAAAAAAAGAAACATTACTGTTCTTGTCTTTAAGGGTTAGTTGATAGGAGGCAAGCTTGTGCCTTTTAACCCCACTGATGGGTTAGTCTGTTTGTGTGTGGAGATGGAGGCTTCTTTAATTCTCCCCTTGGTCTGATTGAAACAGTGAGGAAAACCAAACCTTAAAGGCCTAAAAGCGTTACAACTGCTTAACGGATCCAGTTTTTATAAGACAGAAGAAAGTTGATTGTGGAGACCAAGGACTGAGGAAATAAAACTATAATTTTCCACTTCCTAGGATACCTTTTTGGCCCCTACTTGATCTGAAAACTTTGCATTGTTGGTGTCAGTTATGGGCCATTGATTGACTTCTGACTTTAGTTAGGCCAATTGCAATACTTTCATTGGGATCTCCTAACCAGAACCAGAGGGAAAGAAGGAGATGGGCGGGAAAGGGAAGGAAAGGAAGCAGAAAGCGAGAGCAAGCAAGCATGGAAGAGAAAAATCTGCTCTTTTTCACTAATCAAAGCAAAAGGGCTTAAAGTTCACTTGGTGACTTGGTCATGGTGGGCAGATTCTCAGTCTCCAGAGTCCCATTTCTGGTGTTTTAACATGTATGTGATGGTCTTAGTTTGCATTTGGTCAAAACTAACTTGCTTTTAATCTGTATAGTAAGGTAAAGGCAACAGTTATTACTTACACTTTCATTAATCATGCAACATAAAATCTTGGGCTACTGTTGAAAAACAAGCTTCAAGGAATCCTATAATTACAGGTGAATAAATTCTACCAACAACCAAAGAGAAGCCAAAAGTCTAGTGGGCCGAGTCTTCACAGTCATTCTTAGAAAAATAAAAAAGTATTTCTTTTCTTTTTTTGAGATTATAATGTAATTACAACACTTTCTCCCCTTCCTTTTCCTCCCTATCCCCATTCTTTCTGCTATGGCCACTCCAGATTTAGTTACTCATGAAACTGTGAAGAATAGTTACAGAAATGGGGCCCAATGAAGCTTTTTGCCAGTCTCTAGATAGACACATAGCTAGTGTGCTCCACAAATATCCAGATTAAATGGAAGTATTTTAGATAATTCCACATATGTAAGGTCTGAATTTGAGACTGGACTATACAGTGTTGTACTACCTGGCCTAGAACTTACTTTTTCTTGCCTCTCAGACCCCAGTTTGGGGATGGCATCGCATGCCTATAGTTCCAATACAGGTGACCCAATGCCCAGAGTTGGGTCTGAATCTGTAGCACTCTTTGGTGTTTACACAAAGCATAAACATGAAGTTATACAGCACAGATGTCGAGCCACCTCTGAGTGCTGGAATGTAACCATTCACACCCTGTGTTGATTTGATTTTTAAACTGAAGTCTTGACGATATAGGCCATGTTTGAAAGTAACTGTTTTGAAATATTTGGTTGTACTCTCTATTTTCATAATGTAATTTAATTGTTTATTAATTTTAGAAATTTCCTAACATTATAGACTCATAGAGAGCCTTCTGGGTTTTTTGCTTTCTCTTCTCTATGGAGGCTCAAAAATGTGAGCCTATTCCACCTTATCTGTAGGTCAGAGAGTCTGTGCTTATTCAAAGTTGTTGACAACAACTGTGGTTCTACACCCTGACCTAGGGTGTGATTACTTGGTGTTTTGGACTTTAAGATGGCCATAGAAGTAGATATTCTACACCCTGGCCAAAGGTCAGAGAGTTCAAGTGTGCTTCTGCTCCTTCTTTTGAATTAAGATGTTTGTCCTAGGGGGTGGCTGCCTTCAGGATACTTGGTCTAGGGTAGATTCAGTGCCTAAACAACAGAATGATTTTCACAAGAAGTAATGACTTAATGGCTCAAGTATTGCGGAAAGTAAGAGTTCTAGTTGTCCTTTGTATCATGTTAAAGCATTTTGCCTTCTTCCCCCTTTTGTATTGGATTATTAAAGAGTATGGAAAATAAACACGGATGAACTTAGAAGTCAGAAGAATTCAGCTTTCAGTATTTGCTGGGTTGCCCTCCTGATACTGCTATGTCTCTGTGATTCTTTATCATGTCTGTCCCTCCTACTCCTACTTAACAGTTTTTAATCCTCACACCCCTACCCTAGAACATATGAACCTGCCCGGCAAGGAGCCTGGCAGCAGTCACCCCATCTGTTCCCTACATTTTTATTTGGACATGATCAACACAATTTGCTATATCCTCTTCTTTGAGTAAATCATGAAAATCATTTAATTTAAAAATTCCAAAACATCCCCCCGGTAACAAGAGATGATGTGGCAATGTGAAAAAAGAAACCATAATATCAGCATAAACCAGATGAATTCAGTCATAACCTCAAAATGAATTGAACAAATTATCACCTTGTAGTTAATTTTGTATTTCTTATTCCTTTGACTCACGTCCATAATACCAGTTCATCTGACCTTTTCTGCTTTCCCTTCCTTCCTCCTAGTCACCCAAATACTAAAAATATTTGTGACAAAAACATGAGTCTAGTTATATAAACATTGTAATTCCTTAAAGACACAACCAGGTTGAAATCAAGACAACAAAATTTCCCCTGCTTGCATGAAGAATATCAGTGAATGTCTATGAGCCACAGAGTGAGACCACTGAGATTCTCAGCCTCATTTTTCTCCTCATTGTACTTTCTTTTGTGAAGTTTGCTCTTATTTGCAAATTAGAAAAAGGCAAACATGGGGAAGCCATCATCATTCATTTACTGATTTGGAGACCATTTACTTAATGTTAAACAGGTCTATCAACCACATGTTTAATAAACATTAATAGATGATACACATGCGTGAATCTGGAGTGTACAAAAGAGATGAAACCCTTGAGTCTATGCAGACCTCCTGGGGAGAGTTCTTTTCTTTCTTTGCTCTACTCAAGGAATTTGTCTCTGACGTACAGTTTCAGGCACATCCTCACCACATTCAGGGACATCAATAGATGCCTTAATTCATAATGACCAGTTCCTTTTCTTACCAGAGCATTGCAAACATTTTTAAACATTGTTTTACAATGCTGAGTTACAAGTCCAGGGCCATGAGAAGGTCTAAGCAGGACAGATCTCAGACTGCCATGGGAAGCCGTTTCTCTGAGATTTTAGGAGTTACTCAAAAAAAAAAAAATGTTCCCTGAACAAGTAATCATGGAATCTTTATCTGACTATGAGTATTAAATAAAGCAGTTTTTAAATCCTTTACATTAGAGAAATAGGCTTCAGTGATTTGTCACGTAGAATGATGATTATGAGAAGAATGTTGTGTGCTGCAAAAATTTTGAAAGGAGATTTCAAGCATTTTTCTACATAAAACACCAGGGAGAGGAAATAGATTTGTTCATTTTCTTGGTTTAATCATTCTTCATTATAAACATCTACCAAAATATTATACTGAATCTGTGAGTATTTACAATTATTGCTACTCTGTTAAAATAAAATGAGTAATCATAGGATGGTGGTGCCTATCCTTAATTCCAGCACTCAGGGGTGGGCACTCAGGGGTGGGGGACAGAGGTAGGTGATCTCTGAGTTTGTGGCCATTCTGGTCTACACAGCAAGATCTAGGTCAACCAGTGCTACATAGTGAGACTCTGTTTCACAATAAATATAAATAGAAAGAAAATAAGAAAATACAGTAATAAACACTGACACATATTTAAAGTTCCTGGGAAATACCTGTAGATTAAATTAGATAGACAAAGGACGGAGAAAGCAGAAAAGATGAGCAATGAGAATAAACTGGGAAATGAGTTAAAAAGCATAGGGTGGCTGGCTGTCTTCTCACCTCACCTGCGTGTTCTCGGCCCGTACCAGCAAGCTCAGCCTTCCAACCCTATCCACAAAGTTTGTCTCTGGGAGGATGAATGAGCAGCCAGAGCTAGGGTCATTTGTTAAGAAAACAAATCTGTGCTGGGCTCCTGTGCCTGGCAGCCAGTGTGGTCAACACTCAGTGTGTGATGGTAAGTCAGTCCTGGCTCCCGTGTCTGCCAGCCTCCGTGGCAGCACTCCGCGTGTGGTGGTGTCAGTCCTGGCTCCCGTGTCTGCCAGCCTCCGTGGCAGCACTCCGAGTGTGGTGGTAAGTCAGAGTGCTGGCTCCTCATGTTCCTCTCTGACGAGGGCTCTGTACAGACAGAAGTGAGAGAGGCGGTGAAATATAAAACGGGTTCTAATCAGGAAAAGGTAAGGGAATGTTTTTGAGATTATAATTATAACAGTTATTGCTGTTCCTCTCTCACACCCTCTCATATACCTCTCCTTCAAATGTATGGCCTCTTTTTTTTTTGAAAAAAAAACTACTTGTTATTCATACATATATGTGTATATACATATATATGCACACACTTATGTATTTATACACACTATTCAGTCCGTAAAATTTTGCCTGTATTATATTTTCAGGGCTGAATGGCACTAGACGATCGGTTGGCGTGCTCTTCCCTGGGGAGGACCATCTCTCCCATTCTGAGAAGTGGAGCACACACCTTGGCAGTTAGCAGTACTTCTCTAATTGAGCTTAAGACTCATTCAACAGAAGAAGACCTTACCTAGTACTAGAGATTTAGCCAAATACTCGGTGAAGTAAAGGCTACTGGAGGAGAATCTAGTACCACTAATTTACTAAACCAACACACTCCTTAGCAGCAATTTATAACACTTAGAAACATTTAGCCACAGATAAGCGTAGTCTTTACCCCTTATCAACAAAACAACTCGCCTTTTTGTGATAGCGGAAGACCACTATGGAGAACCACAACCAATCAGAATACAGAGTTGTGGAGCCCAGACACAATGGATATATCTACAAATCACTCTTGCTCCGAAGGTTCAAAGTAAATAAAAAGGTTTTAAGAAAGAAGGTCAGGGATGAACAATGGAAGACCGGGGCTGAGTGGAGCAGAGGGCATGGTGGGGGGGTGCTTCACAAAGGAAGTGATACTCGTACCGAGTCAGAGGGCTTGCTTGCTACTTGCTACATGTGAAATAAGAATGAGGTGTTCCTTTCAAGAGACACAACCCTGGAGGTAGAAAATCTGCTTAAAATGTCCACAGAGATTGGGGGATCATGTCCTCTTTTCTTTGAAAGATGATTTTCTTCTTTTGTGTGTAATTTGCATATGGGTATTTTCCCTCCCAAACTAGAACTACGCCCATGTGTCATTGATGTTCCAATTGTGTCAGAGTTAATACAGCTTCCTGGGCCCTCAGAGGTTCTCAGGACACATCAGTTACCCCTCAGAGAGCCCTGCATCCACTGACTACTGTGTGGTTCCTTCAGATTATTTATTTACCTGTGTATTTGACAATGATTCTATTTCATCCTATGCTATTACAAAACTTTTCCTTAATATATGTCTGTGTGAGCAGTTAGACCCTCGCACCCACCAAATAACAAGGCCAGAGGTGGAGAAATGTTGGTCCAGCTTTTACTAGACTGAGGAATCCTACATGATTCTCCTCTTGGCAGCCAGGGCTTTAGGAAAAAATATTATGGCTCAGGCATGAGGGTTTTTTTCCAGTTAAACTTTAAATGAATGAGGGAATCAGAGTACTTACTCCTTTTAAATGGTCTAAATTTAAAAATACACTTTGCATGGTGCTATAAAGAAGCATCTGTAGGCGCAATGAATGTTTGTTTACGATGTCTCTGGTGGTAATTGTGTTTCCCAAAGCCTGCAAAGAGCAGTTTTCTTCAAATGACTTATTGGAAATGTGAAAGGCGGGTGAGCCCCCTTTCTAGGCAAGCTTCCGTTCTTCAGCCCCAACGATGGCATTAAGCATAAATTGCAGAACAGATTTAATACCATGCATAAAAGACCCTTGTCCTGAATTCATGGGTATAACTTATAATTACTGTACTATGTAAAGGATGCTATTACTATTTGACTTACATTTGTTATAATTACTGAATATTATTCTTCAAGTAGTTGGGAATAAATGATCATTAACAGATGATACCCTCTGTGGGTCTGATATATGATAGCCGGTATCATTTTATTCCGGCCTCTTGGAAGTGAGGTGCTTAGCTCATAATAACAATTTAAGGATCTCGAAGAGTAGAAGGTTGGGCCCTGGTTCCTGTCAGGTTCCCCTCAAAGTTCTGTCACTTCTGTGAAATGCCCTCAATGTATTTATTTTGCAACAGTGGGTTCATCCGCCAAGCTGCAGTTTTCCACTGAAACATCCGGATCCATCCGAATGGACTGTGTCCTAGCTCTGTCGCTGTAGGAAGACATTCGGAGGGGAGATGTTATTGTCTTTAAGGTTTATCACAGGACAACCAGAGGACACTTTCCTTTCCCTGTGATTGAAGCTCCACCTTCAAACCCCAAAAGGTCACTCAAAGGTAATGTTTTTCTTAAAACATACCAATTACAGTGACCTAAGCCTTAATGCAAACAAAATCTTTTAAAATGCAGACACCTGAAACATAGGAAAATCTTAGGGCTTCAGTCCTGGCTCCAGCAATATATATATATTATGAACAAAAGAAAATGATTTCTGTGAAAACAGACTTCTCATCTTAGAGAAGAAGCTGGGTGACTTGGTTTTTCCTCCCCTGCAAATGCATTGTTAACTGAAATTTTTTTTTCTAATTAGAAAAACTGTGTCCATTGGCCAAAGAGAAGTACTATATCTTCTAAGTTAATATGTCGTACAATTTTATGTGAGTATTTTAGGGTTTTGTTGATTAAGTTGCTAAAGGGAAGAGAGATAGATAGAGATAGAGAGAGAGAGAGAGAGAGAGAGAGAGAGAGAGAGAGAGAGAGAGAGAGAGAGAAAGAGAAGAGAGAGAGAGCACTAGAAAGACAGAGAGGGAGGGAGGGGAAGGGAGAAAGGAAGAAAGAAAGAATGAAAGAAAAAGAAAAGAAAGGCACAAAACGGAACTGAAAGGAAAGGAAAGGAAAGGAAAGGAAAGGAAAGGAAAGGAAAGGAAAGGAAAGGAAAGGAAAGGAAAGGAAAGGAAAGGAAATTCCAGCAGCATTTCTTGACCTAGAAGTTGCCCTGCACTGTTATCACAGAATCATAGGGATGCTGGGCTGGACCTAGGTCATATAGGTTTACTCTGTTTTAAGAACATAGAGATCATGCCACTATCTTCTCAGTCTGTTTTCTTATGTGTCTTGCATTTTGCTAAACTTTACAAAGTTTTTGCAGCCTCCCTTGAACATAAGCATCTGTGGGAGACCCCCTTCAGCAGAAATAGATAACCAAGTCTTTCCTGATAATACCTGAAATAAGGATAGCAAAGTAGGTGCAAAAAGCTGATTGAACATTTGCTATTTTATTACAGAGCTGCTTTTTTGTTATTAAAATAATATATACTTATTTTAGCAACTGTAGAGATAGGTAGAAAGAGAAACAAATTTTAACAGAATGATGCCATTAGAAAATAGCCACACTCATTTGGATCCAGATTATAGGTGTACTTTACAGTTATAATATGCTTATATATATATTTAAAATTGGGGGTATAAATTAGGCAGCCACTAAAAATTATTTTGCTTGTATCTGTTTGCAATTTCCATCATTATTAGAGAAGTGTAAAATTGAGTGTGGGAAAAACATATACTCTCATAAGTTGAATTTTTATTTTTTACACTGCAATAAGTAATTTTCAGTGTTATTAATATCCCTGAAACTGTACATGTGTGTGCATGTGTGCACACATATTTGGTCAGGCATGAGAACATATGTGCATATATGCACATCTGTGCATGCACGCTAATTTCTCTGAAATACACTTTTTGAAATTTTTTTTTTATTGTTGGACAGATCATTTTAAACCACTCTTACTCCTTTTCTCTTCTTTTTAGTTGGTTCCTTGTATTTCTTTTCATTGTCCTGTTCTTAGGAACACTTTTGCAGATCATGAGTAACTTGCTGCTCATCTTTGCTGCATTGTGCATCTTAGCACACCAAGCCACATATGGCATGGGCTCTTTCAGACAGTTTTGAGTAAAGCTTTGCTTCTTCCCATGCATCTTTCCTATTTCATTAAGAAACACTGTAATACAATGGATGGTCAAAGTGAATGAGCTTTGATGAGACTCCCTGCAGGCAGCGGCACTACTGGGTTTCTCTCTAGCATCAACACCCACAGAAAAAGCCCTTTACTCTTACTGAACTGTGTTATTAAGAAGAAGCTGATACTTGGTGTATTGTAAACATGATTCCCAGAACCCCTATTGGACACTGACTATCCTTTCATCCTCACACTCTCCCTGTTAATAAATATCAACTCTAATTTGCCTTCTTAAAAAAGAATATATATTGTTACCGTTATTAATGAATTTAAGAGTTCAATAAGAGATACTTCCAATTTATTATTTGGTTACAGTATTTATTCCTTTCTTTGTGTTTTAACTTGGGTCCCTGATTCATCTTTTTAGGAAATTGATGGAGTTTCATTTTCTTCCCTTAACCAGATCTAGGTCATTCACTGAAAACTAGAATGTGTGGGAATTTGGTAAATAGTCTTTGGCAGGGAGTCCTTTGATATGAATCGAGTACTTGATGGCTCCGTAAGTTTTTAAAAGTGACTTAACTCTTAGCCTTCAAATATGCCAATAGGATTAATGATGCTTCCTTCTCTTGATTGATGTAATGATCCTGAGAGAAAAATGTATCTCACATACGTGGCTCAAAGACAGAACATTTTATCATCATATACATTTTATCATCTTGCAATTGTCTGGAAGAACTGGTTCTTTGAAGATGGTTTCTTTCTTCTATGAACTAGAAATATTATCTATAGGATAATGTTTTGATTCTCCTGTCACGGAATAAGCAGGGGGAAGAGGGTGATGGATTCTCTGGGATTTCTAGTTGCTGGGCTATGTGTCTTCCCAGTGCCATGTTAGCAATCTGCAATACAAAGCTAGGAAGATGGTTGAGGACTTTGCAGTGAGTTCTCAAAGTATCTCAAGGATGCACAACTCAAAGCCCCTGGATGGGAACAAGTCTAATAGTGAACAGAGAACATCCCATCATTGCAGGACAACAGCTGTTATGTATGACAGTAGTTAAGCCATTCCTGCGGCATTGGTACTTGTATCTCTAAGATTTATTTTCCAAAGTCCTGTTTAATAAAACAAAAGGACTGAGATTGCGACTCACTTGTATCAGATGGTATTACTTTCCAAGTCATGGTTTTGAATTCTATAAAATGCTTGTTTTTAGGTTGTAAGCAAATGCTCAGAAGGATGCTGGGTAAGTGACTTTTGATTGGGAGGAGACTTTCCAATAAATGCAAAATATGGAAGATAGAATTCTCACAGTCAAAATCTTTACAATTTCACCTAAAGATAATTTTTAAAGTAACAAATCATGGGAGAGTAAAGCTTTAAGAATTCTGTTGATTTTATATTCGACATCAGAGCAAGAATGAAATATTTAAAGAATTTTTTTAGCCTTTATTGCTGCATTGTTGAGATGGAGTTTTATATTTATGAACTCTTTCTTAAGGGACTTCTTAAAACAGCAGTGACCGTGGACCCTGTCACTATTCATAGCTTCATTTCACATAAAATTCAAAAGAACACACCACATTGTGTTAGTGGGAGCCACTTGTATAGAGAGTATGTGCCTATGGGGAGTATAGTGTTTTCTGCTGCTTAGCTATTATATGGCTATTTGAATTCTACTTCGAAGCACTTTGGGTATGTAATCAGCTATTATCCCAGTGAAAACACTCAGCCCACGCAAGACAAAATAATATTGTCACTAAAATCCCACACTACTTAATAATAGAGAATTTACCTAATTATCCAGAACCCTCCTTTTTTCTTTTTTGTTTTTAACTAGACAGGTCTCATGTTTTCTCTGCCATTTATCTATTATATCTTTGACAAGTTACTTAATGATTCAAATATTTCTTTTCTAAAAAAAAACCAAGATGTGGAAAATTGTCTTAAAGAACAAATGAAATTGTCTTGAGGTGTATTGAAGACTGACCATGGTGTCAGCTATATAACAACACTTCTTATGTTCCTGATCTCATGTCCCCAGCATGTAGACGCTGTGGACACGTTCTTGTTCCATTACTGATGCTGTAATCATTGCTTTATGAATACACACCATCCTATCTAGAATAAATATTAAGAAAATCTAGCCCTAAGTATCAGAACTGACCACCATTTTCTTCCATTTTGAACGTGAGGAATTGATTCAGATCATAAGCTTAAGGTATTGATTGATGACATGTTATGGATGCTAGATTAGGGACTGGATGAGTCTTATATGATGCCACCACCATGACTGCTTTGCCTAGGGTGTCTGACTATGGAAAGGCCTCTGCAGAGTCACTGTGCATGTCAGAAGATCTGAGAATCAGACATCATATTCATTGGGGAATCTGCCAATGTGTGGTTAGTATGCACAGAGGCTTCCCTGTGTTCGAGCACATTTAAAATAATATTGTTTTGATCCCACACTACTCTAGTTTCTTACCAAAGTATCAGACAAGGCGTGAGGACTAGAAAGGGAGGCTCCCTGCAGCACACAAGACCCCAGGCAGCTGCTGAGCTTTGGGCCAGTCAAAGTTACTAAGTAATATCTTGGCTCTCACTTTTTGTAATACACTTCTCAACTTTTTATTTCCATTGTAAAACTTAATTTAAAAAAGAAGTCTCTTGTTAGTTCTGCGTATTTTGTAGATACAGAGGGTTTTTTTCTATACATTTAAAACACTGAATTAATTTCCCATTCTGTCTATAACACCTTTGTCCTAGGCTTGATAATCCTTTGGCTTTGTTTACTGTAAACATTCATAAAATTCACATTTTAAGTGGCCGCTTTTCATAAGCATCTGTTTAGTTTACTACCACAAATAAAACTTACCAAAAAATCTTTCTAATAGCTGCTATAATATTTTACAGGGTAGAGTAATGTCACTTGAACTCACTGTGACATCACGTTCATGGAATTTATTTTCTTTGGAACACAGGTGAAGGCAGAGGATGCTTTCTAGATCCGAGGCTTACCATTAGTTATGACACTAAGTTCAAATCCCTTGAATGGTCCTTGTTCTATGGAACTGACCATGCCTTCCTTTGCAACCCTGCAGATCCCTTAAAGATGTAAGAGTTGCATCTACACAGTTAATTCTGCTTACTTGCATATATTTCATTTGCTCTTCCTTTCTTCCTATCTCCTCCTTCCATGCCTCTCCATTTCCATATTTCTTTCTTTCCTTTCTACCTTCTTTTCTACCTCTTCCTTTTCCTATAATGCCCTTCCTACTTTCTTCACGGCCTCCCTCCTCTCTTTCCACTTTCTCCCTATCTGAATTATTTGTTCATAGATTCTTATATAAGGTGGTATACTTATTAATTAGAAACTATGCCCTAAGTATCATCTTGTCTTAGAAACAATCATAACATTCTATTTTTAACATAGATAGAAATTACTACCTACTTAGCTAGTGAATTCTATAGTTCTGAATAAATTGTGAGCCTATGATGGGTAGGTGCTAATATTCCTCTTTATGTTCCTAGTGTCTAATGGCATAACCAAAACATATACAAATAAAAAGCACATTTTATTGAATAAATAAGAAATATATTCACTATATATAAAGAGAAGAGAAAGCAGTGAACTAATTATTGTAATTACTGCTGAAGTTGTTTGAACATTAAATTTACATATGTATGTTCATGTGTGTGTGCATGCATACATCTGCTACAGCACAAATATGGAGGATAGAGAACAACTTGCAGGGGTCAGTTTCTTTCTTTCTTCCCTTTTCTTTCTTTCTCTCTCTCTTTCTTTCTTTTTCTCTCTCTCTCTTTCTTTCTTTCTCTTTCTTTCTTTCTTTCTTTCTTTCTTTCTTTCTTTCTTTCTCTTTTTCTTTCTCTCTCTTTCTTTTTCTTTCTTTCTTTCTTTCTTTCTCTTTCTCTCTTTCTCTCTTTCTTTCTCTCTTTCTTTCTCTCTCTCTTTCTTTCTTTCTTTCTTTCTTTCTTTCTTTCTTTCTTTCTTTCTTTCTTTCTTTTTTGAGCCTTTCATTCTTCCCTTCACTCATCCCAGTCTGTTCCCCAGATCTAAACCTACTCCATTTCTATTAAAAAAAAAAAGCAGGCCTCCCAGGGATATCCACCAAACATAGCCTAACAAGATACAATTAAGACTGGGCACAAACTCTCATATCATGGCTAGACAATGCAACCTAGTAGGAGGAAAAAGTCCAAAGCTCAGGCAGAAGAGTCAGAGACATCGCCACTCCCACTGTTGGGAGTCAACAAGAGCACCAAGAATTGGTTCTTTGGGTTGCCGCAAGAGCCTTTGACTTATTGAGCCATATCCTTGACCCTGCTTTTAAATTTTGCTATGTTGTTGGCTTCTTATCTTTCCATAGAACAAAGACTGTCTAAAATATATTCTTTTCTTTTACCCTGGTGGTTGTGTAGAGCATTCTGAGTGTTTGATGTAGTGGTTGGACTTGTTTACCAGTAGCAATCTATGAATAATTTGGTTTTGTATGAAGGGTTACATTTATTGTTGAAATAGCATCTGGCAAGAACGTGAGAATGATTTAGAAACAGGATGCAGGTAGATGCAGTCTTTGTGCATGCTCTTGTCAAAAACTGATTGCCCATTAACAAAAGAGTAAAATTGAAAACAATTCTAACACATTGATGTTTATGGCTTTTTGTAGGCCAGCACTGCAATGTCTTGATTGTTGCTGTTTTATAGTGATGGAAATGCAAATTCTTCAGGTTATTTTTTATTAAAAATATTTTTTTTATTTATTTTGCAGTTTTGGGTTGCAAGAATTTCCCCCATGAACTTTAGAATAAATGTATGAATTCTTGCACAAAATTTAACATTTGACAAACATTTTTGTTGGATCTATAACCAATTTAGGTATCAAAACTGTTTTAGCAATATTACATCTTGAATCTATGCACAGGGGGTATTTTTTCCATTTAATTGGTATTTAATCTTTCAGCTGTGTTTTACATTTCATAAACCAAGTGTTTCTGTTACTAAACTTATCTCATGCATTTCATTTATATGTAGCATTTTGATATTATTTTGAATCAAATTTTATTCTTAAACTTTTTCTTCAGATGGTTAGTTGTTAAATATAGTTGAGACTAAATATTTTGTGACCTTGCTGAATCCACTTTATTATCTTTAACAGCTTTGAGTGATAAATTCCTCAATATTTTTTCTATGTGAAAAGATGTCATTTTTTAATAAAGACATCTTTTCTGTTTCCTTTCCCATTTGCTTGCTTTCCATTTCTTTTCCTGGTCTAATTGCTGGGGATAATGTTGAGGCATAGGTATGTATATGCTTTGTTCTCTGAAAAGATTAGGTAACTTGTTTTCTCAGTTATGAAATGGAAGAATGTTATCTTAGTCCATACATTTCCAGTAACAAGGAGGATGTGTTTTCTCATGTCTTCCTTAACATCCATAGAGTGAATTTCTTTTTATACCAGTTATCTGAACGTGCTGTTCATGCTTTATCTGAGCCTGTACTTATATATTAGTATGAATGTTTGACTATGAAATACATTATAAATGCATTTAAACTTCAATTCTACTTGTATCCGTTTTTGCCATTTGTCATACAAAATCATGTTATCTTATTTACGTAAGTCATATGTGGAAGTCATTTGATTTTACTTACTTTTTAATCATTTTTATTTTGCCAGGGATTAAATTCTGGACTTACAGTGCTAGGTGAACATTCTGTTTCTCACCTTCATACTCTATTCAATAGATGCCATTGTATTTATGGTACTGCCATGGTGTTAAGCTTGGGAATGTCTGTTTCTTTTATACTCCTAAAATTTTATATATATATATATATATATATATATATATATATATATATATATATGTATATATGTATGTATATGCACATACCTATTTACCTTTCTCTTCTATATCCTTTTCTAGATGTTCATGGGTGCAAATATTTGGCTACTAATAAAACTTTTGAGATAGAAGTAAATATGTAAAAATCTCTGTGGTGAGATATATTGGTCCAGGAGTGGTACAAATGGTAGTTTCATCTTTAAATTTTTTTTCATGGAATTACTCAGAATAATAAGGAAGCGGAGGCAGTGCAGACATGTGTCAGTAGTTGAATAGGTAATGAAATTGTGGCAGAAATATACAATGGAATTTGATTCAACTGTAAAGAAAAATAAAAGCATAACCTTGAAGGAGAATGGTTAGAGTATTAAGCAAAGTAGCTCGGGCTCAGAGAGATGAAAGTCACACATTCTATCTCTTCCAACAGTGTGGGTCCTAGCTCACATTTTCAGTGTGTGGGCAAAAGAGCAGTTGTTACAGTGGGTCCAGGCTGTGGAACTACAAAGACCATAAAAGTAGAAAAAAAGGTACTGGGACACAGTGGGACACCGGTGCCATGAAAGCAGAAAGGTGACCACTGAGGGTGGAAGGATCTACAGTAGGGCAGAAGCATGGGGAAGAAGCAGTAGGCATGGGGAACCAACAGAAACAAATTGTGTTAAAAGATGACATAGGAAAACCCATTAGGTTTATGCTGGTTAAAAAGGAAAATAAATCCAAATAAGAACATTACAGATATTCAAGTCTAAAGGCCTTTTTGGACAGCACAATGGACTTCCATTATGTAGGGAAGAGGGACCTGGGGTTCTCCATTTCCTCAGCCACCGTCCTTCTGCTGATGTCCCCTGACATTTTCCCATTGATCCTCTGCCTCTTGTCTTGCAGGCAATTTTGTCACAGAGAATGCCACCTTTGCTGACTTTAATCACAAGCACAATCCAATTAAAAGGCATTATGTTCATGTTAATAAAGCAAAAGATAAAATGAGACAGTGAAATGTTTCCTCGAGGCTCCAAAGAGTTGATTTCACAGGACACAGAGAACCCAGTAGGTTACTGCAGTGACACAAAGTGCATGCAAACCAGGCTAGTGATTACAATCTGGTAGAGAGAGAGAAAAGTTTATCAGTGTGAACAGGGCTACTTGACTGACTGTCAGATGATACCTTTGTGTGTTTGCTTTTAAACCTTCTGGTTCTGTCACTGACCAAGACTCTCCCTTTCTGCAAGGTTCTCACAGTGTTTATCCAGAAAACAAAACTGACGTAAAAATGGCATTTCTCTGTGCCCATGACAGTTTTTATGTCTAATTAACAAACGGTTTACTGAGGAAGTTAGAGTAGCCAACAATGTTGATTCTGGATTTGGGGGTTGGCAGTGCACTTGCTTTGCAGATGTGAGACTCTGGAGAGCTCCAATACTTACTCAAAAGCAAGGTTGTGACAACATGACGAGCAGCAAGAGAAGACAGGAGGTTCCCTGGTCCTTTGCTGAGCAACCAGTCTAGCTGAGTCAGCAACTTTCAGCTTCACCTTGCCTCAAAAAGTAAGGTGCCCTCCACCTTACTTACTTTAATCTATTGAATTCCTTATGTTTTGCAGAATGATTGACAAATTCCAGCATTATATTGAATGTTTTTACATGCTATACCAGGTGCCTGTTTGCTATAATAGTTAATTTTTGAAAACTTATAGAAATACTGTGAAATGAGCATGTTTAACACTGCATTATAGATGAGAGCGTGGAGACGCAGGGAATTTAAGTTCTTGTCCTAAGAATTCCTAACTGATTGCAGCTGGACTCAAATTCAGATTTCTCATTTCCAGAACTGTGATCTTCATCAATGTAATGCTTTCAGTTGGAAATGTGTAGCTTAACTGGGACATGAACATGACCCTACTTAATCATGATGCTGTGAATATTTTGTGGATTGCTGATACGTCATTGTTAGCAGAGACAGCATGCTTAGTGAGTGTGCCTTCCTGGGAGTAAATCAATGGAAGATACAGTGGTTGATTTTGATTATCAACTGGCTTGGCTATAAGATGATCTCAGAAAAAAGCCTCTGGGCTTGCCTGTGAAAGAGATTATAGATTAGGTCACCTTACCTAAATGAAGGTAGCACTAGTTCCTGGGCTGCAGTCCCAGAGTTAATAAAGAGATAAACGTGAACTGAGCCCTAGCATTTACTTGTTGTTTCTTTCTGACTTCAGGTTTCCTCTGACCATCTGCCTCTTGCTTCTGCTACCATGTGTACTCCACCATGATGGGCTATACCCTCAAACTATGGGCTCAAATAAGCTATTCCTTGCTTAAGTTGCTTTTGATGGGTATTTATCAAAACAATGAGAAGAGTAATTAATAGAGGGAAAGAATTGATATAAGAGGGAGTAGGAGGAAATGTGAGCATTTGGTATGACTAATGGTTCTAGTGTGTTTCTGAGCCTCCCTTGTGTCCACAGTGACTATATGATTAATGTATAAACAGGCAAAAGTTAGAAGGAACAGTATGGTTCTTCCAGTTCAGAACTATACAAACATTTGCCCTGAGGATCCCTTGTCTAATGAAAAGGAGTCCCCAGGGAAAATGATGATAGTAGGGAACGAGGCTAGTTTAAACCAGCAAGACCAACCAAGGGGACAAGGTGAAACATAGTAAGATTTCCTAAAACCCTATAAGATAGGCATAAATCTTTAAGTGATCCTCTACCAGATTATTGTGTAATTTGTTCCTGAGTCATAGATTGATTGAGACTGAGAAAGACTTCTTGGTGATTGACAGATGGAAATATAAAGAGACTTATTTCAAATAGCTTCTTTAAAGACATCACTCTAATTGCATCCCTCCCAAAATGCCACAATCCATTATCAGACTTTCAGTAGGAACTGTACAGGATCTGTATCTTTTTTCCCCCCAGCTTTGTTGAGGTATAACTAAAAATGAGAAGTGTTTGCACTTAAGATATACAATATGATGACTTTATAGATATACAGATGATTGGACTAAAATTAGTGAGTTCCTCTAAGTCCTCTAGAATCCGTTTTACTTGGCCACGGACTGTAATGTCTAGTGTCTTTTTCACATTTCAGGATCTTTCTCTTTCTCCTTGTATTCGTAGTTAGCATCATCCCAGTTCTCATTAGATCCTGAAAATTCACTCCTTTCAAATCTGAGGGCTGTGCACTTTGGCCAGCACCTTCCTGGTCTCTACTCCTCAGCTCCAGGCAGTCGCCAGTAACTCCCTGTTTTACAGAAACAGGCAGGATCAGACAGCTCTGATTAAGGTGTTGGGGTAGTTTAGCAGATAGAGCAGTGCCAGCATCCAAGAACTTGGAAGGAGGAGGCAGGGGCATCAGGAGTTCAAGATAAGGCTTGGCTACATGAAACCTTACCTCCAAAAAACAAAACAACAACAGACCATAATGTGAAGAAGCTAATGCCCCATGCATGTGGGCATGCATACATCTCTTTGGGACATGGGCTTTGTTTACTTTGGATATGTACCCAGGAGTGGGACAGCTGGATCAGATAGCAGTTTTGTTAGACTTTGAGGAACCCTCATATCATTTTTCCAAAATGACTGTAGGGATTTACATTTCACCAACAGTGTACAAGGGTTCCTTTTTCTCTATGACCTTGCCAATGCTTCTTATCTCTCACCTTTGATCCCAGCAGGTGTGAGGTGATATCATATTGTGGTTTCAATTTGCATTTTCCATATGATTATTGATCTTATACCACACTCTGTGTACCCATAGGTCATTTGCATGTCTTCAAGTAGAAGAACGTCTGTTCGGGCCCTTGGACCAGTTCTGTGTGAGTTGCAACCATTGTGAATTTGTTTCTTACACTTGCAGAGTCTGAGAAGGCCAAGCTCAAGGGGCTGACAGATTTAGCATCTGCTTCGAGATGGTGCCTTATTGCTGTGCTTTCTGTAGAGAGAAACCCTGCAACCTGAGATGGCTTGAGGGCAGGAGGCCCGTGGGTGAAACATCTCCTAGAAGTACTTTGACGCCACTCAAGAAGCAGAAGTTCTTGGGACTTCAGTATCTTTGAGGGGCAATACCTGTTAATACTGCATGGAGGTTAATGTTCAACATGAAGTTTGGAGAAAACACAAATCTCCAAACCATAGCATATATGGTAACAGCTCCCCTTAAAGAGGATCAGTATTCACCTCACATCTCAATTCTCTGGAGACTGTCCTACCTCCTGCATGTGTAGACATGGACCCCTGTGCCTCTAGCCACCATGTTTTCTTTGCAGGATCTAGTTTATCTAGTCCAGGATTTGCTATCAAAGCCCAGAAAAACCTGAAATCACACTCATTCTCATATTCTCTTTCTGTTTCTCTAATTTTCTCTCTTTCTCTCTAGGGTAGCATATAGAGTTAGGTTTCATTATAGCATTTTTAAACAAAATTTTTGTTACTTCTCCTTTTATAATTCTCTCCCACTCCCCGGTCCCTTCTACCCTTCCACCCTCCTCCATAGCCTTCTTTCTTCTACCTCCATCCCTTGATTTCTCTTTTCCCAATCTATGGTCTCCTTTCTAGCTTCTTTGAATAAACCCACACTCAACTCCAAATACACAGACATGTAAATACTGTAAACCGGAGTCAGTATATGTGTGAGGAAGTTTGAGTTTGATAAAGAACCAGTATTTTAGTTTTCTTTTCTTTTTTTAATATCTTGAGTCTTCCCATGTATCAGAGATAAACAAACAATGAAAACAAAAAACTGTGGAGCAACCAACACTCTTACTTTGTACTTAATAGTTAACATTTTTAACATAACTATGGAAATTTTAGGGTGGTGTTTTCTAATTCCATGAAAAAATGCCATAAGAATTTGACAGATGCTACATTCAATCTATGGTTGCTTTGGTTACTGTGGGCCTTTGAAGAACATCAGTTTTTCCAGTCCTAAGGGTGTTAAGAGTCATATATGGAAGATCTAAGAAGGCTTGGGAAAATAAGAAATTACATTCAGGGGGGCTGGAGAGATGGCTCAGTGGTTGAGAGCACTGGCCGCTCTTCCAGAGGTTCTGAGTTCAAGTCCCAGCAACCACATGGTGGCTCATAACCATCTGTAATAAGATCTGGTGCCATCTTCTGGCATCCAGGCATACATGGAGGCAGAATGTTGTATACATAATAAATAAGTAAATCTAAAAATATTACATTCAGTTGACAGAGGCGGTTGAAATACATAGAAATACGTCTTTGATAATGCACACTCTGAAGATTGTGGAGGCAAGGTACACAGGTTAAAGAGGTCATAAACTACCATGTCCTTATGTCTATGTGCGGTATGGAAGTCTGGAAAGCATTTCCTTAATGCTTCGTTTAGCCTGTTGCCACACTCTAACTTTTTAGTGGTAATGAAGGAAATGTGTCATTTGCACAACTCTGAGTTGCACACGTGGTATGTATGTATGCATGTATGTGTACATGTTCACGTGTTTGAGTGTGAGTATTAAGAACTTATCGTTGCATGTATACGGAAGTCTAAATTAACATCTGGTGTTCTTCTCAGCTTCTTTCTACCTTGTTGTTTTGAGACAGGAGCTTTCACTGAACCTAGAACTTAGTCACTTGACTGCAATGACTGGCCACCGGGCTTTAAGGATCCACCTGTCTTATCCTCCCAGGATAGGGAATATAGATAGGTACCATTGTAGTCCTTCACATGGGTGCAATTGATTCCAACTCAACTCCTTATCCTTGAGTGAGCCATCTCCCCAGTCCTGCTTTCTGTTAATCCTCCCCAGTGGTGGTGTTAGCATGTGTTACAAGCCTTATTCTGTGGTACTGGTTCATGGTGTAGATGCTGCTACCTGTGAGCTTCCTTATGGCAATAAGATACCAATTTCACAGTAAACCACCCCAGGAGAAAATATTACTTGCAGAATCACATACACAGCCCGCTTTGTAAGGTCCTAAGAAGAATGTGAGGTAGGTTAAAAAAAAAAACCCAGCTGCCTTTGACTCTACTAATCACATAATAACAGGGCATAGTAGATTGTAAGGGTGGAGCAGGATACTTGCAAATTACTTCACAAAAGGCCAATTGTCTCCTTTCGGATTTGGGACACCGTTCTAACAAGTTGCAGTTGATCAGCATTCCTAGAGCCCTGCCACAGAGTGCTAATCCCACCACATCACTGAGATGCACTTTAGTAATTTGTATCAAAATAAGAAGGCAGTGCGTGCCTGTGGCTCTGCTTTCCCTGAGCTCGCAGCTCTGCCAATTGGATAGGTGAATGTGTGGATTTCCTAGAAGAAGCGGGTGTGTGAATAAAGGAAAAGGAGAAAGCCGCAAACTGCCAAGAAGTGTGGCAATCCGTGTGATGGCAGGGCAGAGATGAAACCTAAGCCATGTCAAGGTTCTCCTGAGTGCTTCTCTCAGTGACTGAGCAGCTAAAAGCCGCAGAAGTGTGACACCCACCCCGGAACTGAAGAGGATCAACTACTGTTTGCATTAGTCGTGCCATTTTAACCTTGGGTCCCATTCTCTATTGTGTTAGAACTGTATTATTATTATTCTTATTGTTTTTGTATAATGCATAACTACTAGGGGAATCACAGCATAGAAAGAGTGGAAGAGGCAAGTATTGGAGATTTCCTGGTGGTCAAGCCTGCAAGGTCTTGGGTGAGAACAACTCTCTGTTCAGGTATCATTTTTAGAGTCTCTTCAAGGTCATATTTAAATGCAGATAACTAGAAGTCATTTTCAAGGTCTTTTGGATCATACGAGATCCCATGCCTGAAGCTTGTCTCTTGCTACCCTCTACAGAGATAAGGAGAGTCTCATTGGTATATTTTTCTCCTCTATCACCTCTTAATCCAAGCATCATCCAAGGCGAAATACACTATGATATCATAATGTTCTCATGCCTTCAGGGAAGCTAATGTCTATTCCTACTGGTTCATGAGGGGTGGGAAAGCAGGACAGAAGGGAGAGCTTTTCCAGACACTGATATCAGTCTTTTGAGATGACTTTCATCTCCTTGAATCATTGAATAGTTAGTTATTCTTTCTGAGATCAAAAGAATAACTTACTCTATGGCATCTGTATTATTATTTATCATTTATGTTAGAAATTATAATAATTTTGTGATTTAAAACATTTATTTTTAAATTATTTCTGTTGCCATCTGTAGATGTATATTTGTGTGTGCTTGTATGTCTCTGTTTATGTGTCTGTTCATGTGTGTGTGTGTGTGTGTGTGTGCATGCGTGCGTGCGTGTGTGTGTGTGTAGGCCAGAGATCAACTTCTGGCACAATCCTTAGGAATAACACCCACTTCTTTTAAGATAGAGCTTCTCATTGGCCCACAGCTCACCGATTAGCCAACCCTGACTGGCCAGTGTGACCAAGGGATGTTCCTGTCTTTAACTCTATTAAGTTGGGATTTCAGTTGTGTTGCTTGCCTTTGGGGGGTTACTTAGTCTAGGGTTTGTAACCCACCTTGCAGTTCAGTTATTCCAGGGTCCCGGAGAGGCACTATCTGTAAGATATGAGCTAAGAGAGAGGAAGGAGGCCATACTAAGTTTGTCAGAGCCTCCGTTTATTAGAGATGGGGTACAGCTTATATAGGGTAAGGAGTTGGGGGATGGGCACAGGGGCCTGGGCTCTTGCCCCTGGTTCACGTTGGTCACATGGTCCAGAGGTTATCTTCGGTCAGGTCACATAGGCCAGGAAGTCACGAGTTGACACACCTAGTTCTTTAGATAGTTTGGAATGTGGGATGGGTTCTGCTAACAGATAGCTCTCCATTAACAGCCAATTTGGGTGTGGGGTAGGCTCTGTCAATAGAACGATTCCTAACACAATTAGGGGTGTGGGGTTCTCTGCAGACTCCCCAGGGTGATGGTTCCTGCAATAATCCTAGGAGGAAATTGGCTCCTGACACAGTTGAGTGTACACTACCTTGCCCAATGTTTTTACTGGGTTTAGGGACTGAGCTCAGGTCCTCATGCTTGCAAGGTCAGGGCCTTGGCAGCAGAGCCCTTCCCTCAACCCACCCTATGTTTCTGAAAACCTAGTATAAAAGTAGAAAGCTGATCCTATGCAAGAAACAGATAAGTACACTGGTGTCTTTTGCAATGGCTGAGATAACTGAATAAGAATAAATGTATAAGGTTTAGTGGTTTCAGCAGAGAATTTTGCCATAAAATCTTCCTACCTCGACAGCTTGGCCTAGGGACATGTGAGATCTTTAGTCTTAATTATTAATATGAAGATCCTAGATCACACATCATATAGCAGCACAGAATAAAGATATCTATATATCCTTGTATGCCATGTATATGGATTATAGAATGAATGCCAGTTAAAGCAGCTGCAGCAGAGTTGAGAAGGCTTCAGGATAGGGCTGAAAAGGAGTCTGTTTAGCTAAGACAATGAGCCAGAACAGAGTTGGGAAGGAAATGCTGTTTAAGTTCCTAGAGTCCACATTGAGAGAAAAGCTATAGATCTCAGCTTCAGTGTGAAAAGGCTGAACCAGGTCCAGAGCAGGAGATGGGTCAGAACATGGTGGGTCAGGTCTCGGTCCAGAGAGTCAATGGGTCTGCAAGCTGTAGAATGATTAGGCTGCATTGATATTGTGTGAGGGAGTGGCGGGTAGAGAGTGAGCTGAGTCGTTCTTGGTCCCCGATGAAAACACTAGGAATCAGGTGACTGTGTGGGTCCAGCCATCATATATAGGCTATCCATCACATTATAGGGTACTGGAATTACACCTTTCCCCAAATCTGGTGTGTCTGAAAGGTTCTTTGGCTCATTTCTGTGAGACATTTTTAGTATGCCCATGCACCTCCATGGTTACATTCTCCCCATTAAGTTTGTAGCATGACTCATTTCTATTTTCTTGAAAATTCATTTATCATCCTATGGCAGATTGGTGATGCTTGACATGGAATACAGTTTGGGTCCTCTCTGGAGCTTTAGTTATTCTTCTACCTCAAAATAGAGTCAAAAGCTGCTTACAAAATGGAGTCTCCTAGGGTAAGTCACAGCCTGATGCACCACTGCTTTATACAGTATGGAGTGACTTAGAGTTGGACATAGCTTCATCGCAAACCTCCCTCTACTGAAGAAAATCAAAGGCTCACCCTTTAATAATGAGCTCCCCCTATAAACACACTGGTTAGCAGTTTTGGAGTCTTGTGTACTGTATTGTTATATACAAATATTTAAAACTATAAATTTTCTTCTCCATAAAGCAGAACACAGTGGTCTGAATGGGACATGTAAGGAGAAGAAAGTAGACTAGCAAAATTTAGGCTCTTAGTTAAATGAATATTTGTATTTGTTTGTTTCTGTTTGATTTGGGCTTCTCCTAAATTCAGTGTAGCTCCCACAGGCTTTGAACTCATTGTGTAGTACTGGGTTTGAGGGTCAAGATTCCTAGTCCATTTTCCTTAGACTTATCCACAAGAACTACGTTTCTTTATTCTCTTTCCATTAACTGCTCCACCCATGGCAGAAGCAGATGTGGGATTAATCACGTCCTTGGAAGAGTAAGTTCTTTTCTTAGGTATACATTTTCCCCTTTTTAGAAAATAATTATGATGAAAGACGGATTTACTAACAGCCTTTTATTACATATAAGAACACCTGAAACTGGAAACGAAGAAAAGATCTTATTTAGCTAAATACCTGAACTGGATTTCAAAAGGGAGAAAGGTATCAATATTAACCTTGGGTCTAGATATGTCAAAGTCTAAAGTCATTCTGCCTATGATCTTGCCTTATTTCACATGGGTGATTGTACTGGGCTAAGTCGTCATTAAATCTTACATTTGTTTGCTTATTATCTGTTGCACAGTGACTAAGCAAATGAGTCCATTTGGAGAGTGTCAACCCAGTCCCAGTTGTGGGGGTCATGCTTCTCCCATTGTGCCAAGTTCATGACCCATTCTCAGCAAATTTCTCCACCGAAACCTTTTGAACTCATGAAGCTCATTCTTGAGAAATGTAAATGTTTGGCGAAATAGTTTTATGTTGGGTCATGGCTGTCAGTGGCTCACAAAATTCATCCAATATGGCTCTCTTACAACACTCCTGGCTTCACCTGTTTCTGACTAAAATGGTTTGTAATGCTGTTACAGAGAGACCCGATACCTCTTAAGGATGGGAAAACAATTCCTTCTCTTAGACCTGAGTGTATGACTAGGATGACTTGAACTTTACATTCCTTCTTGGACTGAACACAGCTCTAGATAAAGAGCTATGTCTTTGTGGATATAAAACTGATTACACCCTAAAAGAGATGATGGCTGTGTCCTGATACTAAAGTATCAGCTAAGAAATGTATCTGCCAATTGTCTATTTAGGTATGCAGTTTATTTAACATCAAATGCTGGAAACTGGGAAGATACCTTTCTCTATAAACCACATCCATATCTATATCTCTAATCAGTCTAAACTGCCGAAAGACAAAACATCCTTTGAGTTGCTTAGGTCAAAGTTGAGATTGCAAGTAGCAGATTCTTTAGAGCCAGGAAGATTTCAGGTGAAATAAAGGCCACACACACTTAAATGTGGTCTCCCAACATATTTTTCCTTTATCAGCTAAGTGCATGATCCCTGCCAGCAAGTGTTTTGTGCTGTCAAGGTAAGTTCAACAAATATGTCTAGTTGGCTCATTCTTCTCTTTAAGATTGCATTGGTGTTAAAATGTATGATGGTAACAGTTATTCTCCAGTCTTAGAGCAGCCAGTCACCTATTTCCAAGATTAATATGTGTCCTTTTCTAAAACACAGAAAGCTTGACTTCATATGTGTTGCTGACATGGTCACAAAATAAATTTTCAATGAAAACTCAGCATTGACAATTCTTGATACCCGGTCTGTCTCTTTCTCTAGATACTCTTTCCCCTTGGATCATATACATATTGGAAATTTTACCTTTACAATTATTATTGTGAATTTTAATATCTCTAAAGTCTCCTACACCACCCGTGAAGGGCAGTAAAACTGGCTTTTTCAAAATATCACATTATCATTTTGACTTTGAATTAATAGATGTTTTGCCAATTTAACAGCAATCCATGCTCAGGACAAAATTTTCCAATAGTGTGATGCTAAGGAGCCATGATGGCTCTGCCTCTCAGACTCCACTGTCCCACTACACAGGACGAACTGCTGCTGATCCCACTTGCGTTTCTTTGCATACATAATGGCTATTCTCACTCTCTTTTCCCCCTTCCTTTCCTCTTTCTCTCTTACACAGAACATACATGCACATAGTAGGATTATATGCTTATAAGTCAATAGCCATCTGACAAGTTGTACCTATTTACAATTCTTTCAAATACCTCACACAGTTTAGATGCTACACAATCATCACAGGATCCTCCAACTGTATTTTTACATAAAATAGAATAGGCTTAGTCCAATGCATGTTTAGAAGTACCATTGATAGGGAACATGCCCTTCAGACTCTTCTGTTCTAAAACAACAGTTGTGAAATCTCCCAAGCACATCATGTATGTAGTTTATCACCCTACATTTTCCTGTTTACCTAATATTGTCATCAATAATTTAAGTTTGTTAAAATTTCTAACGGGTCAATTATTTTCTTACTGTGTTTAAACATTTCGAACTTACTTTGAATTATATATAACCAAACATTTGATGACCCATTTACAAAAAGTTCGATAAAACTATAGAGGTCTTGGGTGGATTCATAAGGAAATTCTTTTTAAATTGTTTTTATTGAGCTATATATTTTCCTCTGTTCTCTTTCCTTTCTCCTCCTCCCCTTCTATCCTCTCCTATGTTCCATACCAATTTACTCAGGAGATATTGTCTTTTTCTACTTTCCACGTAGATTAGATCCACGTATATCTCTTTTAGGGTCTTTGTTGTCTAGATTCTCTGGGATTATGAATTGTAGGGGTTTTTTTGTTTTATGTCTAAAAGCCACCTATGAATGAGTACATATTATATTTATCTTTCTGGGTCTCTGTTACCTCACTCACAGGATCTGGTGTTTTCTAGATCCATCTATTTGCCCACAAATTTTAAGATGTTATTTTCTTTTTCTGCTGTGTAGTACTCCCTTGTATAAATGTACCACATTTTCTCTATTTATTCTTCAGTAGAGGGGCATTTAGGTTGATTCAAGGTTCTGGCTATGACAAACAAAGCTGATAGGAACATAGGTGAGCACATGTTCTTTTGATATGATTGAGCATCCTTTGAGTATATACCCAAAAGTAGCGTTGCTGGATCTTGTGATAGGTTGTTTCCTAATTTTCTGAGAAATTGCCATACTGATTTCCAAAGTGGCTGTACCAGTTTGCACTCCTACCAGCACTGGAGGAGTGTTCCCTTTACCCCACACCTTCTCCAGCATAAGCTGCCATCCGTATTTTTGATCTTAGCCATTCTTACAGGTGTAAGATACAGTCTCAGAGTTGTTTGATTTGTGTTTCTTTGATGGCTAAGGATGTTGAGCATTTTCTTAAATGTCTTTCAGCCATTTAAGATTCCTCTGTTGAGAGTTCTCTGTTTAGGTCTATACCCCATTTTTTTTTATTGTATTATTTGTTCTTTTGATGACCAATTTCTTGAGTTCTTTGTATAATTTGGAGATCAGCCTTCTGTCCGATGTGGTGTTGGTGAAGATCTTTATCCATTCTGTAGGCTTCCATTTTGTCTTGTTGACTGTGTCTTTTGCTTTACAGAAGCTTTTCAGTTTCAGGACGTCCCATTCATTAATTGTTTCTCTCAGTGTCTGTTCAATTGGGGTTATATTTAGGAAGTAATCTTCTGTGCCAATGTGTTCAAGTGTACTTCCTACTTTCTCTTCTATGAGGTTCAGTGTGGCTGGCTTTATGTTGAGGTCTTTGATCCATTTAAACTTGAGTTTTGTGCTTGGTGATAGGTATGGATCTATTTTCATTCTTCTACATGTTGGTATCCAGTTATGCCAACACCATTTGTTGAATATCTTTCTTTTTTCTATTTGATATTTTTTGCTTCTTTGTCAAAAATCAGGTGTTCATAGGTGTGTGGATGGATATTTGGGTCTTTGATTATGTTCCATTGGTCCTTCTTTCTGTTTTTATGCCAGGCTGTTTTCAGTATGGTAGCTCTGTAACAGACTTTGAAGTCAGTAACTGTGATGCCTCTGGAAGATCCTTTATTGTACAGGATTGTTTTGGCTATCCTGTATTTTTTGCTTTTCCATATGAAGTTGAGTATTGCTTTTTCAAGGTTTGTGAAGAATTTTGCTGGGATTTTGATATATATTGTAATGAATTTGTAGATTGCTGTTAGTAAGATTGCCATTTTTACTATATTAATTCTACTTACCCAATATCATGGGAGATCTTTCCATTTTCTGGTGTCTTCTCTAATTTCTTTCTTCAAAGATTTAAAAGTTCTTATTATACAAGTCTTCCACTTGTTTGGTTAGAGTTGTTCCAACATTCTTTAAAGAATCAAACATTTTGGAAATTTGATGGTGGTAGCAGCAATAAAAATCATCGGTTTACTGGCATGAAAAATTGTGTGTATGTGGGGGTGAGAGAGGAGTTTATACCAGTTAAAGCCAGAGGAAAAACAGATCGCATGATGGCAGTTATTGTAAAGTTTCAAAAGTGTGGGCTATATTTCATTAGTAAAATGTTACTCATATATTTAATTTAGAATCACATAATTTTAAATTAGAGATTTATTAAGTAATAAGGACATTACTTTTACTGAGATACTCCATATGAATAATATTCACTAATGTTTATAATTCAAATAGAACCTCAAAAGTAAGTAAGTTCTTAGTTTTGAGTTTTAACCTGGACTTATGATGACTTTATACTGATACATAATGCAACCATCCCTAAACAAAACAAATTTTCACATATACTTGGGATGGAAAATTGAACTCATTTTGAAAGTGAGTCAATATTTTCCCTACGTTCATTCGTGTGATGTTGTGTGCAAGTGTGTGTGTGTGTGTTTTGGGGTGTCTGTGAACATGTATGTGCATGTGTATCAGGCAGTCCAAACTTTCTACTGGATGGCTTCCTTGATCACTCTTGTGAACTGAGGCAGGGTCTTACTGAACCTGGAGCTTATGCTTCTAGATTGCCAGCTTGCCGTGAGGTCCTTCAAACCCCTCTGCCCCATGTGAGTCACCAGACTCGCCTAGCTTTAATGTATGTTCTGAATATCTGAACTCTAATCCTTATGCTTGCATGGTAGACACTTCTCAGCCCACAGTTTATTTCTGCTTGAACACCCAATGTCTCAGCAAAAAACACCCAGTAAAAGTGGAGAGAGAGGGGGAGAGGAGTGGGGGGAAGGGGAGAGGGGTGGGAGGAGGGGGAGAAGAGTGGGAGGAGGGGGAGAAGAGTGGGAGGAGGGGGAGGGAAAGGGGAGGCTGGGAGGAGGTGGAAATTTGTTTTATTTTCTTTATTCTTCTTTTATCAATAAAAAAAAAGAAAAAAAAGTGAATAATTACTGCACTTGCTCCTGTCCAAGCATATTTGCAATTTGTAAACCAATTTATCTTCGAAAATGAGTTTAGAATAATGGTTACTTGCTCTAAATGAGCAACCATGCTCAAAGGAATACAGTTCACCTTAGAGGATCTCTTAACACACTTATGCCTTACACAGTCTTTTCACATGTCCACCAACTTTTGCAACACCAGGACATGCTTCTTCATATGGTGGTGATTTCTGTTTCCCTTTTCTTTTTCTTTTTTGTCATTTTACAATGTCTTTCTGACAACCATGGGAGATACCAAGTTCATTGAAATGTGTGGCACGACTTATATAACATCAAGTTTAAAAAAAGAAACTTCAATCATAAACTGTTTTGTGAAAAATGTTTTTAGTCTTTCTATTATCAATGAATTTATGATACACTTAAAATATATTTATATTTATGTGTATGTGTGGTTGTAGAAATGCATTTTTTGTGTGTGTCGGTGGGTGGGTACCTTTGCACACCAAAAGAGTCAGTTACCTGTAGCTGGAATAACAGGTGATTGGGGTAACCTGCCACAAATATCAAGACTAGCTTTAGGTTCATTACTATCTAAGGTTATGGTGTTACTTTGAAGAGCGAAGAGAGTAGATAACCCATTGGATACCTTACCATTGACATCAGTTATTAATATGTGTATGCACAAAATGAAGCACACTAGAGGCAGAAGCTGAAGCTCTTAGTACACTAACGCAAATGGATGTTCTTTCTTCTCGCAGGAGGCATTTCTTGCTTACCTTCCCAGGACATGCCTTTTGTCTGCTTTTCTTAGTAGTTTGTCTAAACTTTTCCTTCATAGACCATAACTTTCCACTCATAGTCTGTGTGTTTTAGGTGATAACAACACCAGATAACATCTTTAATGTTAGACACACAATCCAACTGCTGGATGGTTGATCCAGTGAATCCCTCAGTCACTGTGAATGCTGCAGAACCAGGAGTACCAGTTTGGCCTTATCTATCAATGGCCTATGATAGGAAGTTGGTTGTTATTCTGAGCTTTCTCAGATTCCATGTGACACAGAATCCTGAAACATTTACAGGATATGCCAGTAGTTAGGTGGGAAACATCTCCTTAGGAAAGCCGACACAAGACAATGAATTGCATGGGAGATGGCGGGATGAAACACAAAGCAGCCACTCATCCAAATCTGGATCCTTGTAGCCAGCTACTGAGAAATTTTAATTTGAATTATTCCAGTTACATTGTCAACAAACTCTTCTTTCTCCTTTAAAGATAATTCTAATTGTATTTTTTTTATTACTTAAAGCCAAACTAACAAAATCCATGCTGCTCCTATAAAAATGATCAGGTCATAGACTTCACATTTATGATGGGACTACCACCTCACTGTCCCAGGAAGGAGGAGATGGGCGGGAAAGACGATCTGTGCTTGGGATGGAATGGATGAGAGTCAGTAAATTCAATTACGCGAAAGAACTCTGAGTCACATCACGAGTAAGCTATTAACCTTGTTCTTTCTTAAGAGGACTTTTACCCTGAAAGAACAGCACAGCACCACAGGGCCATAAGCTGAAGCCAAAACTGGGTTATTATTGACATGTGAAGGAAAATGAATGACTACACAGCCTTCACTAAAGAGAACATGTAAGATGTATTGGTGATTTTCAGCTAAGGTGTGCCGAGGTCAATCCAGGGGGTAAATCCTTCCAGAGTTTTCTATACCTGAACCACAAGGGCAATCCCACAATGTATGTGCTTTTTGGGCTGCCACAAAGAAAGCTTCCTAGTGGGTAGAGAGAATCTATCTCCAAAACCCATAGCAAATACAAATGAAAACTCACAGAAAGTAAGTGGTAGGAAAGACAAATATCTTAAAAAAAATTCTGACAGTTAAGATGAGGAAATATGTAAAATAACATGGACATTGAAACCAAGAAGAGAACACTAAAGCTTATCTTTAAAAGACAAGAATAGGGTCCAAAGTATGCAAACATTCTTGATTATCATAAGAAATAGACATGGATATGTTGATTTGTGTTGGTGGCAGAGTTTAGTTTTACTAATTAGAATGTTTTATATCTTCCAAATTTCCACAGTAATAGAAATATAATTTTTTAAAATTTATGTCTCGAAATCTTAGTTTTTAAAACTATTTATAAAAAATAAAAGTATTTATTTTAATTTTGAGACTCTAATTCCATAGTTTTCTTTTTCCCTTTCTTCCCTTCAAACTCTCTCATGTATCCCTCCTTGCTTTTTTTAAATTGATGGCTTCTTTATTTCTCTAAATTCTTGTTATATACATGTATGAGTTTTACATATATGTTCCTAATTACATAAATCAAACCAACTCAGTCTGTATAATGTTACGTGAATGTATGTTTTCATTTGTATGTATGTGACCATTTGGTATTGGATAAGAGATTGGGGGCTCTTCCCTGGGGAAAATGATTTCTCCTGCTCTCAGCATTCCTTAGTTGCTTGTAGTTCTTTATGTAGGGTTGTGACCTCATAGGGTTCCCTCTCCTCTTTGGCATGTGTCACCTTGTTAAACTCTTGTTTTGGAAGTTCTACTTTTAACTGTCTCTGTAAAGACAGTAAGTTATCTTCCTCATAGCCCACTTTAAACCCTTTCTGATACTTCCAATCTGTTAGTGATATAGTGACAAGGAATTAAGAAAATAATATTGTCAATCAAGAGGAGAATCAGCGAACCCAAAAAGGATTTACAGTTACCTAGGCCTTCACTCCTTAGTGTGGCTAAGAAACCAGCAGCATTGGGCTCACTGGAGGTCTTCAGAACTGCTCAAACTCTGGTCCTTCTTTAGCCATGTGGTATTAGATCTGTGTTTTAATGAGATCCCTCAAGTGTCTAGTGAAACATGCACTTTGAGACCATGGAGGTAGAACTCTGGATTTGTGGGAATTTTGTTGTCCTTTTCATGCTGCCCCAAAGGTTCCATTGTTGGACAAGTAAATTAAGTCAGAGCTGTTTACTTTTTTCATACATTTTAGATTTATAATTGAGAGTGATCATGTCTCAAATGTCTCTCCGTGCCAAGAACCTTGTTGCAGTGCTCATAATATCACTTTATGCATCTTGGAATACTGCTCGATAGAATCTTACTTGCAATCATTTCAAACCCACCATTTCACTACTTCATTGCCTCTTTTTCACTACTTCATTGCCTCGTTAAATGAAGGCCTAAAGACAAGTCAAAGCAAGGGGACCTAGCTATAAATGAAGTTGCCTTTAAACTAGCATGCTGGTTAATCTCCCAGACCCATGACCCTGTAATTCTATCCTTACCTTTTTCTTATTCCAGGGTGATATCTTTCTGCTTTGTTGGGTTTTTCTTTGTTTTAGTCCCTACCTGAACACAAGGTCAGGAGCTATTGGCAACCGGCATAATGGGTAATTACACCCCTATTTGGTCAAGGATGTGAGTTAAGGAATAAATCAGGGCCTGAAGGGTTCAGTTCGTGCCACTCCTGGTTATTAGATGTGTGTCACTGAGCAAAGTTCTGATCAAAGCCACTGGGGGAGACTGAGGGACATGGAACGTGCTCTCTTCTAATTACTGGGCTGCCAACTAAGGAAGTTTGTAATAAAAGGCGGTTAACTACCAGCCTTCCCGATCACTGAAGCAAGAGTATGGAAAGATTATTTTTATCAAGAGAAAATTTGAAGAAAAATCTTCCACATTAAACCATTTATTTTCTCTTTTCCTCCCTTGATCAAATGCATTGGGTACATGCATGGAACCCTAAAACAGTAATACAACAACAAGAAAATAGAATAGAATAAGAATAACCATGGGACATGCAATTTGTCTAGTTTTAAGTTAGCATAGGGTTAATAAATTTTAGTTGTTTATTGATTGATTTTCTTACTTTTTGACAAAAAAAATTTTTTTTTTTGAGGCAAGGTGTCGAACCTTGGTTGAGCTCAAATTTGTGACAGTTCGCCTGAGTGCTGGGATTAAAGACACGTGCCACCCAACTTGGTCAAAATTTATTCTTTGAAAACATTCAAATATGCTCCCCTAACAGGTTTTGTATAAACTGCCCAGTTTCTTTTAAGGACGAATTTGTGAAGAAACTAAATGCAACTGGGCTCATTTTCAAATGTGGTTATTACCAAGGAACTTCATCTTGGGGGTCAACCATCCCAATCTGTCATATGAATTGGATGCATTTCTCCACAGACTCCTCCGTTTACCTATGAGGAATCAGTTTTTTTCAGTTGAGAAAATTTCTGCTTTGATGCATCTCTACCCATTCAAAACTGCAGGAGGGTAGATGGAATGGTTGCTTTATATTACACTGCGTTTATTGTCTCAGTTATTATGGAATGTTGTCATATAGCCTCGATACCCACTCAGACCCACATGTAGAAGTTTTATGTATCCAGCCGGTAATGGTGATTTGCATAGCACAGCTGAATTGCAATGATGACTGCCATTGTGTACTTCCATGGACTCAAATAGGCAGCTATGATTGTCTCCTTCATTAATCTTATGAAGGAAATCATCTAAATTATAATTGGTCTTTGCCATTTAAGGCTGACTTGTGAGTTATGGTAGGATTTCCATGGATTAGAATGATAGTTTCCTTTATAAAGAAAAAAATATATGAAAGATAGATACAGAGCCAGTTTCTTTATTTGTTTTCATACTCTGACCTAAAGTTGTAGGGGCCCATGAACAATGAATAAGCCAGAATGCGAAAATGGATTACCTCAAACAACTACCGACAAATGTGTTTATTCACGTAGATCTATTGTAAAAGGCTTGGTTTAAAAAATATTGCCCTAAGTAGAAAACCAAATAATACTGATTTTAATCTAGCTTAACACTCAGTCCATGTCAGCACACAAGCTTGGAGTTTGATGGGACTGCAACTTATCAGCAACAGAATAAAAACATTGCGTATGCCGAAATCCCACTTTGATTTCACAAAATTGATTTATTGCAGGGCAATTAAACGACGGCATCAGTTTCCGGGAGGCTGAAGCTGCAATTCGACACATGCAGCTGCATCATCTGATGACGGCACCTCTTAATTCTCCCTGCATTATCTTAACCGTTGTTGGCTTGGACATCCACAGGGCAGTGCATGCTGTTGAATTCCGTGGAAAGTTTTTATAGCTGAGAAACAAACTTCCACTCCTTCCTACCATGAGGGATGACAGGGACGCAAGAAGCTCGCTACATAGCAACTACAATGGTGCGATATTATTAAACACACATGTGAAAATTGATGTTTGCAATTACGTCAGAATAGGCTCTTGTTCGTGACCCAGCTAACGTATCCTGCTTATCGCTCATCGTCTGCCTTGATGTCCAGGTTTCTCTCCTCTATTTGTCTGGATTGATTTAAGAAGAAATAGCAGGGCTGTCAGGATGGCTCAGCAGGTAGCTCTATATGCCATTCAAGATTAGAGATTTGAATTCACTCCCTAGAACCAGGTAAAGGTGGAAGCAGAGACCCAGATGGACAAGGCTAGTCTCTGGCTCCTGCTCCGTGGCATATGCTTCCATCATGAACACATGTGGGATGATGAATGAATGAGAAACAACAAACAAAAGTAGCACTTCATTCCTGGCTTTGCTGTAGACTATGTCATTGGTGGTTGTGGACAGTAAAGTGTTGTGTCTCAGGTCTCCATACTTGTGGTTTGCATCCATGTGTTCAATTCAGGAAGTAGAAACTATTTAGAAAAAAAAAAGCACAGGAACTAAAGGCTGAATGGGTGTTTCAGTGACTAACAGAGTTCATTGATCTTCTAGAGAACCCGAGTTTGATTCCAGTCAGCCATACTAGGCAACTCACAACTTTCTGCAACTCCAAGTGACCAAGGAATCTGACCACTCTTCTCACCTCTACTGGAATCTACGCAAGTGGTACACATAAATATACTCAGACAAACACACACACACGCATTCACTCACACGTATATACACACACAAACACACCAAAAAATCTAATTAAATCTTTAAAAAGAGAAAAATAATATGTATTTACTGAAAACATTGGATTTTGTCTTTTTCCCCCAAATGATGCAATATAATAGCTATTTATATATTTGTATGTAATACATATTATAAGTAGTTTAGAGGTGATATAAAATCTATAGAAAGCTGTGCAAAAGTCACAAGTAAATATTGTATTGTTTTTTTAAGACACTTGAGCTTCTGTGGATTTTGGTATGTTTGGGGTCTTGGGATAAATTCCCAGTTGACTCCAAGGGGTAGCTATCTACGTCTTGAAGAAAAGAACTACATTCTTATGTTGAAGAGAATAATTGCTACCGTTAATTGGTAACTACCAGGAGCACAATTCAGGCTACCAGAAGAATATGGAATGTGGAAGAGTCATGGAGTTAGGTCGTCAAGGGGCTGGGCTAATTGTCAGCCAGTTGCTAGCCCTATGATCTTGAGTTAACCATTTCAGCTTGATACATCTGCCTTCCATCTTCCATCTGGGAGATGGAGATGAGTCATATCCCCTCCTTGTAATGAGCATGAGAATCAGGAGGCACTCATGGCTTAACATTTTGCACAGAATCAAATAATAGCAATCATCTCTGTTATGTAGGGGATTGAGAGAGTATCCCTCAAGAAACACCGTCTTTGAAGCCTGGCATATATAGACTCTGAAATGTGCACTTAGGAAAGGCCTTAACACTAAAAATGCTTAAATATCAGAAATATAATTTTTTCTAGTTTATTTTTTTTATTTTGTTAGTTTTGCTTTTATGCATCAAGCATCTTAAACTTTTTGAAATTGAATTTCATATGCTGTGGGATCAAAATACCCACTCTTTATTTAATGGACTGTCTGCTTGTAGACAAATCAGGGAGTGGAAATGAAGATTAAAATCTCTAAATTATGAACTCGCAGGCGACTTACAAGGTTACGTTATTGAGGAAGTCAAATAGAAGAAAAATTGTTTCTTGATCCTGTTGCTGAGGGAAAAAGGTGGAAGATATTTAAATTGCGATTACTCTAAATGCTTCTCCTAGCAAATATTTATGAGTCAGAAACTTCGTGTGCTACATGAGACAGGGAAATCAAGTCTATCCCTGTATTTAGTATTGTTCAAACAGGGCTGTTTGTTCACACCCTAAAGAATTAATTGCTAGTTTAAAAAGACGTGCATTTCTTTCATATAAATGGTAAGCAGAGCCATACACTTCTTATGTACAAAACTGAAAAATAAATTATGATGCAGAATATTCTGTTTTAACTAAGAAGTAATTATAGACATATTTCTTCATTTGTACAAATCAGTATTGATGCAGTTATTTTCTTTACATGTCTTCTTGATGTTTCTAGATATATATTACTGATGGCATATTTGTACATTTAAGAATACTGAGTAGCTTAAATTTTCCTAGTTATATCTTTAAACACCAAGGCACAGACTTGATCTCAGTGTCCCATATAATTTCAATGAGAAGAAAGTATCTGCTTGGCCCTGAAGCAATCTGAAAATATGTTTTATGATAACATAAATATCATAGTTCTTTGAAAATGTCAGTGATAAAGACAAATCATTCTGAATCTCCATTCTTTGTAGACCATGTCATATTTCAGAAGAACTAATATGCGTGGGAGTGAATGTCTTAATTTGGGCCATCATCATAATCTACTAAACTGGGTATGTAGCAGGTAGACTGTCATGAATCATTGAGAAGAAACATGAAAAGGGGAAATTATTTAATTTTAAATTGAGTTTATAGACTTAGCTTTGAGACAGGCCATGACTGTTTCACTGTATGGCTCCTTAAATAAGAATAGCTAATGCATATTGCATCACCAAATTATTATCAAACCCCCATTAATCTTCAGGATAAACAAGTTAATTCCATTGGTGAATGAGCATGTATCTTTCCTTCATGAGTTTGCAAAAAGAGAGGAAAGAAAGAAGATAGAAAGCATAAAAGAAAAGAATGAAGACTAGACAGAATTTCATTATGCATTCACTAAGAGGCAGTTCATGGTAAATGACTAGAACATGGTAAGGCATTTTAAAGAGAGAAACGACAGCTAATGAGGGTTCATCCCATTGCAGGCCACATGTTAGCATTTATAATTTTCAAATAAGCTATGATTCTAAAATAAGTAACTCGGCAGAGCCATTTTGCTTAAAATGAAAATTCATTCTTGGAACATGGATATTAAACTGCTCTTTTTATGTCTAAAAATTCTAAAATGACACAAATAAGTTCATTGAGTACCATTGTCATTTACAGTTAATATCTGTAGCTATTACATTTTGGATATTTAGCCTAAAGATGTTTGTATGTGCTATACATTTTGATGACTGTAGTTGTGGGCAAGGTACTGCTCGTATGAAGGAGAACATATAGAACATGACAGATGGTACTTAAATATTCAGGTTGAGGATGGATTTAACTTAGCTTTTGTGATAAGAGATGTAAAGAGTTAAAGACCAAAAAAGATACGAGCATCATATAATAATAATAATAATAATAATAATAATAATAATAATAATAATAATAATAATAAAGGCAGGGTCTGCTAGAAACTGCTAACAAATAAGAGGGAACCTGGGAATGCTCTGGAAGGAGGTAACTTGGTGGGTTATCTTCTCGGTGCTAGAACTCTGCTGCAGATGACTCTCAGATTCACTGGAGCAGTAAGTATCCAAGTCACCAGCCCCAAGGAGAACGTGCGCGATCAGACCTAAAGGAAGGCAGAAAGACACCGAAAGGTTAGCTCATTGCAGAAGAGAGCTAGACTAGTCAACCTGAACAGCGCACGGTGTCGGTGCCTATCACGTTTGATTTTGTAAATTGTAGGGACAGACTTTGATTTTTAGCTGTGTCCTTAAATATCCCTGTAGGCTTACGGGTAGCCTGAAGTGAATCACCCTGAAAATAGATTTTGTATAGCCTTTTGCTGTGAAGTTGATATCTCAACAAGGGCCAAAAGCCAGTGTGTTAAGAAAAGCCTTGGAGCCTGACACCAGCAGAAGCAACCAGTGGTGAAAAGTCTCTTTCCCTAGACGATGTATTTTCTCTTACGCCACTAAATTCTTAACCAAACCAAGGAGTCCGGCTATGAGTCTCTCTCTCTCTCTCTCTCTCTCTCTCTCTCTATCTCTATCTCTATCTCTATCTCTATCTCTATCTCTATCTCTATATCTATCTATCTCTCTCAATTAAGGATTATTTTCCATTCTGTGCCTACTGTTTCTGTGTTCCAATTTTATGGTGCTTATGTGCCTACTAGAACACAAGTGGAGATATTTGTAGTTGCCAACTACAATTAGGCAGAGCTCAGAGAATCCTATGGAAGAGGGAGAGAAAAGATAGTAGAAGCCAGAGGGGTCAAATACACCACAAGAAAGTCCACAGAATCAACATACCTGGGCTCATGGGGGCTCACAGAAACTGAACCAACAACTATGAAGCCTGCATGGGACTGACCTTGGCCTCTGCATATATGCTGCCATTATGTAACGTGATGTTATTACGGGACTCCTGACAGTGGGAGCAGGGACCGTCTTTGACTCTCCTGCCAGATTTTCAGACCCATTCCTTCTACTGGATTACCTCATCCAGGTTTAATAGTAGAGGAAGAGCTTAGTCTCACTGATACTTGTTATACCATGTATGTCTGACTTCCATGGAAGGCCCGCCTGTATCCGAAGACAAACTGTGGAGGAGGAGTGGATGGTGGAAGGGGGAAAGGGGAGGTGTGACAGAGAAGTTAGGAGGGGAAGGAGGAGAAACTTTGGTTGGAAGTAAAATGAAAAAGAACCCACTCTAATATCTTGCTTAAGCAATTTTTTGAAATGAAAAAAATGACTTTACTAGTGTCACCTAGTAATTATTAGTTTTTAAAGCAAGACCCTAAAATTTTCTCAGTCCCTCAGGTCCATCCATAGAAACTCTAAAATATCACCTCCTTATGGAGTTAGTCTTCCTTTTGGGGTTAGTTTTCTCAGTCCTTTTGGTCCATTCATAGGAACTGAAAAATATTACCTCCTTATAAAGTTAGTCCTCAGATTAACTGCAGTGATCGACACAGCGTTACAGCACCTGAGTCTAAGTAAACAGGTACCAGGTCTTATTGTTATTGTGGGTAATTTATTGAATTCATTATCAAAATACTTTTACTGGACCAGACTGAGAAATATTTAGACTAAATTACTATTGCAAATATGTAAAGTATAAAATAATAATAAAACAAAATAAATATTTGTTTGGAAAAGAGCTTATTAATGAATCAGTTAATCATTTTTTATCATTTCCTTTTTTATCCAAGGATAGTCTATATTGGTTAGTTTTAAGTGTTGACCTGACAGCGCATAGAATCACATGGAAGAGATTCTTAGTGAGGACACATGTAGATCAGGTTGGCCTCCTGGTTTGTCTTTAGTGAATTTTCTTGATCATTGATTGATGCAGCAATACTTAGGACTCATTTCAGGAGCTAGTCCAGAAGTGTGAAGAGTGAAAAGAAGTCTAGCGATCTGCTTGTTTTTCTTTCTTCTCTTTGCTGTGGATCCATGTGACTGGCTGTTTGAGCACCTGCCTTGACTTCCAAGAAACAATAGATTATAGCCTGGAAAAAGTCTAAGCCAAATAAACCCTCTCCTCCCTAAGTTTGTTCTTGTTCATGTATTTTATCACAACCACAGAAGTGATGCTAGACCAGGGTTTTTGTAGCTCTGAATGGACCTAGGATTATAGGAGCAGTACAAGGTTTAGCTTCAGAATTATTTCTTAAGCTCCTGACTTGGGATGCACAATTGAAGATTTTCATTGGAATTTAGTGTCCCTAGGTGTGAAAGCATGCTTGGACTCAATTGTTATTAAAAAGTCAATGTGGAGACCCAATACAATACTGACATTTTCACTAAAATATTTTTGATAGACTGATTTTATAATGATATTTTTATTTCTTAAATTTATTACTTAAATTAGCCCAAATATTCAAGGCACTAATTTATTGATTTCGAAAACAAACAGGCAAATAATTTATCTGGCAGTACACTGAAACATTTACTGGAAAAATAATTAAATATATTCTCATTTATTGCTGTAGAAAAATCTTGATTTTATTCCCATTGAATATGTCTTTTAACTGTACCATCGTGCCATTTTTATTACAGGGCGAAGATAAAGCCAAGGTTGTAAGGTCCAATGAGAGAGCCAGGAACAGGGAGACACTGGAAGTCTTGCCAGAGAAATTACTGTGGCAGATCTGAAAGCTGATCTCTGGGCTCGGGTTGTTCAGATGAAGGCAGATAAACTTCAGAGAAATGTCTGCACTTTATAGCTTTATCTGAAACACCCCAAACATTGGCAGTTCTCCCATCCTGCTCTCTAGTTTTTCCCAGTGAGAGACTAGGACCCGTGCTCTTCATCACTACTGCAAGCTTCTGGATTTCAGTTGTGCAAGCATTACAGAAACCACACACTGCCTAGTTCTGTGCCCATTGAACTGAAAGACAAATGGTTTGTTTTCTTGAGTGTGGCTGTCCGTCCTTCCTCAGATTCTGCCTCAAGTCACCCAGGAGATACCCCAACTGAATATTAAAATGTTTTATGTATGAAGTAGTGTTTACTTAAATGTTGGAACAAATCATAGTTATATCTAATTATGTGTACAAAACATTGCTGTGATGTAGGAATATAGTAGGAACATAACATGCCCCTCTTCATAAAACATACCACTTATTCTTCGCATCAAAATTGACTTTTGTGTCCTTTGTTCCTGATCGTCCATTCTTCCTTGTCTCTAAACCCTTGCAAACATGTCTACCCTTTTTGTTTTTATACATTTGCTTTATATTCCATGTATAGATTAGGACGTGCATTTGACTGTCAGTCCCTGGCTTATTGCACTTAGCATAGTGTCCTCCGGGACATTCAAGTGATTCTGATGATGGCATTTCCTCCTTGTCATGTGACAGTCAGAGGATAAGCTCAGGTGTCATTTTTACCTTATGCTTCATTAGAAACAGTCTCTTTGCTGTTTATCTTTGCTTGCCAATGCAGCTGACCCTTGAGCTTCCAAGGAATTCTGTCCCTGCCTCTTGAGCGTTGGAATCAGTATTATAGGTGTACTCTACTTAGTGCAGATAACGTGGGCCATGGAGATAACTCACATCCTCACACTCTCACATGCGTAGCAAGTGCTTTGACTAATGAGTTTATCTCCTTAGCCCCGGTTGTCTCCTTTGGAAATGCTGAATGATAGTCCTTCAAGTGAAAGATGCCAAATTATCTTTGCCTATACATCCAATGATAGACGAAAAAAGGCATCTGTACCTCAGCTATTGTAAATTATACTGAAGTGAGCATGGTGGAGCAGACGTCTTTAATATAATGGGCTTGACCCTTTAGGATATGTATCTAGATGAAAGATTGCTGGTTTCAATGTATTCTGACACTATCTTTCTCACACATCCCATTGTTCCTGATAGTCAGTGTTGACTCTCAGGGCAATAACTAGCAAGCACAGCTTCTTCAACTACAAGGTTGTTTCTAGTGGTGGTGTCCTCAGAACCCACATAAAAAACCACTGTTGTGGTCTTCTGCACTTGTAATTCTGGTCTTGGGAGGCAGAGACAGGTGGATCCCCTGTCTCCTGGCCAGCTAGTTTAGTCTGTTTGTTGAGTTCCAGGCCAGTGAGAAACCATGTCTAAAACAGACAGGTGTTGGACAGCTTCAAAGGAATGGCACCTGGGCTGTCCTTTGACTTCCACTGGCATGTGTACCTGTACTCCTGTGTACCTGAGCAAAGAGAAGTGCACATACGTACTTGTGTGTGCATCTGCGCGCACATACACAAACACATGAAAAAAGTATAACTAACAGAAAGATAACTTTTAAAACAGCAAAGAACGGGACTGAAAAAATGTTTTTAAGGAAACAAAATGTAATTCATTAGAATAATATTATAGGTTGAAAGGAAACGCAACTTTTTAAACTAGTGCATGTAATTGCAGATAAGTCTAGCATTAAAACCTATCTCTACTCTGAATAAATAATGACCAAATACAGCTAATGAGGATTAGGGCTTTGGCAGTTGGACTCACATTTAAGGAAGTGCCGAGATTTGTCATTCATTAAGTTGAAATTCTGGCAGACACTTTCCCCCTCTCTTTTGTGATGATTAGGGATGATGTGTGGCTCAGCTTTAAGAAGAAGAGCAGGTATGCTGTTTTATGATTAGCGAGCGAGAATAGGAGGCGGCCCCGAGGAGCCTAATTAGAAATTTTTATAAAGCACTTTAAAGATGAAAAGAACTCGGCAATGCTAAAGAACAGTGAAATTGCCAGAACTGTTCTTAGTTCTTCTGTGAATGAGAGAGAAAGAGAGAGGGAGCCAGAGAGAGAGAGAGAGAGAGAGAGAGAGAGAGAGAGAGAAAGAGAAAATTGTAAATTTTGAACCCGAAAATGAAAGAGTATATTTACTTCAGTTTGCTTGTTTTAAGTTTATTTTTTGTTTCAGATAAAATATGACAAACAATCTAAAATAAAGACAGGATAAATTTGGCACCTTATAAAAATACATTGAAGCAGGTTTCCATCTAAAAGAGCATTTCTGTGGGAAGTTCCAACTGCATCTGATTCCACTTTTGTTGTTAGTTCTTTTTCCAGTGCTGAGTATGGACACCAGGGTTGACCAACCACTGTGCTACATCCTTAGTTGGGGTCTCAACTTTTGCAAAAGATACCTCTTGTCTGATATCATCAGAGTTTAGTTTTTAATAGAAACAACGTTAATCATTTGTCATTTATTAAAAGTATAGACTGCAGCTGGTGAGACAGCTGAGCAGGTACAGGCACATATGTCTAAGATTGGTACCTAAAATGCATACCAAGACCTATAAGTTGGAAGGTGAGAACTGACTCCTACTTCTGAGACTTGGATTCTGACCTTCATGAGTGTGCCATGGCAAACACGTGCAAGTACACACACACACACACACACACACACACACACACACACACACACACACACGCAAAATGGCTTATTGTATAAATACAAACTGATGAACAGTTGCTGTGATGGACAGATTGTATGTACTCTGGAGAAATGGCAGTGTGGAGATGCTCTACCGTCAGTGGCTCAGTGTAAGCGTTGGCCATGTCTGCTCTCAGTGGATGTCAACTTGTCTTGATCAGCTTGAAGGGCAATTGAGGTTTTGACATTGGAGCATAAGAATTGTGTGGGGCAGCTACTGATGATACTCAAACCGTAGGAAAAAAAAGACTTAAAAATGAGCGTTTCTCTACATAAAGCCTTTCTCCCTACAATTTTCCAAGCAGTTAAGGAAACAGGAAGATGGCTCAGCAGGTAAAGGCATTTGCTGTCGTGTGTGACAACTTCAGTTTGATCAGTGGGACCCACAGTGTGGAAGGGGAGAATCAGCTCTGGCGTGCTATCCTCTGACCTCCCGCTATACACTGTGGCTAGCAGACACACTAATTAGTTAATTAATTGCAATGAAATCCTGCTTCATTTGTCCATGTTTCCAGACCGTATGATTTTCTTGGCTGCTCTTATGCTGGCTTAAAAGAAAATATTAATTATATAATCTTTTCAACATATAAATGCACGTTGGTGCTTTCTTAAATTTCTTACTGTTGCCATTTCTCTAAATATGTTGAATTAATTAGGTCTGATATCTTCATATACCAGAGAAAAGTCACCTTCAAATTCTAGCCAAATTTCTCAAAGATGGTTTCTAGCTTTTCAAAGCAGCAATCCAGAAAGTAATGTGGAAGATGTGTTTTTTTGTGGAAATAAACATTTCAAAGATCACACACAGCCTACTACTGGGAGGCCAATGGCATCAGTCTATAAAGATCATACCTCACTGGCAAATGGCAACAGGTTTGCCAAGCATTTATCTTCCTGGTTCAAAGACTCACTTTGAAATTGCAAGTGAAGATCTACATTTCACAGACCTGCTCCTCTCTCGACGGAGCATTGGACCTGGGACATGAGAGATGTGGAGTTCAGAGGCTGCACAGAGAAGAGCTTTGCTTTCAGAGTTGGTGTTCTTGGTGGCTGGAGGAATCCGAGTGCATGAGCTGTAAGCTTTCCAAGAGCGGGGATTTGGTATCAAAGGTGTTTCAGCAAAGCCGACAATTGTGGTGGTCCTTCAAGGAACAGAGACAGCAATTAACCCATAGAAACAAGCTTCAGGGAAGCCCTGCTGGGTGGCTGCAGCCATTGCTTCAGCGTCAGAGGTGAACACGTGGAAAGCACAGAGTTTGTGGTGGTGAGTCTGCCAGGCAGCATAAACTGCAGGGAGGAAAGCAGGGGAGTTGATGAGTGCATGTGCGCATCTTTCCGGGTGTCTGAAATGTCTCACGCAAAGCATCATACAAACTGTGATAGATCAAGGTCGTGAGGTTAAAAAAAGACACCTCTTACTTTTCTTGTGTAAATGTGTATGGCGCATGTATAAAGAGGATTGGTGTTAAGGGAAAAGCCTGGGAGAGAAATGTTTGGTGATGAGGTGACAGATTTTGTTATGGATGGATGGCAAGGTGTCAATAAACGTGATCAATGCAGAACTTAGCACATTTCTTTAGTGCAGAGTGGGGATGGGCAGAGTGGTAAGATAGGAGAGAAATTAAGCAAAGGAAAACGTTCTAATAGGAAATTCATCCTATCAGCTCAGCTTCTTGGGGACAGGTGATAACAAAGCACAAAAAATATAGTGTTATTCTTCCGTGAAGTGATTTCAATTTGATAAAAAGCTTTCCTAAACCCTTAACAGAGGCTGAATGTCTTCCGAAAGCAAACTTCATAGGCTATAATCAACATAAGTGACTTTCCAACTTGGTAACAGACTAGCAAAGGCATCAGTGGATGGAAACAACTTTGTTTGTCATTTGCTGTTTCTTAACCCCTGCTCTTCTCAAGCATGAAATTATCATCAAAATCCCTGCTGTCGTAGTGAGCTGCCTTGTTTTCTGGGATTGGATAAGGAGTAGACATGAACTATAGTACAATGGTTTTATTTTGGGTGCTTCATCTTTGTGCTTCGGAGGTAACGCGAGCCAGTATATATTCTTTTTAAATTATATTCTGTTCCCAGACTTTTGTTTCTGTCCGTAGCTGTGAATCCCAGTAAGAACACTCTGTTAATGAATATCTATCTTTTAGCTGCTTAAATATGTTTGAAAATAGTTCACTCTTTGTAGTCATCCCACGGTCATGTTCAAGTAAATTAAAACAAACATAAATGTACCTTTAAAAAGTTCTTCAGGATGTAGCCCAAAGAAAGCATATTTTTTTTCAAGCAGTATTGGATGGAATGGTCATCCAAGATATACAATACAACTTTGAGATAGTATAATTTATATTGTGGAAATATGAATTTGGGATTCATCTTCCATAATATAAATGTAAATACAGAGGCATGTTTAAATATAGAGGTATATTCTAACACTCCATTTTTTATCTCCAACTCTCAAGGGAATTTAATAAGAATGCTTTTAAAGATTTATTTTTAGTGCTGTTAGATTATGTAATTATGTTTCTCTCTCTCTCTCTCTCTCTCTCTGTGTGTGTGTGTGTGTGTGTGTGTGTGTTTGTGTATGTGCACGCGTGCCTGTAGCCTCACTGAACCCCTGGAGCAGGACTTAGAGGTAGATGTGTACTCCTTGATGTGGGTGTTGGAAATGAAACACATGAAACGCAGGTCCTCTTTTGCAAGAGCAGTATTGCTCTTAACTATGGAACCATCCCTCTAGCCCCATTACAAAACTGTCTGATAGCCTTACTTGGCCAATCTGTCTTTCTCAATTGGAACATGTGTCTGAACCATGTGTATCTTTATAGAACCCATTCTGCCTTCTATGGCAAGTTCATTGAAAGATTGATACTTATTCTCAAGAGAGAATATGTGACTTTACTTCTGTCAGGACTGGGCTCGATAGAATAGTTATAGGGACAGGAGTACAGTGTATTAAATAGCATTTAGATTTATTATGTTCTACACAATGTAAGTTCAGAAAGGATAATGATGTAAATTTACTGACAATAGATGATAACCCAAAGTGTCATAAAAAGAAAACAACTGTTTTTAAGGTTTTGAAAAGAAACCAAAAGCAGGCAAATAGAGAATTCTGAGTCACTAAAAGAGGGACTTATACGGAATATAGGCATATGTTCACCACTCACCTCAGTGCTCTCTAGTCTTCAAGTTGACTATCTAAACTCTGTCTATGAGGCAGTTCCATCTGCTCCTGGTGCCCAAAGAGCAGTGGAAAGGAAAGAGAGAAATCGCAAGCAGAATGAAAAAACAGAGGAGAATCACTTCAGCATAGGCATAGAAATGGTTTTCCTTCCTGGGAAAACATAAGAGTGGGAAGCAGCAGCTGTTTTGTTTCTAGTTCAAATGTTAAGATGATTGCCATGTTTTTTAACTTCAGTACCACAGCAAAAGTGTCAAGAATTGTTCACCAAAGGGGAGGTCAAGTTTAGAGTCTGTATCCTGTCAAATTTGAGTGGATTGGTAAACACTTTAGGAACTCAGTGAAAACCCAAGAACTCAATGAAAACCCAGAAGTATTTTTTCTAAGACGTAAGATACTTGTCTCAGGATTAAGGAATTTATTTTAGAATGAAAGTAAAATCAACACACACTACATGAGCAAACTTAAAACTATCTTCAAGTACAAAGAGGTCAGCCAGAAATTTAATTCCTACAGGACCAAAATCTCATATCCTCATAAGGATTCTACAGTTTCTACAGCTTGGAATTCCTAAATTATTTATCTACATTTTAAACCAGAAACTAAATCATTTGTCATGTGAATAAAAGGAAAATGTTCTCTACATTCAAGAGAAGATAAATGAATAGAAGTAGACTTTAAGGAGAACTGGATGCTAGAATTAGTAGATGAAATATTCCAAGAATTAAAGGAAACAAAATCATCATAATAAATGAACAGATGAGGACTCCCAGCAAACTCAAATGCGCAATAAGAAAACAGATAAAATGAAATGACGGTGGCTTCATTTTGTCTGTGGTCCAAGTGGTTTCATAGTCAAGATTTGAGAACCAAGTCAGAGTCATGCCTGAGCCCCCACAGGTTTGGTATTACAGAAAAACTTGGGGTTCTCAGTACTGTCTATCCTGATACTTTATAGATTACAACTAATGATGTCATGAAACTCCCATAATTAAACTTGATTTTTTCATAAATTATAAAATTGTATCTTAATATTTTTGAAAATTATATTGCATTTCTTTCATTTTTCACTAGCTGCTTGAGTAATCTTTCTTTTACTTGAGAATAGATTCTTTTGTATAATATATTCTGACAATGCTTTTTCTCTCCTGAGATCTTTTCCACTTCCTCACCCATTAAAATCCATATCCTGTTTTGTAGATGGACTCTCTAAAAAAGTCCTACACTAGCTCATAACTGAGTATAATAAAGGGTTCTTTATTTAGAGGTAGACTCATTGATCACAGTCTTCTGTACAAGTGGGGAACAAGAACTGAATTCATCAGATGAGGCAGAGGAAGAGGGACAGGGAGAGGGAGAGGGGAGAGAGAGAGAGAGAGAGAGAGAGAGAGAGAGAGAGAGAGAGAGAGAATGCACGTGTGCCCAAGGCTATGCCCAATCTGGTGCACCTTCTCAAAGACCATTGGCGGAAAGAGTTCCCCCAGAAATTTCTTTCTTTTTCTCATTAGAAAGTGGACATCTGAAAAATAGGATAAAATAAAACCAAACAAATCTGAATAGAAAAAAAACCCAAATGAACAATAACAAAAACATGAGCCAATGAAAAAAGCACAAGAAACTCGGCACACATTAGCACACACAAAAAAATCCCTAAAACCTCAAAATCATGTACTATGTAATATATAAGCAAAATTTTAAAGGATAAGAAAAAAATGCCCAGGCAAAGCATTATGAGACAAAACAAAACAAAAAACCAGCAACAAACAACAGCAACAAAAAACCCAACATTTCAAAAATACCATTGAGTTAATTCTGTGTATTTACTGCTAGGCATGAGGTCTTGCCTCAAGAGTGGTCTGTCTACCTAAGAGACAGTTCACTGGAAAAAAAACGAATTTTTCATTTTCAATTTGTTATTTGGAAATAGATTCTGGGTTAGGATATGGCCATGGGTTCACTTTTCCTTTCAGTTCTAGGACCTCATCTGGTGCAGACCCTTGAAAGCCCTGTGCATGCTGCCACAGCCTCTGTGGGTTTGTATGTGCTCCAGTCCTATAATGTTCAGAAGGTATTGTTTTCTTAGTGTCCTCTATCCACTCTGACTCTTAAAATCTTTCCCCCTTCTCTTCTACAGGTTTGAGGGAAGGATTAATTGAGACATCCCCTTTAAGACTGATGTTCCAAGGCATTTCATTTTCTACAAATTGTCACACTGAGTTTCTGTACTTGTTCTTATCTACTGCAGAAGAGACCTCCTCTTATGACAACTGGGAAAAACACTGATCTATGAGTATAGCAGAATACCATCAACAATTATTTTATTGTTATATTCCCTTAGTAGAAGAGTAGTGGTTTTCCCTTAGATCGCTGGTCTTCCTAGTCCTAGGTTCTTGTCCACCTGAGCCTTCTCAGGGAAGGCTTCCACCTCATGGAGTGGGACTAATCAGTTATTAGTTGATTACACCCACAAGCTTTGAGCAGGAAACTATAGAACTGCTTATGAGCACTAAGCATAAAAACGTTGAGTTCTAATTTGAGCCACTACTAACTTTGGCTAGTCTGCAAGAGGAGGCATTTCATCTTTAAAGACCTTCGGTTCTGACATTATCAGAAATGCAGCCCATTTAAATGTGAGTTGCCATTGTGGCAATGAGTTTTTCATTGAAATGGAAAATAAAGCACCATATTCAAGTATCAATCATCAAATATCAAGTGCTGAATAAATGGATTCAATCTCAAGGATGAAAAAGTTTGAAGCAATGTTAAAGAGATAGTGGCATAGCTTCCTTCAAAGGAAATTTAGCAAGAAATAATGTATTTTTACACCATAGTTTTGTGTTAAATTATATTTACATTATCAGGAAAATCAGCTAAACTACTAGTACTAATGTTGAAATTAAGCATTTCTTCAGGAAAAAACTCATTGATCTGGAAATAATTGCTGAATATCTTGAGAGATGCTTCTTCCTCTATTCTTGAAGTAGTACATCCTCACTAAATGTGGATGGTTCTTACTCATTTTTCCATTCCTTCCACAATAGCAAAGATGCTGTTAAAAGTGAGGTAGATCTGAATTCCTCAGGCAAAGCTATGAGGGAGTTCACTCTTATGCACTGTCCTCCTGAAAACTTCCAAGAATGATAAGAACTCAATGCAAACCAGACCTTGGGTCTGCACATACTTTTCAAGAAAGTGACTACCATTTTTAGATGTTCAGAGGATGATGTGGCGTGTGTATTGACGGTTTCAGTAAAGTCATAGTTCAGGTTTAAGAGCTGTTTGGGGCTGGAAAGACATCAGAAGAGGCTGGGACTTTCTCAGTGGGAAAGCTAAGAAAGTCCCCCTAGACTTCACAAAATATGTAGTCTCAGCTAAGGGAATTACAGAGAGTTGTCACTGAGTCTGAAATGAAAAGCTGTTCTATCAACCTTAGGCTAGGAAACAATCATTGCTTGTGGCTGGAGAGAGCTCGGAAGTTCAGAGCATGGGTCGTTCTTGAAGAGGACTATAGTTCTATTCCCATGCCCCATGTTGAATAGTTCCTAACAGCCTGGGATTCCAGCTCCAGGTATATATGATGTCTTTGGACTCCTAGGTACCTGCACTCACACAGGAATACTAGCATACAGAACCACACATAATAAAAAATTTTAAAAACCTCAGAATATATTTCCTTACTAGGGGAAGGAGAGATAGCACAGAGGTTAAGAGCATTGACTACTCTTTCAAAGGACCCAGGTTCAGTTCCCAGCACCCACAGGCAGTTCAGCACTGTCAGTAACCCCAGTTCCTGGGGGAAATCCAACACCCTTTCCTAGATTCTGGGCAACAGCACTTATATGCACATACTCATACCCCCCAACATACACATACAATTTAAAATTAAAAAAATAAAATAAATTGAAAAACAATAATTCCTTGGGATAGAAAGATAGAGATAGAGGTTCCTTGTTGCTCTTCCAGCACCCACACAGTGGTTTTTGGGCATCTGTAACTGCAGTCATAGGGATCTTAATCATGGCACATTCATTCTGGGTCAATTCTTTGTTCACAGGTATCATTCACAAAGCAAAACAAGTAATGGAGTTTCTGAGCAGTGCCTATCAGATGCCAGACTGCACACATCTTCAAATATCTCTGAGAAGGGGTAGAGTTTGTCAGATTTTCCCATGGTTGAGAATCCTTATTTTAGATCACTCTGCCTGCCAGGTTCCCTGAAATACTAAGAGAAAGCAGGAGCGTTCTTTGGTTTGTGAATAATTGCTTTTACGATCCAGATAGGCAGGTATGGGTGGTCACTGCTTCAACAAAACTGAAAGCTGCACATTGTAGATGGATTTGGAGGTTGGCAAACAGACCAGCTTCAGGGTCCCACCCAGACTTTTCCCTTGATGAAGCACAGCTTTGACCGACCTCAGCAACTTGCAAAAGAAAAACCTATCTGGTATCTTTTTAAGGATGAGAGTGCATCTTCATTCCTATGATTTCAGACAAGTCACCACTACTGCATAACACAAAATCCATGAAAAGTATGTTCATACAGTGCTCTCTTAGGGGGAAAACCAGCCAGGCTCTCCCTGGGATCAGCTGTGCCTCCTTGCAAATGCTCATCACAGCTGGGCTTGTTGATGGTTGGCATTCCTTCACAGAAGAAAGGCTGGAGAGTCTTTGACCTCTCATCCTAGGTTCCAACTACTTTCCCAAGCCATTTGCATGCAATTTTGCCCTAATTGCAAGTGACCTCAGGGTCTGGGAAGGTGATAGAGAATATTGGGTGGGGAAGGTGCAGGCTTCAGCCACACAACCATGGGGCACCTAGCAATCAATCATGTTGGCATAGACTTCCCAGGGAGGTTGCTTTGTGGTCACTCACAATCCTGTAGGCAACCTCATACCCATGTTTGGTAAACAAACTCACTAGTTTCCTTCATTATAAATGAAAAAATAAATACACGAGCCAGATAAACTTGCCTGTGTATAATCTGTTCATATATTGAGAGTTCCCAAGAATGTTTAAGAAGTGAATGAGAGGATGGGGTCCATTCAGTTTAGAAAACAAGTAAAATAGCAGGAAATTTAAATATATTCAAATGTATACTAAACTGAGCTAACTACAACTTTGTGCATTGTAGTATGTCATTGACATGACCCCTTATGGTTGGAATTAATTATGAGACCATACAGGAAGACAGTGCTGTGTCATGCGTCTGGCTTCGTTTCTGTTAGCCCCGTATTTAGACTCCAAGGATAATTCATGATCTGTCTCAGTTTTCTTGTTTCCAAGTAGGGATAAATGCCATGAATATCTCAGAAAACAGTATAAAAAATTAGTGTGAAAAGCTACTTCCTATCATATGTTTACACATACTTTGTGGGTTTCCGTGCTGGACTTAGTAAAATAGAAGTTTTATCAAGTACTCGTTTGATCTATTTTTGAATCTGTCACAAAAAGTCATCGAGTCTGTCCTTTACTTGACTCAATATTAAATTAGAATATTAGGATTAAAAGTTGTAGCCGAGAGGTGGTGAGACACGTCTTTAATTCTGAGTACTGACTCAGGAGGCAGAGGCAGACAGATCCTTGAGTTTGAGGCCAGTCTGATCTATGGTGGGTTCCACACCCAGGGATACACAGAGAAGCCCTGTCTCGAAAAATCAAAAGAAAAACAAATGATTAAAAAGTTGTATTTTCTTTAAAACTGGTGACTCCTTCATTGTGTTGAGTAGAAGACAACAGCAAGTCCACTTGCTGGGACAGTAGCTCATGTCTAAGGCCAGCTCTTCCGGACTTTTGTCATGGTACAGTTCTGCAACTTTGCAGCATGCTTGGAGTTAGTTCCTCTTTCAGCTGGTAAAGCCAGCGGGGTTCTCTGCACATGATTTATATACGAACCTTGGCTATTCTGAAAGTAGGTCAGCTGATATCTTGGGCTTCATCTGCTATGTACTCTAGACCTGGTCCCGACATTAGTGTTCATGCCTTAAAGCTTGGCTTTGGACCTTCCCATGAATGGGATTACATGTAGATTCTCAACCACACAAATGAATGCTAAATTGATGAGTGTGTGTGTGTGTGTATGTGTGTTTGTGTGTGTGTGTGTGTGTGTGTGTGTGTGTGAGAGAGAGAGAGAGAGAGAGAGAGAGAGAGAGAGAGAGAGAGAGAGAGAGAGACTAGATTCAGTGAAACTGAAAACAGCAGGAAGTAATAAACAAGATATGTTTACTTTTCTCCCTTTTGATATTAGGAAGTCTTGAAATGCAAATGAGAAAGATTAAGAAAATGTTTGCAGGTTGAACTAGCTGAGAATTTTTTCCCCAAGTCTTGAGACTAATGATTTCTGTTTTGGTTAAGATATGATTGATCTTAAAAAAATAAGATCCAAGAGAATTTGGAACTATACAAATGTATTAGAAATAAAAGTTTCTCAGGTAGGAATTTAAATTTTTATATTGCTCCAGGGTAAAGTGTTGAGAAACAACGTTATTTTCTTCAAAGTATGAGATTTAACTGGAATTTTAAATTTTCTTATTTAATATAATATTGTTTCAGTTTCAACTGTCCAAAGATAACACTGAGTAACTCATTAAATTCCAGACGCAATAGGCACTATTATACATAAAACACTTCCTCATCTCTCATTTCTACATGTTTTGTAAGCAAAAATACATGCCTTTTATTTGCACTTGATTTTTCCTAATTTTAATTAATTCTCCAACATGCGAGCATTTGTTAGAGAATTATTTTGTGACTGATGTACAACTGGCAACTCATACTTTGAATTTAAGAAAAAAACAGTCTCTGACATTTTAAAAGCATGCCCCTATTGTGCCAGTTCTATTCAGATTTACATTAAGGCACGAGAAGGGGCGGGAAAGCAAGTATCTTGCTTTTTCTAATGTAACATTTCAAAGTCTTGGAATGACTTCCTAGCATAATATCTGGTTTTTATAATGTTAACCCAAGCTAACAAAAACCAAATAAGTGAAGCGGGGCTAGCCATAAACATGTTAAGACTTAAGTTCCTTTAAGTTTGCTTTCACCGTTTAACTATGAGGTCAGGTAGGGGGTAACGTCAGGGAATTCTTAGCTGAATGCCTGCTCACCACGCCTGTCTTCAGTTGATGCACTTCCTAGGCTATCTTGTCAACATTCTCTGGGATGAATTATACTGCTTTGAAAAGAAGTTCTTCCTCACACCCACCTTCCTAAGACATTACTGCAAATAATTTATTCTGATTTTTGCCATTATGTTAGTGACTCACAGTCAGGTTTTTGTTCCCGTAATTTTTGGTCCCAAAAAAGTTGTTCATTTGATAAGGTGTGTGTGTGTGTGTGTGTGTGTGTGTGTGAGAGAGAGAGAGAGAGAGAGAGAGAGAGAGAGAGAGAGAGAGAGAGAGAGAGAGGTGATATTCAATGTAACTTGAGTTTAAGCTTGGCTCTCTTCCTAGAGGTCTCCACAAGTCATCAGTGTAATTTCTTCTGTCCTTGACAATGTTGTCTCTTGGCTAAGCTCAGGGTACGGGTTCATTTTCTCTTCATAGAGAAATCTGTGAATACTTTCTGTGCCTTAAATTAATTAGCTAGTCTGCAGATTGTCTGACTTCCTGGCAACAGTTGCTTTCACTCCCATGGCTTCTCGATTGAAGCTAGAAAGAGTTCATCGCATTCCTAATATCAGAAACAAATATTAAAGTGCCAGTGGTTGTTTCTTTATAGAAGCCTTTGCTTGTGTAGTTATAGCTAGACAATGAGCTTGTCACTGCATGGGTTTGATCCCCAGCACTGCCTAAAGCTGCCTTGCCCATGGAGTAGCTACCTAGAAACCCAGGATTTGGAGGCTGAGGAAAATGGATCAGAAGTTTAAGGTCATCTTTGTGCATTTGTATAGCAAGATCTATCTATCTATCTATCTATCTATCTATCTATCTATCTATCTATCTATCTATCATCTATCTATCTATCTATCTATCTACCTATCTATCATCTATCTATCTATACATACATATATACATATACACAGATACACACACACACACACACATATCCTGCAAGGCACAGGAAAGTAGTATGTGCCTGTGACTACATGCACTCATCTTGTATTCATAAATTCTGGTAGCAGTGTATAAACACAGAATACATACTAAGTTGTTCAAAATAAAGTGGTGTGTCCTGACTAGACTTCTAACACAGTCCTTAAGGTCTAGAGGGGTGTCTTTCTTAAGCTATGAAGACTGCCTCTGCTTTCTATAGTTGAAAACTCAGCCATTAAAGTATATCCACCTAAATGAAAGCAATAAATCATTGTTACAGCAAAAACATTTTTTTTAATGATCTTAAGAAAGTAAATTTAGTGGTTTCAGAGAGATGGCCCAGTGGGTCAAAATGAGGACTTGAGTTTGGATTCCCAGAACTCACATAAGAAACTGGGTGTGTTAGCCTTGGGCTGAAACTCTAAAGATGGGGGAGGATTGTGAAGGCTAGTGGAACCCAGGAGGTTGCAAGCCAGTCAGTATGTTGGAAGTTAAAGCTGCATTTTCAGTGAGAATTCTTGTCTCACAAAATAGAACAGGAGACTGAGGGAAACACTTAGCGCTACCCCCCCATGCGCATACACACACACACACACACACACACACACACACACACAGTCATATACACACAGAGAGCAAAATAAGCTTACAGTCTTATAGAAAAGTTTGTTTTCTAAGGTCACAGGAATAAGTTAGTTTTAGTAAAAACAATGCTTTTTTACAAGCTTCATTTTTAAAAAATGAAGGCAACACTCTGTGCCACTTGGGGTCACTCGCTTTTACATAGGTCATGCTGTAAGGAACCAACAGCAAACTGGGTTAACAAGACAGCCCCGTGCAGCAGTCTCAGAGAAAGGTTCATCCTTGATGTAAATATTCACATAAGTCTTTTATGAGCATTGTTTTTAAAGCAAAAACAAGCTGGACTGGGACTGAATAAGCATGGGATAAAACCAAACTCTATGAACATGGCGGACAATGAAGACTGATGAGAAACCAAGGACAATGGCACTAGGTTTCGATCCTACTGCATGAATTGGCTTTGTGGGAGCCTAGCCTGTTTGGATGCTCACCTTCCTGGACCTGGATGGAGCTGGGAGGATCTTGGACTTCCCACAGGGCAGGGAATCCTGACTGCTCTTCAGACTCAAGAGGGAGGGGGAATGGAGTGGGGGGAAGGGGAGAGGAGTGGGGAGAGGGAGAGAGGAGTAGGGGGGAGAGGGGAAGGAGTGGGAGGAGGTGGAGGAAAATGAGAGGTGGGGAGGAGGCTGAAATTTTTCCAACAAAAAAAAAAATAAATAAAAACAAAAGAAAACAACAACAACAGCAAAACTTCCCCAATTCCAGTTTCAAGAAAATAAAATAAGAGAAATGTCTCAATGGTTAAATTCCTACAAAGCTTATGAGGAAAAAGCTATGATCACCTGGCAAGAAATTCTGTCAGCCCTCCTTCTGCTGAAAATTTATGAACCTGAACGGTTGCCTCCCTTAGCTCAGGTGTCTGATAGCAAGTCTCTGAGGATATAAGGAGAAATGAGGTTTAGTTGAAATTGATCCAGTGCTCTGATAAGTCACGAACCATGGTCCTTAATCGGCAGACTTGGAACTAGCTTGTGCAATGTCACAGAGATGCTATGTTTAGTGGACTGTGTGCTGGTCACACATTTGCACAGCCCATTGTCAGACTCTTAGACCCCCTACTCAGTGTGGACAGAGAAAGGGTAGAATGTAACTATAGATCCAAAGACTGGCTCAAAGCCAAGGAGATAGGCAAGCCTATTAGTGAAGGACTGTAGCTATCTGGAACTGAGTGAGGCAGGGGACTGCAAGTTTATAGCTTCCTTGGACACATGAGTTCAGGGCCAGCCTGGAAATTTAGTGAGACTAGCCTCATAATAAAATATGAAAAGAGAGAAGAGGAATGTAATCCAGTAGAGAACAGTTTCCTGTAACATGTGATAACTTATGTTCAATGCTACCCATCAAAACATGAACAATGATGATGAAACTTAAAAAAGAGAAAAGGAAAAAAACTCAAGGAAACAGAACACATCAAGAAATCAATCCACTTCCAAGAAAAAAAAAAAAGAAATCAATCCATTTCGTCAAGAGAGACCCTGAAATACGCAATCATTTTCTTAGGGCTTGTAAATAGGATAAACAGAAGAATTCTACCTCATTGCTTCATGTCCACACAGATAGAGTGAAACTGCAAACAAGCCAGCTGTCACTGCCAGGGAAAAATGCCACTTTCCCAGGATCATTCACCAGAGAGATGCCAGGAAGACTTCTGTCTATAGTCCATACTGCTCCTAAAACAGCTTCCTTTTCTTCTCTTTCCTCTTCCTCTTCTTCTTTCTTTCTTTCTTTCTTTCTTTCTTTCTTTCTTTCTTTCTTTCTTTCTTCCTTCCTTCCTTCCTTCCTTCCTTCCTCTTCCTCTTCCTCTTCCTCCTCCTCCTCCTCCTCCTCCTCCTCCTCCTCCTCCTCCTCCTCCTCCTCCTCCTCCTCCTCTTCTTCTTCTTCTTCTTCTTCTTCTTCTTCTTCTTCTTCTTCTTCCTCCTCCTCTTCCCCCTCCTCCTCCTTTTACTTTTTCTTGATTTTTTGCATCACGGTTTCTCTGAGTATCTTTGGAGAATTTCTGGAACTGGCTTACAGAGCAAGCTGGCCTCGAACTCACAGAGGCCCACCTGCCTCTGCCTTCTGAGGCTCCTAAAACATTTGAACCAAATTGAGTATTAAGAAATCACGATACCACTTTGGCAATAAAGCATAGCACACCAGTTTGCACCACCTAGCATCATCCCAACTCACAGCAAGCTCAGTGTCTAACACTCAATGAGAGCAAAGCTAGTACGTCAGTCATCATTAGCTTACTGTTACCAGATGAATGGTGTTGACAAGAGTCACAGAACTCCAGGTAGGCTAATGCTTCTGGAAACCCCACTTCTCCATCTCTCCCCTTCTCTCCTTTTCCCTCACCTTTGATTGTTTAGAATCAAAACCAAAGCCTTATGCATGCTTCCCCAAAAATCTGTGACTAAACTTGTTGGCCAGCCCTGGACATGTACAGTTAAGTAAGTTTGCTATGTTAGAATTTTTAAGAGGACAATTCTGTTATATTTTGTCAAATTATCCTCCACTCATAATATGATAGCTCTTGTTTATGACTGTGAAACTTTGTACATCAATTGACAGAATAGTGGTGTCTCATGATGTCGGTGCTGAAATAAGTTTTTAATAAACATCACTGAAATTATATTAAACACAAGCACAACACAGTACTCAGCTTTCCAGCCTACATATTTTCTGCCACTCACTCCCACAGGGCACGTGAAGTGAGCTTGATCAATGTGTGGCCTGAGAACACAAATACACCATTTTTTTTTTTACTCTCACGGGCACTATGTATATGTGGTGTTCCAGGGATGCCACAATGTGAAGAAAATAAGAAATTGTTGTTTTTCAAATATAAGTTGTGATATGGACCTAGAAAATCATTTAAGCATTTGTAATTTTTTTCTCACATTTGGCTATTTTGGTCTTGTATCATTGGCTAAATTAATGCATATATTTAATAATACTCCCTCACAACATACTTGTAGATTTTGTGTGTGTGCATGCTGGAAACCAAGGCCAAAGTCTTGTATTTCCTAGGCAAATACTCTACAACTGAGGTCAAATCCCCTGCTCATATGTTGTTTATAATAGTTGAAATGTATTAAGCGAGTCTCGTATATTTTTTTAAAAAAGATTTCTGTGTGTGTGTGTGTGTGTGTGTGTGTGTGTGTGTGTGAGTAGCTTTAGGAATTTTGTTTTTGATTGCTATGTTTTGTCTAAATTCAGATATTTACTTAGAACCAAATATAAGGCTGGGAAAATAAGTTTATGATAAATAGGAAAAGGGATCTGGCAAAACTCAAATATATTTCATAAAAGTAAGAGTTGGTTTAACTTTAGAAGCTGCAAAGTTTATGTGGCACTCCCCTTCTTCTACTAAATGCGTTAAATAAGTAAGCACTCGTTTATTCCCCATACCTATGTGTGGCTGTAAATAAGCGTGTCTTTGAATGAGTGTGTTGACAAAGTTGGCTTTCTTTGCTTATCTGTCAAGAATCCAATCTTATGTTCTCGCTTCATTGGATAAGATCCAAGGCAGCAAGGACACTGGAGAGAATTCCACTTCCTTTGTTCCAGGAGGTGACAGTGACCTCATCAACTCCAGCAGGCAAAACTGGATAGTTCTAGCCCCAGCTGCTTCCAGGAAGTATTTTTTTAAAAAAAGATTTTTTTTTTCAGCCACCGTGTAGAAATTTTTATTTCACTCATTTCACATTTGTACTTCCTGGAAATTAAAGTGGAGCTGCAAAAGGCCTCTGAAATTTCACAGCAGCCCGTCTGTTTCACAAGAGGGCATCAGTCACGGCAAAACATGTCTAGTGATAGCATGCTCGAGAATGGAAGTTGCCTTTTCATTTTTTTATGACGCAAAGAGAAAGTGCATCGGAACGAGAGCAAGTTTTTCTTTGACCTATGAAATGCTTTATGCCAGCCTCACATTCAGAAGTAAAATAGGCTGTATTTGTTCACGGGAGGAGAGTTGGTGAATTCTGTATATATCTGCTCTGGCAGTATTGTAGTGTATGAACAGTGAGAAGCTCACAAAGCCCAGAAGGGAGACAGAAGAGGCAGCGGAAGCAACAGAACCACCCTAGAGATCATATATAATCTTCCCACCCAACACCCTCAATAACCTCTTCAGTTATTCTTTCAAAATACTAGCTCAATATTTAATATGAGCAAAGAACCTTGCGTATTTGATTGTAGATTCTGCTTCACTTTGAAATGAAAAAGTAAAATAACAATTAAACTCCTTGTTTCTTGAATTCTCTAATCAAGCAAGATGGTGGCTCTTTAGTGTTTTCCCAGCCCCATCAGTTCAGTTCCCTGGGTGTAAAGCTGTTGGGAACAAAGCTTCTGTTTTGCTTAGCTGGATTCTCAGTCAACTCAGAGGGAGACGCTGTTGCATCAAATGCTAATGCTAGATTTCCCTTCTTTACACACAGTAAGTAAACAGAGAGTTAGTCCCCACCGGCTGAAATGGAAAGGCAGTTCTAAACCTTTCGCTGTCCTCAGGACATCCGTCATTCTGCCTAACTATTGCTAGTCATTTCCCCCCATGTATGGGTTTGAGAAACCTCCCCGCTCATTTATACTTCTGCAGTCCCCATGGTGGATGTGTTTCTGGTTTCCACTTAGATCCCTAGAGAAAAGATTTCTGAAAATTTCTCCTCCTGGTGTGAACTTTTATTTTTAAGACCACATGTTTGGTGCTATGGGCAAATAGTTTAGAGATAACAAAAGCAGGCCATCTTCAGTATTTAGCAGAGGCTCATGGAAGGCATCTAAAATTACCTAAAATTGAAGTCAAGGATGCAGAAGTGGAGAGAGGTAACTTCAGAATGCTTCCTGATGTCTGCCTGTTCTGAAGTCATATTCATTAAATTCTTAGATTGCCCTATAGAGAGGAAAACAGTCATGTGATGCTTACTGGGCAAAGGAAGAGTCAAAGTTTCTGGGTCCTTGGACAGCTTGATAAAACAACCAAGTTGGAGAAAGTAATATCTGTTTATTTCTGTGTATAGACATCACTTAATGTATATAGGAAGCTGGGCTAATAGGCTCTGTTCAAAAATCATTTTGAAACTTCTATTTCAATGTAGAGGACCACACGAGTGTGTGGGGCCTTGACCAAAGTGCTGTAGGCTACTGTATACATTTGATCTTATGGAGGTAAGCATGTAAATGTGCTTTATAGAAAATTTAGCATACACTGTTCATGCAATCCCATGTCCCAAGCAGTTTCATGTTAAGGAGCTTCTCTGGTAATTCTGGAGCCCCATTACCTCCGCTAACCTTTGCTTCTGAGTTAATCCCTTATTTCTTTGCAAACTTTGACTATAGACACACCAAAGAAGTAAAATCCCATTCAGTGGACAATATCATACAAGAGATAGAATTCAGAGCAAATGACAAAGTATTTCAGATGTTCATCTTTTAAGACTGTTTGGAAAAGGGAAGTTATCCATGTTTTTTGAGTGTATTCCCAATCACTGAGAATCTTTGCAATCAGCTGGAAAATAGATTTCATGTGTTTAAAGTAGTTCTTCACGAACAAGTGTTAAAGATATAACAGACAACTATTTTATATCAATTGCACTATAAATTTGTAATTAAGTACCAAACAAAATTTCACAATATGTATTTAGATATGTTTGTATTCCGGATCTAGTAGAGCATAGGTTTTAATTGTTTAATAACATGCCATGGACCTTGACCTTAAGGTGAAGAATTGTTTCTGTTTGTTCTCTCTCTTCTTTTCTTAGATTTAATTGAATTTTTCTTCCTCATATTTGAAGTAGGTATTTCTATTCCTCAATGAAAAGTTTGGCTCTTGAATTTTTATAAATAACATTAATTCAGATATTTTTTATCTTTTAGCATATAATATCTATTGTTACACTGAAGGAAAATGTTTACTGTGGGAAAACATGTGAAACACTATTTGCACATAAAATATGTACTTTCTTTTTAAGCTGACACAGCTCGTCTCAGTGAGCACTAACTAGGACTCTGTTCCATGATATATAGTTCACGGAGTTTTCTTATTTCCAAAGGAAAAAAATAAAAGGAAAATCTGACAAAAAACAAGATTTATTTATCAAGTACTTCCTTGGTGGTAGGTACTAAGCTCTATGCTAAATATCTTGCATAGTCTGCCAGACAAAACTTTACACAGACACAGTTATTATGCTTGTTTCAGTGAGGAGGAGATTAAACCTTTGATAGTTGAAATATCTTGCTCAAAGATGCAGGGACAATACTTAGAAACCAACTTCGGCTATTTGTCTGTTGTTTGGTACTGTCTTAAAACTGTGTCCTCAGATGTGGCTTTACAAGGAATTAACCTGACTAGTACATGCTATTAGAAAAATTTTTCGAAACAAATCATCTGATGACTGTGGAACATCAAAGCTAGCACAATAGGTTTTCCTTGGCACGGAAAACTTTCCAAATTAATTTGACTAGATTGAATGCTCTGAATGACAGAGAAATATTTTTCTTCCAATTAGTAGTTCCAATAGTTAATCGGTGATAAATGAAAATTTCAAAAATGAAATTGAAGTGACCAACTCTGTCTCTCCTACCAGAGATGAGAGAACCATCATCTCTGTGGTCTAGACACAGGCTTCGTCAATATGCTCAAGCACATGGTCTACTAATTCTGGCTTTCCCGTTAAGCATTGCAAAGCACCTAAGATAAAGGGTGAACAATTATGAGAGTCTCAAGAGAGTCCCATTGGTGATGGCTGGAATCCTTCATCTGGACCTCTTTGCCTTCACCCGCTTCAGGCTGTTTGCTGTGGTCACACTTGTTTGGAGATGGCTGGTTCCGAACTGGTTCTCAGTGTAGCGGTTAGACTTCATAGAACCTTTGATAGTCTCTGCCTTTAGCCTGCCTTTCTAGCAGCTTCTCTCACCTTATCTGTGTACTCAATCTAGTCCAGCCCTTCTAACTTCCGTAAGCTTTGAATACCACCCTTTCACCCTCCCCACCCAATTGTCACCTCTAATAAAGCTCACCACTGGGATTTTTGTACCTTCTGTTTTGAGCATCATCTCTCATGGGGACACATGAAAGTTGAGTATTCTTTTCAGAGAAGTACCTCAAACTTTCTGAACAGCTTAGGCTTATTTAAGAAGTATTTATCACGTAATATGTTGATTATTGTGTTACTTTTCTGTTTCCTCAACAGTTTTTACATTTGTAGATTGGTTTAGGTTACCCATTACTCTTATTATTAACAATGGGAATTGAATTCAAGGCCTTGAACCAACCAGGTGGCAGCCTACCATCGAAAATATATTCCAACACCAGGTTTACAGGCCTTCTTGTGGGCAGCTGCTCTGTTCTGCTACTGACCACATGGTGGGAAAGGCACTCACTGCCATTTGTCAAACATCTGAGCATGTCGCAGGTGTTCGGCCCCATGGAATTCTGTCAAATGTAGTTACACTAGGACAACTCTAATTTTCTTATTTTGTACTTACTTTGTATAATTTATTGGTAGCTTCTGCTTAATAAATAATCAATGAGCAGGCAATAATACTTTTTATAAAATACCTTTACAAAAATGTAATGAACTCTCCCCAGAATTTAATTCTGTAAATTATTTATCATCTATTCATCTTAAGTTTATTTTAACTTGTAAAATAATTTAAGCAGAGCATATGTGAGGAAATGTACACGGGCTGCATATTATAAATATACATATGAATAATTTTATTCAATTTTGATTCTGACTATAATGACTAATTTTCTCCATTGCTGGGAATATTTTAGCTAAAATCAAGAACTGTTCCTTTCACAAGTGTCTAATCTATTCAAAACATTGCTTCAGAACTTTCTGTCAATGACATTTCTAGAAAATGAAGTATTGGGTATTCGATAATAAAAATTTAGAAGAATGCTCTTTGAATTGATGCCTCATTTGGAGTGCTATATTGAAAAATTAGGGGCAAATATCGAACCTATTAACTCTCTCAGCATGACCGAGGCAAACACGTTTTCAAGGGCTTCCTGAGTATAAAATCTGGCCCCCAATCTCTAGCTCTGTAATTTCATCGGCAGGAAGTGCCTTTTGCAGCCTCGGTGTAGGTCTGATAAAGCCACCGATGCTGCCGCCGTTGATAAACCCCTACATTAAAGTCTTCAACCTTCAACAATTTTCAATTCCAAGCAAAACCTAACAATTTTATTTTCTGTGTGTTTCTCATTTCTCCGGAGTAATATGCTGTCCTTTCCCAAGGCATATCAGGTTAGCTCAGCACAGGACGGGAGAAAAGTTTGCTGCGTTCATTTTCCAGAACGCTAGCTGCTTCACCCAGGCCAGGGTGAAACTCTGCTTTCCCCAAACTTATAATGAAGACTACTTCACATTTCAGCCCACTGTGGTGAGGAGAAGCACCAACGGATGCCAACTTCCAGTTAGACGCTCTGTCTGCTCTGGGCATTTTCCAAAGGAAGCCACTCTATACTTTCAGGATTCCGAGAACAAGCGGTCAAGGAACAACGTCCTTACATTCTTATTCACCTTTCTCTCTCTCTCTCTCTCTCTCTCTCTCTCTCTCTCTCTCTCTCTCTCTCTCTCTCTCTCTCTCTTCTTTCTTTCTTCCTTCCTCTCTCTCTCACACTCCTTCCTTCCTTCCTTCCTTCCTTCCTTCCTTCCTTCCTTCCTTCCTTCCTTCCTTCCCTCTTTCTTTCCTTTGAGATGAGATCAGGATGACTGATCCTGTGGGAGATTTAAAATGTATGATGTTTTTGCAATGTTACCTTCAGTTTTCTAGAAGCTATGACCAAAGTGTTGCAGAGAAATCAATGGATGATTTTAAATAGATTTCTGAAATGCCCCGCCCCCCCAGAAACCATGGGAATCCACAGCCAATCCAAATGACTTATTAGCTGCCACATTTTTGCTAGAAAGTTGTTGCCAGTGTCAAATGAGGTCTGAACTGTATATAGAGGAAGGTCTGCCTTTCTTATTTTTTTCCTTTGAGACAATGCATTGCCCACTAGTCTAGGCTGGCCTGGAACTCAATGTGTGGCTCACGATGGTCTTGAGCCCACAGTGATTCTCCTTTCTCAGCCTTCCATGTGCTGGGAGAACAAATATAAGCCACTACACTTGTTCAAGAGGAAGGTTTTGGTGATCCATTTAATCAGCATGCTCATGTTGACTACATTATTAAGGTGGGGACAGGGGACCGTTTGTAACATCCTAGAAATCCAGTACAGTTTTTTATGGGAGTGGAGACAAGATGTGTTTATGTTTGCTTCTATTTATTTCTAGATATTCAGCAGAGTAAGGTAGTAAACAAGATGTAGACAGATTATGGCAACAGCCCTTTTACCTCATTTGCATCTGTATCCTTTCTAGTAAAAAGGTGGCATCAGTGAGCATTTGGGGGCAGCTTTTATTTCTGTTATGATTTCACAGTTTCCGAACAGCTAGCTTGATCATTCAAAAGATCCAGTACCCCATACAGAGAATCCTAGATTATAAAACAAGTTTTGCGTGAATACATGTATTCAGTTAGAGGCGAGTCACTTGCCTGTACCTCTAAGTACAGGTGAGTGTGGGAATATTTTGAGTTGAGTTTTAGGGTTGCTTCTTCAGTTTCAAGGTGTAGCCTTTAAATAGCCGAGATTTATTAGGTCTTAATGGAAAGTCAGGTTGATCTGCTTAGTCATTTGCTTGAAACCTGCTATGGAAGCCTACATGTCTAGACCTTCTGACAGCATCTATGTCGAGAGGCTTCACCAGACTCGGCGTAGTTTTTCCAGTGAGACTGAGCTGGTGAGGTGGGTCAGCGACTGTCTTGGTAGAGCCACCTATGGCGACAGTTGCTTTTTTCACCAGACCAACTTGTCTACATGGCCTTTCTAGCTAGAAGTCACACCTGCTTAAGCTAAAGCCATTTGCCAGGGCTTTCAAAAAGACTGTGGATTCTTTACTTTTCTATTTTCACGATTGTTTAGACTGATCAAGGCTCTAACAAGAAGGGATATGCAGCAATGGAAACATTTTAATAAATCATAGAGCAAAAAGTACTTTGCATTGATTAGTATTTGGAGAAAAAGGCTGCTACAAGACTTTACATGCAGTTGCTAACTGCAGACACCCATGACATCCTTTTTTTAGGGAGCAATGTTCCTTTTTCCCAAAATCTGTGTGTGAAGTTCCTCCTCAAGAATACTACCAGCTATTCAAGAGCAGCGGTCTGCGCTCTCTATATTTATTGACTCCGGGAATATTTTTTCAGATTGAGTTTTTTTTTGTTTCTTAAAAAGGGTAAAAAATAATTGGTTCACTTAAAATTTCAAGCTAAAAAGATTAATTAATGCATATATGATGACATGTTCAGAAAAAAACAGGCATTTATTTTAGCATTAATTCATTGTGCACGTATAACAGTAAAATAGAAAATATAGGAGAAATGTAAATTATTGTTGCACTCCTCCAACATATGGATTGCTACTTGATTTTTACATTCTCTTCCAGATTTTTCCCAATATGAAAAACTCATTGCAGTGACTCAAAAGCCCGGTCCTGTGCTGCTAGTGGAGCGCGTCCTCATTTCTTCTTTTTTTCTGCAGTTTATCTTTGCAAAGCTAAAACTACATTTCTTTTTTCAAATCCTTAATCTGACAATTCTTCTTTCCACCACAGCGTGGTCACAGTGTCCTCAGCATTCATTAAATGGCCCGTCCCTTCTTCTACAACCTTTTGCATAATCCGTCCATTTGTTTACTCAGCTTCCACCACTGTCAGGCAGCGAAAAATCCCTCTCAACCCCGGGTAAATGGTGGCCATGGTCCTGGGTGGCAGTATTAATGACATTTTATTTTTCAAGGCATCACAATAAAAAATTCTTTGTCGAGACTCTCATTTTGTATTAAAAATACAAATTGTAGATGAAATGTGTGCAGAGTCTATTTCCACCCCGGAGACTGCTCTTTAATGTCTGCAGAACACATTTCTTCAAGGAAACATCCATTGCTGTCTATAGGTAAATTCTATAAAATTTCTGCAGTGAAATTTTGCCATCCTTTTTGGAAAAATTGTTGGTGGTAAACTTGCAGAACAGATTTGCAGAATCCCGAGGAAAATTCATCATTTTAACCCCCTCAAATCTAAACATTCCAAGTGCGGATCTCAGTAGAGGACTCAACCAGCAGTACAGCTGAACAGGGGAGACGTAAAAACAAGTGAACCAAAGAGCTTTGCTCTCTTGAAAACAATCAGCAAGTAAGCAGATTTCCCATTCCAGCAATCAATAAATTTTGACCCAGGGTGATTTCATGACTAACTTGAAGTCACCTTCTGTGTACAAGACATTGAAAGAAGTGAAATATTTGTGTATGTTTGGCAAATGATTCTATTTTAATATAAGCAAGCACAATTTTCTTTATTTTAAGAAGAGAGTTGTGCCGGTTGTGGTGGCACATGATGTTAATCCCATCACTCAGAAGGCAGAGGCAGGTGGATCTCTGTGAGTTCGAGGCCAGCCTGCTCTACAAAGCAAGTTACAGCACAGCTAGGGTTGTTACAGAAAGAAACCTTATCTCAAATACAAACAAAGGAGTCACTTTAAGCTAAACTTGATGATTGTAGCGTGTATGTGTGCACCTCTGTCGACTGCACCCCAAAGTGCCCATGTGAAAGCGAGAGTGCAGCTATGCAGAGTCCAGTTCCTCCTTTCATCTTTCTATGGGGACAGAACTCATGTTGCCAGACTTAAGCGACAAGCACTTTGCTCACTAAAGCCATCTCCGTAGTCCTATAATTTTTTTATAATGGTGACTTTAAAGACAAGGGATTCAGATTTATACAGTATACATGTGTATTAAGCATATAATATATTATATAGCATAATTATATAATTACAACATTAATTAAATAAAATAAATTTAGATTAGAATTTCTCTTTTATATCAGAAGACATACACAAACAGTTTTGTCTTAGTGCTCTGATAGAGAAGCTGGTTTCTGTGCACAGAAGCAGCCAAATTCTTTAAAGATGAAATTGCTAAAAAATAAACTTGTTGATCTAGTTTAAATATGTGTATGTCTCTAGACAACAGCTGGAGAAGATAGCTTTTTGTAGATTGTTCTGGGTAAGTAATTTTTATAGTGAATATTGGTGACAAACGTTTTCATTCAAATGTAAGTCAGAAGCAAGCATGGGCTTCTCTGTGTTATTGAGAAAAATATTGGTGATAATTTTCCAAGCATACATATAAGATACATAAAACAGTCCTTAAATTCCACGGGATATTTATGCAATAAGAAAAGGTCTATTTTTTTGGTGTTGCTGGCATTGTTTAAAACCCAACTAAAACAAATAAGTCATAGCATTTATTCCAAAATAAGAGACCTGCAGTTAGAATCACAAGAAACCTCGCTAGCACCAGCAGAGGGTTTTACAATTCATTGGGTTAAAAGAAATCTAATTTGACTTTTGGGCAGTCCATTACCCCTGTGATTTCCCCAAGTTCAGTTATTGTGGTGCTTTCTCCACTTATCTGCTTTTGCCAATACAGACAGCAACACTTCAAGCCACAGCATATAGAAAAATAGATTTAAAGCTTAACCGGGACCACTTTGGGTATTTCCAAGAAAATAAATATATACTTTATTTTAGTTTCTGGGGTAAGGGAGGCATGCACAAAAGATAAGCAAATGCATTTTATGACAACTGTAACATGCTGGCATCGAAGCAGTCTTTTGGATTTCAGAAGTAAGGAAGAGATACAACTATGTTTTATTACTTTTATATCCATCCTTCAAAAAAAGAAAGAAAGAAAAAAGGAGAAGAGAGGAAGAATAAATATCTCTGGAGTTCAATAGGATGAGTCTCCTGAAAAAAAAATTTTTTTATTAATGCTGAACTTTCTCCAAAAATTGTTTTGAAGCCAGAATGACAGTTTTGACAAAGTTGGCTGCAATTAAAATGTTTCGGTCTGGTTAGGGCCTACTCAGCACAGAGCCCATTTGTCTGCCCTGCCTTAGCTTTTACTTGAGGACATTGAGAAAAAGCAGGAGAGCAGACAAACAAACTCAGAACACCTTCACAAATTTTGGATAAAATTTCACTTAATGCAACTGTGGCGCCAGTATCACGCAGGGGATGGTACTGTGCAAAATATGTTTATATAACGTGGCTGCGTGCCTCTGAGATCTTTCAAATTCCTTCTTGAGAGCTTCAGTCACTCAATGCTCACTCATCCAAAACCCTTTATATTCTCAAATATCTTAAGTTAGTTTCACTGTAAAAGGCACACAGTGAAGGGGAGAAAATCAAATATATGCAGGAATTTTGAAAGATCCAACTTTTTTCCTCAATTCTTAATTACCAAGGTGGAGATAGATTGAATATAATAACTGGTATTCTGAGTCATGTAACATATTGCCTCACTTTTATCACACCACATCATGGAGCTTGGTACATACTTTGGAAATTATAATTAATTTTTCTTTAGCATTAAATAACATTTTGATCTGGTCTGCATTTTGTGATTGAAGGAAGAAAAACTCATAGTGCTCAGATTGTTTAATGTACATATCTACCATCAGGTACAGCAAGAATCTAGTCTTTGTTATTTCAAGTTCCATGCCCTTCGCAGTCAACAATGCCTCTTCTCTGTTTACTTGGAGTTCATATCTCTCCTGGATTCATAAGTATGAGCAGTTCATGTCACCTCGCTGTTCAACAAGCAATGTAAATGAGTTATATTCTTCCTAGGTATTGATTTCATCCTGAAAATCATTCAATTGATAACAATTAGTGGTTTTAGATGAGCGGATGAACATCATAGAGGGTTGGAGCTAATTAAGGAGGGATGCTGGGAAGCTCTGTTGTGTTCTCTGTTTCCCGTTGGATGGTTAGACAAGAAACCTTGGGGTTGTCAAATGAGCAACACCTTTGCATCAGTATTAGCTTCACACACAAAGAAAATTAATTACAGGAAAGCTCTCTCCAAGGCCCTTTGTCAATTCTGTCAACAGGAAATCCTCACTTGGGAAGGAAGAGCCAAGTACTGCTCTCATAAAGTAGTCTTGTTTTTACTTGCTTCATCTCATTTCTTATTTTCTTCTCACGAGGAAATGATGGCATAGGGCTTCTGTTTACTTCTTTCTTTATTTGTTTACTTATTTTGTAGGACAGATAAACACCACTCTCTGAAAGACAGGCTTAATGAAACAAACCAGACATTTCTTCATTTGCTCTTACCAAGTTGTGTTCTCACTAATGAATTCTGAGAATCCATCCAATGTTCTTCTCAATAGTGAATTCATATTTATATGATAGTTGGAACCTGGGATGAGTCATGTAGCCTTTATTTCAGAAAATTTATACCAATGTAGCTCTTCTATGTTAGCTACTTAGCCAAAGTCACACTGGCCCATCTAATTTTTATTCCAATACTTCAATTTATAGTTCCACTTAAATATATCAAATTTCACAGCTAAATTCAAGACTTAGCTCTAACTACTTGATAAAGTTTCCCAGTCTCAGTTAATAAAGGCTGTGCGTAGTGGCCTACGGTATTCTTAGAAAATCTGTAAGTGGCCACAATTCCTGGGACACTCACCTGGGAATCTCATGATTTTATATGAATATTGTCCTCAGAGTCCTTTCCCATGATCCAATACTCCTTTTTCTTTTAAAATCTTAGTCCAGTTGAGAAAATATCCATTATATTCATATACATGTGTGTTTACATATGTATGTGTATATATATACAATCATAATAAATTATTTAAGATGTAAGGAGGGCACTCCTGCAGCCTCATGTTGATATGATTTGGTAATCTTCTTATGAAAATAGATTTTATTTTAGAAGGAGCTTATAGATAATAAGAGATTAAGTTAAAGGCTTGTGTCTCTAAGCTTAATTTTTAAATATTAAACTGAGGATATAAATAACTGTAAATGTAGAACAAAGTTTAAAAACACCTCTTTCCTCTGCCCTAATCTTGGAGGCTCACAATAAAAAATAACTTGATCACTGAACAGAAAAGTAGAAAAGGACAACAATTCTTAATCAATGTGTGTATCTTCAGTTCAAATTTGTATTAATTGAATGATACCAAAGTTTACTGACTCTGACCTTAGTTTTGACTGCCCAGCAAATATAAAGACCATAGAGACCATTGCAAAGGAAATACAAGAAGAGTATATCCACTTTTGGTGGGAGAAAGGCTCCATTTTCTTCTTAGCTTATCTAGAGATTCTACATTAACTTTTCAAAGACAATGACAACACAGAGTGAATTTAATCAATACAGAAAGACAGAAGGAGCGATGGCAGTGAACCATGACAGAAGAAGATAAAACAAAACAGAGACAGAACAGATCTATAAAGATGCCACATGTTGGAAGAGAAAGACCTAAAGAGACTTTTAATAGTCAAACAACCAAGCTTACTGTAGTTTCCAGGGTATATACTGTATATACTGTAATTTCAAGGGAAAAATGGGATCCACATATCTAGGGATAATTTTATTATTAAGTATTAGTGCATGTAATTATGGAGGCTGAGAAATTCTACAATCTTATGTACAGTCTTCAGGGTGACACTCTGGAATGCTGAGAGCCAAAGACCCAATTGTACAGATTCCAAGGGGAGTCCAAAGATCTGAGAGTCAGAAATATTAAAGCTAGCAAAAGATGATCATGTTAGTTCAAGCAGTCATGGAGAGTGATTTTTACCTTCCCTAACTTTTGGTCTGATTCTTAATGGATTAAATGATGCCCACTTATATTGAGGCAATCCTTCTGCCTTACTCAGTTCACCATTTCAAATGCTAATCTCTACAAGCACTGGTATATAAACAATAAAAAAATATTTCCCCAAAATCTATGGCCATATCACAGCCTTGCCAAGTTGACACACAAAATTATTATTCTACTTACCATGTATAAAATACTCTAAAAAGTTTTGGAAAATATCTGCTTATAACAAGTGCTCTAAGTTGACCTAACGCTTTTTAAGACAGCCAAATATCAGAAAAATTGTAGTTGAAAAAATTCTCAGTGGATAAAATACATCTAAAGATAAAATTTACGAATTTGAATGTATGTAAGAGAAGAAGACATTGAACAGACATAGCAAGTAGGCAAATTAGCCCATCGATTACAAAACTAACAGAGCATTCATTGCAGAAGACAAGTACTGGGAGTCTATGGCAGCCTTATTATTATTACTACCCTAAAATCTTGTTTTAAAGTGAAATGAAGAAAATGGTATTCTTATAAAGTTGTATTGTAGTCTAAATTATCAAACTTGTATTCACGTGTCAATAAAGATAAATTTGAGAAAAATCAAAGTATTACAAAATGATATCTAGTATATGATGACTATTAAGTAATGTTTGAACTGTGCAAAAACATTTCTACATGTGGGTTAGAGAGAAAACATGAATATTCATGTGATAACATACTCTAACTTTAGAATAATAGTTATGTCTTCAGGGAAAGACCCTGTTTCAGAGACATAAAATATTCCTTGAATTTTTATTTCTGAATATTTTTGATCTTTAAACTAGAAGAGCTGAGAAGTTGGTGACTGAAGCACCGACCTGCTCAGCTGGGAAGTAAAGCTGTGGAGGATGGATAGAAAAGAAGGGCCAAGAGGCTCACCTTCCCTCCAGAGTTATTCGTGCTGCCTCTGCAGACGGAATTGAAGGCAGGAGGGCAAGAAGAGAAATCCTGGTGATGACATTTATCACCTCTGACACATTAAAATATTTCAAAGCTCAGCACATTTTGTGTGTATTGTTTTATTCCTTTCACAGCAGTTTAACATGTATCATTTTACTTATGCCAAAAAAAAAAAAGGAATGTCAAAAGACTGGGCTAAGTATGCACAAGAGCGTTTGCTATAGAAGCCGGAAGATCTGAGTTTGGAAAATGCATTTAAAATGATGGGCACGGCCATATGCATTCCTGTGACCTCAGCTAGCCTAGGTGCAGATTTCACAAGGGATTCTGCCTCAAAGGAATGTCAGGACATAAAAACCAACATTCTCCTTTGAGCTCTGTGTTCTTGTACAGGTGTTAGTCCCATTTTTATAAATTACACACACACACACACACGTCACATACATACACACACACACAAGGTAAAGTAAAAATTATTTTTCTACTATTATGTTTAAACCCTAACAGTTAAATGACTTACCCAAAACATACAACCAGCTAATGAGATAGTTCCAAGAAAAATTTCTTTCTTAGAATTATAATGTTTTCTACTTGACAAAGTTGTCCCCACCCTCAGTTTGTCCTAGCTTCCAATCAAAGAGAGTATTTCATCATTTTTTAAAAATAGAAGCCGGCTTGTTTTTATATACAGGAAAATGTTGGATAGAATGGACTGGATGATGCATTCTGTTGATATAGAAACCTAGCAAAGACAGTTCATAAATCAAGTTGGCAGTAAATCACCAAGAGCATATAAACTTGGGAATGAATAGACTATAGCTTACTTTACTGGGATGACGGTGTATGTAAAAAATGTTGCAGAGTGATGTGGCAACATTATGACACACCCATGAAGCACCAGGTAAAAAGTCAGAGTTGGTTTGATGTTCATTACGGAGGGGAAAAGGCCACTCACACACCCTTGCTTGGAGCCTGGGATGCTCTGAGAAAGTAACTTCAGTTATTTGAAAGATAATCCCCACTAATCTTACCCCAGAGAGTAAGCACTTTGTCTCATGTGGCTAAAGTCTCATATTCATAGTGATGATTTGGTAAAGATGGTAGATATATTAGGTCAGAGGGAGACAGTTCTCTGATAGCCACATTGAATTTAAGAGACTTTCTGAAGGAAGAGTTACAAAATGAGTTTCACTAGCTAAGTAATCAAAAGGGAAGTTAGAAACCGCCGCATTTCACTTGTAGAAATAGTCTAGTCTACATGGCTTTTTTTTTCTTGTCAAGAAGTTTTTCATAGATAAGGAGAATGAGTGAAAGAGTAGATGGGAAGGGTAAGAAAATTAATTCAATGAGATTTTCTAATTCTTTCTTGGTCTAAGGTAAGGAAAACTAAGTTCCCAGGCTGAATCCTTAATCTCAGTATATTAGATTCAGATGTCAAATCTGCATTATTGATGTGACGTGGCATTTTCCACCTTGGTCTTCTTATACTAATTCATTTGTAATATGTGATAGATAGAGAGAGAGAGAGAGAGAGAGAGAGAGAGAGAGAGAGAGAGAGAGAAACTTTACCTTCCTAACCTACTGTTTGTTGCAGGTGACAGAGAAGGAAAACATCTCGTATACAGAAAGCACTAAGTAATAAGGAAATTGATATTAATTCCTTTTAGTTTTTCAAACTATGTCATTATATGTGTGATTTAAAGGGATGCACACTAATTTCTTCTAAAATGACTCATTTATCACTGTCCACTCATGAAGACTTAATTTCAGTATTAAGCTGTGGAAGCATTACCTTCTTATATAAACAACTTCCATGCAGGTAGAGAGAAACAAATAAATCCTAAGAGAGAAGGGGTTTATTCTGACACATGGATTGAAGGGATGTGCTCCATCACAATGGAGAAACATGGAAGCAGGGAACTCCTGTAGCCGCAGCAGTAGGAGTGTGAGGGGCGAGCTAAAGGAGATCTCTGGAGCAGTGATAGCTGGGGCTTGCACCCACCAGCGGGCTGTAATCAATAAGCTCACCCTTTAGTGAGGTTCCACTTAAAAGAGCATTCAGTCTTCAGGATCATGCCACCAGCTGGTTACCATGTGCTCAAACTCATGAGGTTGCAGCTGCCTGACATCATATGTCTAAACCTTCACACAATATTTAGAAAGCACGTGATCATGGCTTTAATTATTTCTGCCACCCAGAGACACATTTTCTCACCAAGCACACAGTGGAATCAGCCTATGGGAGAACACAGGCATGGAGTGTTGTCATTCCAACAGTCTTGAGGCTCAGGCTTACTTTCCAATTCCTGAACACAGCCTTGTGCTAGCGTTATTAAACTGCTGCCTCCCCCATGCCAACTTCTTATTATTGGAATGTATGCATAATTCAAACTAAAGCTTTCCTTCCTGATAAAACTCACTTTTGTAATTCATGTTGTCCACCATAAGCTAGGCAATGGCTATCTAGAATTTCCAAGTTTATATTCTTCTTATTACTCCCTTTAAGATTTCTTCAGTGTATATAATCTTCTTTAAGAAAGTCTGGGATGTCACTGTTTGAGAAAAGATTCGACAGGTGTAAAGCACACTTTGTAGCACAGACAATTTAGTACACCCTCTGAAACATTGACAAGGGACTCAAATGGGGATGTTCTATCGGGAACTCACCAAGGCCAGCTGGCCTGGGTCTGGAAAAGCCTGGGATAAAACCAGACTCTCTGAACATAGCGGACAATGAGGACTACTGAGAACTCAAGAACAATGGCAATGGGTTTCTGATCCTACTGCACGCACTGGCTTTGTGGGAGCCTAGGCAGTTTGGATGCTCACCTTACTAAACCTGGATGGAGGTGGGGGTTCCTTGGACTTCCCACAGGACAGGGAACCCTGATTGCTTTTCGGGCTGGGGGGAGACTTAATTGGGGGAGGGGGAGGGAAATGGGAGGCGGTGGCGGGGAAGAGACAGAAATCTTTAATAAATAAATAAATTAAAAAAAATAAATAAAATAAAAAAAAAACATCTAGTAAGCTTTACGTTATTGTTTTTAAACATTTTTATTTATTAATTTTATTGTGTTTGCCTTTGGTTTTGCTTTAGTTTATGTGCACCACATTATACAAAAGTTCCAGAAGCCAAAAGAGGGTGGCGGATCCCCAGAATTGGTATTATTTCCAGTTCTAGGTTGCCATGTAGGTTCTGAACCCTGAACCTAGGTCCTCTAAAAGAACAACAAACAACCTTATTTGTTGAGCCATCTTTAGACCCTTCCTCTTTATTGCTTTTATTTTATTTAACTTTTTGAAATGAAAATATAATTACATTATTTTCCTTTCTTTTTTTTCCCCAGCACTTCCTATATAGTTCTTCTCCACTATCTTCCTCAAATTCATAGCCTATGTTTCTTTAATTGTTGGGGCATATTTCTGAATATATAAATACAAGCTACTCAGTCTATATAAGTATATAAATGTTACTTAAAACCTGTACTAGCCATGTCCCACTCCCCTCCCCCTCCCTCTCCAGTCCAAAGAGCAGTCAGGGTTCCCTGCCCTGTGGGCAGTCCAGGTCCTCCCCCTTCTATCCAGGTCTAGGAAGGTGAGCATCCAAACTGGCTAGGCTCCCACAAAGCCAGTACACGCAGTAGGGTCAAAACTCAGTGCCATTGTCCTTGGCTTCTCAGCAGCCCTCATTGTCCATCATATTCAGTGAGTCCGGTTTTATCCCACGCATTTTCAGTCCCAGGGGAGTCGGGGAAGGGGGAGGGAAAAGGGAGGTGGGGAGGAGGCGGAAATTTTTAATTAAAAAAAAATTTTTTAAAAAAACCTGTAGCACTAAAGAACCACTGCTAAATAATTCATTCCTTTTTATTAGTGAATAACATTCCATTGGTTGAGTATAATGTGTTTGCTCAGTCAAAATGATTGAAAAAAAACCTCACAGATGGAAGTTTGGATTGTTTCTACTTTTTAATTTTTAAGTGTAGCACTGCTATTGACATTCACTTTGTATCCCTCATGATTTTACTTCTCTTGGTTATATACCTCACAATAAATTCTTCTTTGTGTATTATTCTGCATATACTTTTGATTTGTTTTCTGAGAAAAGAAGAGTTGCTTTTGATAATTTGTCCAGTTGTATAATAGCTTTGTTGGACAACATTTTTTATTCCCCACCCAGGAAATGTATTTCATTGTATTGAGCTTCTGAGTTGGAGTCCTTTGTTTCATAGCGTGGAAAACTGGAATGACATGTTCTTAGCTTATGTTAGGGATGTGTAAGTGAACATCTCAGCTTCTGTTCCCAGGAGAAAAGTTCACAGAGGAAAACTAATCAAGTGGGAAGAGAAGGAAACAATTACGGGGCTAATAATGTGATTGACTCAAAGGACCAATGGCGACTTTGGGATTGGAGTCAATACTGCAGCACAACTTCTTTGGTCTCTGCTCAGGGACTTCACTCCACCCCCAGAAGTATGTGATTGAAAAATATTTATTAAAAGTCACTTTGCTCTCATTTAACATTGTAGGTGGCATATTATTTAAATGTTTTGAAATAGAGTGAATGGCACATGGTATAGAAGCTTAATCGTGAGGAATTTATTATATTCAAGAATTTCAAAATGGCAGTGTCAAGAATCAGTAGACTCAATACCTTAATAAACCTTCTTATGTTGAGATGATATTAAGTTGTTAAGAAGCTGCTGAACTAACTTATAGTGGAAGTATAGCAAATTTAATCCTGTGCTATGATAGGAAGTTTCCAAATAAATTCTAATATATTTGTAGTGCATAGATTTTCCACTGATACGGTGGAGCATTTGAAGTTAAGCCCTTTGGTCATGAATGTATTTTTCTGTCTAATACACCAAGTTTTTCATTTACTATTTTTTAAACAACAGCAAGAAGATAATGCAAAATTTTTAGTGCCTACCAGATTACTGTACCACGCTGGACTATCTATTTTGTGAAATTGTATATTTCTCCCCACAGTAATAAAGAAATATTCATGGATGTATGTAAATAGATGGGTATGTTATTGTAGAGTCATGGGAGATAAAGGTATACAAAATGATACAGTCCTATGGATCACTATACCATGTGGCTATATATGCATCCTAAGCAACGTCAATACTATGCCTACACTTCAGAGAGCTCAGCCTCTCAGCCTCTGGTCCTAACCCAGATCTTTCCATTATAGTGGCACAAGTTTTGACGGAGCCATTTAGAGTCAGCCTTTTTTATACACAAAGAAATATATAAACTAAGCATGGAGGAGAAAGACAAATCATCCTTCCTTGCAGTTTCAGGAAGCAAATTGTTTTACAATCTGCTGTGCTTCGCCAAAGATGTGTCTCTTCATTCATTTTTGCATAAAGTAGATCACATCAAAAGAAAGAATTGCTACTTGAAAGTAGATGTAGCTCTCTTGATCAATTTTAAATTGAAATCTGCATGTGAATGCATAGTAGATGTAATTAGGAAGATTAAAGATTTAAAATTCTTATGGGGGGGGGTATTACATCATGAGTACGGCCATCATTGGATCCAACGCTTTAAAACCATTTTCGGGATCAAAAGGCCTAACCAGCAAAAACCAGTGACGCAGTGACTGTATTTCAGTCACACAAGATGACACTGTTTAATTTTGCCAGTATTTGATTGGCGTGAGTAGCTCTGATAAAAATAACAATTATAACATCACTGGAAGTGAAATCTGCAGATCACAAGAATGGGAAACCCCTCAGGGGCTGGTCTTTGTCACCAAGCAGATTTTAGCAACAAAGCAAAATGACCTTTAATGAAGAAAGTGTAGGATGGATTTCAAGTTTCTTTGAATTTTTCTCTTCTTTTATCTATAATATCATGACACTATACATGTAAAAGGTGGGTGAGTTCCCACTATTGATTTTGATTCCTCTCCAGCTAATGATACTTGATATAATTATTCGGTGTCCAAAACTGATTCGAAAATTCTACAAATAATATTCCTTGGCCAACACTCTAATTTCTTCGGGATAAGTCATTGAAACTCAGATGGAGTTAATCTTTTAGGGAAGCTGGTTACATAAAAGGCAGGGAGTCTTCTTTTTGTTTGTTAATTTATTGCATTTTTATCTTTTCATTGTAAATTAACAACACTCATTCTTGCAATTGGTAAGCTTTCTTTCCCTTTGGTTTGTATATTTTCAACTTTCATTTTAAAAACTTCTTGAACTAAACACGTATACTGAAAAGCAGACATAGCTTTTACTTTCTTTGTCTTTGTGAAATTAGGATACTTTGCTTTTTGCTTAGTATGGCAAAGTGTAGTTTTCTTCTTTTGTGGCTGAATGAATATCTTTTGTGTGGGTGCACATTTTCTTTATCTATTCATCAATTAATGAGTGGCTAACCTCTTTTATATGCTAGCTATTATCAATAGTGCCACAACAAACATGGATATGTAGGTATGCCTATTAGGTGTTGTATGATTGTTTTAGATATATACTCAGAAAAGGTAAAGTTGGCTTGTCTGGTCATTTGTTGAAGGACCGCTTTACTGATTTCCACAGTGACTGAACTATTTTTTTTTTATTGTGTGAACATGCTCTTCTGACCAGCACTCAGATGACTACACAGAACATCACAAAAATCCCAGAAGTCTCCACCAGTCTGTCCCACTTATTATTCCCTTCCAAAGATAATATTTAAGTTGTGGAATTGTATACTTATGTTTGAATTTTTTATAAGTGAAACACACAGGGCATGTTGGATATTTTTTGTGTCTGGTATCAACTCCTTAATATTGGGCAATTAATCCTTAATGAGCACATAGTCTGCATGGAGTCCTCACAGTGTATTTATTCTATTAAGGATGGTCACTGGGCTGCTCCCACCCTCTGATTTTCACTACCAACAGCAGCATGAACATTCTCCAGCTCTTTTGGTGAATATACATGTGTCTTGTTTAAGTGTATGCTTGAACTAACAGTAATGGAATGTAGATCAAACAATGCTAGGGTGGACAGTTGTGGATACACAGTAAGGTGATTTTCCTTCTTGATTTCTAGTGAGTTGCAAAGAATATCTCTCACTTTGACTCACACTAAGCAACTAAATACAGTAATAAATAAAATTCATTGCTGTCATGTGCATATCAGCATATGCATAGATAGACATATATATATTCCTAAATATGACATGCTCAGTCTGTATATTGTTGCTTGTGTGCATGTTTTCAGAAGTTATCACTTGGTATTGGATAGCCAATTAGTATGTACTTCCCTGATTAAAATGATTTCTCCTATTCTCAGCATTCCTTGGTTGCCTGCATATACATATATATCATATATGCATAGAACAACAATTAATGAAAAAGAGTCTATAAATTTGAAGAACAAGAAAGAGTGTTCGAGGTAGTTTTGAGGTAGGAAAGGGAAGATGGAAATGTTGTATTATACTATAATTTGAAAAGTAAAAGGAATGATTAAAGGGTGATGATTAGAATCACTTTATAGAAGGTTTGTTGGCCTATGTTTTGAAGTAATGTCAGAATGAGGAGCAGAGTTGATCCACCATCGCATCCTTGAACATGTCATCCTGTGTAAAATGGGTGACTTTCCCTAAGTCTCCTAAGGCTATGCCATACACTGTGCTGTCCCAATCTACTGCTACTCCTTATAGATTGTTGGATGCAAAATTTGTCAAGCATGGCAGCATTACGGAATCTAACTGAACGTGCACATGGCCTGTGGAGGCAGACATGGCAATAAGGCAGAGTTTAGCAGGTGCAATTTTCTCATGCTATCACGGCACTAGAAAGAATTATGCTGTAACTCGGATCATATTACAAGAAGACTAGTTCTTGCTTCTTTTGCAAAAAAATTACCAGGACTGAACTATATCAAAAACTCTAGGGCTAGGTTAAAAAAAAGAGCCAAAAGTTTTCTGCAAGCTTGCCCTTTTTCAAAATAAAGATAAAATTCTGCTGGAAGACAGATTTTCAATGAGGTAAAATTGGGTTCAGTCTAAAACCTATCTATTTGCATGCTAATCAAACTGCTACAATATGTAAAGTTTTAAAATCACCTAAAAGAATGTCAAAAATAGCTAGGAAATTTTCTTGAGGATGCAACACATACTGGTTTCCTTGCCGTCAGACCTCTAAGGGATACCTTGCATAATTTATTATATAATACTTAAGTACTGTGAAGCTCAGACACACAACTTCAGAAAATGAATAATTTATCAATCTTTAAAAGATATTCAGGAGCATTTCGAAAGGCAAATGCTGGAATTTACCATGCAACAGAAAGAATTTTTCAACAATAAGAACATAAAAAAGTCATCATTGAGAAATCCATAGACAGGAAAAGTTAAGTGCTTGTAGTGTGATTGATGAAATGCTTTACTTTGTGTACTTGATAAAATAGAATTTTATTGACTGGCATGACTATTATATGCATGTGTCCCTTTTAATAATTTTGAATTTAGCGGACAAAATTACTTGCTATATAGTCTCATCTAACTTCTTCAAAAGCATAGTTTGCAACCCAAGTTATATTAATTTTCTAATTTATTGCTTTGTTTACATTGGTTGGGAAACATTAAAGGATAGGTTTTGACTAGAATATAGAGAAAGGTCTTGAAATAGATTTCCAGTTGGAGAGAAGAGAATGTTGAAAATGTCTGGTGTATTATCTGATGGTTTTCAGGTTATAAATGAATAAATGTGTGTTTTCTGCTTTATTTGACCAAAGAAGAGAAATTTATTTCATTTCCCTCCATCAGTTGCAGAGAAGACTGTACACTGACAGAACAGGAAATGAAGAGACATGAATATTGTTGCCCAGAGGTTATAAATTATGAACTTATTTAGTTTACCATTAGGTATTTTATTATACTTAATATAAATATATTAAACATTGACTAGTAGGCACACCCCCAACAACAGTTTTTAAACATAGCACATACATTTTACTTAGGTAAAAGAAGTCAGACTCCTGAAATTTGCCGAATGAGATGTAGAATTCTACCAGGGTGTCTAAGACTGGGCAATTTACAAAGAATAAATATTAGTGTGCTTTAATTTAGGAGACTGAAAAATTGAAAATAAAGATGACAACGTCTGACTTGGAGGGGACTTCTCATTGCATCCTTACGTGGCACGTGCAGAAAGGCAGGAGGCAAGATGGGCAATTTTGACTGCAGCATTAACTCTTCCTCCTCATCTTTTTTCACTCTGTTCTTCTATTGTTTTAAAAACTTGTGATATGTTATTAATGTATATTAATTATATAAGTTAATTGGTTTCTCTGTGATATTGAACACTTGAACATAGTGTGCAATTGTACCATCTGCTCTTCCCCTCCTCTTCTTTCTCCATTGCTCTTCACACTGACTCCTTTTACAGCCCACAGTGGTCTCTGCTCTGCTTTCAGAGTGTTCCTTTTTGGTCAGTTCTGCATAGTAGAAACATACCAACTTTCCTGTATCTAACTGATTTTCCCCAACAATACATCCTCCAGTTCCATCCATTTCTTCTGAGAAGGCTGTAATCTCATTTTTCTTCATGGTTGAATAAAGCTCCTCTGTGTGTTATGTGTATGTGTGTGCACAGGCATGTATTGTATTTATACATTTACCTGTTAGTGGATACCCGGGGTGGATACTTTCCCTAGTTATTGGAGATCCTTTCATCATGAACATCAACTCTCTCTGCTGTATGGGATGCTGATTTTATTTCCCTGTGTCTGCTAGACCCACAAGTAGTATGTGGCAGTCCATTTTGCAGTTCTTTGAGGCTTCTTCACACTACTTTACATCATAGCTGTACTGATATTCATTCCCACCTTTTCCTTTTCCTCCATATCTTCCCAGGCTTTTCTTTTAACTTAGTATTAGACTTTCTGACAGGAGTAAGATAGAATTTCAGTAGAAACTGACTTGAAGCCTTTCTGTTGTTGAAGCCATACTTACATGTGTTTTGCCACGTGTGGCAATGATGCATTAGAGATCTGGCACCAGGAAAAGTGGTGAGATCTGATCATCAGGTTTAAAAGTTCCTCTCTGTGGCTGCAGAGATCTGAATACTGGGGCAAGGAGCGGTCAGACCAGGCAGAGGCTTGTGATGAGGTCATGGGTGAAAAGTCCTATGGACTGAGTCTTGACAAACATGGCCAGATAAGAAAGTATGTCACATAGTCACCATGACGTGCTTTTTCAGTTATGAAGAAATGAAGATCATTCATTTGCATAAAATAACCAAGACTCAGAAATACAAGTATCACATACTTTCTTTCATATACAGAAATTATGATTTTTTTCCCCTTCTAAAAAAGACAGAAACAGAAGGCAACTATTTGGAAGAAGAAAGAAAACCAATGACAGAAGGATGAGAGATAAAAGAAGATAAAAAGGGGGTTGTGATAATCAAAGTATCTTATAAGCATGTTTGGAAATATTACAATGAGACCCGATACTTGGTACAATTAATGTATTCTAGAAAATTCTCAGCAAACAAAATAAAAAATAAAAAGATGATACAATAATTTATGCTTCTCCAACAAAAAAAAAGTTGTGGTAATTTATTTAATTCTACATTTAAGTTTTATTGAAGTTCTAATAACGAGCTAATGACTCAAACCAGGGAAACTCAGGGAGTAATTTGATCCCTTCACGCGTCAATTTCAGATGTGTATGTTCAGGGGATCTGTGTGCTGTCTGCTTTTTAACTACACTTGTTCTCATCTTTGTAAATCAGTATGTTTACTGAATTCTTTTCAAGGCGGACCTCAAAAGATAGTTTAGTCTGCTTAGTGACTGCCACAGAGGCATAAAGACCTGATCCCCAGTACCCAGTTAGATTTAGGCACTTTTCAAATTATGCAACCCCATCATTGGTTTGGGTGTGGGGCCAGGCAAAATTCTGGACATCACTAGACAGCCAGTCTAACTGAACAAATAAGTTCCAGGTATAATGAGAGACTCTGTCTCAAAAAGTAAAGTAGAGAGTCATTGAAGACAATTTCCCATGTTGACTTCTGGTCTCCTTGAATACACATACATATACCTGTGTGTCTATATTGACACACGGACAAATGCATACATTGCACATACATAGTTCTCCCCATGTTACCTAACATTAGCCTGCTTCTACTTCTTACCAGGCCTTGATGAATACTAAAGAGTCTTCCCATAGCAGCGTGTTACAGGGTGTGTTCTCACTAACTAGTACAAGAATGAATGGCTGTATCTGTTAAAGTCTGATATTGGAAAGATATACAAGATTTACTCTGGACTTAGTGCACAGTTTTCTCTCTCCTTGTTTGTTTCTGTACTGTCAATATTACTTTTTCTAGCATTCTCTTTTACCTTTCTAAATGTTTACTGCATACCAGGTAAAATGTGAGTCACTGGGAAAGAAGAGAATTACGTGACTAGACTTCAGGCAGCTTAACCTCCTAGGGAGCCTGGTGTGAGACCTGGATATCTGTCATTAGGATAGGAATCTGTGCAAAAGGCCTGTGTGTCCAGAGGGTGACCACTTCATAGGAAGTGACATCAGTGACGAATCTTGAAAAAAATGAAGAATGATCCCCATTGGGAGCAATGTTGGGTGGTAGCGAGTGAGATCGTGAGAGCCAGAGACATTTTTGTTTGTTTGTTTATTCTTTCAGGGAGTAAAGAAATGTACAAAGAGGAAGTGAGACAAGAAATGTGCTAATAATTTTTTGTTGTTTTTTTTTTTACTAATATGTATTGCTGAGGGAAGAAGTTGCAGTGGTGACCTGATTATAAAAAGCCTTGCAGCCTACATCAGAAAATCTTCCCTTAACTGTTTGCATGCAGGGATGTCTAACAGACTTGAAACAGAGACATAAATCCCATATTAGAAGGGGATAAACTGAATTTTAGGAAATTGTGGTAGGAGTTAGATGAGAAGTGATGAACTTTATTATGTCAATTGTTTATGATGAGAATGAAACCCAATCTTCCTAGAACTAACAGCACCAACTTTCCTTATCCATTCATTAGATAACAGATACCAAGCTTGACTTGTTTTCTGGCTCTCTTGAATACAGCAGCAAAAACATGAGTGAGCAAGGGTCTCTACAGTGGGATACAAAGTCCTTTGGGTATATGTGATATAGCTCGGTCATATAGTAGTTCTATTTCTAGTTTTTCTGGGAACCTCCAGACTTAGTTCTAACATGGATATATTAGGTTACACTCCTAATAACAGAATAAAGTTTCAACTATTCCAACATCTAAATCAGCCTTTGTTGACATCTGTATCCCTGACGATTGTCATTCTGATTTGGGTGAGAAGAAATCTTAAAATAGGTGGGTTTAATCTTCATTTCCCTGATATATAAGTATTTGAACACTTTTTAATCTGTTTTTTACTCTTGGTGTTTTTAAAAAAAAATTTAAAAATCAATGTAGTGAATTAAATACATATTGAGTCTACATATCTATCCAAAGTTCACAGCATGAAGTCTCTAACAGTTTTGATTCATGTTCAAAGATATGATTGGAAAGGAAGCCACAAAGCTGAGAACAAAGACAATGACCAGTTAAGGACACATATGAAATCTTGTGTTCTACATTTTATTTTTCAAGTATAACTATTTACCAGAGTGCTCATCTTCCTTACTGATGTTACATCATTGACTCACATTGCTTCTCTGGTACAAATAAGCTGTTGGTGTTTGATCCTGAGTTCATGAAAAGATAACAGCTTGAACTTGGTTTTAAATTCAGTTCAAGGATCAACATTCCTCAGTCTGAAATGGTACAAAGACTCATGGAAACACACATACATGCACACACACATATACACATACACCAACAAACCATATAACCATTGGGTTTTATGGCAGATAAAATACACTTTAATTATGTAGACAAAATATAGACTGAGGTTGCTGACTGACAAAATTTATTGAATTCAACAAAACAAACTTGCTGAGGAAACACCCAACTTAATAGATGAGTTGTCATTTTTAATTCTCAGTATGAGATCTCCAAAAAGTAGATACACGAGAATTCAGACAAGTATCTACATTGTAGGAGATCCCTGTCAAAATAGGCATACCATATTCAGTAGAATAGATACTGATTAGAGGGCTAGATAGAGCTGGGTAAGATGGGACCTAAAGTGACAAGAAGTCCCTGAAAATGTCTGCAGAAACAGAACACAGGTAGACATAGTTATAGTTGGCATTAAGTTGTACAGAAAGATAGGTAATGAATTCCACAAGGGTCAAGTATCTTTTTGACAAGTAGAGTTGCTGGTGCACAGGGACTTTCTGCGGTAATTGTGTGGTGAAACAATGAGTCTTATGCATACAAACTGAAAGTTCGTTACGGGAGAGGAATGACACACTCAGAAAGGCAACCCAGTACCCCTGAAAATCTATCATCTTTGTCAGGACTGAGATTCCTTGTGTAGTCCATGAAGAGATGTAGGAAGGAATCCAACTCTGTGGAGTCTAGGCCAGTTGTAGACTCATTGATCCCCACTTTCACTCTGTGGGAGAAACATTTTTTTAACTCTCATTTTTTAGGCAAAGAATCTAAGAATTTTACTTAAACAAACATACATACTGTGTACATTAAGTTTTGAAGGAGATTGACAGTAGTCCCAGTTGTGGTTAAGATTAATTTTCAACATGGCCTAATCTTGAAACACCTGGGAGGAGTGGCATGCCTCTGGGAGACTCTATTGGGTTGATTGATGGAGAGTCACCTTGAATTGTGGACGAGACCATTTCCTGGGCAGTGGAAAGGGAACTGAACTCCAGCATACATATATTAATTGCTATTTATTTTTCTTTTCTAAATATTTTAAAATAAAATATAATAACATTATTCCCCACTTCCCTTTACTCCTCCAACACTTCCCTTGCCTTCTTTTCAATTCATAGCCTTCTTTTCTATAATTGTTGATTTACACACACACACACACACCACACACACTCACACACATACACACATGTATACATATTTCAAAATATATCAATAGAACTTTCTCAGCATGTGTATTTGTATATGATTTCAATGGTGACCAATTGGGGCTGGATAGTCAGTCAGAAGCAAGATGCAGAGGACCAGCGACTGTGTAGTGTTTGGTCTCAACTTGCACATCTGTGACAGAACTCCTGTTCTCACGATAATAATGGAAAAGGGGAAAGGGGGAGAAAGTGCTGTAAAAGACAAGGACCAGAAAGCTTACAGTGGGATGGAATCTCCTAAAATGTCAGAGAAGCCTCATAAAGGGGCTGCATAAGCAAAACCCGAGGAAGGAGAACCCCACCAGACATGCTCTGTTTCTTGACTGTTGATGCCACGTGACTCTGCCTCAAGCTCCTACAGCTGTGAAGTCTATACCAAGGTGAACTGTCCCTTGGAGCTATGAGCCAAAATAAGCCATTTACTCTTAGATTGTCTTTATAGGGTATTTCTTCATAGCAATACCATGAAGATATATATGTATATATGTGTGTGTGTGTGTATGTGTGTGTGTGTATGTGTATAGATATATATAGATATAAATACACACACACACACACACACACACACACACATATATATATATATATCTTATTCATTGTTTTATTTTCTACAGCTTCAGGAATTTAAAGTCACGGAAGTCCCAAAAGATTCAATGGAAAATTCCAGAAATAAACAATTTGCAGCTTTTTGATTACATGCTGCTCTGCTTCGCACTATGAAATCTTACACCATGCTGCTCCGTCTCACCTAGAATATGAGTCAACTCTTTGTCCAGCCTTTCCAGGCTGCGTCTGCAACTCACTCATTAGTCACTCAGTAGCTGTCCTGGTTATCAGATTGACCCTTGTGGCTTTGCTGTGCTTCCATTCAAGAAACGTTTGTTTTACTTAATCATGACCTCAAAGCACAAGAGCTGTGGTGCTGCCAAGGAGATAAGCTAAAGAGAGGCACAGTATTTGCTTTTCATAAAAGTAACAAATGTATTGTGAAAGTTTCGTGTTATCCGTGGTTGTTAGCCTCTTTCTGTGCCCAATTTATCAATTTAAGGTTCTCTCTCTCTCTCTCTCTCTCTCTCTCTCTCTCTCTCTCTCTCTCTCTCTCTCACACACACACACACACACACACACACATGATAGCATAGTGTATGCAGGGTCTAATAGTAAAACATGGCTTCAGGATAATCTTTATAGATTGAAGAGGGCCACTGCATGTAAGACTATCCTCGGCACCAATCAGTACTGGGATTACCGATGTTAGGAAAGCCTTTGCTTCCACACTGGTGCTGGGTTCCCTTGGGTCCTCAAGTTTGGGCAGAAAGCATGCTTATCCCCTGAGCCATCTTTCCAATGCACTAAATAGAATTTTATTATACACTTTTTAGGCTGTATTTTGGGTTTAATTATTTAACATTTTTCCCATCGAGTACCAGGCAAATGGTGCTTCCTGAATGCCTGCTTTTCTGACTTACTTCATCCAATACAGTCAAGAGATCACTTTCTTTTCTGTATTCATTTTCACTTGCTTTCCTTTGAACAACACAGTACTGAGAAAACTGTGGTGTAGTTTACAAAGCCCCTCCTCCATAGATTAGCTCCAGGACTTTGTTGTAGGTGTTGTTTTCTAAAACTAATCCAAGCACTGCGGGTAAGAGAGAAGAATATTGAAGAGAATATGGTACTAAACACACAGAGCCATTCACTCTGCATTTGACTGCAGTGGGGAGAGATTGGTGCCCCCTCCTCCCAGTGGACGAACGACTAATTTTACACACCATGTCGCACATTCCAGCAATTTTCCCACTAGCTGGGACACTCTTGATGTAAAGAGTAAGTGGAGCCTGAAGCTTCAGTTGCACCAAAAGATTTTGGTAAAAAGTTAAAGATTTGTACTATCTTCAGAGAGATAGGATGAGGTATGCAGATTTTAGAATATAAGGCAAAGGGTATAAAAACATTAGGTCAGATATGGGTAATTGCAAGAGTATGAGAGTTTTAGAGGGAAAATATGATCATGTTTAAGAGAACTGAAATGAAATGGTGTCTGTGTTGGGGTACTGGGGTACTTGGGGGAGTGGTAACAGAGATTGGCTTATTTGTTCCATAAAGAATATTTGTAATAGTTATCATGAAAGCACCAAGAGATTCTTGAAAATGTGGTAAGCATAACAGTACAAGAACCTTTCCTGTGGTTAAAAACATTGCAATAAGTTAATGAAGGTAATAACAGCTATCAACAATGGTAACCAGTGCATCATTACTGTGTTGTTTTCCTATTGCTGTGATAAAATGTCCTGGTAACTTGAGAGTAGGTTTATTATGGCTCAAAGATCCATAGAGGTCTAACACGGAGGCAAAAGCTTGTGGCTTGTTCACACTGTGCCTGCAATCAAAACTCAGAGCAGATGAAGGCTGATGCTCTCTGCTTCCTCCAATGTAAGCAGTCTAGGACCAAAGTCCAGTAAATGGTGGCTTCTTGTAATAGGGTAAATCTCCTCACTGCAGTTAACCTAAAAAAGGTAATCTCTCATAGATGTGCCTGAAAAATTTTTTGGATGATGCTAGATCCTCTGAAGTTGACAATCAACACACTCACAATTTATCTGACCGACAATGGCTATGCTATGGAATCAATCAATGTATCCATTAGTAGAGGCTAATAAAGAAAACACGGTGCCTTAAACTATGGAATGCTATGCTGTTTTTAACTTCCATATAAGATGTGCCTTAATCTGCTTTTTTAACCAGAAATTGTGACTCTGCAGTTACTGACCTGCTTCTCTGGCAGTGGTCTGGCCACTCTGGCTGCAGCCTGATGGGAATTCTGCCCCCATAGGCACCAGCTCTGCAACTGCAGCTAATGGCAGCTTTAACTAAATCTCTATGTTCTATTTATAAATAAGACTCGAGATTAAAAGGCTGGAGAGAAAACCTTATAGCACAGAGGGGTTAAGTAGCTACTAGCTAACTTTCCCTCCTTGCTGGCACCTTCCAAAGATAGCATCCTTCAACTCATCCCTGCTCCTTCTACTGAGTCTCTTTATCACCTCCAGATGTCCTCTGGTGTTGTATCATTACTTTCTGTCAACTAGCTGCCAACTCATGACCCAAGGTTGATATTATTTAAGTCACACAAATGAAAATGCAGGCTTCACAGTGTGATCAAATATCCCCCAACAATACTGTTTTGCCACCAACAAAGGGCTCTTTTTATTTACGGCAGTATGGATGGAACTGAAGGACATTTTGATTAAAAAAATGATACAGACAAAAACAAAGGTAAATGTTTCATGTTCTAACTCAAACACAGATGCCTGCAAGTTTGGTCTTGTACAATCAGAGTGTTGAATAGCTATGACAAGGGGATGCTAAGGAATGAGAAGGAGGGAGGATCAAGAATGAAGGGAGGTTAGTTGCTAGATATCCAAAATGCAGTTATCTGGAAAACAAACTTGGTAATGTTCTACAGCACTATGAGGTGATTATATTTATGTTTTTGAGACTAGAAGAGAAGAAGTAGATTGTGAACAGAAGAAGTCATATGAACTTAAGGAGGTGAATTTGTTACCCTGATTTAATTATTAAACATTGTATATAAGTGCCAAGTTATCATATTTTGATCACAATTACATATATTTATTTGGTGTCAATGAAGATAAAACAAAAAATATAAAATGAAATACTGCATACACTTTAGCACATTTCCCACAATCCTGATACCTTTAAAACTATCTGGCAATGTCACAACAAGGATAATGACACAGCAGGTCAAGACACAGAAAACATCCATCAATGCAAGGATTTCTCATGTTGTCTCTATACAGCTATGTTCACGCCACACTTTTTTATTCTTAAACACTGTGTTAATCGCTCATAATTTTTACAATTTTGTCTCTCAGTAATGTTAAGTAAATGGAATGTTGAGAAAAAATACATGAGGGGTATATTTTCTAAATGCATATCATAGAATGTTCCCTCAGTTACCGAGAACCTTGCTGGGCCTGAGAGGTGGCTCAGCAGTTTCCACACGTGCCTAAGAACCTGAATCTAGATTCCAAGAATGTACACAAAGCCAGACACGATGGCGCACACCTATAATACCATGTATCCTATGGCAAACAGGGAGGCAGAGACCAGGTGCAGAGATGGAGGTAGTCCCTGGAAGTAACAGGCTAGCCAGACTGGGTTACATACTGGCCTACAAGGGATCTTATTCCAGAAACTAGCTGGAGGTCTGAATCAACACCTGTGTTTGTCCTCTGATCTACAGACACACACACACACTACACATACAAACACATACACACAAGAATTTTAAAAATGAATTTGTTTAGACATGATAAATAAGAAAAGCTTTTAAAAAGTCCATTCACCAACACAGTGTTCATAGCAATAGCACATTGACAGGATCGCTTGCTTTTCATCAATTCTGATTGCTTGTGAGAGTCTCACATCAGGAGAGATGTGGGTGTATGTCTCTTTAAGGTAGACAATCCTTAATGTAACTGAGTAGCAGAGGTACATGAACAATGACTGAGAAAAATAAATAAGGCAGAAGAGAAACAGCTCTGGTCAGGATTGACTTATGGCCCAGAACATCCCGTTGGCTATTTCTGCTGTTGACTCATGATGAATGGTAACACACTAGTAGAGTACTGGACCAGACAAGTAGCTGCTTGTGTCACGGAGACTACATCCATCATATGTATATTAATTGATTCATTAAAATGAGTTACATCGGTTTTTTTCTGCTAGCTGTGTTTAGACTTGTTACTAACAGAAATAAAAACACCTTGTTTTTAACTCTGGGTAGAATTGCCTTAAGCAAATGCAAGGAGTCTGGAAACTTTCCCTTAATCTTTTCACATTTTTAAATAAGTAAACAAGCATTTCTTCTTCTCCTTTGCCTTACCTGCAATGTAACGCATAGGATTTTCTGGATTTGGTTGGTTTTCTTGGAACTCTTCCAGTGTAAATGATGGTATGATTCTTAGAATTAAACAATCAACATACTATTATCTTGTGAATGTCCCAATGATAAATACTGTATTTATTTGATGTATAATGCACGTAGCATGGGTTAAACCATCTCAGGGATACACAAGGAGTGAAGAACATTTTACCCCTTAAATACTATTCATATAGTTGGCAGACAGGAAAGACATGTGAAATAATGACAGAGAAGAATAGATCAATAAATTATTTAGTGTGCTAAGGGAAGAATTAAGGTAATTATAAACCCATCTTTGAATAAAATATTGTGTCTCTGTTAGAAGTTCAACATGAACAGACAAAGAAATGCATATGAGATAATTGAAGTGCGGAAATCTCTCTCCTCAACTAAAGCTGCCTGTTTGCTTTGGACTGAGTGAGCTTCAACGAGATTCAGTGTTCATGAAAAGACTCTCCTATGGTCTGGATGTTGGAAAGCCCCTGGAAATAACATATTATCTGTTATCTAGTATACCATGTGAATGTGTTTGGGAAGAGAAGAAATGACTGGGCTTAGGATAGATATAACTCTTAATGTTCACTCCCCATAATAAGTGTACCTTGACATATATAGGATATTAAACATCTAATATTACTGTAATTAGATGAATAAAATGTGCTTCCAAAATTTCAGACTGATTGTGTGACAATGTATTATATTAATTGATGGAAAGAAAATTTCTTAGAGTTGGTTTGACTGGTTATTGTTTCCAAAATGGAAATCCTGATCACTACATCAAGCAATGGGGAAAAAGAAGCAAAAAAATGATAAACAAGAAGGGTGAAAATTAGGTGAAGAAAAAGGACTGAATGCAGATAACTGACGTTTGATACAGGGGTAAGGATGAGGAGCTAATTGTGTTTCTAGCTTTATCCCTGCCATAAATTTTCTAGCTCACTTGGTCTGCCTAATAAGCACATGAGAATCGATTTGATAGTGAAAGTGTAAAAACCGGTGGGGAACTACCCAGGTTCAGGATGGCCGTTCCAATCACATAGAGGTCCATTGAGATATAAAGACTTTGAGCCTTGTTAGTTTTTGCTGTGTGATATTTTTATTTGCGGGTTCTTTATAGTAAAGTTTTAATAAATTACAAAAGGAGAGAGATTCTCAAGCTAGATATGGTGATGCAGGCTTTGAATCCCAGCAGTAGGGAGGCAAGGGCTGGATGGCTCTTAAAATTCAAGGTCAGCCTGGTCTACAAAGCAAGTTCCAGGGTAGCCAGGGCTACACAGAGAAAGCTTGTCTTGGAGAAAAATAAAAAGAACAAAACTCTCAACATGATTCTTATACACCCCCCCCCAAAAAAAAAACTCCAGAAAATAGGACAAAGTACCTTTCTCTAAATTATGGTAAATCTGAGTACATATATTGAAGCTGGTTACATTTCTACTCAAGAAAATTATTTTTGATGTGTATAAACTGATTACTTATATATTTGTTGAAATTCACTCAAAGAAACTAAATTGTAGCAATTATTTTGGATGTTAACAACATCTGACACACATAATAAAATACATTAACAAGGCTATTTTAATAATTATCTTCATTTTAAAGTATTTACTATAAGATGAAGGTGAATTAGTTGTTCTAGATAATTAGAACTTGGTTGGACACAGATTCAAAATAAAGAATAAGGTAGTATTGGGCTTAAGGAAGAGCTTCTTGGCTTCAGAAAACTGGCATGGAACCCAACTCAAAAAAGACATTGGGTAGTCAACTTCAAAGTTGCCTTTGAATGAGCCTCACGCTGGCCAACTGTCTATGAAATTCTTTCCAACATCAAAGCAGGCAAAATGTTGCTTTCAGATAAGTCCAATTGCTGAAAGAATTGTGAGCCAAGGGCTGATATCTATGCTGGTGATCGTATCTGAAATCTTAAGAGTTTGATATGATATTCTGTATTAATCTCATGCTTACAGTTAATAAGAGTTTGAACTAAACATATTTCACTTACTTTGAGGATGTGACAGCCAAAAACTCATCAGGAGTGTGCATGCTTTTCGCTTTCCTTTACAGAGGCAGTTATTTGTACTAGTTAGTGTAGAGGTCACTGGGGATGCGGCAAAGAGTTGAACACCTCAGGATTAAACTCACTACAATTCATAGTCAAAGCATTAATTTTTATTTCCTTGGCAATATCACATAGACGATTCTTAACTATACTTACTAAATAAACATTCTCATAAAACACAGAAAAACATAGCTTAAAATACAGTTCAGAATTCTTTACACACAGAAGAAAGGAATTTACTGAAAATAGAAAGGGACATGATTTAGGAAGAAAAAGAGAACCGGTGAAGGAGGGTGGAGAACAAGAGATGGCAACACGGGTGTAAATAGGAGTAAAATACACAGACAGTCTAAACACATGAAAATGTCCCCTGAATATACAGTAATAAAAGGAAATTTTTAATAAAGATAGCTTTGGTGAAAACAATATTAAGGATTCCCTTTGTAAATTTAATGGTAGTGTTTTGGTTTTGAAAAGCATGCTATGTATTTTGGTAAAGAGATGTTACTTTATGCTGGTAGTGTGTCTATCCATTCATATGTCTGTCTAGTTAGCTATTAATCTCTACTAGTATGTGATTAAAATTAACACTGAAACTAAGTAAGGACATAGATAGTCCTACACAAGTTTATAGAGTATGAGAGGAGAAGCCGTGTGAGATTAGAAAAGGGCATCTGCTATTGTCAAAGATTTCAAGACAAGGGTAATGTTTGATTGTGGGACTCAAATTCTAAGAATAATTGTACACACACATTCATTAGTTCTTTTTTTAATTCTTGGTTTTGCTATTTAGTTGTGTGATCTTACATGAAACCCTTAACTTTTTTTCTAAAACTTTTATATCTATAATTTGTAAAAATTGCAAATTTTATTCTTGTCTACAAAGAGACATAAAACCCTGCAAAATAAAATTTATTGTTACCATGTTATTAACTGTAGTAGTAGTGATGGTGGTTGAACACAAAGCCTCTTGCATGCTAAGCAAGTGCTGTAGCATCAGGCTATCTCAGTAGTCTTTTCATTTTGGATTTTGTGGAAAGGTTTCACTAAGTTGCCCAGGTTGGTCATGAACTTGTTCCCTCCATGCCTCAGCCTCCTGAGTAGCCAGGAGGATGGATTGATTTGCATCACAAGGACTAGCTAAGCTGAATAATGTCTAGGTATCACTCAAATGTTAAAGAACGGAAGTTGCGGCAGTTGAGAACTTTCTCCAAATTTTTAGATGTCACAATGGCCAATTCGACGTCATCTCTCCTTTGTCTTTCCCCACTACCTCTTCCTTATACTACTTGTAAGACAACGGCAAGGCATAAATAAAATAAACCAGTTCTCAAAATGGGGTGTTTACTTGTATTGCATGAAGATTTATATTGAGGGTTTTTTTTGTTTTGTTTTTATTTTTTTATTTTATATATATTTTTTTGCAATGGTACAAGATTTTTCAACCAGTATAAAGCAATTTGTAGCCATCAAGCTTAGCTCCTCAGATGTATATTAGCATTCTGCCAGTGAAAAACACTGAGATAAAAACACTTTAGTATTTTTCTGTTTTGCTTTGAATCATATTAAACAATCTGTCATTTCGACCAATTACAAGTATGTTGTGTCTCAGACATATTTCTTTAGTTTATTTATAATGTTCATTCAACTCCGTTTTGAAAGACCATGCTGCTTACACCATGGCTGTCCTTCATAAATACTTGGGAGTTTAGCTATTTATTAAGCGAATGTGATTCGCAGTTAACTTTAAAGGATGTCAAACCCCTTGAGCTACGCTGAGGCTAGTGTGTATCTGACTGTAGAAGAGGCCTGCTAAGAGCACACTGTTGGTCACCTGCTGAATATCAAAACAATCATGAAAAAGGCTGAGAAGAGTGCCACTTATAAATATTTCTAAAAGGTACGAATTGCTAGCATTTATTTTGTATAAATACATTATTTTTTTTAATTTAGTTATAGCTAGTGCTTAGATAAGTATACTGATTTATTATCTAGGTTATTCTTAAGTAGGAATGTTTTCCTTAACTGTACTATTTCAAAGACAGTAAGCCTTCAAACTTTTATTTTCCTACAAATTAGCAAGGGTTTGAGTGAATTAGTTCAATCTGTCTCACAGAAAATGACCAAAATGGTTGCTTGTGAGAGCCCTTCTGTCAGTGGCCAAAAGACACCATGCTTTTCTTCATGTGGAGATGGCCTTGCATCAAAAGTAGCCTACGGATGGTGGTGATGTCTCTGCTTTCAGGGGGAAAGGTCTTTTGTCACTGGTAGTGAACTACGCTAACGGTCTGGTCATTGTACACTGGCTGAAGAAAGAGTGATGTGTACATTAAGGCCTGATGCTTATTCAGTTTAACATGGCGATGAGTAGGCACACCAAGAACTACCAAGAGCCAGAACAGATGGATTTTTTACTTTTGGATTTCATGCCTATTCTGCCATTGGTTTCCACAAGAATTGTGCCTCATTCTTAGAAATGAATCCAATTTTTTCATAATTACCTAAAGATTCTGTTATATCAACCTCATTTTAAGATTTACTGTTGGGTGAGATTACCTGTTGGTGAGAATTGAAAACCCACCTCACCAGCTCCTTCACTGTGACTGAACTTACAATGCAGATGAAGGATTTTCTGTCTATTTTTCAGAGAAAAATTAGGCAGAGCAATGTTGTAGCAAAATTATATTTCTGTTGTCACCTAATTCAGAAAAACAATTGCTTTTGCATGATGAAATATTTATATCTCCTCAGTGCAATTTGAGAAACTGCACCGAAGCCATTATTTTTCTTGTTAACCCTATGGGCTGAGGTACTGGTTGATGTAAAAAATTATTCTATTTAAGAAAGTCATAAAACCCATCTTTTTCTAGAGAGAAGCTGGTTCTTTTAGCTTTTATTCCATAGCCTATGTCTCAAATGTGTCCTTAGTAGAGTTCATACATGAATTTTTTGTAAGTCACAAAGTCTGTGGAAGTCAGTGATGTTATGGGGACCAATGTTTGAATTGCTTCCTTCCTCAAGTTTATCTCTCATTGTTTTTCCTCTGACATTTATTGCAGAACCCATAAATTACAAATAAAATTAATGTCTAGAATAAAATATATAAGTTTTATGGTTTTTTCCAAAGAGAAGCAAATTGTAAACTATCTTGATTCTTCATAAAAGGTGAGCTAGTGGAATATTTAATAAGTTAGTTGCTTTTCTTTAATTTTTGGAGAAGATGGTCATATTACTTACAGAATTTGGTGTCATTTATAGAATTGGTACTACTTTTTGGCTGCCTATGATTATACACAGAATAAAAAACTAAAAGTTTTAAGGACATTAGAGTTTATTTCATCTATCTCTTCAGTTTTATAATAAAGAGAGTTTCCAGAGTGATCGCCTTCCCAAAGTGACCCATGTGATTTTATAGCACAGGGTATATGGAAGCAAATTGGTCTATGCTTTGTATTTATAAAGCAGTGATTTCTGTTTATTTTGTGTGTGTATGTGAATGTGTACATATGTGTATGTTTGTACATGTTTATATGTTCATATGACTGCCCAGTGTCTAGCTATCCCGTGAGCTCTAGCTATCTGCCTGTCTTCACTTTCCTGTAATTGACCCCAGCGTCATGCATGCTGGGCTCTACCACTGAACCACACCTTTAACTCTCATGTAAACAACTCCACAACTTTGTTATATTGTTGAGAACTTTTATGAGTACCCAAGAGTACAATCTCTGTTCTTCACTCTTCAATACTTTTCTTCATTAACCATATCCATTATTTAACTACTATGAAGAAACTTTTATTCACAAACACCTGTGCCTGGGTTTTGATGTGTTTAACAGCTCCCTGCCATGATGGCAGGCTTAAAATCTGCAGTGTTTTGGTTAATCTTCTAGCTCTTTCTAATAAATTTGAGTTCCTGAGTTGTAAAAGGATACACTCGTGGTAAAACTCAGAGTTTTGTCTGGATTTCATTCTTTTTCTTCTCTAACTGCTCTTAAGATGCCAAACAGCTTTTCATTAAGTTTCTTAATGTTTAGTCAATAAGTTCATCATTGGACAATTTATCATGTTATTACTTCTTCAGGTGACTGACCTTTGGGACACAACTATGTGATTGTTCTTACCAATGTGATTATGAAGAAAGCATCGCAGCTGAGTACATTTGGGGAAGCATTGTGTACCATGTGAGTGTAAAAAGATTGATGTGCATGACTCTCCACCCTACCTTTACAGACAGGCCAAAGATAGGAAATAAAACTCTGCCCTCCTGGTAGCCATTCTTTTGCAGAACAACCTATTAATGCACAGAAAGGCATTTCAAATTTTGATTTGAAATGGGAATAGATTGAGGCAAGCAAACAACTGGAATTCCAAATTCATAGAGGAATGAGTATAGACTATTGGGTATGTCACAAAAATGGCCCCAAACATTTTTAAAAAAAAGTGAAGGCAAAACTACTAATCTGTTAGGCGGAAAAGTGCTTTTATGATGAACTGATTACTGCCCGACCTTCAATAGACAAGGTGTAATATTTGATTGACAGATGTGTTGATCATGATGCTGTTCAAAAGAATGAATTAATCACTCTCTGATGGTTACTGCAGAAATGAAGAATTTTTTGTAGATATACCTTCTTGTCTACAAAGGCATGTTTATTCATGTCACTTAAAATCTTAATTTGCTTCTATGTCCTCAGAGAAGGCGCTTGCCAGTGTTTACAAAATATGAGGGAGCTCAATGAAATACATCCTGTCTCTAATAATTCAGTTGCCAGATGATTCTGTATAGTAAAAGAAAAATGACTATTTAGTGGCTTTGACTCTTATTCCTGACACCTATGAATGCATTTGTACATAAGAGTGCAGACAAGGCATGAATAAAACCTTCAAGAGTCAAAACTCACCTTTTTTAAGGCAGTAAAACGCTATCCACCAAAACGTCTTACCTCTTCTAACTATCGACAATCACCGTGAAAAAATGCAAGATAATTGAAAAGCATGAATTATACATCTCCCAGCTGCACAACTCTGCAATGTGCCTTCTCACTGCCCATGCATTAGAAGGGGCCATAATCCCTCATCTACTGTGGGAAAATGTCTGTTCCTTTCTCTGTGTGCTGGATGACACCATTTAAAGAGCTTCCAATCCAGATCACATTCCCTCCTGAAACAAAGCTAGATGGGGCTCTTGATTGCTTCTACTCTCCAAAGAGCTACATGTGTAGAATAGGAGGAAAATGGAGTTTCCCATCAAGAGGAAATCCAGGAAAACTAGGCTCAATACCGGCAGAGCTTATATTTTCTTCCCAGAACCATCTCATTCCATCTTCACAAAAGTCCTGAAGTTATTACTCTGGGGTTCTGTTCCTGGGTTGAGTCAGGTGAAATGTGCAGGTGTATAACTAGGTTAAGATCTTACTCTCTCCTCTTTTACCTCTTCATTCTTGTTATCTGAGTCGCCAATTTGAAACGCACCATTACCACCCAATTACTATTTAGCAGTATACAATCACACGATTGTGTGAAGAGACAAACACAATGAAGGGCACTGGAGAAATAGGAGCCTTCATTCAGGGAACTTATCAAGCACCAAAATGATGGAGGGCTCTGTAGCTTTTGTAACAAAGTATCCTCTCAACAATTACTTTCAACTAATGATATGCTAAACTGGTCAGGAAATCAGGACTAGGAATGAATGGATCCATTGGTTCAAGTGACAGAGAGCCCAGCACACTTTTAACATTACCTCCAAAGAGTCAATCTTCTGATTATATAATTTTAATTGCACTATGTTAAAGAACATGAGTGTCCTCTCTGATTTTGCTTTATTGTTTGTTGATGTTTCATTAGGTAATGGTGTATCTCATTGCTTATGCAATTTCTCTTTTCCTTTCTTCTTTTCTTTGGTTCTCGGCTCTCACAGTAATGGGAAACAAATGGATAACTTTAGTTTATCCTAAGATTTCACCAAATGCTATAGAAAATTTATTTAAAAGATCTGCAGCCAGGATGGAGAGATGGTTCAGCCACTAAAGGTTAGGTTTAGTACAAATATAAAAATCTGCAATCATTTCTTATGTATGCTGGTAGAAAAAGTATAGGTGTGTCTTGTAAGCAGACCAAAGGAAATGGAATTACTAAATAATATTGTTCAAATGCTGAAGAATTGATTTTCAATAACTTTTAAAACATACTAACTAGAGTTTAAACATATCTAGTATTTTTTGGATGATTTTTGTAATCGTGTCATCAAATAAGGTCTTTCCTTTTTATTTTAGGGCAGTAGCTAGAGTCTGCCTTCTTGCCTGCTTTTGGAATGTGTCCTGTCATGCCATGAAACAAAATGAAAATGTTGACTTGTGTAATCTAGACCCATCGTAGTATTTTTCATAATAAACTTGTCATGACCCAATATGACAGACTTAAAAAATAACAATCATTTCTGGAAAAGTCCTCTGGTTTGAATCACTATGCATTATGCAAATGAAAAAATTTAACTCTAGGTTGAAAGGATTTAAAAATATCTCATACATTTCTCTGAGGCCTGCTCTTATTATTTCCCCAATCACTTCGTCCCACAGTAGGATGGGGACTCACATAAGGACTGACATATAAATTGACTGAGATATACACTCCTGTTAAAGGGTAGAGATTGCATGAAACCCGCAGAGAGAGAAAATAACAACTGCAGTTAACAAGCAGTGAGTTGGCTATACATACCAGCAAGAAGAGTTTTGTGATATAACTTCTTAAAATTTCATCATGTCTATCAATAAAAAAACAATAAAATTTTATTGATCCACTTATGGAGTATCTTGAAACTATTATGAAGAGTTGAATTAGTTCTGTGTAGAGAAGAAAGCTCATGTGTTTAATTAAAAAGATTTTATTATACGCTCTAAGTAATGATCAATTAAAGAAACATTAAGTATACATGTTTGTGTATGCTTAGAAAATGTTATGAACAAAATTTAAATGGAAAATTTAGACTTTTAATCTTTCTCTTTCAAGATAGGGTTTCAGGACTTTTGAAAGTACCCTCTAAAATTATTTATTCATCATTGTGTGGGCATGAGGATTTGTGCACCACATATGCACATGTGCTTGCCCATGTAATTGAAAATGCAGGTGTTTGTTGGCCACCATGTGGCTAACCTTTGTCTTCTTTAGAGCAGTAAGTAAGCAGTCTGAACCCCCAAGTCTTCTCTATAAACCACCCCTTGCCTGTATGTACAATTTTTAAGTAATTGTTTAAAACTCAGAATGAAAACTTTTTCTAGGACAGCTATGTGATTATGTGAAAATGTTATCCTGGAATAGTGCCCTCTTATCGTGGGTTCAGTTAAGTCCAGTTGGCAGGTTTCTAGAACCCCCTTAAGGTGGTTTCTTCACCCATCAATAGAATAATACTAACACTGGCAGTTGATGTAATAACTAGTAATATTATCTTGGATTTCTGCCCAGTACATTGAAGTAAATTTATTTCTTGATACTCATATTTGCATTCTGAACACCTAGCATTAGACCTAAAGTGTGTTTTTTAAAAAGAAAAAAAATAAACATTGAATCCTGAAGTCTGGTGAATTAAATCTCCCCCCTAGATTAGAAACAGAATTGCTATATATATAATAATTAGAGAAGCTGAAACCATGCTTTACCAAGTGTGGGTCATTATAACTCAGTTATGACATGTCTGCTCAAAAGGCACTGGCCTTATAGGCTTGACTTTCCTGGTGATACTTGAGAAGGTTATGGAAATGAGCAAGGGGGGCCTAGGTGAGAAAGTAGTATACTAGGGGCAAGTTTTTATGGGCTATTCTCATTTTTTTATATCTCCCTCCCATATGTCTATTTCTGTCTCCATATCTCTCTGTGTATGTCTAGAGGAAGAGAACTCATAGAATGAATCTATCTATCTATCTATCTATCTATCTATCTATCTATCTATCTATCTATCTATCTATAGAAAGGGGATCTATTAAAATGGCTCACAGGTTGTGGTCCAGCTACTCCAACAATGTCTGTCTACTAACATAAGGTCCAAGAATCCAGTAGTTGTTCAGTCCCATAAGGCTGTACGTCTCATCTACTCTTCAGTATATGCTGGGATTTTGAAGACATAAGCTCTAATGCCAGTGAAGGAATGAATTTCCCAACAAGAGTGACACCAAGCCGACAGAGAACAAGTGTCCTTCTTCCATGTCCTTTATATAGACTGCTAGCAGAAAATATGGGCCAGATTAAAGATGGATTTTCCCACCTCAAAACATCTTGATTAAGAGTGGGTCTTCCCACTTCAAATGATTTAATTAAGAAAAAAAATCAACACAGGTGTACTCAGACCCTTGAGATTTAATCTCTCTCTCTCTCTCTCTCTCTCTCTCTCTCTCTCTCTCTCTCTCTCTCTCTCTCTCTCCCTCTCCCCCTCCCTCCCTCCCCCCTCTCTCTTCCTCCCTCTCTCCCTCCTTTGCTCCCTCCCTCCCTTCCTCCCTCCCTCCCTCCCAATAGTGATGTACCCAGACACTTCAGTTTTAGCCAATACCAGAAGTAGTCAAGGTGCTAAACAAATCTCCTCTTCTCTTCTCTTCTCTTCTCTTCTCTTCTCTTCTCTTCTCTTCTCTTCTCTTCTCTTCTCTTCTCTCTTCTCTCTTCCCCTCCTCTCCCCTCCTCTCTCCCTCCCTCCTTTCCCTCCCTCTTTCCCTCCCTCCCAATAATGATACATGATGCAAGCAAAGCTATCTCACCACACCTTCTCCATGGTGAACATCTGAAGCAAACAACCAAACAAATCCTTCCTCTTTTTGTGTGTTTTGGGACACTGACACCGTGTACCTGGTATAGGTGGTTTTCATTCTGTTGTCTTCTACTTTTTTAAAGGTCCAAAGTCATGAGATGATAAAAACTCAAAAAGAGATCTAAGAAAAAGGGAAAGAAGGTACTTTTGAGTTTAAAGTTAAGCTAAGAGAGAAGGGCTTAGCAGAAGCTAAAACCTGTTGCTAAAGTGTATAGATCATGTGTGGCCATGGACTAAGGCAGACAGAATAAAAAAGTTGAATCATATCACATGGTTATAATAAAAATAAACTTGAAAGTGACAATAAAAACAAGGAAACTTTATACATTTCAGTGCTAAACTATAAAATATTTTAAGTTGTAAGTTAAAAGTAATTCTCAAAAAATTTGTAAAACATTTTTAGTTAAATTACATAAAATGCACAGGGCACATTTATTGGATAATATAAAAAATTTTTAGAAATAATTAACCTTTAAAGATTAAAATAAATCTACTAAATTAGAAAATATCATTAGATTAAATATAAAGACAATAGAAAAATATCAATTAGTGAGGTAGAAAATAAAAATATTAGAAAACAACCAAACAGTTTTTCTTTACATGTATATTAGAAAACTCAAAATTCCAAGCTTGATATTCCAATAGAAATATTCTATATCTCCCTCCAAACATTATCTAAAATCATTTAATATGTTAACTAAAATTCATTTGATAAGAAGAATAGACAAAGTAGAGGTAGAAAGAAAGAATGAAAACAAAGAATGGCTATTATCAAGACTTGCTGAGCTAGTCATTACGTGAAGTGGAATGGTGGTGGAATAAGGATATACAAACTCACAGAAATACCTAGTAATAAACCCAAATATACCTAGAAAACCCACACACACTGACAAGATCACCAGTGGATTATGGATTTGTATTTATGCCCTTGTTTGTTCTGCAGGCCCTGGTATGAGGTTTTTTTTAAAGCAGAATATTAACTGTATTTTTTATATGTTTATATTTCACATAAGTTAGAAAGATCATATTGATCTGAATTTTTTGGGCAAAGAAGGATCTTTGTTTTTCAAATGTATCCTTGATTTGTTGTGTGCTAACTAGATCTTCTTTTCAAGAGCATGTGGCATGGGAAGGAATGACAATGAGTCATTGTATGCACATGTTATGTGTCTTCCCTTACTTAAATCAGTGTCCTCCTTATTTTTTGGCATCAGGTTAAAAATATCAAGTAAACAGGCCAATAGCAAGGCCGGGGAGATGGCCCAGAGAGCAGAAGATCTTGAGTTCCATCCCTAGGTCCTCTGTAGAAAAGAGCCAGGCATGGAAACCCATGGTTGTGACCCCAGCGAGAAAGGGGGAGAGAGCAGCAGACTCTTGGCATTTGCTGGTCAGCTTCTGCCTCTATCTCCAATAACAAACAAACACACAAACAGATGGGTAGATAAATAGGCAAAGAGAAGGAAGGGGAAAAGGATGTTCTCTTGAGGTAGAGTTCTGAAATTGTCCTCTGACCTTCTTTCAGGCATGCAGATATTCATAAACACACACATGCCACAGAAACACACACACACACACACACACACATACATACACACTCCACACATCAAGGAAAGAGTATCTTTCTTCTCATATCTTCTACTTAGCTGGAGATTCTGAGACCTGCTGGAAGTGATGCCGTTGAGAAAAGCATGGCACAGCTAATCCTTTCTCCTCCTTTTTGTCGATCTCAAGCATTAGTTTGCATGTGTGACAATTTCTTACACATTTGTCATGGGTATGACCCAATCTAGAATGGTTTTAAGACATCAAAGTGCAAGATACTTTTCTTCTAAAACTACTTCCCTCGGAGATCACTTAAAGATAGCTCAATCTAAGGGGCTAATGGAGTGAACTTTTTCATGGGCTGCCATGAGGACCTCAGCATTTATACTTTCAAGACATCCGTAAAAAGTCCTTTGCACATGCAGCAGGGTGACTAAGGTTTTTCTTAGCACAGATATGAAAAGAAGGGAGATTCTTCCTAGTAAGGGAATCTCTTGACTGCTGAGCCTGGAAACTGATGGATTAGATCATTAGGTAAAATGTCTCTATAAGTAAGATTTGCCAAGTTTCTAATGTTACTAATCTTTAGCGCACCGTAAAACTTGCAGTAAATTTACATGGAGCAATTATTTTGAGTACAGGCAAGAAAACCTCATTACTCAGAGTTATTACTAATAATCACCATCATTAACATTACTGGCAAGAGGGCAGTAATATGGCAAGTTATACTGGGTTAGTACCACAGACAGAAAACAGAAAAACCCTCCCCTGAGGGCCTGTAGTCAGGGTACAATTTGCATAGGCAGCCTGCAATAACAAGCTGTTTGTTAGAAGGTTTGGGGCTCCCGTGTGGCCACTCTTCAAAGGGAGAGAATTTCTCATGGATTTAACTGTTGCTGCTTCTACAACCTCTGGAGTTCAGCTAAGTGTGGATGCGTTTGCTGTTTTTACTCTAAAGGTTGCTTAACTTCAGTGCAATCTCATCTTCATATCAATATGGGACAACTTCACAGGTACTTTAAGGAAAACACATTATTGAGAGAAAAATGGGACACACGAGTTAGCTTTGCTTACAAACAAGAAAAGCTGCAGCATTCCAGGCAACGGTATATTAAGAAAATCTTATGAGAATAGATGCGTTAATATAAACTTCACGAGGAAACTCTATCTAAATAAAGTAGTTAGATGTAGTTAATGCCAGTCACATCGAAAAGACGATTGTCCTGTGGTTTGACAAGACTGTCGAGCACAATAGAAACTGACTTTTCGTGCCTACTGTCAATAGATGATACACTTGACTCAAACTATAATAAAAGCATATTTTTCTGTGGAGTCAATTTTGTCACCGATTAAGGCTTGATAGAGCTGTTTATCATGGTGGTGGGATTTCTAGTTTGCTTGCGTGCACCCAATTTTAAACCTCGAAGGACTTTACACAAGTCCTGAGAGTTTGCTCACATGTAAGGGGACTTCGGTTTTGACATGGCAGCACGTACATGATTGGCTGAAGGAAAAGTAATGTACTAAATGCAAAGATGCTGAACTGAGATTAAAACCACCAAAGGCTAGAAGCTTCTCTGTGCTTGATAAACATCTCTGAAAGCATCCTTAAGAGAACAAATGCCGACGTCAGAAAGATGGCTTTGATAAAATACAAAAATGTTAAAACCAATTTGTGGGCTAATTTCAAAGAATTGTTCTGTGAGCTAAGAGAATTATCTAAAATCTCTTACTTATTTGATAATACATTTAGAAATACAGTTGCTTCATAAAAATATATATAAGAAACGCTTTCAGAATATATATACATACACACACACACACACACACACACACACACACAAATTTTTGTTGACAGATATTTGAGTTCTCTCCTATTGAGACTCAAATTTCTAGGCAGCTAATCAGATAAATAGACTAAAAATAAATATGTGTTATAAAAAAATCCTTATTTCTATAGAAAGTCTTTTGAAGAACAAGTCTAATATTGTAAAATATGAGATGAAAAATTATTCACTATATTTTCCTTCACAGATATAATATTCATAGAGAGAACACTCGTCTTTCTTTCCTTTAGGATTTTCATTGTTGGGAGTAAGCTGTTCAATTATTTTATTATTGGTACTGATATTAGTAACATATTCTCCTGTGTTTATGATACTGGTGGTACTGTGGTGTTATCTATGTACCTTACACTACTTATATTGTTTTTGAATACTCATTTAGATTTCAGTCTTAAAAAAAGATGGAGCAGAGCTTAGTATCTTGTTGGAGAGGTAATGGTTGTGTCCCCGTGTTATAACTTTATGAAGAAAAATGTTGGTTTAATAATAAGGCTGTTCCCATCAGTGTTAAGTTCAGGCCATTCAGGAGAGTTCTGTGCAGATAAGAAACCAATCATTCCTTGCCATCATTGGTTTCTAGAAAGAGCTTTCTTTAGTAAGATCACCTAAGAGGAAGTACGGGGCAGTGAGATTTATAAGATTGTTAGACTGAACTTGGATACAGGTCGACCTTAGAATCAACCAAAGCTTATCCTTGGGAACTGATCACTCTCTTATTTTTTGTCTGTATCATTAACTTCTTAGTGAACGTTATAAAAATAGGAACTCAACATTTTGGGTCAATCTCAGTTCTCTGCTCCTCCTTTCTCCATTAGAGTGATAACTTAAAGATCCTAAAAAAAGAGTGTTAGTCCAAGACTTCTAATGCTTTGTAAGAGAAAACAAGTGGTATTCAGATGTATCCCTGGTCCAGTTACGTTCCATTTTCACCAAGAATAACAGAAATACTGTGAAATATCTGATTTCTAGTACCTTCAAAATTTTAATGAAGTATTTAGAGCTGCTGTATGTGCATGTGTATGTGTGTGTATATATTGTGTGTTATGTATGTGTGTGACGTTAGGAAGAACTTTATACCTGAATTTGTACAGTTCATAGAGGGCATATTGTTTAAATCATAATGTGTGGAATATTGATAACATTGATTTGAAATAACTAAAAACATAATTTGTGTTAAGTCAGATTCAATGTTACATATTTACTATAAAATCAAAAACTTTAGCAAAAATTTGAACATATAAGAATTATATCCACTAATAATTTTTTTTAGTACATGGGAGGTACTAGTTCTTTGATTGGCAGAGTGTCCTAGTACTCTGAGTAGAACACAAATATTATTTTTAAAAAGAGATAAAGGACTCTTAAGTCAGAAAAGAATGAGATGACATGAATCATAAAATCAACTTTCTAACATTATTACTTTTTATGAAAACAATGTCATAGACTTAGAAACAAACATGTCATTTGCACAATTTCTGTAACTGGCAATGCTTCAGTTGTTAGCTAGCCCCATAATCAATATTTATTTTTCAGGGTCAGTGGACAGTTTGGGCTTGATTTGGGGTCTTTCTTTTTAGTGCATAAATACACACAATAAGGCATTGCATTCCTTCTGCTTTTCTCTGTTGTCCTTAAGTTAAACCCAGACAACATGTGCTTAGGAAGCTTGTGCTCTGCCTCTGAGCCTCAGCCCAAGACTCTGAAATCAAGACTTTTTTTTGGTGGACAATTATCTCAGATGTAGATATCCATGCTTGGGCACCAGAAACAACATGTTTCAGAGGATGAAATTCCATTTTCTTGAGAGAATGGCACTCAATGTAGGTCTGTCTCTATGATGTACAAATGTTTTTGCCAAAGCACACAGACAATATGACAAGAGTAAAGTTAAATGTTTCAATAATAATAAGAGTGTGAAACACTTGTGAAGTAGTCGTATGATTCAACAAAACTCAAATTATCTAGGTAAATAAATTTATGTGTTTTATTTCATAACTTTAATAAAACTATATCCATGCAATATAGAGTAGACTGTATTACTTATTGTTTTCTGTTGACTCTCATTAGAGTCCAATTGAAAACTTTAAGGACCTAGGATCTTTCTCCCTTTGTGTTAGTGATTATATTTAAGCTATGGCCTTACTTAATGTTATATACGACATGTATAGTGTATATATACATATATACAGTATTTAAAGGTAATATATTTGTATAAATATAAATTTATAAATAAGTAAATCATATTGAAATATAATTAAGACATTTAAGGTTGGAAAGCTGTCAGGTTTCCCCTCCCCATGCACATGAATTTATAGACATTCCAGTTTCATGTGCTTCCTCTCCATTTGTGCAAAGCTCCAACAGTTATCCCTTTCTCAATCTTTTCTAACCTCTTCCTCACTACCAGTTAGTTTACAGATCTTCTTGAGTTTTGCTTTATGTAGAAATTTCTTCCTTGTGAGAAGAACTGTGCACAACCACACCACACCATTGCATTTCCTCACTTCCTGCCTTCCTTCTTTTGTCATTTTCTTGTTTTATTTATTGTATGAATTACAGACTTGAAAAATGATCAGTTCTTAGATTGCTGCATTTTTGGTGATGCCATTCCCTATTATTCCATAAATGACCTTTTACTCTTTTCTAGTTCTGACTATCTGAATATTCCCATTACTCACATTTCTATTGCACAAACATTCCTTGGGGTTTTGAAAGATTCTACAAAGATCAAGGAGAAACATTAAGTATTTGGTAGTCTTATCTTCATTTAAAGTTAAGTTTAAGATGAGCAATGCTCAGAATGAATTGTGGTTCCCCCCACTCCCAAATTCTTGTACTACTGTTAAAATAGGCACATGGTTTAGTTTCCCATTAGGAGATTATTTAAGATTGTTTATCTTGTACCAAGGGCTGTTAAAATAACATTGCCCAGTGATTAAATTCTTCAGTAGCCCAAGGATTAGGGTGTAATAGCTTTTTAAAGTAATGTTGGGTGTTTCATTGTTGTTTACGTCCTTGAAGTATGCAAGTTTATAGTATTCTATCTACTGTGCTCGTGTTCCCGACTGTGTACTTTTAATAAACTTCTAAACAATTTTTATTTGTCTGTTAATATCATAAGCTACCAGCTTCCATAGCCTCCTATTTTATCACCTGAATGTTATTTAACCTGCTGAAAGCTAAGTTTCCAAATCTTCAAAAACTGAAGACACTGATAAAAGCCTACAGTTATTACGGAGCTTAAATGAAAGTAGTTGCCTTCATATAGTTTACAGTAGTTGAAAATTAGTCATGGATCATGGGCCAAAGAGTATTTAACAATGCAAAATATGTTCTTATGTTACTAAAGATGAAAAGAGAGAACATAAGGAGAAGATAAGGAAGAACGAGACAAATTACCTGTTGTATTCTGGCTGTTCTGGGCCATGCTTTTTGGCTTTCTTTAGCACGGTTTCCTTCATGGAAAAGTATTTCTAATTCAGTTGTGTGTGTGTGTGTGTGTGTGTGTGTGTGTGTATGTGTGTGTGTGTATGTGTTTGTGTGTGTGTGTGTGTGTGTGTGTGTGTGAGAGAGAGAGAGAGAGAGAGAGAGAGAGAGAGAGAGAGAGAGAGAGAGAGAGAGAGCGGGAGGGAGAGATACCTATGTTTGGAGACCAGAGGGTAATCTAGGATGTCATTCATTCATCAGACTTTTTCTATTTTTTGTATTCTTTTGTGGTTTTATAGATTAGGCTGACTGACCAGCAAGCCCTGGAAGTCTTCCTGTCTATGGTTCCTCTTTACTGGAATTACAAACGTGTACCATCATGCCAAGTTTTGTAATGTGGGCTTTTTCTATGCTGTGGATCAGGACTCACTAGAAATAGAATAATTTAGTCGATAATTACTAGGACTTTTTTTTAAGTAAATGAAGTATTAAACTTCATGGTGTTAAATAATTCTGTGGTGTGTGTGCATGTCATTTCACAGTGATCAAAAAACCCAATGTTATTTTCTTGAATATAATAGGGAGGATCACAGAAACATGCTATGCAGTCATGGTGAGCAGAATCTGTAGTGAGTGAGCATCTTGGATAGCTTCCCAATCAGTCAGGATCATTGAACAACAGATCTTACATTTGAAGTTAGTCCAAATTTACAAGTTACAGAGTACTATCCAAACACACCGATGTCACTCTTACAATGGTAAGATAAACTTATCATGACTTTTCCTTCTCCTCACTTGTCTCTAGATGTATTTAATGTGTGTGGTCATCTTAGAAGAGGCAAAGAGATATTAAGATTCACAAATTAACACATTGAATTATTCATTGAGTTTCAACTCTACTATTTTAGAGTGAATTCATGGATGGTTATTTCTCTGCTTTCTGATGATTGCCAGTTGTCAAAGCTTTCTCTTTATTTATTTTTTACAGTAAATAAATGAGAGTTTTGAAAAGTGTGAGACTCAAAATTCTGTGAAAGAGTGGGTTCAGTTCTTTCAATAACCAGTGTCCGAACCTTAGAATGATTACATAGACTTTCTGAACTCTTACCTTTCTTTTATATAAATAATCCTATAAATAATCATAGTAAGCATGAAAGACACTCAAAGGTACAAATAATTATCACATTGCTCATACATTTTAAAATTTTATTTTTATATTTGATTATAGAATTAAGATGTATTACATGGTATATATTTGTTCTCAGATTATGAGGCAAGATGGAGGAATACTTTCTAACCTAAACTTTCTTGTTATTCTTGATTTTGCCTTCCATTGCACTTTCCCCCTAGAAACTTCATCAGATTTCACATCAGACAATGTGTGAGCAGATTTTATATTAACCTTTGCTGGTAGTAAAATTGTTGTAAAATTCTGAAGTAAAGGATAAACAAGGTTTTGTGTGTGCAGTTTTAGCTCCTCCTAGCCACATTTCTGGTTCCAGAATCCTATTGTATCTGTTTCTAGGTACATCTTTGGGCTACTTTCTTATTGTTTTTTTCCATGTTTTTCATACGTTAAGATCACATGCGGTCTTTCTAAAAGCTATAGTAATTATTTCCAAAAATACCCGTATTTCTGGTCTAGACTCATTATTACCCCTGTACCTGATTCTATCTGCAGTAGTTAGTCTTCCCAACTACCCTGTTGTATGCTGGTGATATGTGTTTTTTTCTGTATATAAAAATATTGCTGTTTTATCGGGGCAGTAGTGGCACAGACCTTTAATCCCAGCACTCAGGAGGCAGAGGCAGGCAGATCTCTGTGTGTTTGAGGCCAGTCTGGTCTAAAAGAGCTAGTTCCAGGACAGGACCCAAAGCTACAGAGAAACCCTGTCTCAAAAATACCAAAAAAATCTGTCTGTTTAGCACCTGATATACATAAAATAATCTGTGTCTTCCAGTACTATATATGTTAACTATAATGTTAGCTCTAGCAATTAAAAATGCTGCTCTCTTTAAACCATATCATGTTTCCTTTATCCACTTTGTAGGTTTGAAGTAATTTTTTTAAAATTCCCCACAAGCCTACTAAAGACAGGGGTCAAGTATGTTTCTTGAGTGTACTAAACTTTCAATAAAGAAATGTAGTGATTTTGGATAGTCTGCTTTCCTGATGACTATCCACAAGTAAGAGTGTAATTGGAGTGCTTTGGGAACCTTTTGAAGTATAGCATATATTGCTCTTGAATTCATTATATAACCTGTAGAAAGAACTTTCCTATCTTGGAGCTTCTCAGTCACAAACACCCAGCAGCCTCTTCCCAAATTATCACAAAGAGGCTTAATATTATTTATAAATGCTTAACCAATAGCTCAGGCTTATTATTAACCATATCTTAAAATTTAAGTTAACCCATACTCTTTATTTATGCTCTTCTACATGGTGGTACCTTTTCTCAGTACTACCTGCCCATTTTTCTCTCTCTGTGTCTTACTGGTGCCTCTGACTCCACCCTTCTCCTTCCCATCATCCTTTGTTTGGTCACTCTACTAATACTTGTGACTTTTGTGCCTGGCTACTGGCCGATCAGCATTTTATTAAATCAATTCAAGTAACAAATCTTTACAGTGTACAAAGAGAATTATTCCACAGCAATAAGTCAGGTTGGTATTAAAACTCTTGATCTTTCTACCTCAACTTCCTTAATGCTGGAATGTTGCACTCACCAACATTACAAAAGTATTTTAAGTCAAAAATTTACCTGGAGAAAGTACAATAAAATCATTGGAATTAGAAGTTATATGTTCTTAATTTTTGAAAATTAAATACTGGCATGGTACAGTTGACATATTTCAACCTTGAACTAGTTATGAGATTATGCAAGAGAATCACTTAGACATTTAATTGATGTTGTCTCTAAGTATGTTTAATGCCAACATCCCAGTGAAAACTTTTGTTTTTAGACATTGTCACAAAAGGTATTTTGTGACTTTTTGGGACTTTTAGAAGAGTGCTTCATTCTCAGGACAAGACTGGTGATGTGAATTGTCCTGTGTTGATCCATGTTTTGTTCTGTAGAATAGAATTCACTGTAACAATATCACCTAGGAATATAGGTGAATAACTGCCCTATTATGGTCTTAATTGGAAATAGAAGGTGCATTTGAATATTTGGATATAATGATAAAAAAACAATTGAAAAGAAATTATCATCACATTGACATATTTCTATAGCAGTGGCCCTTGATTATCCTAAAGTTATATGTTGTTCTTAATAGTGTTTAAATATATATCCATGATATAAGACACGACTGTGCTCACCTAAAGTTTGTTTCCCTTATCTTCTTAACCATGACTATTTGGCTAATTAAACTTTAATTGTATTTCTATTTTCAGGGTATAAAAATAATTTCAGATTATTACACTACACATTTAGTTACAATTAAAGAAGAGTGAATGATTATGCATGTAAAATACCTTTACAGCTGTCTCTCTAACACACACTTTCTTGACCCTATTCATAGCTATAGAGCTAATTTGAATATGTGTCATAAATGATAATTGCTTTATTCTCTAAAGTTTAGTTTTACTCTATATTCTTTGTAATTAAATAAAAAGGAAGACTTGATATTTTTACTCTTGATGTTGCTTTCCAAAAGATGACTTTCATTTTGCAAATTAGAACCTCATCAATGCAACTGGTCACCAGAAATGAGGTTCAACTGTGTTTTAATGGAAATGAGGTGGCACAATGTAAGAAATAGTAAATAAATGCAATTAAGTGACACATCCTTATTTGGGGGGAGTCTTATGGATATTATATTACTTAATCAAATTAAAGAAAGATTATACTGCAATTTATTAATTTCTGAGAATATAAATAATAATCACGATATGTTCAATTTTCCGGAATGGGGAAAATCAAATTATTTATGTATCTGAATAAAATAATTTTACATATAAACCTTAACCACCCCTATAATTATGAAGTGCCTTGTACTCAAATCACTGCAGGATCTACAGTAAAGTCAATGGATTGACTTTATAGGTAATAACAGTGTAGACAGGGGATATTTTGGTCCACGCTGCCTTCACATTTGTAGTTTTCTTTTTTATTTTTGGTTCTTTGTCTTTTATATTTTATTGATTTTGTTGAGTTATACTTTTTCTCTGTTTCCCTCCCTTTCTCTACCGTCCCCTTCAGTCCTCTCCCATGGTCTCCATGCTTTCAGTTTACTCAGGAGACCTTGTCTTTTTCTACTTTCCATGTAGATTAGATCCATGTATGTCTTTCTTAAGGTTCTCATTGTTGTCTAGGTTCTCTGAGATTGTGAATTATAGGCTGGTTTTCTTTACTTTATGTCTAAAAGCCACTTATGAATATATATGATATTTGCCTTTCTGGGTCTAGTTTTCTTAATGCAGAAGAATACTGAATCCATTCATTTCCTGAAATGTATGTGTTTTAATGTATACTTTTATTATTAGCATACATTCAAATAAAAGTATGAGCTTTATTATTTGAAAAAAAAATCAAAGTTCAGTCAAAGGGTATGTATAAATCCTCCAATATAGAGACATCAAACAAATGAAAGACATTGATAATGTTATATCCCAATGAAAAGGATGCAATTAGAATAACAAATGTAAGTTTTTAAAATAAAAGTCAGAATTTGTACAGAAAGAAATAAATATCAAAGTATCAAAGAAAGGACACTATTTGCTAACCAAACAACCTATAACTTGAAAACTTTTTATTAACATAGAAACAATATATATTAAATAAAAAATAGAAAAATCCTTAAATACAAATTGGAATCGCAGTGTAGTAGAATGGTTATGTCTATCTATCTATCTATCTATCTATCTATCTATCTATCTATCTATCTATCATCACAGAAACTGATAGACCACAAAAAGCTAACACTGATTGAAAATAAAGGATATTTTTGACAGTCTCACTACAAAAATTTTCTACAATACACAAAATAGGATTCTTTAAGTTAAAAATAACTTATTATAACCCACTGTCTTTATCAACAGTGCCATAGAATTGTAAATCAATAACAAATGTTTACTTTTCTACCCAAAACATTTTTTTTTTTACAAAAGACACTCTTTCCTACATTATCTAATGTTTTGTTGACAATGAAAACAGAAGGATTTTTGTACAACATTATGCTGATATGACAAAAATAATCCTTGCTGGAGCTGTGAAATGAAGTCATATTAGACTCAGAGAGTGATTTATAATTTTAATTGCATTCAAGATAAAAAGATAAGAAAAATATGATGTATATGTTACATTTGAAAAACTGTGGTAAGGAAAAAAAACCCAAACTGAGTAAAAGCAAAATTAGAGTAGAAATCAGTAAAAGAGTAAAAGAAAAATAATCATGAGAATTAAAACAAATACAAAAGCACTCTCTTGGGGGAAATGTGGCAAGTGAAGCCCAAAGAGTTTCCCAAGATCAAATGTAATATGTCTTTCTTTGGACCTCCTGCCCCCAAGCAATGACATAGAGACCTTTTATTAATTATGAAAGCTTGGTCTTAGCTTGGGTTTCTTCCAAACTAGCTCTTAAAACTTAAATTAGCTTGTTTATATTCATCTAAATTCTGCCATGTGGTTTGTTACCTCTCCTCAGTATTGTATATCCGACTTCCTCAGCAACGACTCGTGAATCTACCACGTCAGAGTCTTTCCCAGAGTTCCTATCTCTGCTCCGATGTTCCACTCATGTATTCTTTCATTCCTATCTATTGACCATTCAGCTCCTTCTTAAGCCAATCAGAAGATGTCTTAGGCAGGTGAGGTAAAACAGTCATACATCTTCACACAGTATACAGAAAGATTATCCAGACAAACAAAGAGGAAAGGCACAAAAGTATTCAGAAAATATTTATTAAGCAAAGAAACAAGGCAATCTATGATCAAAATAATGCTTTATGTTAAAAGTAGTTTACAGAAAATTGGGCTTAACGAGGAAGAAAGGGGGCTAAGTATCTAAGATCTAGGTAACTACTGAAGGAGATAAAGCAGAGGTGTGTCAGTGGTTAAGAATTCTTGCCACTCTGGCTGACAATATGAGCTTATTTGCAGCACCTACATCAGGTGGCTCATCAGTGCCTCCAGCTGCAGCTCCAGCACATTGACACCCTCATCTGGCATAGGTGGGCACTTGCTCTCCTGCCTGCTCAGAATGCCAGTGTTATCTTAAGCTCTTCAATCTGCAGAATTTCTCAACTTATATTTTGATACTGAAATTTCTCCATTTTCTAGTGTTTCCTTATAAACTCATCTTCTGTATGAATTACTTTCCATTAGTTACTGAACTGTTATTAAAAGAATCTAACAGATTCAATAAGATGATTGTGAGACACGCTCATTGTACAGATAGTCTATCTTGCATTGGAAATCACTGTTGGAACTTTGACATTTTGAGCTAGAAATGTTCATGACTGAAGATATTCTGACTCTTCTTCCTCCCTCTTATTTTTCATTTTAATAGAATAAAACCAATAATAACAGTGAGTTGCTGAATCAAAGACATAAAAAATGGAGATCAGTTCTGTTCTTCTCATGCTAAATGCTTGTCTTCAGTATTCAAAATTCAACCCAATGGCCCCTAGACATTTTGTCAGCTATAAAACTGAATTCCTTTTATAGATGTGATGCTTTATTCCCATTCTATGATTTCTAGAAATTTCCTTTATTGCTTTTCAACTATATGATTTGCTTTTATGTATGCAAAAATACATATTAATTCAGTCATGTTAGCGGATGTTCATGAAGGACTAGTGTGCATCCCCATGTGTTTGCAATGTTGGAGGGATTTCTAGATGTCTTCCTTTACCTCTGAGTTTAAGAACCAGCAATGTGACTCCTTCATCTTACATTACTTTGTCTGAGAAAGACCTCAGATGGGAAACTCTTAATTTCACAACTACTATTTCCATTTCGTCTCAAAACTTTGAAAGACACTAAGATTCAAAGTTAGGATTCTTATGTCAATGTGAGGATGAACTAGGAGGACCTTCTGCTCAGTAGAATAAACATACAAAAACAAATGTTGCATAAACTCTCACATCTGAAATCTAAACACACACACCCACACCCACAATATGTGACGTGATGACAGCTAATTCACTTGAAGTAATCATTTCACAACGTAAGAATCATCACATTACTATTATCCTCTACAGTAAATAAAATGTCAATTATACCTTGCATGAAGAAAACATCTTTTAATTTTAGACTGTAAAACCAAAGGTTTGGCATTTCTCTAACTAACCATTCTATCAATACTTTATGTGTGAAATTAGTATAGTTTTGTTAGTTTATTTATGCAGATTCTCCGTGGTTCGTTTAGGACTGCTCTAGATTTTAAATTCTCTCTGTGAGCTGATGAACTTAACTTATCCATCAATTAGGCTGAGTTAGCTAATACATTAAATCCGAAATGAGATTGTTTGGGTTGTTAAAACTGACTTTACACTGTCCAGATGATCACCCAAGCCTCAGAATTATTGACAGTTTAGATCTGAGTTTATGATAATAAAATATTTGATTGCCTATTTCTGAGAGCTTAAAGCCCTGACTTATCTGCATAGATAGGCATCAGATGCTATCTTGTTTATTCATCTCACAGGTCAGTTCTAGCCAATCTGCATTGATCATGAGCTTCAAGAAAATAAAAAGGTTAGGGAAAAGGATGCCTTGATTATCTCCTCAAATTGTACAGAAATATTTAAATCCAATTTTCTCATGCACACTTTTAAAGAAAGATTACACATATTTTATTTCAACCCTCTGTACAGTGAAACATTGTAAGCCCCCACTAGTTACAATATATATGCAGTTAAAAATAACACATCTTCACAGAGAATGTGTTGCCCCCATTAAATAGTCAGTGTTTTATGGTATAATGTTCCTTTCTTTATACTAGATCTTTAAAATCTGGGAGAAAAACAGTACTCAAAAAGCTGCAATAACACATGTTTTACTCATTTTTATTAGGAATATACTGTCTTCTTACAACTGCGTAAATATAGCCAATTATAATTTTTAAACAAGGAAAACAATCTTCTTTTCCCACCTAGACCCCATTCCACCCAGCGTTTAGGCTTCTGAGTAACCCATTAGCCTCATTAAGCATGTCAGTCACATTCTGCCAAAACTTAATACTGTAGGCTGCTATAAAATGTCTACCAGCCCGTCTCTCTGAACAAGCTGCTAAAGGTTCAGTTTTAAATGCTCCAACGTTTGGCTTTCTGAAAGACATTTGCCCAAACACAACTCCGTTTTGATCTTCAATCAGGCATCAGAAGAGCCAGCTCCCACCTACGGTTCATCACCCCAAGTTGGATGCCAGCCCTCGCCAGCCCCAGGAGGTGCCAGGAAGAACCTGCCTCTTCCTGCACGTTCCTGGGCCCACAGAATGTCAGAAGAGGGGACCTGATTAACGCTGCAGGCCACCTCCAAACACAAACAGAAGCGCTGGAAGACTAGAGCTATGGGCCTTGTTTCCCAGTCTACGACTTCTCTGAAAGCCTTTGTAAAGCTTTGTGAAGGTAAGACTTCTTAAAGTAGCCCCCTCCGTCGACCAGTAATAATCATGTTTGGTTGATCTTAGGCGTGACAACAAAAAGATAAAATTCACATTTTAGAATCTCCTGCAGTACTAAAAATGAACCTCTGTCTTTTTACCAGCTCAAAAGAATTTGTTTAAATTTTCTGGTATTTTGTAGAATAGTATTTGTTCCTATGTCTAACTCATTTTCTGCTTTATTAGCCTGCTTGTTACCCACTCTCTTCTTTCCAGAGAGACTAGCACCAAACTAGTTTGTTCTGGGAATATTATCATATACTAATAATGTGTTTAAGTTTTTTTCACATGATTTAAGGAGGTAATTATAACATATCATCGAGGGTAATAAAAATGTACAATGCATATTAAGTCAAGTTTTATTCAAGCCTTTAGCAGCCTTGAATTCCTTCCAGGTCTTTTTAGGGGAAATTTTCACCCCTAGGGGCTAGGTAACTTGGCATGGAACACCCATTAAGAGTGACGAGGGCTTGATTCCCAGTACAGGGCAATGAGATCTTGCCCTTCAAAATTCTTTTTGATTTTTCTTCAACAAATGAAAAAAAAAATCCAGACTTTGTGTTTTTGTCATTAATTTATGATTGGAAGAGTCACAGAATGTCCATGTTGCTTAGATCCTTGATATTAACAAATTATTCTGTCTTTATGTAATGCTATGCACCACTCTATTTTGGATTATGATATGACAAAAAATTGTCCCTGTATGATCATATAACAGAAATAAGACAAAAAAGTAACAAACTATTTAAACAACAAAAACAACTTAATGTAGATCCTGTTGGGTCCTCTGGGGCTTCCTGCCCCATGAAGTTGCCATAGTGATGCCACTATGTGTTGAAGGCAACATAGTCAGTGGAGGTGGCAGAGTTCATCCAGGAAGTCTCTGGTTTTCTACTTTATACTTCTGACTTCTTGTTGTGAAGACCATCATCCTGTCCGCCTCATTTATGGTTTTTAAAAAATAATTTGAAATTCGTCTGGCTAGTTTTAGCTACAACCTAGAATTAGTTACATGGGAGAAGAGTCTTAATGAAAAATTATCTACATCAGGTTGGCCTGAGGGATGTCCTTGGGAGAGCACCATGGTTGTTAACTGAAGTAGGAAGACTCAAACTGAATGAAGGTAGTGTGATTTCATGGGCTTGTTCTAAACTAGAAAAGAGTGAACAAAGCTAACTGACAATGTATTTCTTTTATTTTGAATTCCCTGCCTGAACTATTCAATGACACTAATTGTTAGAATGGCTGGCTTAATAGAAAACTTTGCAACATATAAATATATTTGTATTTTTAAAAATAAAAGGATAAAAATATTTTTTTGATAATACCATTTCAAAGTTTGCCAAAATTTTTATATATATCAGATAATTCAAAACACAGAAACACAATAACAAACAAGACACAATGATGGAGAGGAAAGGAGAGAAATAGAGTCCAGGGAAAGACACAGAGACAATTTTCCAATACCAACATCCTTTCTTAAACACAGAAACACAATAACAAACAAGACACAATGATGGAGAAGAAAGGAGAGAAATAGAGTCCAGGAAAAGACACAGAGACTATTTTCCAATACCAACATCCTTTCTTATCAAGCTTTTTTTTAAAAAAAATAAAAATACCTAGGGCTGGAGAGATGGCTCAGAGGTTAAGAGCACTGACTGCTCTTCCAGAGGTCCTGAGTTCAATTCCCAGCAACCACATGGTGGCTCACAACCATCTGTACTGAGATCTGGAGCCCTCCTCTGGCGTGCGGGCATACATTGAGGCAGAATGTTGTATACATAATAAATAAATCTTAAAAAAAATAAAAATACCTATATAGCCAGTTGAAGATTCAAGAAAGCAGATCTATTAGTAATATTTTAAGATATGTTTATATTGGGAAGCAAACAAAGCTGCTAAAAATTTCCATGTTGAAAGTATTTCCCCTGTAGAAATAGAAACTATGCCATAAAGCATTTTCCCTCTTTGACTCAAATAACTTGTTTTAACTCCATATGTGAACATGCCTGTTATAAAAGCAAAGGAATCTTATACACAACTTTAATCATAAAGGAAAATGCTCACTTCCCCAGCATTTCAACAATGCTAAAACTAAAGTATGTTGGTTCAAAAATAGCAAACTTATGGCTCAGAAGGGTGAAAGTGGCCTGGCTGAGAGAATGATCAGCTGTAGCACTGCAAAGTAGAAGACTGAGATGTATGGTGTAGATATATGGTATAGTAAGATGACACAGTTTACTGTCTCCTCAACCTATTTGCTGGCATTACTCTATACTCCAGTTCAAGGACGTGCCCTGTGATTAATATTGTCCTGAATACTTCATATTATACCCCTGTGACAGGGAAAAGGAGCATCCATGGTCAGGAGTAAAGGTTGGGAATCTTTGGAAGAGGTAAGCAGGTGTGATAAAGTACACTGGCCCCTCTCACACTACTATTGACTTTGGAGACAACCAGGAAGCCAACTTGATTGATTGAGATCTATGGGGGTTAGAAAGGCACACCTCTGAGTAGATTTATAAAATGCTTGTTGAGAGAAAATACTAAGAGAGGAATAATCTGCTCCAAACTTGGGGGACATCAAGCCAAGGACTGAGGATATGAGTAGAGTGAGAAGGGAGGAGTAAGCAGCCATGATAGGTACTCTGCTTCTTGGATAGTATGGTCTCTGCCATGTTACCTTCCCACAGCCTTCTACCTCTGTTCTACCATGGCCATGAACTAAGTTCTGTCAAGCAATAAGCCAACTGAATGCTTGTTGTTGTTTTTTTTTTTTCAGCCATAGCAGGCAAAAAGTTGTGCTGTTTTAAAATGCCGGTTTTCTGGCTGTCCTGCTAGGGCAAACTCTGACACAGACTCAAGCAGATAGTCTGACTGAATGTGGTCTGTGAGCAGAATGCTGCAGTTTGCTTGCTGGCAGGGACCTTAAAACGCTATAGAGTTGTGGCCGTAAACATGGCTACAACCGGTACCTCCGCCATGAGGCTGGAAAGCTAAGGAATGGGCTGGATCTAGCTGCCAAAGCCACAGATTTAATCCTACCCATATTGCTCTGTAATTTAAAGGCTCATGTGTTCAGAAAAAGAGAGAGAGATACAGTAAAGAGAGATTCAAAAAAAAAGAAAACCTCTAAATGATTTACAGTGTGTTGAAAATATATGCAGACTAAAAGTTAAAGTTCTTAAAGTAAAAAACAAAATAAAAGGGAGAAAGAGAGTAGTTGTGTGTGGTAGGACACACCTTTAATCCCAACACTTGGAAGGCAGAGGGAGATTGACCTCTGTGACTTCAAGATGTGGTGCCTTTAATCCCAATGCCTGGGAGGCAGAGACAGACAGATCTCTGAGAATTCAAGGACAGCCTGGTCTTCAGAGTTATTCCAGGACAAAGATATACAGAAAACCTGTCTTAAAAAGTAAAAATAAACAAAATAGAGTTAAAATAAAGCCCTACAAAGATGGAAAATAAACAGAGAATTTTGATACTGTATGCTCTTATTATGCTCTCTTTGAATTGTTTGAATGCTGAGGAAGGAGCAACAGATGCTAAAAGATATTTGTTTATAAATGCTGCTGAACTAATCTAACATAAATATTTTGAAAATACCTTGACTTCAGAATTTGGGTCTAAGGATATGGTGCTTTGGAAAGGAGTTTCTTCTTTTGTTTTCACAGAGGATGAGACACTTTGGATTGCTTCTATTCCAATATGGTATGATGGACCACGCCCTCCTGAAAGGTTGCTGTGAGCACCCTCAAAAAATTATTTTACTCACCTGCCAACAGAGATGGCCCTGGCACACTGGTTATACCATAAAAGGCCTAAATTACAACACTCCAATTCAGCAGGAAGCAGTTTGGAGAGAAATAACTGGGCCCATGTTCCCATATATTGTTTATAAATGTTTTTTATTTTTACATTTAAAGGGGGATATGATATAGGTATGAATAATTTGCATTAGTATAGATTTTGCTTTATTGATAGAGATTTAAGGTCAATTTTGTTATATGTATATGTATTTCTGATCTTGATTAAGGTATTGTGATTGTGTAGCTCACTTAAAATATAATGTATATAGGTTGTTAATAGATAATCATAATAGTCAAGTTTGTAGTCATGTTAGTTAAGATTTTCTACATGTACATAGATATATTTTAGATAGGCATTCTTCATATTTTTCAAAGATTATAGAATATGGCATTTTAAATGTTTTAATAACTTAGGGTTTTTCATGACAATGAGACACATCTGCTCCTGGCAGCACCAATCTACTTCAAAAGGAAGATGGGCATCAAAGAGGCTCCTTATGGAGTTTGATAGCCATTTGGGCAAGAAACTGCTCTTGCCTGGACTGTTGCATAAACTGGACACAGAGAACCCTCAGAGAGAGGACTGCTGAACTTGCCTAAAGGTGAGATGACCTTTTGGGGTTCCTGATTCATGAAGGAGTCTGCGAGACATTCTGCAGGACACAGCAGATAGTAACTGAACTGACTTTGAAATTTCCTGCTTCATGGAAATGTCTGCTGGATACCATGGGCCTGAAGGCCAAAGATGGATGCCCCAATGGTACAGAGAAACTTTGGGTGACTGTCCAGGCGGTGAGATGTCTCTGTCATTTCTAGAGTTTGAAAGTTGCTTATTTCTTGTTTGCTTAGGTAATATTGTATCTTTCTGGAGTCTTTGATGGAGTTGAAGAATAGTTAGTTATAATTTTCCTTAGTTATGATAAAGATAAAATAGATGTAAATATTGTAATTTTTACTTGATAACTGTTTTGTTATATGTAATTTTGCTATGTTAAAGCCTTCCTTTTTTGTTTAAACAGAAAAATGGAAAATGATGGAGGAAGGTCATTGGTTAATTAATAAAGAAACTGCTTGGCCTCATAGGTTAAAACATAGGTGGGAGGAGTATGCTGGGAGAAAGAAAAAGTGAGCTCAGAGGCCATGCTCTCCTCTCTCGAGCAGACGCGATGAAGCTCCGACCCAGGATGGACGTAGGCTAGAATCTTCCCGGTAAGTGCACCTTGAGGTGCTACACACAGTATTAGAAATGGGCTAGTCCAGGTGCGAGAGTTAGCTGAGAAGAGGCTAGATAGAAATGGGCCAAGCAGTGTTTAAAAGAATACAGTTTGTGTGTTTTTATTTCGGGGCATAAGCTAGCCAGGCGACCAGGAGCTGGGGCGGCAGGAACACAGCCTGCAGCTCCTACTACACTTGCCTAGGCTGTGAGTCAGTGGCATATTCAACATCTGCTACCAGCTAGCAGGTGATGCTAAAAGCTACCACTTTAATCTCAGCTGTCTGAAAGTCAGATTGCTCCTTTGCCAACGAGAGATGATGTTCACTATGATAACACATGGTCTTGAGTGAATCACAGTTTGTGGCAAAACCATCATAAAACAAGGGTCAGGACTTACAACCAACTACTAGGGTCATCATTCCATGTTTCCTGTGTGATGGAGAAGTTCTCTAACTTCTCTGTGCCTTAGAGGTAAGGTTTAAAAACAGAAAGCAGCACTTACCTCATTATTTGTTGTGAGGAATCAGAAAGAACATAAGCTTGAGGTTCTGCTTGTGGAAAGTTTATAACAGTAATATTATATACTACTAAGACTTTTATGGAGAAATTCCTGGAAATCGAGGCTCATAAACCTCTGTGAATATTCACACAGCTCAAGGCTTGAGAATCTTTGTGGGTCTTCGGTTCCCCTTACAAATATAGAATCTGGACAATTATATTTTCCTTATTCAAGTTTTCCTAGGAGATTTTTTTTAAAGGAATGCGAGAGCCTTTGTAGCTTTCAACCTTTAGAAATCAATTATTTCTGATATCTTTTTGCAATTATGAAAATTGATAAATACTCTCTACTCCCTTATCAGTGATGAGTCATCATGGCAGAGTTCTGTGTTCTAAGCATGCCTGCTGCTGCCCATCAGAAAGCTCATTGTACTAAGTCTATGAAATCCTATCCTGAGAACAGAAATCTTTTCATACAGCTGCAAAATTTTCAGCGACTTAATATATGCGTAAATGACTATATGCTAATGTGGAAGTCAAATGGATAGGTTTGCGTGTAATCATTTATGTGCAAAAAATCCAGACCTGCTGGTCTCAAATATTGTTCATTTCCACAACACAGAAAAAGACAAGACCTCGGAACAGAGGTGGGATCATGATGGAGTTTTCTCATTCATTATACAGCATATCTCTGCTCTGGCCTTTAGATTTCCTTGTGCATCTTAGCAAATCATGAGACTACAGACTTGAACTGGTGTCTAGAGGGAAATAATGCTTCATTTTGTTACCTGAGTCACCATCTCACCAACAGCCCTCCCTGCTCACCCACACGTTTTTCTTTTTTCCCCTTCCGTAAAGAGTATATCTCTGGAAATTGAGAATATTCAGTGAACGGAACTCATAAATCAAATCATTATCATTAATAATCAAAGTGAGACATTGGAAGAAATAGCAAATTAATCACCAGTGGCAGGTGAAGCCAATTCCAAGCTCATGCTCTGTGAATACTAAAGGGAGAAGTGCTCTCTCCAATGAATCTTCATTTTATTTTTGAATATATATTCTTAGGGTGCATTGTATTTTTTTTAGTTGACTGGGAACTATATATGAGCTTTCATAGTGCTAATATAACTTATGAAATTAGTCAAAATGATTTTTGAGAACCACGTTTGTTCCGTGGATAAGAAATATCATGATTTTTATATTGGGACCAGCACCATACATGTCATACTGAAGGTGTTTTTTTTCTAGAAAAGAGAAATGACAGATGGTACAGCAAATTTTGGTATAGAGTTATTTTCTATATCTTGTTTCCAATTTGACAAACTGTGCTATCAGTTTAGATGCAGGAGGAACTCCTGGATATAGGATTTTTTATTGTTTTTGTAGGTAGAATCATAACTCATGAATTTATAACATGCTTTATTTACCCAGGTAAAGGAAGCTGCTCCATCACTCTTGGTTTTCTCAGCTCTTTTGTAAAATAAGAAAAAACATTCTCAATAGCAAGAAAGTATGGCAGGAAGAGTTGCATTCAAGAAAAGTCCAATTTGTGCTGATGTGATAAGGAAAATCTGGGTTGAAGATCAAAATGGATCTGTTTCTAGACACAGTGTTAAATAATCTCAGAATGTTCCTTTGGTTTTGTTTGTGAAAGACCATGCAAAATTTTAAAGACCAGGAGAAAATAAGTGTTAAAATCTGGGCTATACAATTATTTCTGCATTTAATTAAAATCCAGATGGATACACATACATCAAATATTTCAAATATTTTAGCAAAACTGTAGAAACATAGTAAACTTCACATCTCGGGAACAAGACAGGCAACATATGTTGTGATCTGGACAAACTGAAAACACTAAAGCAAGGCACATTTTAAAACTGAGGAATGGGTTGGCTCAGAAGACAAAGTGCTTGCTGAGCAAATGTGAGTTCAGATCCCCAGCACCCATGTAGAAGCCATAGGTAGTGCTGAACATCTGTAATAACCCCAGAGCTTGGTGCGGACATAGAAGTGTGATCACTGGGCTTGCTGGCTACCAATGTAGTCAAACAAGAAACCTCCACATTCAGTCAGACCTATTACAAAATGTAAGGTGGAGAGTGACTGAGAAAAACATCTAGCCTTGCTCTCTGGCCTCCACACGAACACATGTGCATATGCTTATTTAACTCAGAAATGGGAGTAGGGGAGTCACGTTGTCACCGTTTCTAAGAGAATCGTGTTTCTCTTGCATAAGCATTACCGATTACCTTAAGGTCAATTCAATGGTCTTCATCAGTATTCCAGGGTTTAGGTAGAAAGCAACATTTAGGTCCAAGTAGTGGGGCTTTGTGACTTCAGAATTCTTAACATCCATTCGATCTATTTCTGAATTATCCAGAAATGTCAATGTCTACTACATTTACATGACTTACAGGTGTTCCTTTCCTTCTTTTAGACAACAATGCCTTTTGGTAAAAATAAGACATTATTTGAAGACTTTCTGTTATACAGATTGTACTGGGAACAAACACTGAAAGAGAGTGACTCAAAAGTAAAAATGCATCTTGCCTCCTTAACGGAATATACGTCAGCAACTAATCACTGTACAATTTTTGGAGATTTTTTTTTATGTTTTCTTATTTTTGTTTGTTTGTCTGTCTGTTTGTTGAGACAAGGTTTCTCTGGGTAACTGCCCTGCCTATCTTGGAATTCACTCTGTGGACCACAGCTGGCTTCAAACTCACAGTGATCCTCCTACCCTAGGCTCCCGAGTGCTGGAATTAAAGGCGTGTGTCACGACCACCTGAATTGTCGTATTTTTTTTAATCTTCATTTTTTCTATTAATCTTTAATTGGGAAGGTTAATCATGGGACATGAAGTGATAGTCCTCTGATCGGCTGGGCTCTTGTCCTGCCCTCAAGCCCAGATGCTCTTGGGGTTTGAAGGTCTACTGAGACAGCAAACAGTTACCTCCAAATACAGTTACTAGCTTTCTGTTTTAGTAATTTGAAATGATAGTTAAAATACAAAATAATCATTTGTCTGTTTTGGGAAGAAATGTGTAAATTCAATCATTCAATATTGAACTTGAAGAAAAAATGTATAGTAAAATGTGGCAGAAAGTTACAGTAATAATGATTTATTATTATTATTATTATTGCAATATTCATGGCACCTCAACAGAAAGTAAATGTGCAATTTTCTTATTGAATTCAGAATACTCCACAAACAAGGGATGAACATGCTGCTTGGCATTATCCTCCTTTGTGACCAGTGACACATCTTTTGGTTTCCAGAAACTGAAGATTTCAGGGACCCAAAGATTACAGCATCTAAGGATCTCATCTGTATCTTCTTGACTCTTGGGTCCTGTGTTTATTTTACCTTATTTTTTTTACCATTTCTGACTTGTGGATAAGATTACTAACAACACTGCACACCATAGGCAAACAAGAAGTTAAAAGACTTGCTTTTCTTGGCACCACTGGCGAGAAAAGAAAAACCTTTTCTTCCCTTCTTTCTCTGTTTTTGGAGTTACCTTTCTCCTTCTCTTTTATGAACTTCCTCCAATCTTGCTTTCTGTTACTTGCATAGGAATGCAGAATAAAGTGTAGCTTTTGCGGTTTGTTCCTTGCGATTTAACTGTGTGAATGTGAAAAAGCCTGAGAAATAATGCAGTTAGGTTATTCAGTAACACAAGGAATGTAAAGCGATTTCATATCTCCTAAAATCAGGAACATTAATTAATCATACGATGTGAATGCAACGTTTTATTTACCAGCACAAGAGGCTGCCAAGATCTTTCTGACTTTAATAATTGCACATGCTGTTGAGGGAGGAAAAATTAATTTAGTTATTAAACTGGAGGGTGTTTTTTTTTTCTATCATGGTGGAGCTGGAAAGTAGCCAGGCCATAATACTCATGTTATGAGAGTTGGGCTGTGGATTATTCGTGCTAACAGCTTTTCCCACCTTTATGGAAAGGAAAATAGAAAAAGAAAAGTCTTAGGAATGCTACACCGAACTTGCTTCTCATGAGAAGGCATAAAAATATAATAATACAATAAATTGAAGTTTTCTTCCTTGCTCATGAGTGGATTGCAGGGAGCTGATGCAGACAAGGATGACACTGTGGAATGCAGATGCTGAACCTAAGTACGTGCCTGAGATGGTGTGCCAGCTGCCATGGTTAGACATCGACAAAGCTGTGGCTGCCTGAATGCAATGTCCTGGGGAATGAGGATCAGCAAAGGGAGCTGTGTAGTGACCTGCTGTCCCCTAACTGTGCCTCCTTATCACTGTGCTTTTTCATTTACATTGAGAGAAAGGCTGTCTTGTCCATTCCAGTCTCTGCTCTTAAACTTTACAAAGGACATTTTTAAAAGAGTACTTGAGACCTTTCCATGAGCCTTTCATTAGTTATCCCATTTTGTTTTATGTTTTATTTCTTTTTATTTATTTCTCCTAATTTTTGTTTATTATTGTTGGGTGGAGAGGAAGCACACAAGCCATGGTGTTTGTGAAAGCCAGAAGACCTTCGGCACAGGTTGTCTCTCCCACTAGGAAGATGAAACTTGGATTTTCAGCAAGTGCCTTCATCGTCTGTGCCATCCCTGCAGTCCTTACCTGAAGGATACCTTGCCTTTTTCTTCCCCCACATCTGTCTCTTTCTCTTCTGTGGTGTTTCCCTCCATGCTCTTTGTTTATACTTTTGTCACTTGCTACTCACTTTCTTTGGAGTTAATTTTATATGTTGTAAAGCAAGGAAGTGAGAGCCCTGTATGGGGCAACTAGGCATTTAGTTGTTTGGGAGAGATGATATATGTCTTTAGAAGTGACTACGTTCCATGGGAAATGACTAATACATAATCTTGACCTGTATTCAGTCACCAAAGAATAGGATGGAGGTGTGATTGCCAGACCCACACTTATGAAAGATGGTTATTTATCATTCATCAACGCAATTTATTATTCCCAGTTCACAATGCTTTCATTTTTGAAATGTATCCTTCCCAAATAGCTTTATAATATTGCTTGGTTTGATAATATGTGCTTATTTGTCAAATGTTTCCTTCAATGTACAATATTTAAATATATACTTAGAAACTTTAATATTTTAAAAGTACTAGAATAAAAATGTATCTAACCAAAAAATGTATCTAACATTTTTTCCAAAGAGAGATGTGTATTTCTATATCACTTACTATATAATTTTAACATTTATTTTGGTGCTGTTATGTTATTTTTCTAGCCCATTATACTTAGTAATTGATAAATTATTCAAATTTAAGTATGAGTATGGGATATGTATGTTAACACATGCTGAACTAAATGATAAGCAACAAGCTAAAGCACATGCAAATGTTTATATTCACAAGATTACTGGGCATCACAGTCATCTATGGGACTATGCCTATACAATAATTGTCTTCAGAGCATCATTGGGGATGATTTCCCAAAGCCAATACATCTTTAAATGTTATTTTGCAGTGCTAACACTTTTCCATGGTCTGTTAGGTCCCTAGCACTGTTAGTTCAAATAAATCTCTTTCCAGTTCAAGTCCTTCAGAAAGTCCTTCCTTATTGCCCAATGATCTGCAGAGGAATTAGAGGAAGAGAAATATTCCCACAATTCCTACTATAGATGCATGCATTACTTGTTACCCTGTTTAAACACTTGTGCTTGAAGAAGACATAAAAAAGAAGTTCACTGTGCTTCACAAAGTGATCATTCTGTATTAGCAATATTAAGCACACAGTATATAAATAACTTTAAAATATAGACCCAGAGGCCAGTAATTAAAGACTCTGCTTCAGACATATTTATTGGGGTTATGTGTGTGAGCAAAAAAGCAACTGCATAGATCTTGTACAGTATACTCTAAGTCATTAAAAATTAACATTATGCTTACACTTCTGCTGTGTTGACAAAATCCTTGATCAGCAAACTGTATAGTCAATAAGGAGAATCCTAAAAACTGGGAAAATTGATCATTTGTGTGAAGGTCAATTCAGCATAGTGAGAAGAATTTGTCAGCAAATGACATGAGAACAATTAGATAAGATACTCGGGAGTGAATTTTGACACATGCCTTTTTCCCATGCTAATTATGGATTTGCTAGTCGTCTTGGGGAAAAGGGAGAAGACCTTTCCCCCATTTTAACTCTTCAGCAGATAAACATGTTACAAAAGAGATGAGGAAATGTGAGGTCGATAGCACCAATCCTTCCAATTTACAAAGAAAATGTACAGAGACATGTATGAAGGAAAGTGGGAAGCTGGAGATTTTGGAAAGATGAAGGAAATTGTGTTCTCAGGAATTGACTGATGCTAAGGGGGAGAGTTTGTAAAGATGTTAACTACTTGGCTGGTATGTGGTTAAGACCCATGGAAATGTCAGCAAACCTGGGGAGTAATATGAATTAAAATAGTAACATTAATTGAGATAGTAATAATCACAATAAATGACCTAGAACGAGCTTTATGATACAGTAGCGAAAGTATTTTATCACATGTTGCAAGGCGAGGGCCCTCTTGTTTGTCCCGGCCACCGAGCTAGCTTAGCCCCGAAATAACCACACAGAAACCATATTAATTAAATTACTGCTTGGCCCATTAGCTCTAGTCTCTTATTGGCTAACTCTCACATCTTGATTTAACCCATTTCTATTAATCTGTGTATAGCCATGTGGCAGTGGCTTACCGGGAAAGATTCAGCATGTCTGACTCTGGTGGCTCCATGGTGGCTCCCTGACTCTGCTTTCTTCCTCCCAGAATACAGCCTAGCTTATACCCACCTATTTCTGTTCTTCCGGGCCATAGGCTCAAAGCAGTTCTTTATTAACCAATGAAAGCATCACATAGACAGAAGGCCCTCTACACCAATCACACAGATGGAATTTGCTCTAAAAACTGATGCTGATATAGATTTAATCTAAGCACAGCTATATCAAAACTGATCATTCAACCTCTTTTTTTTTATTTGATTTTCTTTCTGGGTAGCATCTGATGTAGTAAGGCTGGGTTGAGCTTGCTATGCAACAGAGGATGGCCTTGAACTTCTGATCTTCACCATCATGCTTGGCTCATCTAACTTGCAATAGAACACAGAAATAACACATTGGGTCAAAATTGGCCACCAGTAGTCAAACCAAATCATACAGAACAGAGATTCTATGTTCATTTACTACTTAAAAAGAAGTCTGAAGGCTTCAAGGCCTATTCATATGTATTTTCCACATAATTCTATTAAACCTGCTTCATTGACTGCATTTCAGAATCAAGTCATGTGTTTCCAGGTATCTGTCTTAGACATCAAGAAGAAGTAAATACCAACATCCTTGTTCATGGGAAGAAATAGAAGAAAATGGAAATGACACCAAAAACAAGGTTTGTGGACTTCAGTGCTAAGGCTCTGTTCTCTGCAATAAGCCCTATGTTAGATGATGAAGAAGATATGACACATCTTTGAATTTTTTCCTTTATTTTTGATTATTTAATTCATATATACAAGGAAATATAGTCACATAAGCTCTTAGTTTTCCATTCTACTCTCTCCATAACCCCCCATCACACCCACCATATCACCTTCCAACTTCTTCCACTTTTAATTTTTGTAATAACCCAAGTAGTAGTAACTGCAGAAGTTCAAAGCTGATCAAAATCCCAGAGAAGATGCTGTAGCTGATCTCTAGGTCCCAACCCCTGGTGATAAGCTATAGACATTGGACAGTTATTGGAAATTGGAGAACAATTTGTGGAGAGAATGAGTCAGTTATTACCTAAAACTAAAATAGCCCATATCTTAAAGTTTTCCCTTCCTCTGCCCTCCACCTCTCTTCCCTTGCTCTTTTGACATCTGTATTCCGCCTTTTCTTTTATTTTATTATTTTTCTTGGGGTTCTTCTTTCGTTGTAGATTGTTCAATAAGTGTTTGATAAGTCATATCCAATGTATCTACATACTAACAGAAATAATTTAATTTATATCCTCTCACATTTGCAATAATAGCCAAAAACAAGTTTTAGGAAAGGTGAATATTTTCAAGAAATATACAGCTATACTTTATACTATGTGCACACACAAAATATAGAATAGCAATTTTATAAATCAAAGTCCAACTGAAATGAGTCTTGCAAAATGAGTAAGCCATATTGTAAATGCATTTTAAAAATCATTGTACATAGAAATCATTAACTTTCTTGCTTATTCTTTAGGAAATGTGGATTAAAATATTATTCAAGATGGCTCAACTGATAAAGGTGCTTGTCACCAACCTGGAGAATTCCACCTAAGTGGTGAAAGAGAAAGACCTCCTATTAGTTGCTCTCTGATTTCATTGGTACACCATAACAGGAACACAGTAACATACATATTTGCAATTATACCAACAAATAAATTGGTAGATAGATAAATATTAAAAAGAAAGTTCAAAACCTCAAATTTCTGTCAAAAACTAAAAGGTTAGAGTTCCTTGCTTCCCTTATGTATTAACCCTGCTCAAAATATATGCAACATGTACCTTTATTAAAAGAACCCCAAAAGCAAACAAATGAGACCTCTAAACCCTAATTCAATAAGGCTGGAAACATAGTTTAAATGATCACAGGTTTACAGGATTCCTTTCTGCGCTGTTGTATATCCTGAAGATACATTCATGCAAAAACCTTATGTGATGAAGTAAACATGAGGAAATGGAGGGTATAATGAATGTTTTGAAATCACTACTGTTTTATAAATCTCTGATGTCTTCGCCTTTGTTTGAAAAGGTATTTTTTTCATATAATATATATATATATATATATATATATATATATATATATATATATATATATATATATTCACAGTGTTACAAACTCTGATTTTACTAAATTTTTCAAACGAAGGCACCTGAGGAGCACCAGGGTGTCCTCCGGCCCTGACCCTCCCCCTCCCCATTTGCACAGCCTCAGACCCACACAGGCTCCCTGCCAAATGCTGGGTGAGGGGGAGCGGTTGCTCCCTCCTGTGCCTCAGCCACTTAGGACTCCAGGATCGCAGGAGGAAGGCCTGTGCTCTAGGCAGACTAAACTGCCCCAGCAGCTCCTCTGCTTCAAGGACTTAAGGCCCTGGTACTGGGTCTCCTTTTCTCACAGTTTGCAGTGGGTCTCAGTTCAGGGTGCCATATGTTTCTCTGGTGCCTGCTTGTGAGCCAGGTAGAGGAACAGGATGCTGGAGAGGGCACTGACAAGGAAGATGACGTCAAACCAGCGGTGATAGAAGTTGAATTGGAGTTCCCCCAGGACCTCTGTGATTATGGTGCGGTATTCTGGGGGCATGCTCATTCGGATCAGCAGCACAGAAGAGATGAAGTACATGCCCATTATCTGTGCTAACAGCAGGACGATGACATTGGAGGACTTACTGCTGGAGATGGCATAGAAGAACTTGGTCAGCGTGATCAGCAGTCCTCTGATGGATGTGACAATGATTATTCCAACCAGAATGAAGGAAATATGCTGGGACCAGAACTTGACGTCAAATTGGATCCCCAGGTAATTCACGGTGATCTCAATGCCTCTGGTGACAGGGTCAGTCTTTCCAACTCGATCAAGAACAATATTGATGGTTGCCATAAAAATTTTCCAGACACAGTAAATAGAGAAAAAGTAACCCAGGAAATTGAAATACTTCCCCTTGAATGTTTTGGGGTATTCGATTCTTTCCTTAGTAGCATACAGGTCAGCTGTTTCCAGAAAAAGCTGCCTGCTTAGTTCTTCCAGAGCATCTACTTCCTGTTGAATAAGAGTCAGATTTTCGCGTCCTGGGGATGATGCAGTCATGCTCTTCAGCATGCCCCAGAGTCCTGACGGCTTGTTCTGCACCTCCCCCCTCTGGAACATGGTTCTCCGTGCCACGGCCATCCTTTTCTTTTTGCTTATAATCATGTCCATGGTCTGCAACCGCCGCCGTTCCAGGACCAGGATATCCGTGTCAATCACGTTCCTAAGGAAGTAGGATATGTATGTGTACGGGCAGTTGACGGCACCAAATCCGGACAGCAGAGCCATGAGCGTCACCCCGATCACGCCCACCCGACTGATGAGCTGTTCTATGTATAAGATCCCATGCTTTGAGCTGAGAATGGGAAACGGATCGCTCAGCTTCCAGAAGAAGTACATGAAGGTCAGCCATAGGAGACAGGAGAAGAGCAGGCGCTGCTTGTGCAAAAGTTGGATGTTACTCACGATAAAATAACCAATGTAGAAAGGGACCATGAAGACCAGGATGAGCAGAATCACACACAGGTTCATCCTCCATTGGAAGTAACGGGAGCTCATAGTCCTTAAACAACTGGCGCATGAAGAAAAGCCAACCGAATCCATAAAACAGTATCTGGGAGGTGATCATGATGCTGGAGTCAATCAGGAAGCTCATGGCGAAGCCTCGGGAGGCCCATGCCCAGCTGTCAGCCCCTCAGAGAAGCCGCAAGTTAAGACACACCAGCTGCAGCAGAAACTATAATATATTTTGATTGCAGTTTCCCCTCCCTCTGCTTCTCCCAGTTCCTCCCTGCCTCCCCTCCCATCTCGATCCACACCTAGAAAACAAACAATAATCTAAGGAATAATAATAAAATACAATATAAAAAGATAAAGCAAAGTAATCAGAATAGGGCAAAACAAACAAAAGAAAAAACACTAAAAACAGATATAGTCTCAGAGACACACATTTGTATACATACACATCCCATGAAAACACTCACTAAACTGGAAGCCATAAAATATACACAAATGATTTGTAAGGTTAAGAAAGAAGTGTCCTGACACCACATTCTGAGACAGAGAACCTGCGAAGATGCCTTTGAGCTCATTCTGTATTTACCATATACTCTTGTGTATGCGTCCTACCCTAAAGTGAAGTTTGTTTTCTCAGTGAGACTCCCTGAGAATAAACTACATTTTCATTTTCAAATGGTTATCAATGGAGATAGCCTCTGAATTAGGGAAGGGGTCTGTCCACTTCTCCTTTCAGCTCTAGGACCCCATCTGTACAGACATGTGCAGGCCCTGTGCATGCTGCCTTAGTCTCTGTGAATTCATATGTGCGTCAATTCTGTTGACTAAGAAGTCCTGTCTCTTTGGTGTCCACCATTACCCTGGCTCTTAAATCTTCCCATCTCTTCTTCCACAGGGTTCCCTGAGTCCTGAGGGAAGGGATTTGGTGGAGAATTTCCATTTGGGGCTCAGTGTTACAAGGTCTCTCATTCTCTGCACATTATCTGGCTCTGGGTCTCTGTATTTGTTCTCATTTGCTGAAGGAAGAAGCTTTTCAGATGATTGTTGAAAATGTCACCAATCTGTGAGTATAACAGGATATTACTAGGGTGCATTTAATGATGCCTTTTATTGGATAAATATCTACTTCTCCATAATAAATGTATAAAATAAAAATATAAATACAAAATAATGTATTTATAAAGTCTTACTTAAAACAAGTGAAAAGGAGTCTCTCAAAGGGAGACCTGCATTGATATTGTTGATTTAGTAAATATAGCAGGAAGTATTCTAAAGTACATATGTAAATCCGGCTGCCGTGTTGTCCAGTCACTTACAGGCATGAGCCATTGAGACTTCATGTGAGATGTTCACTACTTAATTAAACTTGGAAAAAGGCATGGAGCCATCTGCTTACATCTATATTCTAACATATTAGACATAGGGCTAGCAATATAGCTCAGCAGGTCAAAAAGATTGCCACCAAACTTGGCAACCTGAGTTTGAGACCCTAAAGTTCACAAGTAGACTAGGTAGAAGTAGAGAATGAGCGTAACCTGAAAGCTAGTTCTGACATCAACATGGACTCTGTACATACATTTGTGAAATAATAATAAATAAAAAGTCAAATAAGTAACAGTAGTAATCCTTTGAAATTTTAGTCATGATACTGGAGAGTGTGTCTACCATAAAATATATTCCACACATGTATTTTACTTCCTACTTGCAGGTAGTAGATTGAGAAAAGAAATCAATACATCCAACTCCTTTTCTGAATTCTTGTCTTTAGTTTGATATTTATTCTATTTTATTTTAATCAAAACAATGACATTTTATATATACATACATATATATATGTGTGTGTAATCTGACCTCCCTTAACCTTCTGCCTGACAATTATCTCCTTAAGAATTTCTGTAAAGAATGCTTGTATTAATATTGCAGAAATAAGCCTATGTTCTAAAGTGACAGATTGATTTTTGTAGTCGTTTCTCCCCTAGTTTTTTAATGGTTTACCATACATTTTTCTAAGCTCTATAAATCTCTTGTATCAACATGACAGCTTGGGAATGGCCTAGAGGTTATGGACTTGCAAATAATCAAGTGAGAAAATAATTTGCCTGGAATTGAGGGATTTTAGTTCCAGCCTCTCTTCTGCTATTTCCCTTCTGCTTCATCAGAACAAATCACACATCGGAGAAACCGGGGCTAAATTTTCTTCAAAAGAAAATATTAGTCACATTGACAATTGAATCTTTTAAGAATCTCTAGTTTTAAAAGTATGGACTGTTTGGAGGATATTTTTATAATTTTTTATTGTTAGGACTCTTTTTGAAAATTTCATACATGTATACAATGTATGTTTGTGTGAGATTTCTTTTAAGTGTCCATCTTCAAATGTATTTTGAATACTCTCTCTTTCTCTCCTTTCTCCCTCCCAGGCTTGTTTACCCTTTATCTTCATATCTGTGTCTTTCCTTGTGACTTCTGGTTTCACAGGGCCAACTCTGGCCATTGATTGGGAATATCCACTGGAGCCCTTTGGAGTCACCAATGGCTACACAGCTGTAGGCAATGATTTTTTTCTTTCTCTGAATCAATTCATGAGTGAGGAAAAGGGATTCCTGAATCACTTTCTCCATCCCATCTCGCTGTTGATTGGTATATTCTAGTGTAGATACAGTGCAATCATCCATATCTTTTGAAAGTTAGTGATTGTGATGGCTCAGTAACCCTAGAAAGTAGTATTTTCAACCATCTTTCTTATCTTTCATCTCTTACACATTTATCTACAATATTCCTTGGGTCTTGGAGTGGATGGAACAAAGGGCAAAGCCTTGACTTGTAAGAGTCTACAAAAAAATAATAGAAAAGAGACTTCTTTAGTGAATTCAATCAATAAACTCAGGGTATTTGATAAACTGTAGCTTCAATCTGTCAGGCTTCAGTTATTAAAGTGACTTGTATAAATTCCTTCTCATTTACATGAAAACATAAATACTGTGTGAATTTTTTAATATTTATACTACTGAATAGATACTTAGAAAAGTGTGTCTCTTTTGAAATGTCAGTATGCTCAGATTTATTAAACTTAAAATTGGCATTAATTCTTATATTTACAAATAATTTGTCACGTGGATGCCCTGTCAAGAAAATATTTAGTAGAGGAAGCACAACAGTTGTGTCAAATAAACTACTGTTTTTACACTGGAAATCATCACTTAACCATTCCAAACTCTATTATAGTAAAATGACTTTTTTACTTCTTCTCTGAAATGTAACATATGCATTGAAGAAAAAATGATGCCAAAGGTTTTTCGTTCATGGGTGAGATGCGGGAAATGACTGCCTCTTCCACTACATCCTCACCTGTCCCTGGGAAGCTCACCAGATTGACGGCATCTTTTGGTGACAATCGGAGATTCAAATTGGGATTGATGAGAAGATAGACATTCGGTAAAGATGAAATCTCTATGAAGTAAAGAATCTGTGTGTGGAAAGTAATGATGAACATCTTGGTGCATCTTGATGTTGCAGAATAACCCTTCACACTGTGTGAAGATAGATTACTTCACACTGTGATTAGCTTAATAAAGAGCTAAATGGCCATTAGATGGGCAGGAAGAGTTTAGACTGGGCTTCTGGGGAAAAGGAAGACTTGGAAAAAAAAGAAAGTCATAGTCTCCAGCCAGACCTAGAGGAGGCAAGACATACAGGAGGGGAGGTAAGAGCTATGAGTCAACATGTACTTGAATAGAAATGGGTTAATTTAAGTTATTAGAGATAGTGGGACAAGTCTAAGCTGTAGGCCAAGCTTTTACAACCAATAATTAGTTTTTGTGTCATTTTTTTATATGATATGGCAGCCCAAAGAAAAATTCACCCACACCATGACTTGTGTCAGGAAACCAAAAGCATGCACCCAGCTCTGAGTGGTATTCAGGCTGGACTTGCCCTTTGAGGAGTGCTACTGTTCTTCCTGCCCCTTCATCTGCCATCCCTAATGCGGCATTGCCATTACCCAGCAATCCAGCTCTGGGAAAGCTTGAGTGCTACTATGAAAATCTTTGAAGGCTAACTTGGTCAGTAGCTCCCTATATAATTAAAAGCATCTTTTAAGTGATATAATTTCAAAACAAGATTTTATCCTTTTCAATGGATATTCTAGATACAGGAACAAAAATTTCTTATTTTAATTTTTTTTGTCCTAATGGCTTTATAAACATAGAAAGAAAATAAGACTTATGTTCTGTTAGATAATTCGCAAAAATGTAACTAATAGAATTTAAGGAATATTTGAGGGTTAAATGTCATAATGAACATAGGAATACAGGGTAAAGATCTAAAAGCACCATGAAAATATTACTATTTTAGGCTTATTTCTTCTCATAATTAGATGAAAGCATCAATGGAAATCATTGGCTAAAGTTTGTTCATTTAATAGTTTGTTGTTAATATCAACATAGGAAGTTGTGTGTTACAGTTGGGGACAGAATAATTTCATATAGGCTCTTGCTTTGCATTTGGTTTGCAGCATTTGAAGCTCTTTTGAAGGCTGCATAGCTTTTAGGAAGTAGAACTTCTTGATGAGCAAGTCAAGGTTAGGGAAAGTTCTAGTGCTTCTGGATCTTAACGTGGCTTTCATTGCTTCCTGGTCTATGATTGCTTGAAGTGTTGGGCCCAAACGTCCCTACGTGGAATGTCCCTCTCATCTCTACTTCCTACCAGGATGAACCCAAATCTCCTCGAAGCTGAGAGGCAAAATCAATCTTTTCTCTAGAGTCATTTCTGTCAGGCTATTTGGTCAAAACCAATAAAGCATATTGCAACGGGTACCCTACTTCTGTAACATAAGAGTGTCCTGTAAAGAACCATGTACAGCTTTGCCTTCATTACCACAAAATGTGAGCAATGACCACACTTGAACTGGAGGAGGTGTGCAAGTCTATGAACTGGTAAATCCATAACCATGGTTCTTTTTCTCCCCAAGATTTGTTCCTTAAAACAAGCAGCAAAATAAAAAAGGAGATAAACCAAGTAGAATATGAAAGGAGCAGGGAAAAGCATAAAGAAGGTGTGGTATATGGCTATAAATTGTAGAGAACCTTAGCTATAGAGTCTGTCTGTTTTCAGTCCAAACAAAACAGGACGTACAAGCATTTTCTAAAGTTGACAGGATGTCTGGATTAGCTGAAAGTCTGGTTTGGAGCAAGAGGCAACTATCTTATTGAGGTTTTAGTTGATAAGAACAACACTGCAAACCAAAGAAAGATCTAGCAAAAAGGCTTCTGAATATCTTCTCCATCTAACATGGGCTTGTAGTAAGTAGTTGGTGCATTCCTAGGTTATGCTGTGACTGGCAGCAATAAATAGGCAAAAATAACCATTGACACTCAGAAACAGACTTTAAGTTACTGCATTTGAAATATGACATTGACCAGCACTTTTCAAAACCTCGCCATTCTTTAGAATATTCATCCCCCTCACACACACACACTCGAGCTGTTTGTTTTTCACAGGAAAACACACAGTTCTTTCTGGTTTGTCCTGAGAAAAATTTACTCTATAATAGCTTAGAGAATATGGAAGATCGCTAATCTTTCCATGTTTAATAGAATAATACAAACCTACAGAGCTCCGACTACTTAATAAGGAAAAGATCTTCTGCCATCATGTGGAATGTTGGAGAATCTTCTCCTACTAGCTGTTTCTGCTTCTTGGCAGGCTTCCCCGTGACAGGAATTACATTTTTACACAGAGGCCACAGCTCTGATCTCAGAAAAGAATAGTTAGCAAAGTGAATGGTTTTTACAAAAAACAAATCTTGATAATGTGGATGCGACCTCTTTCATGAAGTAGATTTGCAGAAAAACAAAACCAAAAAAAAAAAATAAGGGGGGTGGGGAAAGGGAAAGGGGAAACTTCCAACCTGAAAAAATAGCCCCTAATATAGAAAGGTAAAATAATATCTGGTCTCATTTCTTCTTTTTCAAGTGGGCATTTTTTTTAAAGCAAAAATGCTACCATGTCACAAATTAATTCCATACCTATATTTTACTTACTGCTTCTTTCCGTGAGTTCTTTTAGTGTTCTCTGTGGTGTCTTTCAGGGTTACTGATGCTCTCTGTTTTCTCTTAACAGCCCTCATCAGCACAGTTATTAAACACACCTTTCTGTTTTCCTCTTCCCAATCTCTACTTTTAATGACTTTTGTGAGAGGTGGCAAAATGATGTACTCTTCTGAAGTACAGCTTAAAGAGAGACCTTCTGCCGACAGAGTAAAAAGACTTGATTTTTACCTGCCACACAGGGACCTGTTTCAAAAGCAGGTTTTTTTTTTTTGACCTGGTTGTCATTTATGCTTAATTTATATGCTAGAGAGGAGCTTAACCAGATGCCATGCATTTCTTGTTGAAGTGATTCATCATATTTGACCAGTCACACAATCACCTCTCAAATGGGAAGAGAAAGTGGGAGAAAGACGATAGAATTGGACAGCATTCAACAAAAGTAGGAATGGGTCCAAACTATCCCTTATTATTGGGGTGGGAAATATGATGTCGGCAGCAGGAAAGACTGTTAGCAATTGCTGCTGACTTTGCAAATTCCTTTGTACAGTAAAATTTCCAGTCTTGTCCTGGAGGGAAATTATCTGTAGGTAGTCGGACTTATAACATGGTGCAATTTCTCACCGCTTCTCTTGATTTTCCGCACAGATTTCATCTCTTGCCTCCTGAAAATGCCTTATGGGAAACTCACTTTTTCTCCCAAATTGCAAAACTCAAGAAGCAAAGGGGTTAAACCTATTTCTTTCGGTGAAGGGAAAGTTGTCTCCTGCACATATATCTCAGTCACCAAGGAGAAATGTTCCGCTAGATTAGGTTGATTGAAAAACTCCACTGATAAGGAAGAAAACGAAGAAGTACCTGGAACTGTGCCCCTCATCCTGTGGTCACTCTATAATTCTAAAGTAGTGCACCCAACTTCCATTTCCAATGGGCTTGTCTCCAACAGAATTATATGCGAACTGCAATATAAATACCCAAATCTCTGACTTTCTTTAATTATCCATATCTATTTTAAATACACTCATGCATGTGTGCTGTGTGTGTGAATAGGCCCATCCTTTCCTGCAAAGATAATTAGGACAAATATTTTGAAAGAGAGAAGGCTAAGAATATGGCATAGATATTTGAATATCACCCCAAACAGAGAGCTTCATTTTTTCCCTTACTTTTGTTAAATATCTTGTGTGTGTCCAGTATATGGTTAGTGACTGACCCATAAAATATTTGTTGTTACAATATGCCACCAAAAATGTATAAGGCAGTTAGAAATTTCTGACAAGTAGTCAGGTGCATGGTAAATTAATGGACAACCTCTCTCTCTCTCTCTCTCTCTCTCTCTCTCTCTCTCTCTCTCTCTCTGTGTGTGTGTGTGTGTGTGTGTGTGTGTGTGTGTGTGTGTAGACTGGAGGACAACAGTGGTTGTCATAATCTGGAATTCTGTCCACCTCTTTTGAAACTGGGTCTCCTACAAATTGCAAAGTAGGACAGGCCAGCTGGCCACAAGTCCCAGAGTCCCCCCATCTCCATTTCTCACTGTGCCATCATAGTCACCTTCTTTAAAACATGTGTTCCAGGCATCGAACTCAGATGCTCACGACTACAAGACAAACCTGGCAACAACTCATTTATTCCCCCTGTGTACGAAGACACAGTCATTTGACTGTGTTACATAATCAGTTCTAGTGTGGGCTGTGGAATGAACGCAGGAGGAGAGCAATATTAAATATCAAGGAGAGACTTGCTCTTCCTGGTCCAGTCTGAACAATTATTTGCCAATCATGGTTCCCTGACCACTGGGTCACTGGTAGCAAGAAGCCAATCTGAGCTGGCGACATATCCCGATGCTTCGGCTTTTATTAATGATTTTTATCTCGAATCTTTAGTTCTAAGCTGAGCTCCTAGACGACAAGGGTGAGATCTTCTCTGAGTCATGTTTCCAGCCTTCAATAAAACAATATGTCCACTAGAGATGCTCGGCGTGTGTTTATCACATTGACTGAGAGATAAAGAGCTAAGAAGAGGTACAGGGGTGCTGTAGAATTGCCTGGGAGAGGGGAGAGAGGCTCTGATGGAAAAATATGGGAAAAAAAACCAGAAATTATATCAGAATGGGCAAATTGCTGATATTTGTTGTCATGCCTACCTTAGCAGGGCTTATTTAAACAGGTACTGATAGGAATCCTTTATCCAGTCAATTCATTCTGTGCTCCAAAGTCATTCAATGAGAACAAAATATTTAAAGACATACTGGACTTTGAATATATGTCTTTCTGATTGAGCTTCTAAAGCCAGAGGGCAAAGATCATGTCATTCACTCTTTAGCTCACTAAGGAACAACCCACTTCTCGCCCACTATTATTTAAGAGTCATTAAGTCAATGGTGACTGGTCTTAGAGTCTTTGTAGGCTAGCTGAAACAATATCCAGAAAGTCTCCAGTTGCTTAGCTCTAATATTGACAAATTATCAATGTATATCCTATAGAATGAAAACAATTCTACATGTCTCCTTGAGGAGTTACAGCATATGTCACGAATACCTAAGACACAAAACTGTCCTTTATTTTAAGAACTGTATAGCACACTAGACAGAGACTGGTTCTTTAATAATATGACTAGTTGTCTTAAACCACAGATCTTCAGAAATCATTTCATGGAAGAAACAAATATATTCTGTTATTATATTTTTTAAAAGCTTACTGAGTTATGCGTAGATTTTCATGAATTGAAACAATCTATCAGATGAGTCTTTATGAATCACCCACCATTATTATGGTGGAAATATGCAACAAGAAAATTCCTCCACTTTAGTGATAGGGCAAGTTCAAGTGAAAAACTGTAAATTTCTTCAAAAGACAGCACACAAGAGCAAATGCAACACAGTCCGTGTGGGTTTTCACTCGATCAACATGATACTTAGGATTCTGGATATTTTTGTTGCAAAGAGCTGTGGAGGCAATTACAGTAATAGAGAGATTTTCAGATGTGACATTGATGACAGAGAGATTCGGCTAACTCTTCTCAGATAAGCCTTGTAAGAAATAGGCTGTGCAGTAGTTTTACTTTTCGATATACGACGTAGAAAATTCCTATTGATTTCATGTTGCTATGTACTTACCTCTGCGAATCTACGAGTGTGGCTCAGTCCAGCAAATATCACAGCAATACCAACACCACACACACACACACACACACACACACACACACATGCATGCAAGTGCATGCGTGCACACACACAGACACACACAAAACACAATTTGGGCCTAAGTTTGATTAGAAGTATGAGAAAATCTATTTCTCTTTACATTTCTCTCTGTGCCTGTCTGTCTCTGTCTCTCTCTCTTGTGTGTGTGTGTGTGTGTGTGTGTGCTACTGTCTTGAAGGTCATGCTTTAAAGCCCTAGAGTTCTTAGATTTTCTTCATTATAAGATGAGACACAGAAAGAAAAATTTATTACAAATCAAATCTCCCTTTGCTGTTCTCCGGATATTAAAGAAAAAGGAAACCCCCATACTTCCTGTGAAAGACAAGCCATTTAAATGAAAAAGCACCTGCCCTGTTTTCACCGTGTAGACTGAGGCGCACAAACACTCGCTGATGAGCAGAGTGAGGCTGCAGTCTGCCTGCCTCCTTCTGAGACAGTGAAATGCGCAATTCAAGGCGAAGCTTGTTTATTCAGGGTCACAAGCTGTCTCTAGGCTCTTCTGTTCTCACAATTGCTCCCTAAATGTTTTTGAAACTTCAGAATGTGCGTTGTGGCAAAGTTGAAATGCAAGGTTTACCATCAGCAAAGAATTACACAGTGGACTGGAATCTCTACAGGAATGTTTCAGAATTGATGTTGTAGCAAGTCTTTGGCAGTGTGTTGCGCAGTGTGTGTGCCTTTGGAATGAGTGCTAACGCAGGTGTTTGGGGAACACCGAGTGCTTCAACTCAGAATTAAGTAACTATAGTCTGCTGGCAGAGATCACTCAACTTCTGAGTGGTTTTAAAATGAAAATGACGATAGTTATTTGGGAAAGAACAATAACCTTGGAGCTCAAATACAAAGATAGCTTTTGAAGCAAAAAGTGAAAGTCGGATCTCCAAGGACAGAGAAGACAAGGAAAAATGTGGTGAGTCACTCACCAAACACATGCATTTTGCCTTATTTCAACAAGAAATTTTCGACAACTCTTTAGGTACTGCCAGAGATATGATGAATAGCATTTAAAATTCTTATTCAAGGAAGCTGGTGCGATAAAAAATAGCTACTATAAATGAGTATGTATTGTGATATGGAAAGACATAGGAACAAGTCAGTTGATTTCCCCCTTATAGTTAATCAGAAAAGCAGCCACCCCCATGTGTATCTGGTAGGGAACTGGCTTGTCCAATTGTAACTCAGTGTTTGTAGGAATTCTTATCTTCCTATTAGTGAGTTAGCTAATTCTTTACATATACTACATAAAATTTCTTTATCAAACACACAATTTTCAAGCACACTTTATTAATCTGTAAGGATATCTCGTCATTCATTTCATAGTGCCCTTTTAAAAGAAACATGTTTGCATGGGATGAAGTCCCTTTAAGCATTTTATTCTTTGATGAGGTGTGGTTGTTTTATCTAAGCTAAATTTGCTTAAGCCGAAGTCACAAAGATTTTTTTTCTGAGAAGCATTGAGTTTATGTTTTTATATTTAGTAAAACTTGTGTTCTTCTGTAACTCCTTAAAGGTTAATTTTTATATGTAGTGAAATACATAGATCAAAGGTCCTCTTTTATACATTGATATTCAATACTTCCCCTACCACATAATGGAAGACTGCATTGCATCTTCACCATATCCATTTATGTGGTTGCCAACACAGTTGTCTTTGTAACTGTCCATTTCTAGACCATCTTCTATCATCTTCCAGATCTTAAAATTGTTTTTGACATAAGAACTATGTATTAATTATGGAAGCTTGACTGTGTCCTAAACTTAGATTATTATTCCTATTGTCTGATTTTTCAAAACTCTTTGTGGCTTTTTAAAGTCACTTGTATTTACTTGTCAATTTCAAAAAGGAATAAAGTCTCCTGGAATTTTCATTAAGACTGTGCTGAGCTAATAGTTCAAATTTGTGAGCAGTGAAATCTAAACAATGTTATCTTCTGAAGGAAGAATATGCCATGTTTCTTCTTCTATTATTTTGATGTTTACATTTTTTGAAGCAGTTTAATAGATGTTGTAGTAAATAGGTAATATGCAGTATATAAATGCATATATATATATATATATATATGTATATATATATATATATATCCAGAATAATTCCAAAGTATTTTATATGTTTAGATTATTCTCAAAGCATGTTTTTAAGATGGTAATTTCTAACTCCTGTTTTTAGTTTTGGTAATGAAGAGTGTGGGGACTGTCACCCCAATCCTTACAGTTAGAGAAACATGACCAAATGATATTCAAGGATCTATCTTTAGCTTTTTAAAGTATTTGTTAGCATATGTAATTTAAGCTTGCTAACTTGTTTCACTGTGATATGTTCATACACACATATAAAATATATTGATCATACCCACCTCAGCACAATCCTCTTATTCCCTCTTCCTCCTCCTGATGCACCTTGTCTCCCCACCTGGTTCTCCTTATGCTTCATGTGTTTCTTTCTTTTTTTTTTTTTTGGTTTTTCGAGACAGGGTTTCTCTGTAGCTTTGGAGCCTGTCCTGGAACTAGCTCTGTAGACCAGGCTGATCTCGAACTCACAGAGATCCGCCTGCCTCTGCCTCCCGAGTGCTGGGATTAAATCATTTGTGTTTCTTATCATTGTAATCAAATGGTTTCCACTAGCGTACTTTACATGAGCCTGGGTGAGAGGTTGTATATAGAAGTATGTGACTTCACCCCTGAAGAAAATGTCTTTCCCCTCCTGCAAATAGCACCTTGGGGAGGGGTGAAGCCTCTTGAATCCCTCACTGGTAGTAATCTTTATCAAGGACATTTCTTGCACACCCCTCTGGAGTAAGGACTGGGAGCAAGCTTCCATCCTGTAAACCAGAGTGATGGGTGAGTTCAGACTCCCATAGGAAGCATCCACTTTCCTGGAACAGAAACCAGTTGAGCAGCATCTACCAGGAAAATTACCAAGTTAGTTTTGACTACTCTTTGGGGGTGGCACGTGACTTAGCTGGAGATTGTAACTCCATTAGGCTGCAATGTTGAATTGATGAGCCACACTGAAGACCTCACCTCCAAGGGACCAGTGACCAGAACAGGATTCCGTGGTGATGATCATGATGAATTTTGTATCAGCGAGAAGGGAATACTAATCATAGTGATCATAGTGGGTGCTTCTCAGTGCCCTATTAAGCCAGAGTCTCCATAAAGACAGTGACTGGAGCTTTCATTCATGTGTCTCATGAGTCACACTCCTTTATTGCCTGATGCCTGAAGTTGGTCTCTGCCTTCCCTATGTGCGGATTGTAAATAGCAGCCATCATACCGAGCATCTTTACATTGTTTCTGAGGCTAAAATCCATGTCCTTTGTTTCTACAACAAACTATGTCCTAGCTTTCTATCACTGCTTATGTTTAACTTGTAGTTGTTGTTTTATTGTTTATGTGTAGTTCTTTTTTCAAAACAATTCTTCCTTTCCTAGAGTTTGGAATTAGGACCATGTCTAAAAATTATTAGAAAGGTTTATTTGATACAGATGAGTCAAACTTACATATGTAACCACTATTATTCCGACTTTCATATTCTGACACCATGTAGCATACATATATAATTTAGTTAATGTTTACAGTTATATATTGAAATTATCTGATTTAATAAAAGTTTGTATAAATATCCAAGGGCCATGACTATATCCTGGCCAACACTTTCAATGCCTGGCTCTTAATCAAATGCTTGGCTCCCCCACAATGGCCGATTAGCATATTTTTTAATGAATAAATCTGAAAAATTCTGATTCTTTTTTTTCCTTCCTTCCTTCCTTCCTTCCTTCCTTCCTTCCTTCCTTCCTTCCTTCCTTCCTTTCTTTCTTTCTTTCTTTCTTTCTTTCTTTCTTTCTTTCTTTCTTTCTTTCTTTCTTTCGAGACAGGGTTTCTCTGTGTAACAGCCCTAGTTGTCCTGGGACTCAACTCTGTAGACTTGTCTGGACTCGAAACTTACAGAGATCCACCTGCCTCTGCCTCCTGAGTGCTGGGATTAAGGGCTAGGCTCACAACCAAGAATTCTGGCTCTTGAGTGAATATATTTGGTAAGCAATATGCTCCTCTTTTCAAATTTATATGTTGTACATGTACACACAAAACTTGATCAGGTGTGTGGTGCACAGCTTTAAGCCCAGCATGTGAGAGGCAGAGGCAGGTGGATCTCTGAGAGTTCAGGGCCAGCTTAGTCTACAGAATGAGTTCCAGGACATCCAGGGTTGTTATACAGAGAAACCTTGTCTCAAAAAAAAAAATTGAATAAAAACCTACTTCAACATTTATCTATGTTCTTACTCAAAAATCTTAAATGTTGTCCAAAGTAAAAATCTTTAAAATAAGGTACAAATCCTTTGACATTAAAACTCACTTTTATGCTGTTCTTGTCTTCTATTTGGTTTCTAATTGGTATTCATTTGATTTATAAATCCCATTGGCATTATTCTTCTTATAAAGGTACTTTGTCTATCTAAATTAAATCTCATTCACTTGATTTCTTTTACATCTCAAACTCTCCAGCTCCATCTGTAATTTCTCTGTTTATAACTTTCTGGTCTTGAGTATGTAATCTCCTTATTTGCAATCATCTCTAGGGCTCACTCAAGCTCCTTCCTTTCTCCCACTACTCAATATGCGAAGATATTGACCACAGGATTAGTTACCTCTTAAAATCCCCTCTTAATTTCTGGTTGCTTCTGACTGTTATTGCAGGGACTCATTATTTTAGCCTCATTTCACGATTTCAACAAAGTGTATGTCCTGTGCTGGGTTTGGTTCTCAAAGAAGGCGATTAATTCTGTCCAAGCCCAACCATATTTGAGATGACCTTAGAGGTCATTTCTGCCTGGAAGAGACAATCATCAGCTGTCAAGAAACCTTACATTTACTAAGTTACTGAATTTCAAAACAAAATTTACAGTGTATTTGGGATCAATTTTTTTTATTAAGGATGGAATATTGTTAAGAATTTGGAGGACAGCTATTGTTTTAAAATCACATATATTATATTTGTGCACTTTTTATCACAGGTTGTTGATGTCTTGATTTCTTTGAGAAATAAGAGACACATAAATTTTACAGGGCTACCAAAATTCTTACTGAATTACAGAATAATATTTAAAGTAAATATTCTTCTGTTGTGGGTTTATATATAGGGCAAATAGTTTCCTCTTGTTGCAAGGATTCCATGATAATTTAGTGGAATAAAATATGCGATGCTATTCACAAAATTACAAACAAAAATGCAAAAAAAAAAATTAATACAAGTCTTGAACACTCTCACTTCCTAACCTAGTCTTCAAACAGGGAAAATACCCCAGGCACTTCTTTTCTGTAAAGATGATTTAGTGAATCCTGATATTATAAGTTATATATTAACATAGCAATAAAGTCATCAAATATTGAAAATATACGCCCTCTTGAGATACTTCTTTGCATAAGTATAGTTTGAAAATATTCCTATTACAGAAGCAATGGTTTCAACAGGTGTTTATGAGTTATATCACACCCTGTTCTTGACATTTTAAACTTACTTATAAAAATAGATGACTGTTTATAGAAATTATAGCCTTTTGTAACTAGACAGATAATGATAACTGCAAACAGATAATAACATCACAATATAATAATATGGATTCATCATTTAGCATATTTACTCTTGAATCACAAAGTAATTATCAAGAATCACTACAATAATAACTACCAGAGTGTTAGTTCTAGCAGGCACTATAGAAACATAGCATTGAGCATTAAGCCAAGATTTGTTATCTCAAAGGATGCAAAATGCAAGGATGTCCTGCTTGCAAGCTATACTAGTGCAATGGTGGCACAAAGCTTGTGAGAATAGTCAGACAGTAACTTATTTGACTTAAGGCCCACTCCACAAAATGGAGCAAACACCTGCCACTGTGGGGGTAAACAAGAACCTGAGACTTAGCTAGCCCAAGGACCTAGCATAAAACCAAATACTGTGGCTCTAAAAATAAAAAAAAAATGAACAAACAAAACTGTAGTGATAAAACAGCTCAGTGAATCTGGAGAAAGAAAAATTAGAAAGAATGTAAGAACTAGAGAGGATGGAACATACCAAGGAACAAGGCCCTCTAAGTCATCAGACTCAAGCACATAGTAACTCAGAGCCTGAGGCAGCATACAGAGAGTGAGTCTGCTCCGGGGTCTTTGGATATACATTATGGGATTCCTGGGTGGATGGGAGGTGATGTGGGGTGGAACTGGTAGGGGTAGTGGGATAGAGAAAATCGTAATTATTAATTATTATGCAAGGAAAAAAATCAATAAAATGAGAAGTCTGTTTTTTTTTAAGCTGAATAAATGGCTCCACTGTTGAGGAGTTCACAACCAGAAATATGAGGGCCAGATTTAAAACTATTCACAGAATTGAATTTAGTTAGGTTTTATGTGTTGGCTATTACATGTAGAATAAAATACGGAGGTGTTTCTTGGGAAAACAAATAGAAAAATATATCAGAGAAAAAGAAACAAACAAGAAAGGAGCGGTTAAAAAAGACTATTGGAAAACTGGCCACAGAAGCATATTCCTTTAATCCAAGCACTTAGGAGGTAGAGGCAGGCATATATCTGTGTGTTTGAGGCCAGCCTGTTCTACAGGTGAGTTCCAGGACAGACAGATCTAAGAAGAGAGATGTTGTCTTGCAACTGGCCGCTGCCCCCACATTGTGTGTGCATGTGCAGACATCAGAAATTTGTGTCTGGTGTTATTCTTCAGGCATGATCTATTTATTTTATTTTATTTTACTTGAGACAGAGTCTCTTAGTGGCCTAGAACTTTCCAGGTTGGTTAGGCTAGCTGGTTGGTAAGCTTTCCAAATCTATCACTCCCTACCTCCTCAGCAATAGCATCATGGTACAGACTGTCCTACTTAGATCATCTTTCCTTCCTTCCTTCCCTCCTTCCTTCCTTCCTTCCTTCCTTCCTTCCTTCCTTCCTTCCTTCCTTCCTTCCTTCCTTCCTATCTGAATTGAGGATCTCATTCTTGCCAGTCAAACATTTTATTGGTTGCACTATCATCTTAGTCTTGGAAGTGAACATTTTGCCATGTCTGTAAGAAAGACCAATGGCATGTTCAACAAGAAATTTGATAGAGTTTTAGAAAGAAGAGAGCCATGCTAATGACATTATGCAGTAGATAAGATTTCCTTAGTTTATCCAGAATAAGAGAACATGGCAGAAATGATACTGACTAATGAATCTTCCCAATTTAAAGCAAAAATAAAGTAGGACCTTTGGATAAATGATTCATGAATAATTACAAAACATAGGAGCAGAAGAGCACAATGAAATACTGTAGAAGGTAAAGGAGGGAACTATCAAAGTATCAATGACCATACATGGCTGGTCAGAGAGATAACCATGCAGATAACTACTCAAAGTGTGAATATTTGTGAAAAAACTGGTTACTGATGACTTAATTGGAAATAGTTACAGTAATGCTGTGGGAAATAGGACTCTTGTAGAGGGAATAGAAGGTGAAGTGAAGGCAAGATGTGATGAAGCTCTTAGAAACTCTGAATAAAAGAGAAAGATAATAGTTGCAAAGATTAGGAGCTAAGATTGTAAATTCTAAACTTCCTAAAATGAGACAGCAAATAACAATACGGGAAGAGACATCCAGTTGCAGTTCTGAAATGCAAAGATGTTGGAAATAATCATTGTAATTCTTAAATAAAAAAGGGGAGGACAGCATTCAAAACAATATTGACTCGCAGCTTGATCATACTCCAGTGGATAGCTTTGTGGCCTTGCATCTAAGGGCAGCAGAAACTAGGCTCAGTGGTTAATAAAGGTGGGGAGGGGTCAGTTGTGAGTTGAGATCATCAATGGGAGTTGATCTGAGGGGAATTAAAAAAGGAGAGCTGGGGTGAATATAACTGAAATACATTGTATGCATGCACTAAATTATTAAAAAATTAAAAATATATTACATATACAAATGCATTGGATTTTTTTGGACCCATTGAAAAAATCAAAGTGTCAAAGTGTGATAGTTACTCTCTAACCCAGCACATGCTGACACAAAGAGACACACTTATGATCTTCGTACTGGATCTTCCATTGGAAAGGAGACAGTTATTTTGATCAGTTGTCAGAAGCTGGGTCCAGATTAATATGAAAGTGGAACACCACAAACTTAGGAGAATCCCCAAATCTTTGTGGTAATCAAATTTTAGTTATGTTATAGTGATCAGCTAAGAAACACCCAACAAGGCGATTAGGCAAAAGGGTGAAGTAATCATCATTAAATATTTCTAGAGTTTCCCCAATAACAAAAGACTTCTTCTGAAAAATGAGCCTTATCAAAGCAGTGAGCAAGTATTATCACCCAAAGTAGTTGCTTCCAACTGTCTATTTTTGTATAAGGAGAGCTAAAGATTAGGTGGCCAACAAGAATTAAGTTTCAAGGAAATAGCTTAGGATTCACTAGATGGGTAAATAGTAGAGGAAACCATAGCAACTATACCCCTGATGGAGCTCATGGGAGGGTTCAGATCTAAGTCATGTTAATGGAAACCCTAGAATCAGCCACCTGTTTCTACAGGCCTCCAATATAATAGTAATGGCTTGAAGCTGAGAGAGATGCAGTACACAGTATCCCTGAGAGTGAGAACTTAAACAATTCAAACAGAGAAATAAGAAGCAGGAATAGCCTTATTCAAAAGCAGATAGTACAGGTATTTACAATTAAAATACTTAAAATGAGTCTACTGGAGTATGATGAACACTACAAGTTTTTTTTAATTTTTATTTTATTTATTTATTTATCTATTTATCTATTTATTTTTGGTTTTTCATGACAGGGTTTCTCTGTAGATTTGGAGCCTGTCCTGGAACAAGCTCTTGTAGACCAGGCTGGTCTTGAACTCAGAGATCAGCCAGCCTCTACATCCCGAGTGCTGGGATTAAAGGTGTGTGGACATTGAGCCTATAATTTATGATCCTAGAGAAGCTAAATAAGAAGGTAAACCCAAAGAAAACATCCTCCTGATATTAACCTTCATCAGGCGGTAAAAGGAGACAGAGACAGAGATCCACATTGGAGCACCGGACTGAAATCCCAAGGTCCAAATCAGAAGCAAATGAAGAGAGAGCACGAGCAAGGATCTCAGGACCACGAGGGGTGCACCCGCACACTGAGACAATGGGGATGTTCTATCAAGAACTCGCCAAGGCCAGCTGGACTGGGTCTGAAAAATCATGGGATAAAACCGGACTCGCTGAACATAGCGGACAATGAGGACTACTGAGAACTCAAGAACAATGGCACTGGGTTTTTGATCCTACTGCACGTACTGGCTTTGGGGGAGCCTAGGCAGTTTGGATGCTCACCTTACTAGACCTGGATGGAGGTGGGTGGTCCTTGGACTTCCCACAGGGCAGGGAACCCTGATTGCTCTTTGGGCTGACAAGGGAGGGGGACTTGTTGGGGGAGGGTAAATGGGAGGCGGTGGCAGGGAGGAGGCAGAAATCTTTAATAAATAAAATAAATAAATAAATAAATAAATAAATTCAAAGGACAAAAAAATAAAAAAAAATAAAGGCGTGTGCCATTCCCACTATAAGCAGACACTATGAGGTTAAAGGATTTGTTATGCTTCTCATATGAAATGTCTCCCACAAGCTTCTGCTTTAGAAAATTGGTCCTAGCATATATCATTGCTGTGAGGGGTGAGGAGAACTTTTAGAGGTCATGCTAGAAAATATCGGGTCACAGGGACAGGTATAGATGGTTGGTCTGTTGCAAATGTTTGGTCAACCTGTACTGTAAGCTCCCGACACTCCACAAGGAATGGCTATTGCTTTTTTCCCATTATAAAATAGGGAGCAAAAAATGAATTCTTTCTTCTTTATGTTTCTTCTTACTAGGTATTGATTGACAGCAACAAAAGGAGTAACTAACACATGTTCTACAAACAGAAACTCCAGGTAAAAAATGAGAGAAAATGATAATTTAAAAATAGTAAGATAGCAGAAATAATGACTTTCCACATTCACTGATCACTGATAGACTGAACAGTCAATGAACTGGAAGATATCTTAATTGACAATTCCCATACTGAAATAAAAAGGAAAAAGAATAGAAGAAGAAAGATAAAATAAACAAAAAGAGAAAAAAATTTCAAAATGTTTGTTATGGATATAAGTAGAATAACAGGCAGGAAAGTAAGAGGGAATAGAAATTAAGAAATATTTTTGCTGTTCAATAATCTTTTGTACACTGATAAGATGTGTTGCTCTCACTGGTTTAATACAAGAGCTAGGCAGGAAGAATTTACATGGAAATTGCATACAAGGAGAAAGTCCTGGAATGAAGAAGGGCAGAATAGCCAGGAGACATGGGGAGAAGCAAAATGAAATATCATGTTGAGAAAAGGTACTGAGACACATGGTAGAGCATAGATAAGAAATATAGGTTAATTTAAATTGTAGGAGTTAGTAAAAAGCCTAAGCTATTGGTCAAAAATTTATAATTAATAAGTCTTTGTGTGGTTATTTGGGAGCTAGGTGGTGGTACAGAAAATGCATCAACATATTTTAAGTATTAATAGCCAAGAGTGTTTCAAAATTATTGGTAAACAATAAACTATAGATCCAGGAATTTCAGAGTACAGCAAGTAGCATAAATATTCCAAGCACTTATGGCATCTACACTATATCAAGAGGTTAAAGAAGAAAAAACTATGTCAATTGCAGCTCAAAAGCTACTTAGCAATATCCAGAATATAGTAGTTTATGATAAAATTAAGTAAACATGAATAGAGTAGAATTTTCTCTGCTTAAATAAGACGTTTACAATAACTTTATGGATAACTTCATAGTGAGAAAACTTCTTCCATAAATTGGCAAAAAAAGTACTGTCACCACTTCTAAACAATTTTACAGCAGAAGTACGTAGTAGTGCAATAGCACAAGAAAAACTTATTGAAATGTACACTCCCACACCTATAGCTCAGGGAAAATTGCAGAAGAGGTGCTGTAAGTGCCAGAGGGTCGGGGAATTTGCTATGGGCTTGTATCTCCTAGTAATGTCAGGAGCTACCCCATAAAGTCTCAGCAGCAAGAGTGCATAAGTATGAGTGGTTTACATAACAAATACTCCAAAGTGGACTTAGAAAAGCCCTAAGTCCTCAACCCTACACTAAGCATCACAGGTGACTAAGGAATGCTGGTAACAGGAGAAACAATCTTCCCCAGGAAAGAGCACACAAAATAGTTAACCAATACCAAATGGTCATTCCTGGAAACATTTATCCAATTAGTAGTTTAAATTTAGGAATATAATATATATACATATATATATATATACACTATATATTTATGTATGTATATACACACTATATCTGTATATGTATATGTTGAACTTTATATTTAGTAAACTAACAAGGTAGTTTTGATACATATTAACTGGCTTTAACTTAATGGCAAAAGTCAAAGGACTAAGCACAGTTAATATAATTTCAAGAGTAAAGTAGGCAAATCTACCTTGTTTTAAATATGTATTATAAAGTTATTAACCAATACAATGACATACTAGTGGAAGAATACACTTGAATCAATAGAGCAGAATGCCCATAGTCTCCAAAACTTTAGCCACATCATGTTTGATTAAGAAGTAAAAAGAACTCATTAGAGAGAGAATGTATTAGATATATACTTCTGGAAGAATTAGATATTTACATATAAGTAGAAGAACCTAGATAGGAATCTTATAGTTCCGAAATTCAAACCAAAATGAGCCAGAGATTTTTCCAAAGAAATCCTGTGACTTAAATCTTTATTAAAACTACACAAGACACTTTGGTATCTAAAGTACTTTTGAAATGCTTTAAGACAACCACTCACCTATTGTAAGCGATGGACAAGAGATCTGAGGCACCTCATCAGAGAAAGTATACAGATGTCAAAGAAGCACATGGAGTGATGGGTTGTAGCATTAACAAGAGACAGGGCATAACATCACAGCAAGCAGACCCTATGAGACTCTTCTTTTAGCTCCCTTTTCCTCTCTAAAAGATGGTGTCAGTTTCTGGCTAGAACAACGGAGCCTGTGTTCATTGCTGGTGGTACCATGAAAGGACATAACTATGTTGGAAGAGATTATGGCAATTTTTAATGAGGCTAGCCAGTAGTAACATAAAATTCAGCAATCTGGGCCGATGTGTTTACTGTGCTGATTTAAATGCAGGTATTTGTAGCAGCTTCATTAATAATTACCTCAAACTGAAAGCAACAAGGAAGTACTTTGATATATGAACGGGTAAGCCGGCTGAAGTACATGTGAATAATGACGTTTTAGTTGAATGAAAACAAATGACCTATGAAAACATGCAAAGTCATGCATGGATTCTAAAGGTTTATTGTTAAGTAAGAAAAGCCAGTCTGTAAAAAATGCTTACATAATTCTACTTGTATAAAATTCAGAAAAATACAAGACTGTACTGAAGGCAAACCTACCCACCATTGCCAAGCTGTGGATCATTTGGATTGAATAATCGATGCATGGGCATATTTTAGAGTGGAGAGATTGTTTTGTGTGATACTGTAACAGCAGCTGCCATATGATGATGCATTTATCAAACAAAAATGAGTGAATATTAATATGAACCAATTATAACAACATTTAGGACATCAAAAGATTCCACTACAGATTCCTAGAGCTTTATTAACATGAATGGTTAATAAATTGCTGGTTTCCAACTATCAATCTCAAGATTTGCATATCACTTTATAATATATATCTACATTTGAATATCTCCTAAACGTAAATTAGTCGACACAAAGAGATTAAGCTTATTAACACTTCTTACATACACCACAAGGTACGCTTTTCGCTAATTCATTTATTTCTTTTATTTGTGTGGATGCCTGTTTGTGTCTTGTGATTGTATGCCACGTGTGCTTGGAAACCAGAAGTAGGTTTTGGATCCTTTGATCTGAAGGGGTATGGGTGGTTGTGAGCTTCCTGGTTTGGGAGCTGGGAACCAAGCAGGTGTACTGAGTAGGAAGTGCACATAAGCACTGAACCATCTTCCCAGGCTACTGCTCTTTTCACCTCAGTGAATCCTAATTCTGGTTATTGCCCAGAAATTTACCAGTCACATTTGGGGCCTTTTTGATCAATGAATATGGTAGTTCTTGCCCCCGTGAAATTACCAGACTATCTCTGTGGGTAGTTTCCCTGCCTCGGTTCCTTCTAGTTTCTACTCATTAATAGACTTGCCTGGCAAACAGAGGATTTCTTGGCTGAGTTTAATACCTTTACATTATATTCTTCACAGTATTCTATATACACTTTAATACACAAACTCCACGAAGAAAAGACTGATTTCTTACTCTCATGTTCATTTCTATAGCCTTAATGCAGTACATTTAAAGTGTGTTAAAAAGTGGACCGATGATGCATGAATAGTAATAACTACATAATAGTATGATACAAGTTTTTTTATTCTATTTATGAAGATCTCTTCCATATTTGGGTTCAAGAAAATTTTCATGAAGCTGATACAATGTCAAAAATCATAACCATGTCTTTTATAAAGATTTGCAGAAGTATATTTACCAAAAGGAAGAGTCAAATGTAATATTGAGAACTAGGCAAAGAGTCTGGAAAATGACCTATTTTTTGTACTACAATTGTTAGCAAACATACAATATCTAAAATAAGTGATTCTTTAACTTATCCAATATTTATGTACTTTATAAACTGACTACTAGAATTGATGGGTGTCTTCAAGGGGTTAGAGCCTATTATATTTTGATTTATTATGGAGCTTTTTAAAAAATATACCTGAGCTTATCATCAGATTGAGTGTCTCCTGACTTCATTAATACTCAAAATAGTCAACAGAGCTATATTGATACAATGATTTATAGTCAAGGGCAGAAAAAAACAGTAAGTAACTAGTGAGTATTATGATTTATGAGAAAATTATGACAAGAAACAAACTTTTATTTTGTCAAAGATTTCCCTGGAAAAGGATTTTGGGAGAAACTCTGAAAGACTAGTGGGGATTGATCACAGAGGGGAAAGCAGCTATTATATGTGAGAAGAAATCCCAACAGCGGCAGAGGTACATGATGGGAAGCCGAGAGAAGACTGCATATTTGGAAACTCCCAAGTTTGTGGACAATGACAGAAGCCCAGAGGGTTGGAAAGGAAAGGATGAAGATACATCTAGAGTTAGAGGCAGAGTCCAGCCAGACTCTGTTACCAGTCCTCACCAGCGTACACAGAAGTAAGAATTCCAGGCACTGGTGTAATTTGGTATCGAGGAACCAACTATAGGCTCTCATCATTAGTGAATTAGTGCCGCCATGGATCGCATATTTAAGGGAGGAGCATGAAGTCATCAAAAACGGTCAGCCAGGTTGAGCATAATGAAAGTGATTACTGTAATATTATTTGGATTCTCTTTGGAGTCTGAATCTTTTACATCTGTGTTTCCAACCGATTCATTTTTGAATTGGTTTTGAGAGAGAGAGAAAAAAAAAACCTGACTGCCTTATAGAATTTTCATAGTCCAAAGACTTGTTGCTAAAGCAAAAATGAGTCAGGTCTAAAGAGTGGCTGATCACATTTCATGTCCTGATAACTTTCTCTAACTCTAAATGATACAGAAAATAAATCCTGGCTGCTTCCTATGTGTGTTAAAAGAATCTGTAAATAAATTCACCATTTATTTAGTGTAACATTGGGTTTCTTTAGCCATGCCTTTGCCCCACATGAACTGATATATATGACATTTATAAGTTCATAAACTTCAAATTATAGTTAGTGAGTTATTTTAATTGCTATGCTATAGAATGGAGAAGTAACCATATTGCAATTTATTCCTGGGTTGAGAATGTAAGATTAAAGCTTTTATCTAATATGCTTTTCTAAAGAAATATCTACAGAATTGTTTTATTTTTCATATCAATAAGAAATAACATTGATGAGAAACATAGATATATGTGTCTAGCTTCAATGTTGTCCTATCATGACTAAGAGATTGATTTTATTTGAGCTTGTTCATCACTTTCAACACCACACATAGAACAATTCAGATACTAAATTTTGAAAAAGGGATCACATTTCCACTCAGGGCTCTCTCTAAAGGAGTGTCTTTCTTTCTTTCTAAGATCTATCTTTTTCCTCATTGACTGATGCTCTACCAATTGTATCCATAATAGAGAGTTTTTCAACTCAACACGATTGTTCTAGAGTCATTTGGGAGGAGGTAACCTGACCAGACTTGCCTGTGGGCCAGTCAGTTGAACATTTTCTTGATTAATGATTGACATGGGAGGGTTCATAACACTGTGGGTAGTGCCACCCATGGACAGGTGGTCCTGATTTATAGAAGAAAGCAGTCGGAAGAAGCCATGGACGAGCAAGCCAGTAAGCAGCATTCCTCCATGGATTCTGCTTCAGTTCATGTCTCTGGGTTCCTGCCTTGAGTTCTGTTTTGAACTCCATTGGTTCAGGAATGTGATGTGGAAACATAAAGCAAATAAACTGTTTTCTTCCTAAGTTACTTAGGTCATGGCAAGCCATCATTTCAGTAAAGCCTAACCAAGGCAGACAGGAAGACTCTGGGGAGACATGCACAGAGTCCTGCCCCACCTGTTCAAACGGCAGTCTTAGTTACTCAGTCTTTAGTTTTGTTCCTAGAATGTGTTTATAGGACTGTATTCATTAGTGAATAAGCACTGATTTTTTTTTCCTGTTGTAGTATATCAACATTAAGACAATTAGGAGAGAGTCTCATATTCCTCATTTTAATCCTAGCATTTCTGGCTAGTCTTTGTGTCATCCCCTTAGGAGTGATAAAATTATACTCCCAAAGCGTTTACCTTCCCAGAAATACATTCACTGCAGTGGCTCAACATTCTTCAATGGGCTGGAAAGAATTGAGAGGAAGCACAGTGAATACAAGCTCAGCTGAATTTTATTTCCATTTCTGATCAATATCTTATTTGGGTCCATGCTAGTCATGTTGCCTTATACTAACAAACAATTGTGTGTGCTACTCCTTGTGAGCAAAATGAAAATAGAAGGGAAGTGTTTCAGTTTTCACCATATGTAAGTATTCTCTGTGTGCCCTGTGTATGTCATTTCTTTCAATCCCCGCAATAATCTTAGACCAAAGGACTGCACTTAAATTTAAGACACCACAACTTGTTGGGAGCTTCAAATTTGAAAAATCTTAAGGTTTTGCAGTTAGTAAGCAGAATAGGTGAATTTTTTTAATCCAGATTTTTTCAGTTTCTAAATTGACAGTTGCTTCTCTTATGAAACATCATTCCCTCTGACACGCCGTGAATGACACCCTTCCCATCTGTCATTCACCAGAAAACACCTGATCCCTTCATGGTAAAATATATAAGTGGGCAACTTCTTTCAGAGCAGACTCTTCCTGGTGAAATTTGTAGACTATTTGCCAGTTGTGTCCACAGTTGTCTATGTCAATATCTTCTCTTTTTTTACCCTCTTCCGGTCTTATTCTTTGTTTATTCTCAACTATACACATTTTTTCCTCCAATAAGGTCAGGGCTGAGTCTCTCTTGCCCATATGGTCACTTTTGTCATCTCTTCACTGAATGCATGTATATAAATCTACACATAAAAATGTATGCATTCTGCTCAAGACTAGCAACCAGGCAAAGGATATTGTGACTGTAATCTGATATTACTCAAGGAGTAGTGTATTATTAGCTGGTTTTGTTTTTGCTGCCATTTTATTAGGGAGAAGGAAATCTGCTCAAATACTGAAAAAGAGGCAGTAGTCACAATAGAAATGATTTTGAGTTTCTGTTTACCATGAGAGAACAAGTTGCCAAGTTTTATTAACATAAAAATTTGGCAATTGAGTGCTTTTCCTTACTCTTATTTTTCATTTTACTAATTGGTCACATTTAACCACTGTATTTGAAATGGAAACAATGGAATTTCATAACATCTGGGGATATTTTTTATTATAACTACCCAGGACTTCATGAGTCATATTTTTATATCAACTACCTCTAAGGCTTCCTGCCATTGGAGGAACTTCCTCTTCCTAGATTCTCCACATGTAGGCCGGTACATTGCACTGTGCACAGTTTGCCTCTGAAGAATTCAGTCTGTTGTGCTGATCAAACAGCATTTTATAGTGCTAATTTCAACTTCCCTATTGATTAGTTGTATAACACTTGACTACTTGACCTCTTTGGACCCCAATTTCCTGAGTAATCAATGCAAATTGGAGCATTCAATCATGATTCTGCTTTATCTCAGCTAGGAGTTTTCACCAGCTCCTTCCTGAGTTTCGCAAGTGTTAAATATATAGCCTACAATTAGAAAACACTACATATCTTTAACATGTTTGGTTGGGTAGATTACTAATGTAAAGTGTGCACTATGCATGGAATTAGGAGACAATCCTATTTTTGCATCATATTATTATCTATGAATTTTTCAATAACTTTGGCTCAGTTTCTTCTTTTTAAATAAAACCAATAAACTGAAAATATCCCATATCTTAGAACTCAGATGTGCTGAACTTTGTTACCAACTTAAGTCATTAAAAGTACTTGACAGTGTACCAGTTTAGTTATGTTCTTTTTTCCTTTTTATTGTTTTCATTGTGCTATACATATACATAATTCTATGCTCCCCTCTCTTCCTCCCCTCCCCTTCTACCCTCTCTAGTAATTCCCATACTTCCAGTTTACTTGGGAGATCTTGTCTGTTTTCCTTCCTATTTCGATCCATGTATTTTTCTGGTTGGTCTTCTTTGTTGTCTAGGTTCTCTAGGTTTGTGGTTTGTAGGCTGGTTTTTCTTTGTTTTATGTCTAAAAGTCACTTATGAGTGAGTACATACTATATTTGTCTTTCTGGGTCTTGATTGCCTTACTCAATATTTTTTTTTCTAGATCCATCCTTTTGCCTGCAAATGTTAAGATGTCATTAATTTTTCCCACTGAGTAGTACTCCATTGTGTAAATGCACCATATTTTCATTATCCATTTTTCAGCTGAAAGTCATCTAGGTTGTTTTGCAGGATCTGGCTATTACAAATAATGCTGCTATGAGCATAACTTAGCTAAAAATGGCACAGCTACTTTTGTGTTTGGAGGAGAACAGTCAGGGCTTTGCTATGGAACTAGACTGGCTTGGAACTCTTGGCTTCAGATGCCAAAGGTCTGGGAGTACAAGTACTACCACTACCTTTAGCTCGAGCATTTCTTTTGTTTTGAGAAAATTACATGATAACAAGGATTGGCAAGTATTTTTGTTGTTGCTGCTTCCTTAATTAAGTCTCTGGATTTTTTCTGAAGTTTACCTAGAAGGACAGGGAAGCATACAGTATATCGGTATGACTGCATTTAAGTAAAACTAAACTTAGTGAATACAAGATAATATTATTTAAAATGTACATTATCAAAATATTTGTTATTTTCAATGAAAACTATTAAGTTTCTACAGCTATGTTGTAAACCATGAAATAAATAAATATGATGGTCTTGGGTAATTTTTATGCATCATATTCTACATTTGTGAAAATATAGCACAACTTGTTTAAGGGATTAAAAGAGTGCTCTGTATCCCCACAGGGGTGTATTTGTAGAGATGTCCTTACAAAGAAGTTCTAGAGCACCTGGTGCAGGGCATAAATTGTGAGATGAGTACATTCTGTGTGATGTCAGCTCTCAGACCCATAAAACCCTTTGTCCTCTCTGTCTGTGACATGTTGTACTCTCCTCATTCTCCGCATTCCCCTTTCTTATCCCCCATATCTCCACCCATTCTGTAACAGTGTTGTATTTTCACCGGGATCCCCTGAGGGAAAAGGAGGAGGATTGGATCTGCGGAAGACAGAAGGTGGGGGTCAACTGGGAGAAGTTGTGTGGGGGCTTGAATGAATGGAGGGAGGGGAAATTGTGATTGGGTTGTATTAAAAATTATATTAAAGAAAGAAGTAGTTCACTATGTATATGTGTATATATTTATTTAATATATACATATATATCTTAAATGAAGTTTGGGGAACTTTTTTTCATAAGTTACAGCCACTTAAGAGCCTTGTCACACTCAAGAGATTTGCATGTTAACAGGAATCAAATGCTTTGGGCTAAGAAATGATTTTCCTTTTCCTGTGCAATTTCAGGCATCAGTAAGCAGATGGGACATTTTCTTGGGTGGCCTAAGGGACTTTTCTAAGCCTTTGGTCTCATTTGATATTTTGCTCAACCAATCTAAAAGATTATTTCAAAAATTGTTAATAGTACCATCATTCCTATCATGTTTTTGACAGTAACGTGTCACTAGGTCCATCAGTTCACTCTCCAGTATAATCTTGAATGACCTCAACTATCCAGGACAATGTAAACTAAAGGCCCATATTAACTATTATCTATGTTTTCTCCCCAGAATTATCCAGACACAGCAATGTCAGAAAATTGTGCTGTTGCCCTATCTACACTAAAGTGAAAGCATCCATGTCTTGCAGAAGGAAAGATAAACTTGGGAGGAACAGAGGAAGTATAGGATTAATCTATAAAATAAATATGTCAAAGGCATGTCTAGTTTGAAAGACCTCAACAAGATCTGTCAAGCTGATTTACAGGTTCATTTGGACTACATCACTTATGGTCCTGGGTGTTTTGAATCAGATAATGTCTCAATCTGTCACTTTCCTCTTCTTTGTATAGATAATACCTCTGAGTCATACTCCCTAGGGCATAGTTAATTGATAACACTGCAAGTATTGTTAGGAGGTTCTTCTACTTTGTGCCAAGCTACAGATCACCTGAGGACATGTGGAAAAGGGAGGGAAAATAAGATGGAGGGGGAAGAAGCAGAGGATAGGGGTAGGAGGGGGAGAGATATAAGGAGAGAGTTAACGATATTAAGACAGCTATTCAGAACAGAGAAACTTACCTTGCAGTTAGTTATAGGATATCCACCACTAGTTTGATCATTGGAGAGAACCACCTATGTAGTTATAGGCCTGTAAGTTTGAATGCAATTTCCGCATAAACTCGTAGGGAGTGGCACTATTATGAAAGTGGCTTTATTGGAGTAGGTGTAGCCTTGTTAGAGGAAGTGTATTACTTTGGAGGTGAGTTTTGAGATCTCTTTTGCTTGAGCTACGTTCCATATTTTCTCACTCCTTCATGAGTTCATTCATTCTCAAGCTTTTTAAAATGCATTCAAAAGTTTGAATGTTCTATAGTAAGCACTGCTTCCTTCGCTCTTCAGGAGAAGTAGCAAACTGGCATTATGTTTGCTGTAGATGCTATCAATACTCCACCATTCTCCTTCAGATCATATCTCACTATTGATGTTTGCTTTGCTTCTGATGGTTCTCTTGTGTCTGGGGCTTTCTGAAGAGAACTGCCCTTGAGCTTCTGGGGCCTTTCTGGCACAACAGAGTGCTGGAAGTACTTACACTTTTACAAAATTGGTGGCTTTACCTTCACACTGAATCTAGAATCTAAATATTTCTTGCTATGTCCACTGTTGACATTCAGGTTATAGTACATGCCATGTTTTGGTTATAAACTACAACTCTCTGTTAATTGGTTGACCAGCTTCTTCATTGTCCTACTTTCTACCCTCATTTCGAAATATCAGTCAGACAAATGGAGTTATCGAGTACAAGCCCTATACAGGAACCCCATATGAATCAAACTGGAAGGCTATTTATTGCCCACAAGACCTGTATGTTAAGCCATTCTGACATTTTGTTCATTGACATCATCTACTAAGTTATATTCCTATTCTTTTCTGCTCCAGTCACAAGGGCATTCTTGCCACTTCCTTGTAGGACATGCATACTCATCAATCTCAATGTCTTTATCTTTACTCTGGTTCTTTTCTCTGTTCAGAAAATGTTTATTATAGACATACCCTCAAGGGACAAAAGTACTGAGCCCCCTCATGTCTCAATCAAATATATCCCTGTCATTAAAGCATGTATTCTCTGTATGCTATTCCAAGTTACTATAACTCTTCTATATGTTCTTTCCTGGAACTTAATCCTTTTCTAAAACACTATAGAATTCCACTGTTTAGTTAGTTGGTTTATTGCCATTTCAGGATCCTTTGTAGAATTATGAGACGCAAGATAGGAATTGAATAAGTAAATTCATTAACATAAACTTGCAAATGGCATCTGTGAGTTATGTCAAATGTGGTATATATATATATATATATCACACACACACACACACAGAGAGAGAGAGAGAGAGAGAGAGAGGGAGAGAGAGAGAGAGAGAGAGAGACATGTCCACTTCATTTGGATTACGTATACCTTGAGAGTTAAAACACTTGCCACCCAGTTGTAGTTAATCTCCTGGGTGAATCTACATCTCATCCACTTTGTTAGAAACAGATAATTAGTGGGGAGAGGCTAGGTAGATTTGACTTGATAAACCCTTCATTATTTTTGTAGATTGATAGATAAGATTGATTATACAACCATTAAGCAATAATGTTTGTGGTGCGTAACCTGCTATTATTTTGTCAGGATTTTCAGTGAATATACACTCCAGTGATTAACAGTATATATTCACAATATACTGTTTCTTGAGCATACTCAATCTTGAATGTTCTGAGAAATCCACTTTCACAAGTTGAGTCTACTGAAAGGTGGAAAATGGCCTGTAGAAACAGTGATTTGTCCATCAACATTTAAAGGATAAAATGTCATTTGATAAATATTTTTGAAAAATAAACATCCAATGTAAATTGAATTTTCACTTAACCTGATCTGCAACTGGAAACAATCCCCTGCCTTCACACCATCATTAGGTTTGTTGATCCTTACGAATATTTTTAATTTTACACCAGATTTTCCCTCTATCTATAAAGAATCCTGAGGTATCTCTGCCATTCTGACCATTGGAAAAATTAACAGCTTTAATTTATAATTCTGTGATATTCTATAATAACTCTTTTAACCATTAGTTGAAACCAAATTGTAATTTTTTTTGTCATTTTTTCCCCTTAAACTGATGCCCATATCCTTGCCCAAAACACCATAACATCTTACTGGATCTTTGAATTGGTAAGTAACAAGAACTCTAGCATCTTGCACAAATAGATTATAATATTTCGTGCATGACAAAGTAACTATATGTGATATACTGATTCTATACTACTAGGAGATAATACCACAAGCCTAAATAGTTAAGTCTCTTGTGTCTGCTCCAGTTATTTTTTTTCCTGTCATCTCCTCCAAAACACTATTCTTTCCAAAACTCAGGGATAAAAGTAGAGGCTTTAATGAACTCATCTGTGATTATTACCACCAGAAGTAGAAAAGTAGAAATGAAAGCAAAAAAAAAAAAAGAAATTAAGGAGAGAGTGAGGAAAATAGAGGAGGAAATAGAAGAGGAGAGTGGGGAGGAAGGGAGGGAGAGAAAGGAAAATAACTATGTGTTGAGAATCTGAAACAGGCATCACCTAAGATTGCTTACCTAACTCAATGATGAGTCAGGATGAGAAAATCTTTAAGGAGCTTACTGCTCCTTCCCAGAAGGGACTTAACTCTTTTGAGTGAGTGGGATGAGAATGTGCTTACACTTTCGAGGAAGGACCCACGAGTTAAAAATCTATTATGATCCATAATCTAGGACAATACCAGTTAGAAGTATTTGTTTCACATAGATTGAATTCTATATGTTACATTTGTGTGATAACTTTATTTGTGAGACAGCAAACAATCTGAGAAAATACTCTCCAGGACATATTAACATGGACAATTAAAGCCTGTGAAGTAATAATCAAAGAGGATTATGAGACAGAACAAACACATCCAGAGGCCAACAAAATAAGGAGGAGCTTCATATGTGTGTCATGCACACTGAAGACGACGCACCAAGTTTTGGGGATCGCTTTCATTCTTTGGCTAAGAGTGGATACCAAGCATCATTGACTTGCAAGTCATGGCTATATGCTTGATTCCTGCTCCTGTTCTGTCTCACCAGTATCTGTGGTGATTTAGGAGGATAGGAAAAACTAAGCAGGGGATTCAGTCTCAGCCCTAGTATTTACGACACTGTATGTTTCTGAATATACTGTGCCATCTTTCTGTGATCTTTTCACAGTTGTAGATTTGCTTCATACATTTGTTAGAATATTATGATATTCTCTGAGTTTTGATAATGAGATAAAGTACATGGAGTGCTGAATATCATGCTTGAAAACAGCCATTAATGAACACGGAGGCTCCTGAGACTGCAGCTGCTGCTGGGGATGATGGAGATCATGCCAAAGAACCATGGTTGTGAGAAACAATATAGCTCAGGAATTGGAGAAGAAAATTCACACATAAATGACTTGCTTAAACTTCTGATATTGCTACTAGCCTTATGACCTTGAGAAGGTTACTTGACTCTTTTGTCCCTCACATTAATCATTTCTAAGATGAAAATATCTAATTTCACACTCCTTCAATATTTTATCTTAAACCTGAAAAATCATGATAGAACTCATGAATACAGCATAGCATTATTATACTATAATAATTAGAGTATAGAATAATATACTGTAACATTATATTATTAAGAGTTAATCATTAATTTAATGAAAGTTTCAGCAATGGAACTTTTAATCAGGGCCACTGTGGCCGGTGTAGAAACTTTAGAAAGAATAATACCTTGTGTTTTCTTTAAATGGCAGTATCTTACTTTTTCACTTAATGTTTTTGAGATTTATTTTCATTTTACATTATAGGTGGTTTGCCTGTATGTATGTCTGTGTGTCACATGTATGCCCAGCTCCCAAGTTGGTAAGAAGAGGGTGTCAAATCTCATGGAACTAAAGTTACTAACAGTTGTTAGCCTCCCTGTAGGTGCTGTGAATCGAACTCAGGCCCCTGGAAGACCTGTGAGTGTTCTTAACTGCTGAGTTATTGCTAGCCCACTTTTCTCATTTTTAAAATTATTCAAAAATTAAAGTCCTTTAAGTATATAGGAAGGAGTAGTGGAGCTGGGTCAAATGGTAAATCTAACTTTAGTTTTTGAATGATTCTCATATAGTCTGCTCCTACATGGTGAGTTATAAGAAACTATTGACTGTTGGGAGAGAGAGAATCAGTCTTTGGGGAAAAACCTCACTAATTATCCAATTCCAAGTGTCAGTCCTAAAGGCACACACATATGTGCAACCCTAAATAGACTCAACTTGTTTTACATACATACGTACATACATACACACACACATACGTACATACATCTATGTGTGTAAAGCAATAATAGTTATAAAAGAGGTAGTATAATTTGAAAGAGGGGGTTATAATAGGAGTTGAAAAGGAGAGAAAAGGTTGTGAAAAAAATTCCTTATATCTTTACATGCTGGAAGACATGATAACAAGCCTGGCCAAATAGCTTTTATGAGCTCTAGCACTATAGACATCCATAATGACAGGAGAAAATAAGGGGCACTCACTGGTACATTACAGAGAAAGCCCAGAGTAGGACAGGGACAGTCGTCCCGGCATCTTGCATTCTCTTGCTTCAGATTTTTTAGCTTTCTTGCAACATTTGATAAGCAAAGGTATTGACTTCAAAAAAGGGGCTCTTGCTTCTCATCCACATTATACTTTAGTTCAAATGAAGAAGACAACACTTGAGATCTTCTGAGGGATGCAGGCAAACACTTCAATTCTCCCAAGAGTAACTTATCTGTCAACTTGGATAGTTTATTCCCAACATACAGAACATCTTTGGACACAAAACGGAGTTAAAAATCGTTTGTTGTCTACAGCATACTACCTTGAATGCGCCCGATCTTGTCTGATCTCAGGAAATGGTTTGTTGACTATGTCAGACTTAAAAGGATTTCCTGGACTTGAGGCAGCTAACAATCAAATCTATTCATCTTTTATTTGTGTATTGCTCCGTTTGTCTTAGAATCCACTATCTTTTTATATAAAGCATTTAAGAGAACAGTAAGCATGTCATTATCAGTTTCATTGCTAAATAATTCACAGCACTATTAAAGAAATAATCTCTAGTAGGACCATGCACTGACTAATAACCTCAGACAATTTAATATGGACTAAATGCACTATTCAGTCTGGATTTAAATTTCATAGTAGGAGTAATATTTATTTCCAAAATGATTTATTATTGTTGTTTATGCAAGCATGGCTCAGCACTCTTGTAGAGGTGAAGGAACATCACTGTGTACATATATGTGGCCCAGAACTCTTGTGAAGGTGATTGGACACCACTGTATACACATGTGTGGCCCAGCACTTTTGTGGAAGTGAGGGGACGATACAGTGGAGTCAGGTCTCTCCTTTCACTTTTACATAGATTCTGAACATCAAGCTAATGCTTTCTAAGCCTTCAGGAGAAGTGACTTTATGCATGGAGCCATCAATCTGGCCCTCATATTAGACTATATTTTTGTAGGTCTTACAATGTATTTAGTCTCATGAAACTCGTCTTGCTCAGTCTATCATAATCTTTCTGTGGCTCATCCTGATCCTGGCATTTATGAAGACTGAAGATGCATTTTTCTATAAACTTCATCTTATTTGAGTTCCCCCGATGTCTTTTTGTGATCAGATGTGAGTTATATATCTTAGGGGAGTGACTATATTCTCCAGAGATGCCATATAATGTCCTTCATAGTTCAGTAACTAACAAACTCTCAAGGCAAGCCTGCTGTCCCTCTGATGAGTTTACTTTAGTGACTTACTAAGGTAGAGTCACCTTCTTTCTCCACTACAGAGTGTTTTCTTGTGAGGATATACTTTGATGTTATTGAACATGTATGTGTGCATGCATGCACATGTTTGTGTGTGTTTGTGTGTAAGTCATAGATTAATATCTGATTTCCCACTTTATGACTTCTCTACCTTATTTTATTTATATCTTTCTCGAACAGGGCCTCTCACTGAACCTTGAGCTCACTGATTTAGCAAGGCCAGCTGCTCTGCAAGGCCCTGGCACCTCTGTCTCTTTGGACCCAGTACTAGAGTTTCAGATTTGAGTCACCAAGCTTACTTTTACTTAATTGGATGCAATGTTGGGAACCAAACTTGGGTCCTCATGCTTATGTGACAAGCACTTTACTGACTAGATAGGCTGATTTCCGAGTTCTTTGTCCCGACTATGTCTTGACAAGTTGGGTCAGGTTGGCTTTTGATCCACTGTGCAAACATGAATAGATTATTAAATTATTCTGGAATGGAATTATTTTTCTTGATAATAGGCATACTATTATTTGGCTTTCTCTGCCTTCACCAGGATGCAGTAAAAAAAAAGAAGACTATGATTATGACAGATAGTTAAACTTTCTGATGAAATATCATTTATAAAAGTGAGCTCAAGTTATTGGTCCTTATTACATCTATAAATAGCCTTAAAGTTTCTGGGTGCACCATATACCCTAAATCTCACTCTATGTTAGACACCACTGCCAACTCTCATGACCTGGTTTTCAGAACACGGAACAGGTCTTGCCAAAGGAGACTGACACATCTAAAGCGTCCTTCTGCCTGAAGTTGTCCTCGCTCTCTTTCTCTTTAAAAACATTTCTGATTGATGCTCAAGGCATCTGTTTCACAATCTTCGTTTCAATTTGCCTCACCCTTAGGTGGGACTCTCTCCTGCTGATTTTGCAGAAGTCCAACTTTTCCTATTTGCAACTAGATTGAAAAGGGCATTGAGACTGGCTCAGAACAACCTGCTGAAGTGACCCCCACTGAGAGTAATTCAGCACAGCCTCATCTTCTGTCTACAGGAAGCTCGTGGCATAAGGGGGAGGGGGTTCAGTAGCTTCAGCGGCATGTAAAGATTTTCTAAGTTAGTTTCACTTTAGAGAAGATACACAGAGCACAGCTGTGCCATACTGCCGAGTTTGGATTTTCATGAGAGAAATAACCACCCTGCAAAACACCTGGATAAACAGTTATTTAGACGCACAGATGTAGCCGATGAGATTTGCTTGCTCCTGCCCATCTTTTCAAAAATACACTAGAGAAATGATATTCTGTCATTCTCTCACCTGGATATACACAGACATCCCTTATTTAAATTCGATTAATCCCCTTATCATCCCATGCCTCTCAATGAGATTATCTGACCCTAGTTACAAGACAATGCTTGCCCTAGAAGAAAGCAAAGAAGAGACTTCCTGGCTAAACCAGAAAGATCTAAGATCTCGTAGTTCATTTGTGTGATGGAGCTGAAGGCTTTGGTTTGGTTTCTGTGGACTTCTATTTAACTGACTTTTCTATCCTTCCCAGCTCTAATCAATGCTGCTATCACTAGAGGCACACCCAGTCTCATTAAAGTTTACTCATCCCAGCTTTGCCTTAGCAAGTTGAGCTATGGATTCAGCTTTTCATTATGGGAATCAACAGTGCTAGCTTAGTAGAAGCGGAACAGCTTTGGGTTCCGAACAAAGCTGGAAATGGAAGCAATGGAGAAACACCCCATTATCCTTGGACCTCAAAGAAATTTGAGGATATCTCTTCGCTGTTTGGCCACTTTTATAAAATGGACATGTTGTGAATCTGGAGTGCTTATCCTAGAGGTTTCTTTCCTTACGTGTGGAAGGAAATGACTCCACACATTCTCTACCTTGACTCGGTTAATGAAAATGGTCTCCAGAAGGAGGTGACAACATGAGTCAGCAAGAAAACCCAAACAGAAGCATGGCAGTGTATCTTAGATCAAGTAGAGATTTCTTTTCGTGTTAAAAAAAATACATGTGGATTGTGTGATTCAAGCAAATGCTAAATGCACAATCTGCACTTAAGATTTGTGTGCTTTTCTATAATATAAGTTTTGACAATGAACTTAAAATACTGAAAAAAATCTTCTGGAACAAAACAAAGCATTATCTGTCTCATCACTATAATTATCTACTAATTTTGCAATGAGTGATGTAAGTCAGTGTGTCAACTCACCTTCTGCTATTGTTCAATATGAAATGTCCACATAAGTTCTTGTGTTCAGTGTGCAGTGCCCAGATAATCGTGCTATTTTGGGTGATTGTGGGAAAATTAAGGAGGCTGGGCCCAACTTAGTGAAGGCGTTCACTGAAGACACATCTCTGGGAACTATTTCATGCCGAGGCACATTCTTGTTACTGTTCCTCCCTCTTCCTGTTTCCATGAGGTGAGCTGTTAAGCCATATCCTCCTCACCATGAAGGACAACAACTTCTGGAATTACAAGCAGAATGCATTTTTCTTAAGTTGTTTCTTTCAAAGTTTGGTCACGGAAGAAAAAAAAAACCAACAGAAAATTCTTACAGAGGAGTAGGACCAAGCCTGGCCATGTTGTTGAGTCTTCACAACTTGTAAGGAAATATTGGAAGAGATTTAAAGGAAAACTACACTGTTGTAAGCAGATCTTCACAGGTTATCATGAAAGAAGCTCAGAAAGCCACTAAGCATCTGTGAAAATTGTGTTTATAAGGTTTCAGATAGGAACAAAGACATTTTAGGAAGTGGACAAAGAGCCATTCGTGACATTCCAGCAAAGATCTTATACACATCTTGTTAGTGTCCTCAGACTTTGTGTGAGGCTGTCTTTAAAGGTGGTGCATTGAGCAAGTTGGCAGATATATTCAGGCTGTGACATAGTTATTGTTGGGCATTTTTGGCTAGGCCTGTCATAGGGACTGATACTAAATACAGAGCAGAAAGGGTTCAGATGCAATCATTTTCATTAGAAAACATCTGGATGAATTGCAGTTAAGGCCAAACAATACATGCTCTCTGCGTAGATTAGTGCCACTAAAAAGAGTCATTTTGTGACAAGACAATAAGAAGCATGCATGGAAGAAATCTTGGTCATAGCTATAGGCTCAAGGACATAAACCTAAGTTCATTAGAACTTATTACCCTCTTTCTATGCCAGTAATACAAAGATAGCATCTTTTCATGGTATCCTAAAACTCTACCATGTTCTATTCATGTATATACTTTTTAAATCACTGGCCTTTATTGAAATTTTTTCTTTTATTTAAAATGTTATCCTCTAAACTTGAAAGTCGTTATCCTACATATTCTGGTCTACTGGGGAGGTTTTCAACTGGTATTTTTCTATGGCTTATTAAGGCTCACCCTCCAGTAATCGTGGTATATCCGTCTTTGAGTTTTTCCTTATTGGGATCTGTTATCATGTCTTCAATTGATTGCCTCCCATCACACATCTCAGTGTTTTTATTCTCTGAGTCCATTCATGTTTTCTGTGGGTCACTGTAAAATAGTTATAATTAGGACTTTGCAATCTTTGTCTGGAGGTTCTTTCAAGTTACTCTCATTGGTTGCCCTACTACAGTACTGGTATTTATGTAAAAGACATGTTTTGAGTTTCTATATTGTTTTTCTTTCTGTCTTGCGACTTGCACATTTTGACTAGCTTGTCAATTGGGTTGAGTTTCTTTGTTGTATTTTTTTTTCATTAATTCAGTTGGTCCTTTTCTTTCATTGGAGACATTTACCATTGCTTATTTAAATAAGGCTGAAGTTGTAGAAGGTGGGAGGTGTTAATTTCCTTTGATGGACTGATTTTCAGAGCCACAGTCTGCATCTCTAGTCTTCTAGGGAAAGCCAACTACTAACTATCTCACCAACAGCCATTACCCAAAATTCAACACATCCCTGATGGTCCACACTTCCTTCACCTAGTTGTCTCATTGTGACCAGCTCTGACCTAATCACAGCTTTTCATATCTGTTGCAATGTTCTGCAATGTTTTCCTCAGCTTGGGTCATTTTTAGGTTTATTTTTTGGGGGGTCTCTGCTTCTACTATAAGTTGTGAAATGTCTGTGCCTGTGGGCTTCATATCATATCAGACCAGACTCATATCTGGTCTTCCCTCAGGATCCAGAGCTTCTTCCCTGAGTTACAGAATGCCCTAGGCCTGTGTAAATGTTGTTCAAATGGCTGCATATACTATATAGACTATTCTTTAGAAAGAACAGCAATTTGCTTTCCACATCCTTATTTATTTCATTTTATACACACGTTCACACTCATACACACATACTTGTACACATACACATGTATTCACAGAGTATACACACAGATGCAAACACAGGGACATGTCCATTGCAAAGACACACACACATACATACCTGCACGCATACATGTATACACACACTCATTCACAAACTACATAAACACAATAGCACAGATATGCACACAGGTGTGCACACAGATATTACACAGCACACACACACACCATTAAGAATTCCACAACAAGTTGTCTTTTACAATACAACTGTTTGCCATTTTAAATAAGAAGTTCTAAGCACAAAGATGTAGTTGATGCGAGAAGTCTACAATGGACTTCAAGAAATTTATTTTTCTTATCCTCAACTAGGTAAAATGGGTGAGGTGAAAGATCATCTTAAATATTGTTTCTAAGTCAAATACAGAAGAAATAAAGAAGAAAATAAAAAGGAAATAAATATCCAATCCCCTTGGTAGATTTATGTGCCTAGCATGAGGGTAGCTTTGGTTTCCATGCCCAACACAGCCGAAGATTGGGTGTGGTGTTACCTGTCTGCAATCCTGTCACTCAGAGACTGGAAGCAGGAGGCTTAGAAATTCAATATCGCCTTCATCTACATAACAAGTTTGAAGACAGCCTGCGATATATGAGACTTTATGTTGCAAATAACAAATACTAGCTCTTTTATATGCGAGATCTTCTGGATGTTAGGATTTAGCATAGTTTGTAGGTAATTACCAAGGAAGAAAGTGCAAGATCTTTAAGGTTATCCGTCTGTGTACTTATCCATACCACATGTAAAGATGACTTGCCCATTTTAAATAAAAATCCAACCATTAATTTTTAATTGGGAGAATCTAGTTACACAATCTCTCCACATTTAATTTTCTTTGAAAAACGTATACTGTGTACATTCTCCAGAAGGCAATTCCTTCTCCCCAAAACATGTTCTACTTCTTTTTGAGCCTCTGGTAAAAATTTTATCTAAGCCATCAGATTTAGCAATTTGTAACTGATCTAATCTCTCCACCAAATCCTTGCTTACTGAAATTGCATCTAACAGTTCTTCACTATAAACCTTTCAGTTCACTTGGAATGGAATAACAACTTATATCTCTCTCTTTGCCCAGTCTCTTTCTTTCTTCATTTTGACACAATAAATAAATAAATAAATAACTTACTCAGAATCATGGGCCATTTTAACAATTACGACATGATAAAATGATAATCACTAGGGTTTAATGTAAGAAAAAATAAAGACCTTCAATATCAACGATCATCAATGGAGATTAAGCAATTATAGTGCTCTTTACTGTATGACTTACAACAGAACATTAGAATTTGTATGACTATTTATAGTAGCATTGTCTTAAGGAGGATTCCTATTACTGTCTCTTAATCTATTCACCCATCTATCAGACACGAGTGCCTCTCAGCATCAAACAATTTTAAGTATGGCATATACGACAATGAGCACAAAGTATAGTAATTATCATGGATTTGTTTCAACAATTAGACTTATGCAGAGTAGCACAAACATTCTTTACACATTACATAGTTCAATTTTATTTTATTGTTTACTTTTAAATTTTTTATACTGCAATTGGCTTTGTGGCCTTGGCAGTCCATGAATTTGTAATCTTCCGGATTCATCATTCCAAGAGCTGAGATTTCATTTATGTGCCCTTCTGTCTGACTCATAAATCTCATGTATTTATTTATTTACTACTTCTTATGTTTTCTTTACAAAAGGTCCTACTGTGTAGCCCTGGCTGACAAAGTACTTTTTGGGAGCCTAGGTTAGATTATGTATGGGACTCACCATACTTGACTTTCATAAGCCTGTGAGTGTTTTGGAATTTTAGTTTTATAATCCTACTTTATTAGCATGTGGTTAGGCAATCAAGATGAGACATGTGACCATCTTTTCATATCCATCATTTTTAAAAGAAATTTATTTTTAAAGAATTTTCACAATACTTAACAATGAGTTTTTTCCTTCTTGATTGGTGCTTTGATTTATTTTTATGGATTGGTTGAATTCTTTTTTTCTAAGAACTGCACATTTGAAATAATTGCCAAAGTAGATTGCCAAATGACGAAGAGATCCAAGACTAAGACTCTCATGTGTCAGTTTCCCTGAGGATGGAGAGGATACATAGGTCCCTGTATAGGAGGACGATGGATTCACAGCTGTATTTCCTGTTCAGAGTGCTGTTGCTATGACAGCAATGCCCAGTCTACCTCTACCATCTCCTATTTCTCACCTTGAGTGTTCAGGGGAGCATCATGTATGCCCAGTAATAAGCAAATCATCAAATTTCCTATCATGTAACAGGTTGTTTTTATGTTATTATTGTTTAGAAAGAATTTCAATTTTTGAAGAATATGTTGTTTGAGAATTTCATAGATGTCTACACTATTTTGTGGTCCTTTCTACCCCAATTTGTCAATAAGTCTACCTTAAATGGACAATTACACCTATGCAAAATTTTCCTTTTGGTCCCCTATAACAACTATTGGCTTGTTTAGTATCATATTTAGTAATCAGACAATTAAAAGTACATATTTAATCCTAAAATCTGTTCATATTAACATGATATCTTTGGTATTTGCATTTCTAAATTATAGTCTTTTGGTTTGTCTAGCAAGCTGACAACAAATACTCTTTCATTTTAGCCCAGGTTTTACTAAAGTAATAAATTCCTTTAAACAGCTTCTCAGTCAGAATGTGTTTGGGACTTCACCATTGCTTGGGTCACTTGTGTTTTCTAGTGGTACTACTCTTTTGACTGTCATCAACCCCTACATGCTGAAAACAAAAGACAGAAACTGTAGCAAGTGTGAGACTAAACCTTGAAAGCCCAGTGGTTTCATGAAGCTAAGTAAGACTAATCCTTGATGCAGAAATCAGGACTTTTCTTAGTTTATACATTGTGTCAAGTCAACCCTCATTTTGGAATGATTGCATTTATCTGCAGAAAAATGAATGTTCATCATAAGAAAACTGTTTCACTTTCCAGGGATAAACCTCATAGTGCTTTGTGCAAAGAAGGTCATTTATGATACCTACAGAACCAGAAATTATTTGATAAATTGAATTAATTAATTGAATCAATTTTTACGGTCCCGTTGTTTTCACTAATTGTTGCTACAGACATATATGTAAATATATATATGTTTACACATATTTTTTAAACATATATATTCCTAAAAGCATCCTCCTCAATCTGTATACTGTTGCATGTATGCATGTTTTCAGGCCTGACCATTTTGTATTAGATAACTAATTGGTATGCTCTACCATGGGGAACACTGTCAAAAAACAACAACCAAATAAAATGCAAGTTGTTGATTCCAGTCTCAATTACATTACCCTACACCAAAGGCTCAAGGAACAGTGTGAAAGAAAAGGAGGGATGATTCTAAGCATCAGAGAATCAGGGAGTTTGTGCTGTGAGATTTTGTCTCCCAATAATATCAGCCATGACAGTCATAAAGATTCACCATACAGACTTCCACATCCTCAGTCTCCTCCAGGTGTTTCGTTTAGTACACCGTGATTCCTCCTTTCCCTTTCAGCTACCAAAACCTTCTTCTCCATGGATGGAGACTGTTGTGCTTGGTCTTATATTTCACTTTTCCAAGGACACATTTCTATTAGGACCCAGTTTAACATAGGCTATTAAACAACCAGCAAAAATTATCTAGGATCTTTTCTGTTTTCAGTAGCAAGATTTTTGTGAATAACTGAAGCTGATTCTTTCCCAGAAACCTAAGTTCAGAAGACTAAGCCTTTTTTTCCCTTGAGGGTTTGCTCCTGGACCCTACTATCCTGTCTTTGCCAGGATGAAAACTACCACAGGTTTCTTCAAGCACAGAAAGTCAACCTTGGAGTTGGTTCAGACGTTAAAGATTTTCTGACTTCACCTCTTGAAAAACGTTAAATAAGCTTGAAATTTTCCAACTGAGTGTATAAATATTTTCATTATTTATATAGAATTAAATATGTCCTATGCACTGAGAGTTTATATTTTATTATTACTAATTGTTTTACATCTCTATAACATACCAAAGAGTTTTAACAAAATGAATTTTAGGGACATTGGCTAGGTTTAAAACATTTGGAGCAAGAGCTTTAAACTTTATTTCATTTTTAAAGTTTAACTTTAGTTAGCCTTTCCATGTTGAAGTAGCATCATCTGTTTAAATTTCTTCAAAGTGATTTTGAAATAATGATCCCATTTCTGGATAAAATGTAGCACGTAATTAGCCTATTACCTCTAGGGTAAATTCGCATTCACTTATTCAACCAGTGTTTATTAGGATCCTAGCAGAAAGCTAGACATTGAGTTGTAAGCTAGACACAAGCTACTTGAAAATACCGCTTCAACAACATACAAGAGAGTGTGTCTCCTTTTATTACTTATGGGAAACTTGTATAACCAGTATTAGCTTTGATATGGTTTCCCTTTCATGTGACACTCCCTAATAATTTCTCAATATTGATAAAAAGAAGACAAGTGACTCAATCGTCCTTGAATTAATTTTCAAATGATTCATTGAGATAATCATCTAAACAGGAAAATATGGATAGCCTTTATTTCATTTCTTGATAGGAAAGGTTTCATGCATATCTCTACTTAAATGAGAGTTACTGGCACTAATGGTTTTTTGGAACAGATTTAATCAAGTGATAATTAAATTAGTTTTTATCGCGTTACCTTATAATATGTTTTTTTCATCCTTTACCTTGAATTTTTTCCTTTGAATGTAATGGGCTAAGTGGACAAGTGGAGTTCCAAATAAGGAAAATGGCTACATATAATATTTACCACAACAAAGAAGACCCATTTATTTGCCAATAGTTTCATGCGTATATTGGAAAGACTGAGTTGAAAAAAAAGTAGGTTGAATGAATTGCAAAATGACTAGGAATCAAATATAGTTATAGTTTTATACAAAATATTATTTTTTATATCTGAAAGGCATGTCTTTCTAAAAACTTGAGGAAATATATTATGCACTGTTTTTTTCTAAAACAACACATTTATCAAGTTTCAAATCCACTCTTGGTTTTCATCATGTTTCTTAGCACATAGTTAATATATCTTTTGAAACATATTTATTTCAACCATATAAAAGATTTCCTCAATTTTAAAAACCATTATTAATTTTTTTTAAAAATTACTCTAAAATTGGTTTGAGCAGAATTTAAGATGTGATAATCATTCTTAACATTTTTCTATGCAAGTCCAAATTTGAAACAAAGAAATTCACATTTTCGTTAAGCTATTCTTATATAGAATCTCTATGAAATATTATTTTGTGTTTCATTTGACTTTAGGGTCAAAACTTTACAATTTTATATTATTTTCTTTTCATATTTGAAACAACTCATAAAGGCGCCAACTGAAGAATCAAATTAGAAAACAATTGCAGTATGAACTGAACATTATATTGAATCATTTGCTGCAGAACATCAAGATAGTCTATGTATATATGTCACTTTTGAGGTAATGATTATGGCTATGTGCAGTAAAGTATTTATTACCTTATCTAATTAATACACATTTTGGCATGTCAGGGTTTGTGGGTAATTATAGTTTTCTATTGCGGTAATAATTTGTATGATTTATGAAGCCTATGAAACAACACTGTGAGCCAAAAAGCTGTCTGGAGTAATTACAGTTAAGCAGCTTGATCAACAGGTATGCCCAGCCAAGAGAATACAGCCTTGGGGATAAGAGGCTCAAACAAACAGAAGCAATATGAGGTGTTCACTTTTCAGCCTGCTTTTTCTAACCTGAAAAAAAAAAAGCTAGCCCACCCACTGTTCTCAGCTGCATGAACAATACATTGATTGCTTAAGTATATGTAGTTATTTTCTAAACGTTCTTAACCTGATGGAGAGGAATTTGTAAAAATATAAGCAAGATAAACTATATAAGTTTGCAATGATTTCAGGATAGACTGACTGTAGAGATATAATTTATTTTCAAATGGCTATGCATTCTGTGACATTTTAAAGTCTTAAGGAGACTCTGCATTAATCCCACTCCAGTGAAGAGTGGGACACTCTTCACACGTTCACTCTTACCATTTTTATTAGACTTTGAAACTGCTTTTCTCCTGTACAAAGACGCCTGGATTTATGTTCCTACGAGGATTAGAGAATGGTGTTTGCATCCTAAGAAACTTCAGAGATGGATAGCCGTAAGAATTTAGATACTTAAGAAGATCCTATATGCCATTACCCCTGTTTAACCAATCATTTTTAGGCAGTTAATGGCTTGTGGTAGAAGATACCGCAGGCCAGTGGCTACCACTTTCCTTTTTTCAGGTCATTTTAACCTTGCCATTAGTTGTTGTCTTTTGCTTCTTATTAATGCCCCGAAGCTACCCATTGTTTTCATTGGCATTTGTCACACATACTGAAGCAGGAGATTCTATCTTATGTTAAGAAGCTGCTGGTAAATTTCTGTGAACTCTTTTCAATATGTGGAAAGTTCTTAACTGAGTTTGGTCTTTCTCTAAGAGACTGATACAGTACTGTACTGAGCCACATGTTGAAGTTTTGGTTTTTACCTCCAGCTAGAGACACTTTCTGCTGTTGTTCAATTTGGTTGTTTGTTTGTTTTTGTTTACTTTGAATTTTTAATCTGAGGAATAAAGGCTGTCACACAGTACTGACTGGTAAAACAGTGCCACCGACTCGTCTATTTGAATATGAAAGCAGTCATAAAGCTCACGACCCATAGCTTCAAAGATGCATGTGTGAATTGGGATGTGAGATTGCAAAACGGGGCAAGGGTTTCACAATGTCTTCCAGCAGTTTCTTCTTACATGCTCCATTTAGTAGTTCTCTCCATTAACTTGAGTTTCAGGGGGAAAAATGTAAGTCAAAGCAAAGACGAAAGAGACAATAAATATCATAGGTGCAAACAGAGCCTCAGCACTCAGTTTCTGAGACTGGACAGGAAATCCTTCCCCCTGTGTGATAAATAATCTATCATGTGAAATCTCATTGTTGAGCTGTCAATATAATTGTCAGAGTGAAAATGAATGGAATACATGAAAGAAAACCCACAGTATGGCGATTCATTCTCCAAAAAGGGGCTGACTTTGATAGAGTCTGATTGTTTTGACCCCTGACACTCGGAGGAGGTGCTTTCTTCCTAGTTGAGCCCTGAAGGTGGCTACTTAACCAGCCTCCAGGGAATGCACAGGGCTACTGGTAGCTCTAAAAACAGAAACAAAACAAAACAAAACAAAAACAAAAAAAGTCCTCTTGAGCATTTTCAAATACAGTTTTTAAAGTTTGAAATAGGGTCTTATTATGTAATTCAAGGTGGCCTCCGGTTAGTGATGTTCCTGCTCCATCCTCCCAGGAGCTGGAATTACTGCAATGCACCGTCATGCCATTCTCATTACAGACATAAACTATGTGCAGTTTGTCACTGGGTGCGAGATGTGAGCAGCTTCCCAAGTCGGTTGCCCTCTGCCTTCTTGATCTCTTCTGACACTTGTGTTGGCTCCTTTCTCCCAGCTCAGAAATAGACATCCACATAATACTTCCTTCAAAGGACAGTGGTTGTGAGTAGCTTGAAATCCCTCCAGGAAAACAAATAACAAAGGTCAAACACAATTCAAAACCTTTTCAGGTTTTGATCCAAGAATACGGTGAAATCGAAAGCTCTGTTAGGAAACGAGGAGCCATAAGCACCAGGCAGAATCGTTTAATCCTTCTAAAGGTAACTTTAGTATACAATTTGTAGCACATTGTGGATTGGAGGGAAAACACAATAAAGCTGAGGTGGGAATCATTTCTGTGTTATGTGTATGGCTATAAACACAAGGGCATTCCCAGAAAACAACACACTTTTACATATACATAATCCTGCACAAAGGATTTGACATGGAATTTTTACTAACGTTATGCATTGAGCATAGTTTTCTATTGTCAAAGGCTTTTTACTGTCACTTCCAGACATTCATCTCTGCCTCTTTTTACAATCATCAGCTTATAAGTTAGTTTTCATTTTTCAAATATTTGCTATTTGCTAGTTATTGATGTTGTCATTCAAAAGTTTATTTGAAGTTAAATTAAGGGTCTGCATTTAAGTTTACTTTTTAAATTTCTGGGTGTGTTTGCAAAGTGATATCATTATTCATAACACTATTTTATTCAGTTGTAGCTACCATTAAAATACACACTCATGTTACTCCTCAGAATCATTATTCAGTGTATAAACCTCATTCACCCTGTCCATTTAGTCCCCTCTGTTAGTTCCTCATTTAATTACATGGTTGTGACGTTGTGTGCAGTTGCTCTTGCTATGGGGAATAATAGTAAGCATGAGCATAAATCCAGTACCTATGGTCAAAAGCATTCTGTGTTCAGTCAGCAGGGGTCAACCCAAAAGTGATGTTGGGAATTACACCTCCATCATTTCCAGGAATTATTGTCTCTTATCTCAAGTGCTAAGCATTCTAGTTCACTTTGGTGAGCTTCTCTGGGGGTGGGGGGTGTAAATACATTTGCAAACTTTGCCTACCTTTTGGAATTGTTCTCTACTTTTCTAGACAGTTATCCTCAGAAGGGCAGCTCACTTGCTTTGTGAACACAGCAACATCATCTTGCCTGCCATCTGCCTGAGACTTTTCTGCCCACGGCAAATGAAATACGAAGGCTAGCAACCTGAACTGGACATCTGCTCAGTCAGTATATGGCTTTTGTGAGTGAAATGATTCTTCCCTTGATGGCAGCTAATTGCCCTTGAGTTTCTTAGTTTGACACTTTGTCCCAGGTTAGAGTTTGAGGACCAGGATAATATCTGAGCAGAGACTTTTTGAAAGTCATCAAACTTGCTATAGTTGTATCCATCTCTTATATGCTCTAGAAGTTGCTTTGAGAAATCCTCCTTGAGCTACACTCTCCAGATTCTGACTGTATAGGCAAAACATTCAGAATGCAAGGCATTAGACAGAGTGAATAACTTCTTTAAATCTGCTACTCAGTTTATCTCAATATACTGCAGCTAGTCTACCAATGCTAATGTATAACTATTAATGAAACAAAATCCTTCAACTATGATGGGTTTGTTTGCTGCCAAAACTAATTATTGGAATGCTTCTGCTATTTAATACTGGAAGGTTCCTAAACATGTATAATTGAGTGGACAATTATCATCAGATGCTTCAAAAGGTGCGACTATTTTTAAATAATTTGAATGTACTTCAATGCTTTGGGGAAAATGTTTAAGGAAACTTAATAATATGCTCAACTGGAAAAAACTGTTATTTTTTTATCTAACAGACTAAGAAATATCAGAAGTCAAATGAAATCTCATAATATTCATGGAAGCTTATTTGCAACTCAAAATGGGAACAAATTTAATTGCCCATTTTCCATTAATGTTTAAGCAGATTGTGGTATATCCATGCAACTGGGTGCTGCTTAGCAATAGAAATAATAAACCACAGTCATGCGTAATTTTGAAGATTCTAAAAATTATTCTATTGTGTAAAAGAAAGTTATAATTTGTAATGAGAGAAGAGAAGTCAATGGTTGCCTATAGAATGGCAAGAGAAGATTTAAAAAGACTTTGGACACCAAAACATTCAATAAATGATCTTGGGGTGTGTGTGTGTGTTCTTTAGATATGGGTTTTTAATATGAAAATATATTTCAGTAAAACTATTTATACAACATAAACAGAAGTAAGAATATGTATATCACCCATATCATTTTATCAATAAGTTAAGTTTTCAGAAAACTGGGATTGAAGTTTCTATCATCTAGCTCTGTATTTTATTATTATTACTAGTATTGTTGTTGTTATTAGTAGTAGTAATTCCAATTCGTGGCATGTCATGCACTTCTTAATTTCAAACTGATCTATGGTTTTCTAATTCAATTCCTTTATCACTGCAGGGGCTGCCTTGGAGCCGAAGTGTTTGGTTCAGGTAGACTCTCTGATAAAACCAGAGGAAAACACACCAGGCTCTTCTGCTTTCTTCTAGATTCAGCCATTCTTCCACTCACTCAAACATTCATCAAGCCTGTACTGAGTAATCACAGTTAAGGCGATAAAGAATTATTAAAAAAAAATCATGTATCTTCCTCATGGACTTCTATCATAGAGTAGAGAGAAAGATAGTATTTATAACAAATATTTATAACACACTTGTAACAAGCCAATCAGGAGAGCTTCAACATCACACTGAAGTTTACAAGTTGGTGGCTGAGGTATATATATATGACTACCTTGGATGGGGTTTTTAGAAAATATCAGTTTAATGTGTATACATTAAATGCCACATACAGTGTACATTGTACACCAGATAAAATATTTGCTTATTATTACTGCTTTGTAGTTGCCTACTCCAAAACAGACGCAATGCACAAAGAGAAGGAAAAAGTCTAACTTGTCCAGCCAGTATTCTATGCCAATGGATGTAAGTGAAGTTAGAAAATATTCCCTTTATCTCTGGTTTTCAGGTCTCTGGTGTATTAGCTGCAGAACCCTAGACAATTTTCATTCCTCCACTCAGTTCTAGTTACTTAGACTGATAAGTAAAAGAAAGAAAAATGAGCGGGACTCCATTACACAATGTCCAAATATACTGAATAAATCCTAGTAGTATAGTTGCTCGAAGGATCCAGATAACTCTTGTATTTCTCAGTGGAGTTTAACTCCATAATTTATTTTATTTTATTTTTATTGAGCTCTACATTTTTCTCTGCTCCCCTCCCTACCTCCCCCCTCTTCTTCAATCCTCTCCCAAGGTCCCTATGCTCCCAATTTACTCAGGAGATCTTATCTTTTTCTACTTCTCATGTAGATTAGATCTATGTATAGTCTCTTTTAGGGTCCTCATTGTTGTCTAGTTTCCCTGGAATTGTGATATGTGAGCTGGTTTTCTTTGCTTTATGCTTAAAAAACATTTATAGGTGAGTACATGTGATAATTGTCTTTCTGTATCTGGATTACCTCACTCAAAATGATGTTTTTTAGCTTCATCCATTTGCCTGCAAAATTCAAAATGTCGTTATTTTCCTGCTGTGTAGTACCCCATTGTGTAAATATATCACATTTTCCTTATCCATTCGTTGTTTGCAGGGCATTTAAGTTGTTTTCAGTTTCTGGTTTTGACAAACAGTGCTGCTATAAACATAGTTGAACACATGTCCTTGTGGGACAATAGAGCATCCTTTGGATATATACCCCAAAGTGGTATTACTAGGTCATGAGAAAAATTATTTCCCATTTCCTGAGAAATACCCACACTGATATCCAAAGGGGCTGTACCAGCTTGCAAACTTATTTTTGAGCTTGGGAAAGTAAGAGGTTTTTGACAAAGAGAGGAAATACTATCAATGAGGTAATGAGATTATTATGAAACCTAGGACATACATGCTAAAACTAGAATATTCAAATTTGATGTGAAAGTTTTGCTTATATACATTATCATGCATCCTGTACTTGCTTGGGCTGTATTCTACATGTTAACAAATGATAAACTTATACATCAACCTACCTACAAACTCTTTGAACTATAAATGTAACCTTTCTGCAATAGTGGCACAAGTGTTATGGGAGTGACCAACAACTCTCTTATGGGACTTAAAGACCCCACTGTGTTGTCAAACCCATGTCTGATACTATTTAGATGCCTAGGAACCTGAGAGTGAATAGATTATGGGCCAAGAGGAAATCCAAATATTACTCAAATATTATTTTCTACTAAAGGACATAGTAATAAAAAGACACATGATGATATTCTGCTATACTCATAGACCAGTGCCTCATTTAGCCATCATCAGAGAAGCTTCCTCCTACAGTAGATTGGAACTAATAGAGATACACAATAGAACAGGGTGCAGAGATTGAGAGAATCTGGAACACTCAGTCCTAAATGGACATCTTCATCAAACTCCTCCGTTCAGGACTCAGGGAGCTAGAAGGAATGAGTTAGGAGGGATAACGAAACATTGTCTTCTAGGTACAGTTTGATGTACATATGAAATCACAGACACTTTGGCAGCATGAACAGGTCCCGCATTAGTCCAAGGCAGACAGAGTATCACTGCGGAGAGGGAAAAGTGGACATTTGTTCCCAATGCTAACCAAGAAGCTATCTCCAATTGACAACCTCTTTCAAAGGAAAATGTAAGTTTTTCTAATAGAGTCTCACTGGATATAGTAACCACACTTAAGGATATCCTCCTTGTCCAATAGTAAATGGTGAACACAAAGTGAACTAAGTGGCATTTTAGAAGAATTTTAAATATCACATATATCTTAATTGAGGTTGGTATTGATAAAAGGATGAATAAAAGAAATTTACCTAGTTTAAAACTGATACAATATTTCCTCATGGCCTGGAATTTTTTCTAATAATGACAATATTTTATACATCTTCTATTCATTTATTTGTTAAATTCTCTAAATATTATGCACCAAGCCCTGTTTTAAAAGCTGCTTCATGGAACTTATCTTCTATAAGATATTTCATGACCAGCGGACAAGTCTAAGACTAATTCATACTCTGAGGATTGGAGATCATTCAACTTTAATCTTACATAAAAATATTCAGTTTTATACTTTCTTCCAGATATTGTGGTAAGGCATATACAATCTCATCTCTATCCATGGGAAGATGATTAATAAAAAAGAGTCACAGTAGACAAAAATCAAGTGTGATGAATGTTCCACAGTTGTAAGTCCAAGATGTCCTGAGGATATCTAGCAAGGACATTATCAGATACCTGAGGTCAGAATCATGATTACTAGTGAGTAGAAATTACTCTGAGAGATAGCTTACAAGGAGAAGCTGATATTAGAATAATGTTCTTACCTATCATTTGCTTCCATTTCTTTTATATATTTATTTTTGTTGACTTTTATTGAGCTCTACATTTTTTCTCTGCTCCCCTCCCCTTCAACCCTCTCCCAAGGTCCCCATGCTCCCAATTTACTCAGGAGACCTTGTCTTCTATTGTGTTCAAATCATCCCAACTCCCTTTTCCTGAGAATAACAGATAATACCCTTATTCATAAATATTTTCAATATTGTCTGACTTCGTATAAATTTGCTCTTATTATTTAATAATGACAGTGATCATAAATAAGGAATAACCCAGGGCTCAAAGTCTTTATTAAGAAGTAAGCAAAGTTGTTTATATTTAATATTATTTTTCTTTGATATAGATCATGTTGCACTGATCTTTAAAATAATGCTAATATTTGTATGTGTTATAGCTTTGCTATGTTTATAAGGACAACATTTGTGGTGTCTCCCAAATCTCATGAGTTGGGAGCTTAGTCCTTAGTGTAGTGACATTAACATTAATGGGACCTTTAAATGACCAGGTCTTGTGGAAGAGGCTTTGTTTCTCAGGAATATTACCTGTAGAGGAATTATTGCTGGTATCACAGGATCTGATTGATTATTGAAACAGGAATGCCACTTTAAGAATATGACTCTTGTTTTTTACTGCTGAGTAATACTCTAATATGTATATATTCCATACTTTCTTCATCCATTCTTCCATTGAAGGGCATCTAGGTTGTTTCCAGGTTCTGGCTATTACAAACAAGGCTGCTATGAACATAGTTGAGCATATGAGACAATGGGGATGTCCTATCAAGAACTCACCAAGGCCAGCTGGACTGGGTCTGAAAAAGCATGGAATAAAACCGGACTTGCTGAACATAGCGGACAATGAGGACTACTGAGAACTCAAGAACAATGGCAATGGGTTTTTGATCCTACTACACGTACTGGCTTTGTGGGAGCCTAGGCAGTTTGGATGCTCACCTTACTAGACCTGGATTGAGGTGGGCTGTCCTTGGACTTCCCACAGGTCAGGGAACCCTGATTGCTCTTCGAGCTGATGAGGGAGGGGGACTTGATCGGGGGAGGGGGAGGGAAATGGGAGGCGGTGGAGGGGAGGAGGCAGAAATCCTTAATAAATAAATAAATTAAAAAAAATATGACTCTTCTTGTCCTGCCGTGACTATTGCCCCCACTCACACAAGACCCTACCCTTTAGCTGCCTATTATGATGTGATGTAATCAGGACACACAATTTCAGAGGAACTATAATACTGTTTGAACTGATTTTAAGCCTTCAAAAGAGTGAGTCAAATAAACTGCTTTGTTAAGAAAACCTACCAAAAGCATGTCTTTATAGTTACAGAACATGGATGAATACAATATCCACTCACTTAATTCTATGAACTGAGAGTATTAGATAATATTTGTTCATTATACTTGTCTTCCTTGTATTTATGGTTGTTTATTGTCTTTTTAAGTTAAAATGCATTCCAATCAAGCTAAAATATTGCTTGTTGCAAAAATACTTGGAAGTCAAATTACTTTTTCTCTTTTTCTGGAAAAAAACTTAACTTTGAATCTTTAACAATTATTTATTGACACCACATAGCATTTTTTTTTTGCAAATCTTATAGTAGATATTTGCATTTATCTAAAGAAAAGACAGATTATATCTTAAAAGAAAAATAATTTTGGTTATCGATGTTCTATTGTTTTAAAGGGAATATTTAAAACTGAATAGTACAGGAAAGCCTAATTATAGTTTGCATATAGATAAAAGAGACAGATGTCAACATATTTATCAAATGCATCCTTCACTCTTGTTTGGTATCTTTGTAGAGTTTCTGTTTCTGAACATATTGTCTTCAGAGCAGCATTGTAAGTTGTTAAGCAATATTGACTTAGGAGGATCGAGAGCTGTAATTGGTTAAGACGTGACTCTAGGTGATACAGGCAATTGGGCCCTATTTAGTTTTACTCCAGGTCTCATTCTCTTACTCTAGGTATGAAAGGCTAACTAAGTCTTTGGTTTCTACAAACGATAGAAATCACGAGTACTATGAATTTTGGGGAATTTGTTTCTAAGTAGGTAACAAACACACGGGCTCTCCTTTATAGACAAGATATGACAGCTCCTTTAAACATGATACACAAACATTTTAGGGATACTCTAAGATAGGACCTAGTGGGTTCACACTGATGGGTTAGATTTTTAAATTACAATGCATTTTGTTTAGAAGAGGGATTAAAGTATTTGCCAAAATGATTTGTGTTGACAAAATGGCTTAGTACGACTGGCAGATTTATTTTGGAAAATGGAATAAATTAAGGTGTCTAGCAAAAGATGTGCTGTAGCCACTGAAACAATTTCAAATATCCCAGAAACTCTATTTTTATTCACTTTGCAAAATGTGCTTAGTTGAACCACCAGTCCCATTACATTTCCATTTCTAAGCAATTAATTAAAATCCCAAATCATTTTTTTCTTGATCATGCCAGCAGGAGTCGGTTACCATGGAAATAGGAAGATCAGTGGTATTTGGAAGAGAGAGAGAGAAATGGCTGGCACGGGTCTTTTATTGCAGAAACATAAGTGATGGTCTAGAGTAGCTTGTTGGCCCAGCAATAGGAAGCTCAGCTCCCCACCATAAGTGTGGCAGCAACAAAAGAAAATCACTGCCTGTCCTGGGGATTACATTTTGCCCCCAGGGATATCATTTGGCCAGTTGAAAAAGTCATTAACTGAGCTTTTTCATGTCTTCTATCTATAGGTTAAAACCCCAAATATAATTGATTATAGAGTGTTCCGTTGTGGCTAAGCAGGATTTCAAATCAATAATTGGTTATATTTTGCAAAGACCATCAAAAAGCATTTATGATTTTTTTTCTTATGTCAGGCCAGTGTGCTTTAGCTATAAAGCTCATTTCCAGACAATAGTGTGAATGAAGAATGTCTGTGACTGAAACCATCTTGAAAACATCTTTCTTCACATTTTGCAAATAGAAGCTTTTAGAATATTGTCTTTGGGGATTACATCTAAACCTAATTCAGTAGTGATATCCCACAAATAACATTTGAGAAAGAAAAGCATGATGTATAATACTTACATGCCTATAGGTTAAACAAATTAGGTATCTAAGGAGGAAAAATCTAAACCTTATTAAAGGGGTGATTTTTAAGGATATATGTAATTAGTTTTAGTTGTCAATTTGTCACACCTTAGAATCTACTGGGTAGAGAATAGTATAGGCCAGCTTTACCTGTCAATATGTATGTGAGGGATTTGTCATGATTATACTAACTTCTGTGGGAAGATCAGTCCACTTTGGGGCATTCGCTGTGGTTGGATTCTGGACTGAATAAAGAAGAGAGAAAGCCAACTAATCACAGTACTCATTTCTCCTACTCTGGAGTGTGGATGTGATGTGGTTAGATGTTTTAAGTCCTTAATAGACTTCCTTGCTCTCTGGTAGACTGTCTGGAGTTGGCAACTAAAATAAATCTTTATATCCCCAAGTTGCTTTTTTTTTTTTATCACATCAGAAGAGATAAAATGAGGGCAATATACAGGCTAGTGATGATGATGATGAACGTGGTGATGATATTCTAGATTTATTAAAGCTAGCTAGTCAAACATCATTCCTAGTATTGTAAATGTACAAAGACAATGTCTCTCAACATCATGATGAAGATGCTAGTATTAATAGTGACAATTTTAATTTAAAATTCTTAGCAAATCTTGCATATGTGGGAGGGTATAAGCAAAATTTCTGTGGCTCTCATTCTACTTTCTGTGAAATCAGGAGATCAGCTGTGCATATCTTTAGCGCACTCATGCATACAAAGAAATTCATTTTTGTACATTAGCTTTCACTTCCTAGGAATGTACACACTAAAATAAAATACGAGAAAATAATGTTTTCTTATGTTATTTAAGCATGGAAATGTTTTGCTCTGACTTTTTCTTGGGAGTCATGAACAAGCATCTCTTTCCAAATATAGGGAATGAAAAATGTATAAGAGAAATGATTACACTCCAGTCTAGCTTTGTGAAGCAATTTTTTGGGTTATGCATAGGACCAAGAGTGTTGGTACTTAGAGGAACATGGATGACTCAAAGCTGCTCCACCAAAATGCTTACCCCATAGTGGGTAATGGCTTAGGAATGCTGCATCCCTGGAGCTCCCTGTATGCTTGAGGCAACTAGATAGGTTAGAAAACCTCCTTTCCCCACTCTTTGTTTACTGAGTGTATTACCTTAGGCAGGGTCCTGGTGAATTGTGTAAGTCTCTGGACTTCCTGAGACTTGTGTGTTTCCTTTACTTCATGGGTTGTGTGAGCCTCCATCTATCCTGCAGCAGAGACTGTTTTTATTTGGAGGAAATCACAAGACAATATCTTGTATCCAAGTGAGTCTACAACAACTATGATGACATCTAATAGGTATATCATGATAATTAATAGGTAATATTTTGTGAACTTTGTAATTTTTCATTAAAGTTTTGCTTTATGCCAAACGTTATTAATACCATGTTAGTATTGATATATTATTTTTTTAAGTTTTTCTTGTAATTAAGTTACAAAGAAATATTTATGGATTATATCTGTCAATATTTGTTGATGGTGCTTTGGTTGTAGGTTTCTCTTCTCTTTCCTTTTTCTCTTTTTTTCTTTTCTTTCTTCCTCTCACTTTTGGCAGATAACAAAGTCATAGTTCTTTTTAGTTCATTGTAATGTAAATTTCCCAGCCAGATTAAGTGCCCTGAACAACCCAAACTTTATGGGTGTTCATAACCCAGGAGTCCTAGGATACAGTTCTACTAACAAGTTCATTTCTTTTATGCAGCTTACCCATCTCTCCAGATGGTTTAGCTCTGCAGCTGGATTTTTTGTCAAGATAATATACACACAGAAGAAAGGCTGAGTTGGTATGCTAATTCCCTTGCTTTCTAACACCATTCATGACAGTCTGCATAAAAGTCTAGAAACCCAAATATATTGGTACCAGAATTTCAAACTTGCTGGAAATTTAGATTTGCTAATGTATTGTTTTAAATCTAAGGTAGTCACCATGCCCATACTAAAAGAATATGATTGCCTTATTCCAAGGGTTCTAAGTTCAGGGGTTGCCCAAGACCAACGGAAAATACAGATATGTATGTTATGATTCCTAATAATAGCAAAATTATAGTTATGAAGTAGCAATGAAAATATTTTTACTATTGAAGGTCACCACAGCATGAGGGACTGTATTCAAAGGTAGTAACTTTAGAATGGCTGAGAACCACTGAGGGATGGGGAATTTACAGAATAAGACCCAATTTTTTACTGTAAGCCTACAATTGAATAGGCTGTATAGTATACAATATCCTTTAATTTAATGCCTAAAAGAAATTCTTATCATTGCATTGATCTTACAGTGAAGGTCCTGTGAGATATAAACAATTATGACTAGAATATATCCAATAATTACTTAATTCACCTGAAAGGTATTCATTGGTATAGGCCATCTGTTAGATACTCTGCTATATAGTACTAGGTGCTGAACCATGTAGTGGTAAGGAGGATAACTATGAATTCTATGATTTCTCATGCCATTTTAACTCCATTTAAAAATTATGCTCCAATAGTTATATACAAGGGTAACATCTTAAAGAGCCATGTGTCCAAGCATGTGTGTTCTCAACATTGCCCCTTTTCTGGATGGAGGCTGTGACTCACATTTTTAGCAATAAACTATGATAGAAGTGACATCTCAGTGAGGTCATAAACAATCTTGCAGGTTTTGCTTGGCATTTTCTGTATATTGTGGGGGAAATCCCATGAGCCTTGGAATATACAAATTTATATATTCTATGTACACCTATACTAGTTAAATGGTCTCTCTCTCTCTCTCTCTCTCTCTCTCTCTCTCTCTCTCTCTCTCTCACACACACACACACACACACACACACACAGAGAGAGAGAGAGAGACAGAGACAGAGACAGACAGAGACAGAGAGCTCTACCATATCAGTTATCCCAGCTGAGGCACTAGACAATCCAACCATTATCTTTTCTGTCTCAACTGAACTCTCTGGTCCATGCAAACCCAGCTACAATTCTCCCAGCAAGCACACTCAGAAGTTTTTCATCTGCACCAGGCAAATCCACAAAGCAGCATGCAGAAGCAATCAGTAAGTGTGATGTTAACGGTTACAGCCAGGCAGCCCCAACAAGCAGACATTTAAGTGCACTCTAAGACCAACTCCTCTTTCATCATCAACTTCCTTATGAGGCTAGAAAGGATACTAAACACTTGATATTGGCACAGCTTTGCATATTTTCTATCAGAGTTTAAAGAAAAGATAACTCACTGCTATTGCATGTGAAGGAGCTACATTGATAAATAACGGACCTTGTTTGTACATTTGTTACCATTATGGGCTGGGATATACTTGACTCTGTTGACCAGATGAGGAGCAGGTCAAGGACAGGTCAGGGTAAAACAAGGGAAGAGCTGATGGGAATCTATTGCAACATATGGTGACTATCAAATCACTCAATTTTATATTTTAAAGTGCTGTGAGCAATATTGTTGATACAGAAATTTTTCCTTCTGGTAACAGATTAATAGTGTTTCATGGTGGGAAAGTGGCTACTCCTCTTTTCTAGAGACCTGAATTTTAATTTAAAATGCTTGCATTTTAATGCCCTATTTAATTTTGGATATTTACCAACGAGGAAGGAAAGCAAGGATGTTTTCTGTTCCTGACATTGGGTTTAGCAGGGCAGGAATAATGTTATCTATTAATGAGCAGAGATGTTAGCTGGAGAGGTCTGGCTATGTTCCAGTGTGGTTAATTAAAACCTACCTGCTTCAATTCTGTCTTTATTTTCAAATGAATATTCACTGTTATTTCTGATTTGAAAAAGTTGCTCGATGTTCTAAGTTCTGAATTGCCAAGGTTATTCTTAAAGTAACATATATTAGGTTACTTTGAGTCCATCATGTCCTAGCTTCTCTCCAGTATTACATTTTTTTTTTGTGTTATCTGTAATGGGCTTTTCTTATGACCCTAGCAGGAGAACCACATAGCTCCTAATTAAAAATGTGTCTCTGATAGTTAATCTTGACTGTCAAGTTGATAGAATTTAGGATCACCATGGAAGCATACCTCTGCATGTGTCCACGGTAATGTTTCCATCAAGGTTTAACTGAAGAGGCAAGACTCACCGGAAATGTAGAAAATACCATTCAGAGGGATACTCTTTCAGACTGAATAAGAAAGAGAATGGGAATGTACCACCACTATTTCTCTTCCTGCTTTGTGACTAGGCACTCTGCGTGACTAGCTACCTTACCCACCCCCTTTGTGCTTTGTTCCCCACAATGGGTTGTATCCTTTGTGCCCAAATTAAGTTGCTTATTGTTAGGTACATTGTTAGAGAAAAGAGAATATTAAATAATAGGGTACCTAAAATTATCATTTCTTTTCCCGTAAAGGGATCAAATGAACTTAATGTAATCATGCAGTTGTATGTGATCCACTGCACTAAAATACTGCAATTCTAGTGTGTAATACATATAAGTGTGAAGGATCTATCCTCCACATTTTAATTTTTTTATAGCATAATGATGCTGGTGCTAGAAGAATGTCAGTCACTTTTAGGACATAGGGAGATGACTCAGGCAATACAGTGCTTGCACACACACAGACATATACATACAGGATCTGAATTTGTGTTCCCATCACCCATGTGCAAACAGGACACAGGTTTGCTTCTGCAATCCAGAGCTGGGCTGGAATGTGGTGCTTGCTGACCAGTTCCACTAGTCAAGTGGTACACTTCAAATGAAATAGGAAGCACTATATAAAAAGAATAAGGAAGAGGGCAACCTAGGGAGACACTACCATTGCCTCCTGATCTACATACATGTGTATACACTTGTAGTGTCCATCACTTTGATTGAAAACTGGAACATTATATGATTACAAAATAAGTACTATTTTGATTTTTATAACTAAAATAAATCTGAAAATTTAATTAAAAAAATAACTGAATGACAACTTCTATCTTGCCCTTAGTCCACAAAAGTAAAAATAACAAAACAAAACTTAGAGACTCTGGACAGAGCAACACAAAGTTTTCTAGTAGTTCTATTTTGCAACATTTATCATTTTTTCTCTTTTTATCATTTTTAGACTAGAATTCACTATGTAGTCTGGGCTGTTTTGGAACTTGCTATATAAACCAGGCTGGCCTTGAACTCAGAGATCTGCTTGCTTCTCCATCTTCAGTGCTGGCATGGACCACCATAACAGGATCACTTTTTTTAAAAAATTAACTCATTAACTAGTCTTGATTTATAATTAGCACATCCACACATCCTCCTCATCCTTTCCTTTTCACAAGTTCATATATTTAGGGATACAACTTTATGCTGCTTTCGTCTCTGTCAAATATCCATAATCAAATCTGATGGACAGAGTAAATATTTTACAACTGTAGCAAGTCGTCTTTCATGAAGATCGAGAATTTTCAAACAAATTTTTTTGCTATCAAAATGATAACTACTAGAGCATTTCCTTTTCAGATTCAATCTAGACGCATTATGTATCTTTAGGTGGAAAACATTGAAAGCAGAATGATTGCTGATGTGATGAGCTATGATGTATAACAAGCTGCTTGCGAGTAAACAGACCTTCTGCTGGGTGGCTAAATTATAGTATCTGAAAGCAAACATTTTCATTTATTCCATATGGATATGTAGGAAAACTACAGACAGGGAATGTTTTGCTAAATTTAGATCTCTGACAACTATTCCATATTACAAGGAAATTATTGTTTTCTAATTTGCCCAAAAAATTTGACCACCTGTCAAAAGCACAAGCAATTTTGCCAGTCCAGAAGACTTTCATACATACACTCCTCTTCCCGCTTCAACAATGGATCAATTCCATGTAGGTAAAGTGGCAGCAAATTATCTGGGATCAAGCTGGGTCAAAGTTAGGGATCATTTTAGATACGTTCTGATAATTAGGGACCCCTTATTGTCTCCATTTCTTTCCTTGCGTGCCTTTCCAAAGGGCTGTTATACGAATGGCTTTACCTTTGATTGCTTCATTGTTACTTCATCTCCACATTAGCTAGACCACAGTTGTTTCTGTTGTTGTTGTTTTGTATTTTTTATGTTTTCACTCCATTTCCCCTCATCACAACCTCATGTTACAATCCTTCAGCTTTCTCTGTGGCAGATGCATCAGAATTTCCACCCTTCCCAGTCAGCCTTCTTTCCCATGTGGAAGGTAAGAATTTTTAACTTTTTTTTCACTTATACCCCCAATGTTACCAAGGGAGGATGGCACATTAAGACTCTAGACGTAAAGGAATCTTGGGAAGTTGGGGAAGTAAAATCAAAACTCTGAGAAATTTGAAAAACCTACACGTTTTATCCCAAGGTTCTGTAAGCAGCAGCTGCTGCTACGGATAGGAAAAGCCCTCGGCATCACGTGAGCCGGTATATTGCACAGGGACTTTCAGTGAGGAACCCTAGCGAGTGCTCACCCAGACGGGCATGGCTAGAGTCTAGGCAGCTGCCTTTGAGTCACCCATGTTCTTGTCAGCAGCCTGTGCCCCTTATTTCAGGCATGTTAGGTAACCTGAATGAACTCTCGCGTCCACTGAGATCTAGCAGCTGCCGTAGGATTGCTTATTTAGCCTTTCGTCTGTGTGCATTCTAAGGTGAGCAGATGCTTTCTCACGGCTCCCCAAGAAAAGTTACACAACATGGGTCTCGAAATATGTGGTCTGTGGGTCTTGAAATAATTTCCCTGCCGTTTATCCAGATAAAAGCCATTTTGGTGTTTATTAAATGCAATGATGATATTTAACTGACTTATTAACTATGTATTTTGGTCCTCTGGTTACTGTGCAATAATGTTGGCTGAGCGTACACTGCCGGGAGGTAAAGGTTGTTTTAGTGTAATTGCCTTTATAAAAGATTGATGCAATACTGCATCCTGTTAGGTATTTCATAAAGACACTTTACGATTACAAGCATTCACATCAGATATGGGTTTGGTGCTTTAAATGAGAAGATAAACACAATTATATATGCAAATTCAGAGAGGATAGAAAAACTCCATCCTTAATCTTGACTGTACCAATTAGGATTTTTTATTGTCTAGTGTTTATACATACCTAGGTCGAGATATTATCTTAATAATCATAAAGTCTGGCTAGTAACATAAAAAATGTTTATTATGTTACAGTAGCCACTCTTCATCGATTACATGTTGTTCAGAAGGAACTGTACAGCTAGAAAACATATCCAAGCCTCACAGTATCCAAGGGATTTGTTGCCCTTGTATTACAGAAAAGTGAGTGAAAGCTTCCCCTGTGTCACTGAGAACTGGCATATGGAATGTCATAGAACTGAAGTTTTTTTGACTTCACGTTCAAGAGTCTGTACTTCACCACCAAATCCTCATACTGCTAAAAATAAGAATACAAAATTTGCATGTAAAATGATGAATGATTTGGACACAGCAGCGAACGGAATTTTCCAACACCTCCTTTGTTTTGAACTTTTTTTCTTAATTGTTTTTGCAAGACATGGTGATGGGAAAAGGGGGTGATACTAAAAAGAGACAAAAATAGGTTCAAAATTGAGGCCCTTGGGTCCCTTTACATGAAAGGCCTTGGATTAATTAGATGAACTCTGTCTAATAACTTTTTTTGTAGGTGAATAATAAGAAACCCTGCTCCAGACTAAGTAGGCATGGTTGTTAAAGGAAGCAAGCTTCTCGATGACAACCTAAAAAAGGAACTGACAGGAAATGAGATGAGTCTCAAAGGCTAGGGTTATTATGCTTTTAATAATGAAGGCATTAGCACAGCAATTGTTAGAATTTTATCTGTTCTATCATGAAGTAAGGATCTAGATAGCATGCAGTAATTAAAGATTGACTTTGATTTAGATAATCCATTTTAATTGCATTTTTAATTGTAGTGAAAATTTTATGAAGTACCATCTAAAAATGCTGATGTGGAAAGATTAACTAATCAAGATCAGGCCGTTATATTTGAATTACTAGAAAGGAACCATGAGTGGTGAGTGTAAAATACATCTCTCAACTAACACACAAGCCCTTGTAATCTCATCTCACCTTCTGGGAACAATGTCTAACAAATTAAAGCTGGTTCGCGAGGTGTCATACAATCTTGCAGCAAGATTCTAATTGATGAAGAAATGGCTATTTTAATGATTCTTAACAGCCATAGAAAATTTCAATTACTGGGAACAGTGACAAAAGTACCTTAAGGCGACAAAATCATTTCCAACAGTTTATTTTAGCCACCTCGGAGGTCCCAGTGGACAGTTTCAGAACTATTCACTTGCATTTCTGCTTATTTGGTTGAGGGGATTGGAAGCTGATTTGTTTCCTGAAAACTGAAAAAAAAATCATGCTGAAAATTCAGAAAATTAACCAGGGGTGGCAGCACTTTGTAATACTAGCACTTGAAAGACTGAGGCAGGAGGATTTCTCCAAGGTTGAAGCTAGTCTATACTCCATAGTAAGATCTTGGACAAGCCTCCACAAGCCCCTCTGATAAATAAAATAAGATTCAGAAGTGTAACAATAAGTTTGTTAGTCAGATCATCATTTAACATTTAAAGAATTTACCCTCTATAACAACTCCAGTGATTTCATGGATCTGTGTGAATTTGAAGTTAATTTCAATGAATGAATACTACCTGTATTGCTAACTCTGTCAATTACCTGCCCCCCCCCCCCCCCCGCTGACCAGCAGGCTTTGCAAAGTTATTCACATATTCTTAGAAAAAATGTTTCTCATCCTCAACAGTTGGGCATGATATGTTTTTATTCTGAACAGACTGGGATGCCTTCCTTCTTGTTGATTGATATGATATCTTCAGAACTCAGCATCTCTCCATGCCCTCCTCACGTGTGTACACAACACATTTGATTACAGTCTTCACTTTATATGCCAACGTATATAACATTCTCACATTTGGTACTGAGTCCTCTAGAGCAAATCTAAAGTCTTAATTTATGACTAATCTACTGAGAAGTATAAATTATTTATTTATTCATTTTGCATTCTGGCCACCTTTTCCCTTCCCTCCCCAACTCCCAGTTCTTTCTCCCAGCCCCTTTCTGTCCCCCCCCTCAATTCACCCCTCTATTTCTGTTTAGGAAAGTGAAAGTCTCCCATGAGTATCAACAAAATATGACATATCAAGTTGCAGTAAAACTAAGCACCCCCCTATGTATTAAGGCTAGGCACGGTGACTCAGTATGAAATTGTCCCAAAGATCCACAGTCAAACATTTGACAGAGCTCGGGGAATCCTTCAGAAGAGGGGGAGAAAGGATTATAAGAGCCAGCGGAATCAAGATCATCACCAAAAAAAAGCTCACAGAAACAACTAAACCGGGCTTATAGGGGTTCACAGAAATGATTTATCTTTAGTTACTACATTTTATTTATTTATTTTGCATGTGTCTATGCTACAGTTTGTGTATGAGGTCAGAAGATAATTCTCAGGAGTCATGTCTCTTTCCACTAGGTGGTCCTGGAGAGTGCAGGCAATCAGCCTTGGTGTTAAACATCTTTATTCACTAAGCCATCTCATCAAAAAATCTTTCATCCCTTCTGTTTATAAAGTCAGATCTTTACTTGCATCAATACTTATGGGCCCTTGTTGTGTGCATGTAATATAATCAACCATATGACACAAATCTTTAAGGAACTCTCTTACAATGTGCAGATTAAGTCATATTTTTTTGGCCAACACCTATTGAACATTTACTACAATATAAAATCACCACCTCAGCAAATGGTTCTGGTCAGAGAGTAAGTGAAGAGATTCAGGGATGATCAGGCAGGCAGACCCAGAGTTTTGCTATTCCAATCCCTTAGAGCTAGGGGCTTATTTCTCCAGGCTTTGGAAGCCACAGACATGGGTCAAAGCACAGTAACTGGAGACTTAATGTCCTCTGCTTTAGTGACCAGTAGCTTCATCATTTGGAAGCTGCTGTCATTCTTTGCTTCCAGGAGCAAGCAACAACAGGTGCTCCCAACAAGCCGCGGCACGTATTTCCTTCTGTGTTACAGCTCTAGTACTGACCTTAGACGCCTGAATTATCTAGTACTGACCTTAATCCTACAGTGACAGTGAACCAGCTCTCTGATCAGAGTGTCAGGACCATCATCAGTGACCAGTGTGAGTAGTCCTGACCTTGTGATCTTTGAGACCTGTGGTTCTTCCAACTTGGTTTTACTTGAACACTTTCAGTGACCAGAACCCACAGCTTGTTATTTTCAGCTTTTCACAGTTATTGTCCCCATCACTTCTTCTCATTATTTATTACTTAGCTGCTCTTTGCAAGTTTTATTGCTCATTGCTGCTGCTGCCACAGTCACTACTGGAACAGCAGGCACTCCTACCCCCATACAGCATCCGTCTCTGTTACCAGTCTAATGTTGAATTCTCTACCTTATTCCAGTAAAAAGGATCAGAATCAGACAAGAAAAGACTATTTGAAAAAATTTTTCTGTTGGAACAAAGTTGCAAAATAATGAAGCAATACAGAAAATTGTCTCTAGAAGAGTTCCAAGTCAACTAAACACCGAACTTAAAGAAAGAGGGTGTGGTGAGATGTTTGTAGTCATCATGGAAGAATATCATGCCTAGGAGTGAGTGTATGCACAACAAACAGAGCACATCCTTCATACAGATGACAGACCATGTTTGCACCAATCGTAGGGTTTTATATTAAGCCACCAGGGGAAAGTGCATTGCCTCTGTTCTGACTGAGAATACCTCCAAGGTCCTCCAACATTCCCCAAATATTCTCTTGCTCAAAGTGTTGCTTTTCAAATCTATTCAAAGCATGCATTTAACAGCAGCTGCAGTGCTCTTCCGCAGTTGCTGGAATATCCACAGAGTATGGCAAAGTTCTCGAAATCACAGAGCTGCCATGAAGGGCATCTGTCTGGCCTCTTGGTTGATACTCTTTCATGTAAGAGTACTGGGATACCAGGATGGGGTGTCACGGACTCAGTAAGTAATTCAAATCACCTCTACTCCCCAACATCTCTGTTGCTATCAAATAAGAATAAGCATCAAAAGCAGAGTCTAAAATAAAGCCTTATCAGCTACATTAAAAAATTGAGAGTAAGTTTGAGACCAGCCTGGTCTACAAGAGCTAGTTCCAGGACAGGCTCCAAAACCACAGAGAAACACTGTCTTGATAAAAGCAAAAACAGTCAAAAAAAATTGAGAGTATTAAATAGTGTTCTAAACATGCTTACGTCCATCTCCAGTACTCATCAACATTCAGCTGATGATTCAAATCTTTTGATTTTTCTGTTTAACCCAGAGTACATGTGAAGGTCAAGCCAGAAATGGGCTAGTGAGTGTAGATGCCTTTCAAAGAAGAGAGAAAGAGAAAAGTATAGGCAAATGGAAAGAGAGTAGGCTAGATGACACTGATGGAAAGAGAGTAGGGGAGACACTGGGAGCAGAATGGTGGGAGGTGAGGATCTGGTGTATTGCCAGAAGTCTTTTTTTTTTTTTTTGGTTTTTCGAGACAGGGTTTCTCTGTGGTTTTGGAGCCTGTCCTGGAACTAGCTCTTGTAGACCAGGCTGGTCTCGAACTCACAGAGATCTGCGTGCCTCTGCCTCCCAAGTGCTGGGATTAAAGGCGTGTGCCACCACCGCCCGGCTGCCAGAAGTCTTAATCAAAATGAAGGGTGCATGAAAAAGCTCTATGAATACCTAGAATCTTCTAACCCAAGGGGAAAAATTAGAGGGGACTGTAGAGTACAGGTGACTGCAAGCATAAGGGGAAGACTTGAGTTAAAGATTTAAGTGGGGATAGGGAGACTGGGGAGGAGAAAGGGTAGAATTTGGGTTAGTAAATCAGAACAGGAAGAAAAAGAATGAAAATTTTTCAACAATCAGAAAATCTTGGCTTACTAAGATTTTTATTGAAAACAAATATACGTTCTTTTTCTAGTAAATAGTAATTAAAACAGGGAGGTTACTGATAAGGGCTTAAGAAAACATGCTCACATACGACAGATTGAAAATGTATTAAAACTAAAAATTAGACAACTTGAAAACATCTGGAAAAAGATGATTGACTGAATAAAGTATAACAATTGTATAATCAAGCCCTATACCAATATTAAAAATATGATATAGAAGCATGATTATCATATCCTGGTTTTTGAGATACAGGGAAAAGTAAAATTTAGGTCTGAAGTTTCCATCCTTTTAAAGCTACCATGTATAAAGAAGGGAGTATTTAATGCTATAAATTGTATTTGCCCATTGGATCTTTAATAGATTTGTCCATCAATAGACCTTGAAAAGCTGATTATAGAATTTAGACAGAAGACTAAAGAACCGCCAAATATGAGTTTTATAAGACAGAATAATTATCCTATTGCACACAGACATATTTTCAAATGCTGCTGTGTTTAAGAGTGTGGCTCTGAGTCACAGCAGTGGCACAGAAGAGAGAGAAAGAAGTTCGATGAGGAGAGCGCATGAACGCACAGCAGCTCTGCCCTGGAAACCAGTGGGGAAGGGAGGGCTGAACTGTGGTATGAAGAGGGTTTCTGATGAAATGAAGGAGAAATGTCTTTTCTACATTTTTCAAAAATCAACCAACCAACTGACAAACAAAAAGAACCTTCTTCCTCAAAAGCAAGCACTCTGAATAAAGTAAATTATAAAACAAAGCTATTTGACTCCAGAATTTAAAATCTTATTTCCTTCAGGAGCTATCAAGCAAATAACAAAAGTAGGAGTCAAGGGTGAGTAAGTAGGAAGTATAGAAAACACTATCAGCCGGGCAGTGGTGGCGCACGCCTTTAATCCCAGCACTCAGGAGGCAGAGACAGGTGACAAAATGCTCAGCAAACTTATGTGCAGTCTCAGTCTCATAACACTATGACATGTAGAAGCTAAAGTCCCAGTAAGGCAAGGTTTATTCCAACTAGAGTGGCCAACAGCAAAGTTTAATAACGAGTATCAGTTAAGATTTGTGATTGGAAAATGTGAACTTCAGCAAAATGTTTCTGATAGTAGAAAACTGCATACCACCTAAATGCATCAACACAAGATTTGTAAAGAAACTGAATCAAGCCCTAGCAGTAGTAGCACGCGCCTTTAATCCCAGACCTTGGGAGGCAGAGGCAAGAAGACCTCTGTGAGCTCAAAGCCAGCCTGGTCTACAAAGCTAGTTCCAGGACATTCTCCAAAAACCTACAGAGAAACCCAGTCCTGAAAAACAGAAGGCAAAACAAAAAAAGAAACTGAATCATATTTATATCAGGGCCTAAAGGCTGGGTATGTAGCTGAGTTGATAGAATTCTTGTTTAACATGTATAAAGCCCTGAACTTGAACCCAGTATGACATAAACCAAGCAAGCTGGTCTACCCTGCAATACCAGCACTCAAGAGGTGAAGCCAGAAGGTTCCAAAGTTTGAGGTGAACCTCACCTACACAAGGAGTCAATGACAGCCTGAGATAAATGTGATTTTGTCTTTAACAAATTATGAATTAGATTTTGAAATACAGATGTTAATATTAAGCTGGCTACAGTCATGGTCTTAAAGCTGTGCCATTAAAAAACAAGCTATAAACGACCTTGGTTTTCTCTAGTGTATTTGGAAAGTAAACAACACAACGGTTTACAGAGCATGGGAGTAGATGGTAAAAGTAGCTGATTTAGTTGCTTTCCATTTGACTTCTGGGTCTTCACATGTTTTATAGAGATAAATGTCAGATAACAGAAAAAGTAGATAGATGGATGGATAGCTAGATTATAGATAAACGGACAGATCATTGGTTCTCAGCCTGTGGGTTGTGACCCCACTTGGGGTCAAACAACTTTCACATGGGTTGCCTAAGATCATTGGAAAACACATATATTTACATTATGATTCATAACAGTAGCAAAGTTACAGTTATGGTGTAACAACGAAAATTATTTTATGGTTTGGGATCATCATAACATGAGGCACTGTATTAAAAGGTCACGGCATTAGGAAGGCTGAAAACCACTGTGATAGATGATACATAGAGATATGGATGGATAATATTGTTTTTCTGTTTTAGTCATGATTTTAATTGTGCAGGTTTATGGAGTGCAGCCTAATAGTTCAGCCCTTGTATACAGTAATGCTATTCAAACAGTAAAGGTAATTATGTTTCGGTTTTCTGGTGTGTACTTTGTGTTGGGCACTTTTAGCTCAACACTTGAGGCTTCTAGTGAGATGCATGAAGAATATTGTGGAAAGCACTCATCTGGCTGCTCTGTGGAAGACTGGAATGGACAGCCCCAACCTTACCTATGACTGAATATTTACTAGCTCAATCTTGTGTAGAGCCTACGCAGGAAACAGAAACTTCTGTGAATTCAGAAAGCGCCAACATGTTATGCCCGTAGCACATTGGTTCATGACCAATCTCTTTGTCATAAGGCACTTACACTTTTTTCTGTCCCGTCTACCTCCAGATGTTGGAGCGGGTGATATGGGTGGTACACTATTTAAGGCTGATCACTCAGCAGTCACTTGACCTTAGCACCTTGGTCATCCATACCTCTTTACAGTAATAGCAGTCTGTTGTATGAAGAACCTTCTTGGACCAAGGTTAAAGGCAGCAATAGTCTTGACCTTTCTCTTTTCCTCTGCCACTAAACAGAGTGGCTCCTCTTTCCTGGGAACCCAGGAGGCTGTCTTCAATACATTTTCTCATTTATCCTTTTAAAAGCTCCAAACAAAACGATGTGCCAAGGAAAAAGGAAAGGCAAATAAATATGGGAAGTAGGCCGTGGGATACAGAGAGACACTAAGGATATCTCAGTAGTACTGTAGATGTCTTGGCTGTCCTTTTTTTAAAAAGAATACTTTATTGTTTTTAACTGAGCTATAAATTTTTTCCTATTCCACTTCCTTCCTCTTTTTCCTCTTCATTTCTCCTCTCCCTCCCTGCCCCGACACTCCTGATTTACTCAAGAGATCTTGTCTGTTTCTCCTTCCTAGGAGGATCCACATATTTCTCTCTTAGGGTTTTCTTTGTTATCTAGATTTTCTGGGGTTTTGGACTGTAGGCTGGTTATTCTTTCTTAATGGTTATTGGTGATTATTTGACTATTGCAATATGGAGCTGACTATTTATTGGTTAAAAGGATAAAACAGATTATCTTCATTTAGATAAAGAAACAATTTTTTAAACAATGTGCCTGCAATTCTGAGCATAGGAAGCTTTTGTTTCTCTGTCCTGAATGGATAGTTTCCCCTGAATTATGAAAATAGTTTGCTTCTGAGTGTTCTGCATTCTCTTTTCTTCACAACCCTTGTATCACGTTAAATATGTTTAAGTAAAGCAAAGGTAAAGCGAGTTCACATCTCTGGACAAAGCAGCAAGCATAATGAGGGCAGGTGGCATTAAGAAAAAGTGCCTAGGGCTTCGGGAGTTGGGATTGTAATTTTCTTTGCCAAGGATCTTCCCTAACAATTAAATAAAAATAAATCACATTGCTACAGAGCTTAGTTACTGTCTGAAAAACGCAGGGAGTTCTGGCAATGGGTATTGCTTCATCTCAAGGTGTGACGCTCAGTGAGTACCTGTCAGATTAAAAGAACTTGCTTCCTTGGTTAGGTTTTATTTACTGTCATCATTAATGAGCCTGAGGATGGAGTAAACACAAGCCAGTTAAGCCGGGAGGGATGGCTAACACCTGGGAAAACAAACGCACTCGGAAATTTCAGTACTGTTGCTTTACTTCTAAGTAACAGCTCAATTTAAAATCAATCATTACAAGTCTATTACTTTCAACTTTGTCTTTTGTTGTTAGGGCATGGAACACTTTAAACCTATATTGTTTAGCTTCCCAAGATTACAGAAGAAAATGTCTTTTAATTTATAACTTTCCCTAGGGAAAGGATCTCCGAGTATTTTAAAATATATATTGTGGGTGATGATAAATTGCAGTAGGGAAACATTTCAACCCCAGTGTAATGCATTCTATGTGCCGTTCTGAAATTGCCCAAAGCTGTCGTAGACTCTGAAGTACCAGAAACTTGCCACAGCATCTCACTGACAGAGACATTAGCCAGCCTGGAAGGGATGTCTGGGTGGGTAGAAGACATGCTTTCATGTTCTTGATGAAGAAGAAGACCTCTGCAGACAGAGCTGTCAATTGAAAAACTAGAGGGTGATGTTATGCTTCATGAAAAATAGGATTCCTAGATGTGCAATGCATAAGAAATAACTGTTTAAGTGTTTAGATGTTGTGACAAGTGGCTGATGTTCATGTGTTATGTTCATAGTTAATGACCGTATGATCGAGAACCAAGGGACAGTGTAACTTGTCAGGATCTGGGAGAACACAGTGCAGATGGCAGAGAAAAATAATGGAAACATTTGATCTTGCAGACTAAGTCCTGAACACAGGGAAGCAGTAATTTGAAATATGGACGTAACCACAAAGTCAAGATTAACAACACAAAGTAAAACAAAGTCCAAAGACTTAAACAAGTGTTCAGGAGAGCCCATAGACTGCACAGAAAAGTGTTTTCCATGTTTTTTAAAAATGTGTACACAAGGGCTAGATAAATGGTTCATTGCATAAGTTCATTGCTTAACTTTTCAGGCACTAGACCCCTAAGTTTGATCTCTTGAACTCATACCCCAAAATGTCATATATATGGTAGTTTGTAACTAATGCCAGAGATGCAGAGACAGGTAAATTCATCAGTTTCATGGCCACTCTGCCACACCTAATTGGAGAGAGACCCTACCTCAAAAAGCAAGGTAGACTGATAAATAACATCTGAGGATTACTTCCAGTAATCCTGCACACGTATGCATTGCACACATATGAAGCTGCACATGCTTAAAAACACATCTACACTCATCCACACCCCCCACAGAGGTAGACAGAGTAGACATAAAAAAGACTTCCACACAAATACAAGCACAATAGACTGGGGGTTCAGGCATGGGAATACAGGGTCTCCTTGTGGATGATGTATGTAAGTACCAAAAGATAAACATCCAGTGTGGTTCGCAACATTGTCAGTATTTCTTGTGAGTTCAATTTAGTATTCAGCCATATTTATACTTCTTATTATAGTTGTTTTCACATTAAATTGTGCACATTAGAGAGATTCACATTGATATTTCCATCCATGTAAATGTATTACACCCTGTGCACCAATCATGTCTCTCCATCTTTCTTCTAGTTTAGACGCATTTCACCTTCTATCTCCCTCTCTGGAACCTCAACCTCCTCCCATTTCCTTCTAATCTCTATTTGCTTTCAGAATTTTTAAAAAGGCTTTCCACATGTAGCAAAAGGATATGAAGTAGTTGTATTTCTGTGTCTGGCTTATTTAACTTAACACAGTGTCCTCAAATTCTATTTTCCCAACTCTGGGAGAGTTTAATTTTCTTTATAGATGAATAGTATTCTAAGACTTCTTAATACAACCTGGCTTTTATTTTAACAAAAAATATAACAAACTGACTCAACTGACATTTATGCTGTGATTTGTTGCACACTGTACAGGTTTTATTTTTTATTTTTAGAGTGAAACCCTTCCATTTGAAAAAAAAAAGATGTGCTAAAAGGTATGTTAAGGGAAATAAACAAGACACTGAAAGATAAATATTTTATTATCTCTGTCATATGGAGACAGTTTTGTCTTAAGAGGTCAAAAACTGGAGGGCAAGACAGAAGGCTATGTGGGAAGGTGGAGGAGTTAAAAGTAGAAGACAATGTTGTCGCAAGAAACAGATGGAAAGACTGATATCCCGAAAAGACAGAACCTGCTCAGCCACACAGTAATTGAGTTGCACTGGGAAAAACATGGATCTTTCTCTAGGACTAGTGTCTGGGCCACCACTTCATCGTGTCTCTTCTTTGAAGTCACTATTACAAAAGCACCACTCACACTCCCTGTCTCCCATTATTTCAGTTCCCGCTACTGGCAAAACAAGCGTGTTAGACAGGTTCCTACTTCACAGCGTGGGGAAGAATTCTACGGTGACGCTCTACTAATGGATCTCACAGAGTGAGTTCATCCTACCCATTTCTTGTGGTTCCATCCACTCAATGAAGTAAAAACTCTCCTTATATAAATGGTCAGATTATGTTCGAGAACTAAATGTTACCTTTTGCATGGATAATGGGAGTGCATCCTTCATGAGAAGTTCTGGTGTCAGAAGTCTATCTCAGAGGCACTTACTAGCTCCAATCTGTAAAGGCTTGTTATACAGGAGTGGTTCCTATGAAAATACTTTCTGAAATATTGCAAAATTCTTCCTTAACATTTCTGCAACAGATAATATCATATTCTGTTTTTAGAGTGACATATCTAAAAAGCATAAAAACGAAAAGTTGCTGAGTCTTCAAGTGAAGGAGAATGCAGTAGAAATAATCAGAGAAATTAAAGGACCAAACACTGTAGATCCTTCTAGCCACAGAGAACTTTGGCTTTTCTGTTAGATGAAGAGAAGCCACCAAGACATTTTAACCACAGTAAATGACATGGGTTTGTACTTAAAAACAACTTTTTGGCTGCTCCATTGACAAATGTCAAAGAGCAAAGCCCGAAACCTTGCAATTCCTTGGACAACTGTGACCATCTAAGCAAGAGATGAAGCTGTCTGATTTATGCTGTAATTTGAAAGTTCCAGTCAATGCTATTTGCCTCTAAGTTGAATCCAGGTATGAGAACAGTCTGCATTAGTGAGCCCAAAATATCTTGCAAGAGTAACTAGGACGTTATAGATCCCACAGACAGAGAGTTTCATTCCTGTGTAACACCCAACAAATGAAATCAACAAACAATAGAGACTTAATGGTGAATTGAGGTTAGAAGTTGAAGCTAAAATTTTGATGTTAAAGGTTACCATGACATAGACGTTGCTAAAAATCATAAGTTTAATAAAATTGTGTCAATATACAGAAATGCATTGATATACATTCTACGAAGACAAGAGAAACGGCTTATGAACTGACATTTAGAACACTTCTCATGTAGTCAGGGAAGAGAGTGAAAAGGAAAATCTTGAGGCACTTGGGTATTGTGGTAGACAGCCACATAATATATTTATGATTGGGTGTTTTTTCCAACCTAGGAAACTTCAAAACAAAATAAACTTGGAGAGTTGTATAAAGCAATCTAGCTGGTGAAAATTTTCAGAAACATGTCTGTAGTATGTTTCTCATAGAATAATGAAGCCTGCTTGCCCACTGTTCTATTTGGAAGAATGGTGATGGGAGCAGAGAAGAAAGCAGGAATGGGAATTAAAAGTTTCCAAGGATGGTGATGAAGAACCGACTTCTTCAGTCTGCTGCAGATGTGAACTATGCAAGCATACAGTCAAAACAAGGATAGATCTGTATAACCAAGTCTTTCCTACAAAAACAAAACTAACAATGACAAAAACAACAACAACAACAACAAAAAACACCAAAAAACCCAAAAACCTTTGGATCAAAAACTTTCTTCCTGAATTTTTTTTTTCTTTCTTTTTTTTTTTTTATTTTCGAGACAGGGTTTCTCTGTAGCTATTTTTTTGGTTCCTGTCCTGGAACTAGCTCTTCTAGACCAGGCTGGTCTCAAACTCACAGAGATTCGCCTGCCTCTGCCTCCCGAGTGCTGGGATTAAAGGCGTGCGCCACCACCGCCCGGACTCTTTCTGAATTTTATAAAATTATAAAGTTCTATACGCAAACGAGTTCATTTACAAATTACAGTGTATTGGAATATCTTCCTGCAACCTTGATGGACCTCTGAAACACAGCTTTCCCCAATACTGAGGGGACTTAGAAGCTACTACCCAAACCCTGCCTAAGAACTGAGAGCTTCTGTAATACTGAAGGGTCCAAGAGCTTACTAAAAAACTGAGGGGATTAAGAGAGAGCACCAAGAGAGCAAACCAGGAGAGAAGACCAAGAGAGCAGGCTTATAGAGACCTCAGAGGTTTTCTGAGACAGACATTAATAGCACAGAGCAGACAAAGAAAAACTCTCAAACCCTCAGACAGCCACTGCAAGGATTGGGCCAAGATGTAAAGACACTGCTGGCCTCATTTGAAGGAAGAGATGGGTAGGTGCCATTGCAAGAATTCCTCCAACAACCTGAAAAGCAACACGGTAACACCAGAACTCAGTAGTCACATATCAAGAAAACTTGATCATCCTAACCAGAAGAAGCAGAAGAAAATGACTTTAAATGTAAATTTATGAAAATGATGGAGACCTTTAAAGAGGAAATGCAAAAGTCCCTTAAAGAAATGGAGGAAAAGACAAATTACAGTGTATCTATAGAACCCTTCCACCATGACCTTCATGTTGGTAACAGTGGGACTGTAATGACCTTGCCAGCTCCATCAGTTCTGGAGGCACAATGCATCACAGAATAATACAGAGGGCCTTGCTTTGTGCTGGGAATGACTGTGGCCATGCTATCTGGATGTGCTATGGAATTCTCTCTTGTAGAACTTAGTATCCATCTGCTAATAAAAAGACAAACAGCAATCATGCCGGAGGCCTGTGCCAATGGAACATTTTGCTGAAAACAATTAAATCAAATTTTAGTTGAGAATTGTTGAAGTAGCTTTAGGCGGTGTCACTTACATGGTCTCAAATAATGTCTCCAATGTTGCAGAAACAGTGATTTTTCTCTCTGTGCTAGACTCAGAAGGGTTGGGCTTATTTTTTTCCCCTTCTCTTCCCTGAGCAAATCCCCATAACAAATAAAGTTACACTTCAAGACAGGATTACTCAGACTATTGGCTTTGCATGCCAATGTTTACTTTAAGAAAAAAAATGATACTTCTGGGATTCAAATAATATGTTTAAGTATTTCCAGGCTATAGTTCTGCGTGCATTTGTCTTGGCACTAGCTCACCATGAATGTGTCGGGTTTTAAGAAAGATGACTCTTCAGCCCTAAGTGGATGTCTTCATCTAGTGTGTCACACTTGATCAGCATGCTTCCATGGATTCCCTCAGTGTTAGCATTACTGAAAGTCCCCTAACCCAATGACTGTGAAGCTTACAGGCAGGAAGTTGTCATCTCTTGCAGAAATTATATTTTATTGCTTAAGAGATTAAAATAAAATGAAGATGAATGGGCGAGAAGAGAATATGAAAGAGAGCCAGAGAAGGAGGAGAAGATGATTAGGAAAGAGACAGAGAAAGGGAATTTTAATCATTCTAAAGTAAGCAAGATGCTCAGGGTGTGTTACAGAGGCAATAATGAATACTCAGTTAGCTACCCCCAAAGACACCAGTCCTGTCCCTGTCCTCACCTTAAAAAAGCTGAGAGAGATTCAAATGTAAGCCACAACTTCCAAACCAAGCCACACATAATATATGAAAGACTATTAAAAAGTGCATTTTTCTTTCTTAACTTATTTTTCAGATCTCTCGTGTAACAAACATATTTTTGTATGTAGGCACATAGACATGTATGTGTATATGCATATGCTACTTTCTGTTTCTGTGCCCTCTAAAGCATATTATAAAATGTCAAAAAAGTTTTGATCTCTTTTGAACGTGGTATCTTTGTGTTCTGTGTTAATTCTCTATCAAGAGAAATGCATCACAGTCTAGATACGTATAGGCTAAGAAAGTATAACTATAAATATCTATGAGAGGAAATTAATAACAGAGAAGATTCCTTTTTGCTACTTAAAGTTCAACAATTTCTTTATTATAAATGATCCTATATCAGGTACTTTGGAGAAAAATTTTTTGCATGTGTATCTGTGTGTGTGTGAGAGAGAGAGAGAGAGACAGAGACACACAGAGAGAGAGAGAGAAGGAGAGAGCAAGATTTTACTATAGTCAAAATTTTCTTATTTACTAATTCTTTTCATATCATAACTTAGGAAATAGTAGCACTGTAGGACCTGTGACAATTGGTACATTTTCAATGGTGTGGGCTAGCTTTGTTACATGAGGTGATTTGTAGATATAAATGTATATGGGCACACTCATCTAACATAGAGAACTCAAGCACTCCTATGAATTTGTATTTATGCTACTGGAAGCTACTCTAGATGTTATCAAAGGAGAAAAGAAACAACAGCTTAGCTACAAATACCTCAACCTATAATGGTGGGTCCACCGTATGAGATAAAATGCATACTCTATGCTGCTCGGGTAGAAAAGAGTCAGAGACTAGGTAGGCCAGGGACTGAGGAGAAAACTAAATACTACTCTTCTGTTAAAGGAACATGACAAAAATGGCTCCTAAACTCATAGATCAATGCTTTCCACAGTCATCGTCAGAGAAGCTTCCTCCTGCAGCAGATGGGAGCAAATACAGAGACATTACGCTGAAAGTGAGAGACTTTGGTATGCTCATTACTGAAAGGGCTGTCTTCATCAAGTCCTTCCCCTCAGGGCTCAGGGACTTCTGTGGAAGTAGAGGCACAAAGAGTGTAAGAGCCATAGGAGACAGAGGATACGAAGGAACCAAGACTCCCACGTGACAAAAGGGATGGCACACATATGAACTAACAGATTGTGTGAGCACACGCTGAGCATGCAAAGGTCTGCATTAGATGTGGTCCTAGAGCTGAGAAAAAAAGTAGACAGACATCCCATTCCTAACCCTATGCTATCTCCAATTGATAGCCAATTGCAAACAAAATATTAGTTTTCTCTAAGGGAGTCTCACTGGAGAAACAGGCCACTTGTAACAGTAGTCCCCATGTCCAGCAGTAAAAGGCCAACAGCACAAACTTCAAAAGCACCTCTGGAGGTTGTCTCTTATTTTTTCTTTTCTACCTTGCAAGTCATTTAAGTATATATTATGGCTTCCAGTTTGGGGTTTTATGGGACTACTATATGTGCACACATGTGTTTTTAAGACTGTATATATTTCTTGTGTTTTTTCTTTGGCTCTTTTTTTCTTGTTTTGTTGCTTTGTCATATTCCAATTAGTGTGTTTTTTGATTAATATTCCTTTATTATTACTTCTTAGATGACTGTTGGTTTTCTAATGAGTGACAGAAAGGGTGTGGATCTGGATGGTGTTGTGTGACAAAATATTTCTACTGGGAAGGATCTGCTCACAGTCTAGTCAGACAGAAAGCCAGTGTCAGACCAAAGTATGGTACCACCAAAGTCCAACTTGGGGAACCAATGGGTTTTATTGGGTTTCTTACAGGTAAATGAGTTAAGGGTTACTTACAGGAACATAAATGAATCAAAGACAGATGAATCACCAAAGTTCACCTGAGCACAGGTGATAACTCACAAAAACCAGGAAGCTAGAGCATACTTCAAAATCAGGAGACATCTCAATAGGCTAAAAGTTTCATTTCTATGTGACTTAGTTGGTCTAAACCTCTTCAGGGCAGCTTGGCTTTTCTCTGCTTCTTTCAGGCAGCTGGTTCGCTTTCAATCTTCCTTACAGCTTGTCTTGGCTGAATGTGATTCTCAGCAGCTTTATTGCTTACTCTGGGAGGGAGGGGCCTAGTGAATCTGGTCAGTTTCAGGGACTTCCTGAAGCCATTTTGAGGTGTTCATTTTGATGCTTGAAGACCAAACTTAACAAATGAAATGTTTCATTCTGGGAGAAATTGTTACATAGCAGATGGGATGAGGTGGTGTGGAGCTAACTGGGTGGAGTAGGAGGAGGGGAAGCCATAACCAAAATGCATTTTATAAAAAAGGTTTATTTTCAATGAAAGGAAAAATTAAACAAATTATGTATGGAAAATGATCTATATTACCACACAGACTAATGAAAATGTTAGAGACATTCTTATTTCAGATAAAATAATTGTTCAGTGCTATTGGAATTACAGTTAACATGTTTTGTACATGTGCCTGTATAATCTCAAACATTTCCTTAGAGAAAAGATAGGTTTTTTTTTTTAAAAAAAGATAATTAGAAACTACAGCTGGTTAAGTCTATTTCTACTCATTTCTTTCTCTGTTTATACTAACAGTAACTACTTACCAATATATTACTGTCATAAGCAAGCATTTCAATTATCAATATTTGATAATTATCAATTATTTGAGGATCCATTTCTTTGTTTTTAAATGTGTGAGGGTTCATTATTTTGTTTATAAATGTGCAGCCTAATAGGCACTACATTCCCGAAAATGTGCATTTCTCAATGAAGATATTCACGTGTGTGTGTTTGCGTGTGTGTGCGCACAGATACATGTGGTTGGAGTTCTTCATAAACTATGAAAGATTGAATTATCACATAATGATTCCACAATTGTAAAATCTTTCAGAGTCCTGTAAATTCCCTAAAAAGGTGTACAACATCTTTTTTCAGTTGATTTCAACTGTGACTGTGAAGCAATGTTCATTTAAGGAAATATGTTGTTTTATAATTGCTTAGGGAAAGTAATTTGTTCATACAATAAAGGTATAGAATAAATATTCCTGGGTTAAGAAAATTGAAAGCTTACCGAGGTTAACTGAATATTACAAAAAGCTTAAAATTGTTTGAAGACTGTTCATGAATATCAAAAATGCCTTATATTTCTTCATCTTGATTTTAAACTTGTAAATTTTATTACCCATGCAATTCAAACACACACACACACACACACACACACACACACACACACACACACACACACACACAATCTATTACTCTCTGTATTCCAGCAAATGTAAAGATGGCTCACTCTGGTTGCCACAAGGATGGGTAGTGTCAAATCAACAATGATTTGAGAGTAGAGTTCAGCTTCTTTCTTCACTGCTTAATCTCTGCTGTGAGATTCATCAGAATCTTCTTTTCATAGACACTAGTAAAAACCAAGAATGTGCCTGCTCCTCAGAATGGGGAAACCTTTTGACCTACGGTTGACTGGCTCCATGATTTTAGATTTGTGACAAATTGCAAACGCCAATTGTCGTGGAGCAACATGTTGGAGGAAAGACATACATTAGCCTCTGACCTCCACATTCGTATACACACATGCACAAATAGAAACACAAACACACAAAAATAAAGAGGAAAGCATCAAGAAAATACAAAATTGGCCATCATTTCAGTTGCTTGTACTAGAAGTGAGCTTGAATATCATAATTTAAAATCAGTGGGTATATAGTTCTTAGTCATTCTGAATTTTATTTAAATATTTAAAATTATTAAATTTCTAACATATGACCATTCTTTAGATATTGGTTGACTTTTATGACTCCTCAGGGTCCACCAGGCTCTATGCCACCCCTACACAGAACATTAGGGAGTGTTTTGGTTCGTGAATGTTAGGAATAGATTTAAATCTGAAAACCACACTTAAGTTCTAAAGCAATAAGCTGAAAGCCCTCTTCTAATATTTATTAAACAATGGGATATTCATTTTCCAAACAAATAAGGTAAATGTAAATATGCTTGGGGCAGCTTAATAATTAAGTTCCTTGGGAAAATGTCCAAAGGGTGACATTAGCTTCAAGGTGTTTCACAGTGGAGACAGTTGTTAAAACTTTTGCTACATGCATACAGCACTCTGGTGGTTTAGACAGGAACCTTAATGCTATTGGTTTGGCCTTCTAAGTAATTGTAAAATGTATCAGAAAAAAATCAGTGGAGCAGATATTAAATGATAAGCACGGACATTAAATTTCTAAGATTGCTGGAGATCTTAAAGTGTGCTCTTAAGTGTGTTTAAAATTTCCACAGTCCTTAATATTGAAATTTTCATCTTTAATTAATTTATAAATGCTGACCTAGTTTTTAATCTTTTTAGTTCTTATATTGCTGAATGTTCAGATTTTAATTTCATCTCATGATAAAGTGATGGACACACTGATTTTATCCTTGTTAAAATAATTAAGGCATCTATTTCTTTAAGCATAATGAAAATAAATTAAGTTAAAAATAGGGAAAAGAAAGTTGGCAAACCATTTTTTTAAATGTAACTTTTAAATTTATCTCCCGGTGCCTCTTATCACCTAAATAAAAGCTTAGAAAGTACTTACAAGCACTTAGAAATTCCCTTAGTTTCAGGAATTAACTCAGCCACGACAAATGGTGCCTACAGTTCCTGCTAACATGAAAGCTAAGGTTACTCTTTTGGAATCTGCTGAAATGGCTCAGAGTGTTCATGCCCCAAAACTCAAATGATGGAAGGGGCAAACTGATTGCTGTTAGTTTTCTTCTGATATCTGTATGTGTGCCATATCATGAATACTCTTTCATGCTAAATAAGTGTTAATAGTTAATTAGTTTTCAAAGATACATCTTTGAATTAAATGCACAGACGTTTTTTTTTCTGGGTAACACTGAACTATTTTGACAGACATAAATTTCTGAAGAAGACTGGTACTTATTCAAAATAAAAGCCTTAAGGTTTCTATTCATAATAATTATGTGGAATATGTAAATTAGAAAGAAAACATTGTACATCTTATTATTTCAAAAGCCCAATAGTAAACATGAATATATAAAATTAAGAATAAGAATATGAGTCTTTCCTTAATTCCTGACTTAAAATTAGAATCAGGCAACTAAGTGTAAACATTCAGAAATAAAGACAAGAATACTAATACTAGCTTTCCTGATTACCTATTCTCCTGACTTTTGCACATTCATTCCCAAAGACTGAAGACCCTTACATTAAATCAGTGCATTCTGTGCATTCCAGTATTGTGATATCAATTTTGGGAGACGAGGAAGACTAGAGAATGTATCAAAGACATCACTGTAGTGTTTGAGATGTGCTGAAGATTTCTACAGGGTTCATTAGGACAAATAATGCTACTGCAATCCTGTCAGCTCTACAGGGTTAAAAAGAATCTCTGGAGGGGAACAAGGGAAGTGAAAGAAATAATGATTCTAACTAAGGCTGTGATGTGCGGCTAACTTTCCTTCACTCGGTAACATTCGGAAATTACTCTTCAGTGCCCTCTTGGATTAAATAAAGCTGGTTCCCATAGAAACAGACTGTCTCTGATTTCACAGTCTGCAGCACACAAATAACTCAACTTTCTGGAAGCAAGGGTGATCTGTTGCCAGAGCTCAGGGACAAGTCTGCAACTGTGGAAGCTCACCTGAACTGGGAAAAATTACTGACCTATGATCCTGAATATCTGGTGCTTGAAGAGACACGAGCACCTATCAGGCAGCTTTAAACAGCCAATTGAGTTATTAGAGGGGAGAGAGAAAGTGGTCATTTGTAGGACCCCCAGCAACCTAAAATTCCTCAGTCAACATGTATGTCCTTGCATTGGTTGAAGCAGGACAATATTACAACTCTTGAAATGGATGTTGAAGTTGGTTCTGGGACCCACATTGTGGCTCGAGGGTCCGTATGATTTTGGCAAACTTTCTTGCCCTTACAAAGCTTTTATTTGGTTGCTCCTATAATGAAGGTAATATAAGCCTTTCAATTTTTGAAAGGATTAAATAAGTCAGTTTATGTCAAATGACTTATACTGTTGATTACTGGATGTGAACAATTCAACAAATGTCCCTCATTGTAAAGAATGGCTCCCAAACCCCTTCAAACAGTCTACAGAGATAGGTAATTGCACAGAGATGAAGAAATGTTGCTAACATTATTAAAGATTATTAAAGAAATTTGAAATAACCTTTCATATCTATACATATATACATATATATGCATTTATCATAAAGTTGGTATCCTTTGTTTTCTCATTCAACACAACTATAAGTATTTTTATATGCCATAAACACTCAGTATTCTATTGTGTTTAATATTATTTATGGATAAGGTTTCATATTGAGAAATGTACTATTTTTTCATCATATTTTGTCAAAAATTGACTTTTAGGTCTGTGTGCACATAGGTCTGTACATTTTTTTTTTACATTTTTTTTGTTTTGTTTTGTTTTTAACTTGACTCCATTGGCCCACCTCTTTAGTCTTAGAAGAAAAAATACTATTTTAGTGATTGGAGCTTTGGTAAGCATTTCTCAACATTTCTAATTATTGTACTTTATCCTTCATATATTTATAAACATGATAAAAATAATATCCTTTAGTAATTCTTCCAGATAATTCCAAAGCTGATTGAATTGTATCCACAAATGGAGGTGACTTTCTGATGAAGACAATCGTACCACAGTTGAGATTTCAAGCTGGGCACTACCATGCTTTGATTCTGAGGAGCAGTGTGTTTGTTGAACTGAATGTTACCACTTAGGAGGTACCCTGGGTCTTCTGTTTTCCTCCTCCTCCATATATAATTTGCTTCTTATCATTCATATATTATTATTTTTAAACCTAATCAACTAATTTTTAAGCTAAAATCTTGTTCTAGCCTCACACTCATGATCTTGCCCCAGCTTCCCAGCTACTGAGATTATAGGTTCCTGTGACAACACTTGACTCCTCCTTATATTATATACTGAATCTAGTCAAATGATGTTTGCTTGTTTTGTTTTTCTTTTGTGTATCCATGCATGCGTGTGCATGCATTGGGGTGGTACTAGTGTGTGTGTGTGTGTGTAGGTTAGAGGAGAACTTATAGGAGCCAGCTTTCCTCTTCTACCATGCATCTGAATTGAGATTGTCAAGTTTGACTGTGGGCATCTTTACCAGTTGAGTCATTTCTCCCATTCATAAACACAATTTTAATAAAGTGTATTGTAAAAGGTTTTGTTTTATTTTCTCATTATAATCTTTTAAAAATGATACATTTTCCGACTAGTTATTTTGATACACACAATTATTGAATTTTTTAAAACTATATTCATCTTCACCAACTTCTCTTTCCTGAATTTGTTAGTTAATTTTTAAAATATTTGCCACCTGTGAAAATATTAATGTATGGTAGTCTTAGGCTCATGGCAAATTTAATGAAAGGTGAGGAGATTCTCATGTACTTCATGCTCTTTCCTTTTCTTCAGGCTATCCTAAAGTATTTACAAAGACTGTTTCAGTCATGCTTCCTAAGATAAAACTAAACAGTCTTGTCCTTTATTTTCTTCCTGACTTGTTGGCGTTCAAATCCATGACTCAGTTAACCCTCCTCTTGTTGGTATACAGCAAGTTGGACTCCCATCTCTTAAGTGGCTTTCAATCAGATTCACCTGATGAGGTTCTGGATACAGGGTATGGTTACTGAGTTAGAACAACTACTGGAAATAACCATCTCTTCCTGTTTCCAGGACAGTACGAAAGATCTACCCCTTGTCTGAGGCTCTGCTTTATGTCAAGCAAGTGCATCAGGATTCCAGTCCCTACACTGGGAACACTCGATCTCCTGCCTCATTGTATTTTTTGGTACTTCCTGCTTAGTGAGGATGGTACAACTGGCTTTGATAAACTTCAGTGCCTCATTATCATGCTTTTCTTTTTAGCTATCCCATCACCCTGTAAAAATTGCACAGCTTTAACTCACTCTATTTTATTTTTTCATTTTTTTCTTTGGTTTATTCCTCTGTGTGTGTGTGTGTGTGTGCCAGAACAGAAATGTGGAGGGCAGTTTTATGCTGAATCATGAAGGTGGTTGGGCTCAAATTCAGGTTATCACGCATGGTGGCAGGCACCTTCACCCTTTGAGCTTGCTGGACCTAATTTTAAATTCCTAAATAGACTAGTTTTTTCATTAGTCCCCAACAGTTATGTCACTGTTATTTCAAACTTCTGTTTAATTTTCTCTAAAGTGGGTGCATAAAAATACATTCCTACAATATCTTCCCCCAAAAATGGTTGATTATTTTGACAATCATCAGGCAATTAAATCATAGAGACTTTGTTAGAAAATGTCACCAATGTAGTCTTCTTAGAATATCATATATATATATATGTATATATATATATATATATGTATATATATATATATATATATATATATTGGCTAAGCTACAGTTGTGTTGAGATGAATCTGAAATGGACAAGCCTTGATGATAGATTTGGCAACGTTATTTTATATTTTTATAGAATTGAAATATGATACTTAAAAAATATAAGTGGCTGCCTCTCTGATGTATTTGCTTTGGCTACTGCTGTCCTGTTGATCGCCTTCAAAGGACAGCCTTCACTTGGTCATTTTCCTAGGGATGCTCGGAAATGAAAAATTGCCATCCTGCCTGTGTTATAAAAATGAACTGATTAGAGGAAGCAGTGAAACTGAAATATGACTCAGATATCATAGTGTGATTGCCTAACCTTCGAGGTAGCACGCGGTTTCACTGGAAGTGCCATATCACGCACCAAAGCATAAACTCTGCTAGTGAAGGCAGTACCTGTGCTGTTAATTGCTATGTCTCAGCCCAAGACGGCTATCTCTCATGTAAGAAACACTCACCCATGGTGTAAAATGTCCTTCTGTTTATGTGTTGCTTTCACTGGTTGAATAAAAAACTGCTTCCTTGCTCATGTTCTCCCTCCTTCTGCTCCTCATTGGGACCTTGGGAGCTCAGTCCAGTATTCCAGTGTGGGTCTCTGTCTCTATCTCCATCCATCACCAGATGAAGGTTCTATGGTGATATGCAAGATATTCGTCAGTATTGCTATAGGATAGGGTCATTTCAGGTTCCCTATCCTCAGCTGCCCAAGGAACTAACTGGGGACATCGCCTTGGGCTCCTGGGAGCCACTCTAGGTTCAAGTCTCTTGCCAACCCTAAGGTGGCTCCCTTAACTAAGAATTGTGCTTCCGTGCTCCCCTATCCAACCTTCCTTTATCCCAATCATCTTTTTTCCCCAAGTTCCCCCATCCTCCCCTTCTCTCTTTTCTCTCCCCATCTCCCCTTACCCCCATCCCACTCCACCCCGAAGATCCCAATTTTCTCCCCGGCAATTTTGTCTACTTCCCATAGCCAAAAGGATAACTATATGTTTTTCCTTGGGTTCACCTTCTTACTTAGCTTCTTTAGGTTCACCAATTGTAGACTTCGTGACCCTTATTTATGGCTAGAAACCAATTATGAGTGAGCAGAAGGAGGGAGAACATGAGCAAGGAAGTCAGGACTACGAGGAGTGCACCCACCCACTGAGACAGTGGGGCTGATCTATTGGGAGCTCACCAAGGCTAGCTGGACTGGGACTGAAAAAGCATGGGATAAAACCGGACTCTCTGAACATGGCAAACAATGAGGGCTGATGAGAAGCCAAGGACAATGGCACGAGGTTTTGATCCTACTTAATGTTCTGGCTTTGTGGGAGCCTAGCCAGTTTGGATGTTCACCTTCCTAGATATGGATGGAGGGGGGAGGACCTTGGACTTTCCACAGGTCAGGGAACCCTGACTGCTCTATGGACTGGAGAGGGAGGGGGGAAAAGAGTGGGGGGAGGGTGAGAAGGGGGGAGGAAGAGGAGGGAAATGGGAGGCTGGGAGGAGGCAGAAACTTTTTTTTCCTTTTTTTCAATAAAAAAAAAAAAGAAACTGCCTTGGCCTTTTGATAGGACCAAACTTAGGTGGGTGGAGTAGACAGAACTGAATGCTGGGAAGAAGGGCAGAGTGGCAAATGCCATGAAGCTCCAGCCTGAGACTGACACTTGTTAGAATCTTTCCCAGCAAGCCACAACCTTGTGGTTTTACACAGATTTGTAGAAATGGTTAAATCAAGATGTAAGAGTTAGCTAATAAGAGGCTAGAGATAATGGGCCAGGCAGTAATTTAATTAATATAGTTTCTGTGTGATTATTTTGGGTGTAAATTAGCCAGGTGGTTCAGACAACAAGCAGCCAGCCACTCCTTCTACTACACACCCAATCATGTTGAATAAAATTAACCCTTGATTTAAAGAAGCAACCTACAAAATTGCCTTCTATTTTGGGGCTGAAAAGATGGCTCAGCAGTTAAGAGCACTTAACTTCTCTTTCAGAAGACTCAATTTGGATTCCCAGCACCCTTATGGCATTTCACAACTAGCTCTAAACTCCAGTTCCATAGGATATGGTGCCCTCTTCTGGCCTTCTGGGTAACTAGGCATGACATGATTTACAGACAAACATGCGGATAAACTAACATACACATAAAATAAAAATAAATAATAAAGTGGATACAAGCTTTTTAATTATCTTCTGTCTGGAGCCAGGGAATAAGGAAGAGGAGGAGCCCCAAATTCCTGTGTAGAATCTGTTCCTTTTTACTTCTATTTCAGAAAAGTTCATTTTGGTTATTTACTGTGAGCCCTTCACTCTACAGAGCAATGCGAGCAAAAGTATGATCCAGGTTCCACCCGGATCAGAGAAGCCTCTGTTGTTTCCAGCAAATGAAGATACAGAAAATCACAAACTTGTCAAAATGCAAAGAACAGGTGAATGTATGGTACCCAGTCCAAGTGGAACATCTACAGCACAACCCCTGCACCTAAGGCTTGAGGGACACCGTGGAAAGAGGGGAGAAAAGACTGTAAGAGCCAGAGCATCAGAAAATCTCTGGGAGATTGTTTTTTCTAGCAATGGCAAGGAAACTGTATCGATGATAGCTGCCTAATCAAGACCTGAGCATTTACAGCACCAATAGATGTGCTAACTTGGAATTGGGAGGTCTTTAAGAAGGTTCTCCCTCCAGATAAGGAAACACATGTAACTACTAACTTCTCAGAGACGAAAACTTCGTCTTCCTCGGAGATGCACCCTACCCCATTATCCAATACCAGTGCCTGGCCTTGACTCAACTGATTTTATTTGCATATCTGTATATACATATATATATATATGATACAAATATATATGATAAAAGAAATTATATTATATATATAATAGTAACGATCAAAGAAAAAGATGCCATTAATTTGAGAGGGAGTAAGACTTTTATAAATGGGTTGGAGCAAGAGGACATGGGAGGAGTTGGAAGGAAGAAAAGAAAGAGAAAAATGAAGCAGTTATATTTTAGAAAAAATAGACATGTGCTTCCTATCAATACACTGCTTTCTTTCCCCTTACTCCCCTTTTCTCTTTCTTTCTTCCCTCCACACTGCTGTTTACATTGGTTTGTGTCATGGTCTCACTGTGTATCTCAGACTGAACTTGAATTCCTGATATTGCAGCCTTAGTCTCCTGAATGCTGGGATTACATGCAGGTGCGAGCCTCCTCCTCTATAGTGTTTTTTTATTGAATGACTGTCACAAAAGAAAGTGTTTATTTGGTAGAGGAACTGTTAGGAAAGAAAGGAGAGATCAGTGGGAGGTGCAAGAGATACTACTGAGCAAATGTGATCAAAATATATTATAAATATATATGAAAATATCATAATGAACACATTAATAATGCATAGTTAATTTATTGATAATGAAGAACTTTTTAAAATCCACTAAATGGGCTGGAGAGATGGCTCAGGGACTAAAAGCACTGACTACTGTTCTCAAGGACTTGAGTTCATTGAGAGCACTCACAGGACAGCTTACACCTGTCTGTAACTCCACTTCCAATGGATCTGACACTCTCACACAGGTATGCATGCAGACAAAACATCAATGCACATAAAATAAAAACAAACAAATAAAATTTAATAACACTTTTGGTCTTTTATATTGTTTATATTATAGTCTTTCTTAAGAAACTCCAGTTGCTTGAACAATTAAACAAACAAACAAACAAACAAAAAAGCTGGCAGAGGTGGTAGCCTCCTGTGGTCCATGACCTTGAGGAACTAAGGCAGGAAGATCAAACATTCCAGACAAGCCTCTATCTCAAAACAAAGAAATGATCAAGCAAATAAAGAATTAATAAACATAATGAGAAATTTCAACACACACCACCTCTCAGATGATTAAGTGCGAGTTTTGTAATGTAACTCTTCCTTATTGGCTTATGCACATGCCATCTGAGATCATCACTTCCCATCCTGGTCCTCTTCCTTCTTTAATATACATCCTCTTCTTCAGGGTTCATGAGTGTAAAAAGTTCAATACCTTTTGTAGGCTCGTTAGAAAATTTAATTGAAAAGTCAAAAGAAGGTACTTTGTTACTATAGCATAGAATTGCTATGATTGTATTTTTTTTTCTTTCCTTAATTATCTCCCTGTCATTCATCTTTCCTGGAGACAGGTTGAGATCTGCTGTTGCCAACCTAGAGTATGTTAGGTTTTGTTTTGGTTTGGTTTTTGTTTTTAAAAGGAGGGATATGAAGCCTAGCACTTTGCAGCCGTTGTCTGTCAACAGAGGGCACATAGGAAATTTCTTCCAGAAAGAAAATCTCTTGTAGAATGAAGCAAGCACACCCTTCCAAGTTTTAGGATACCTAAACTGCATTGTCCTTTATAATAAAATGAACTCACAGAAATGCAGGCTGCTGTCATTAGGAGATGATTTATGATGGAAACCTCACCTGCACCTACAAGCAGCCCACCTGCTGCTGCCAGCTGCATGCCTTCCCACCTGCTGCTGACAGCTGCATGCCTTCCCACCTGCTGCTGACAGCTGCATGCCTTCCCACCTGCTGCTGACAGCTGCATGCCTTCCCTCGCAAGTCACTTAGCACTGGTGGGGTTGAGTTGAGTAACCCCTGAGACTCTGTCCAATGCTGCCGGCAACCTTAGAGGAAATCAAGAAATCATTTTAGGCGGAATGTGTTTCAGCTTTCCAGGTCAGAGTAAAGCATGATCTTGAATGCCTCCTTAGTCTGCAACTCAAACTGCTTTTACTTAACACATAAAACGATCCCTATGGTTAAGACCGTGCTGGCTCATCTTTGTGCTTTGTTTTCCTTCCTTAAAACGCTGTTGCTCCATTATTTTTAAACGGTGGATTTAATAATCCAATTTTGAATGGGGCTTAAAATGAACTTACGTTTGTGAATTAGTTAAAGCTGGCTAATTAAAAAAATGCTTCCCTGAAAATATATATTATGCACAGGTGGGCTATTTTGGCACTGCCAAATTTATTAAGAAATTTCTTGCATAAATTAAACTCATTATCAGAAATACTTAGTGAGCCAGCCTTTAAAATTCTATTAAATGTTTTTCAACAACTTTAATTAAAATCTTCTGAATTCCTAGTGTGCTTCTCTATCAATTTTAGGGAGAAAATACTTTAGATTAAACCCTCAGGATTACAAGCCTATGACACCATTTATAATTGTAGGGGTTGAGATATCTGTTTCTGTTTCAAAGCCATCTCATCCTTAATACAGTGTTTTAAGCTGACAAAAAATGGAAATGGCTCCAACCAGGAAAATGATATTTCATGGAAATGGTGACTTATTCTTCTCTCCAGTAGTTTTAATCAGATTTCATTTATTTTTATAGCACGGCAGGCATTAGTATTACCCTCTAGACACAGCCCTCTTTTCTATTTGTCCTTGGATAAGTTATCTGCTGTATTAGGATAACTTTCTTCCTCAAGATAAATGTTTCCCGATAAAACAATATTATTAACCTGTAGCAATTGCAATGCGAAATAAATGCAGTTGTCAAATCGGCTCGGAAGTGGTGGAAGACTGTGGCAGATTAAAAAACTGTGGCGGTGTTCTCTGCTTTTCTCAGATGCATTTAATCTTCCTAGTGATCATGCATGATTGAATGGTGGAGAAGACACCTGCAAGCGGAAGCCATGGAGGAGAGAGGCATGAGCATCTCCATAGACTCTGAAGCCTTGGCGGTACTAACAACACTGTGTGCCCCCCTCCCCCCCCTCCCCCCCGTGCTCTGATTAACCCTCCTTGTTCAGTCTCATCAACTGAGAGAGTGGATTTAAATCAACTTCTTAATTGTTTTTAGCCCAAAGAAAGCAAGGTGCAGGTAGTTTAGCCGCTTTAATCATCTGAAGTGAAAGGGGCTGTTTAAGCACGCAGCAGAGGGCATCTCTAAACGTCACAGCAGCGCTTCATATCCGTGGGCCCAAACTGAACCACAGACAGTGGTAACCGAGCAAGTAGAAGAGCGAGAATGAGGCGGACTGCGCCCCGCTCTTCAAAATACAGGAAAGTCTGTGTGGTGAAATGACATAGCTTTGCCCCTAGTCATGCAGCTGGTAAACTAATTGCAGCTCTTCAGCCCTGCGATTTGGTTCTGTTGCCTGTCTGTGTTTCTTTCTAATCAGCCCGTGAGCCTCTAAGGGCAACTGCAACTTTGGCTTCCTTCCCTTTCGGCTGTCCATGCAATGGTCGAACGAAGAAGGCACACAGTATATTGGTTGAATGTGGCAATGAATAGGCTATCAGAGCAGGGGATCATGGGCAGTTTTCACTTTGGGTCATGTCTCTGATCTTTCTCTCAGTTTAGCAAGCAGTTTTCACATAAAGTAGGTGCCGTCACCTGGGTGTGGGGTCAGGGAAAAACTCACGCGAGAGAGTGATGCTCCCTCGGGATTAGAGAAGCTCTTTCTGTCATTCAGAGCACCGCGGAGAGATGATAAATACCTACCTAGCATTTCTGCCATGCCCAACTTATATAAGTATTCTTACTCTGCTTGATTAAGAAGGCAATAACTTCAAAGAAGAAAAGGGTGGGGCTGGAAAAGAACAAAAGCCAAGCTAGTGCAGGCATAAGCATGGTGAGCTGGTAACACAGCGTTGCATAACCTGAAATCATGTCAGAAACTTGGAGTCCTTTTTAATTAATTTGATGCAACATAGATTATCAAAGGTACAAACCATAGCATCGGTCTAGTGCTATTGTATTCAATGTTAATATGGGGCCATTTTAATATTAATAAATAGGACAATAGTAACTCCAGATCTCTTAGAAATGATTCCATCTTGTTAGGAAAGAAGCCTGAAATAGACCTACCTGTAAATCGAGAGCTTTAAGTGTAAACAACACACGGGCTAAGTGTGGGAAATGGAAAAATAGCTGTATTCCTTTTCTTGGGGATTACTAATATGAATATATTTGGCAATAATTTCTTCATCATGAAATTATGAAATGCCTGTACTTTATTTGGCTGTGGTCCTTTGTACCTATGATTCAGTGCTGCACATGAATATTTTGTTGTTTTATACATCATTTTCTTTGTTTTCATTTAATTCTTTAAGAAATTTAGCTGAGTTACCAATGCCCAATATCAAGAGACAACAAATATGAGTATCACCTGACCCTCCTGTTGAGAAGCTCCTCTTCATACAGAATTATGAGTTTGGACACACGAAGTATTGCTGGGAGCCCCTTTAACTAAACAAATGTGTCCTAGGATCTAAAATAGGTATTTTTCAGCAATATCTACATAAGTAATTTTTCTTCTGCATACAAGAACTTTGTCACTACATATCAAAACACAGAAGGATTCGCTTAAGGAATACATTCATTTCTGTAAGTGGGCTGAGCGTTCTGATTGACAGTAGTCACACAGGACCCATGCCCCCTTGAATAGGTCACAGTTTCAAGCCAGGACACACCTGGGGTTCCTCACCTTTACATTCCATTTTAAATAAGGGCACAGCTCTAGCCGATAGACTCCTTAGTCAAAAATAGTGTGACAAAGATAAAAGACAAGTATTTCCAACATACTATAGATGTTCATGGGTGTTTTATAGACAAATTAAGCAGAGATAACAGTAAGATCAGCTAAGCTATCTGGCAGGAGCCTCACTTCACTGCTCATGGGTGGAATAGACGTCATGGTTCCAATATGCGTTCCTTCCTCATGTTTCTTCTTATATTCTTGTACTGATGACTTTGTAAAATAACACTTCCAAATCTTATTTTTGAACATTTGAGGGCTGCATTAAGCTATCAAATTGGCATTGCATATTGTAATAATATTGCACTTAAATGTGATTTTATGTCTTTTTGAACTACTTGACTTTGCAAATATGTCAACATATTAGTCGTATGTATGTGTGCATGAATAATCCTTTATGTCTCAATGAAAATTCTTGTTTAAGGAGATGTATTTCAGACCTAAAATTTAGGATTAGGGAATCTATACAGTATGATAAAAAATGATGAATTTTGGCTTTAAGCAATATGTAGTGAATAAACAAATGATTATTAAATTGTGTATCAGCTAGAGAATCATAAAGTAGACAAGTAGACTTCACTCCACTTTCCTACCTCCTCCTCCTCCTCCTCCTCCTCCTCCTCCTCCTCCTCCTCCTCCTCCTCCTCCTCCTCCTCTTCCTTCTCTCTCTCTTTCTCTCTCTCTCTCTCTCTCTCTCTCTCTCTCTCGCTCGCTCTTTCTCTCTCTGTGTCTCTCCCTCTCTCTCTCCCTCCCTCTCTCTGTCAACTTGCTTTCATCAACAGCTTCCTGGCATAGACTCTTGTGATGAAATCACTTTGATTTATCCATAGAAAAATCTTTGAATACTGTCCAACCTCTGCTAATGTAAACTGTAATGTGAAAGAGTGTGTAAGGACATAAACACCCATGTAGCTCTTGACTGCTTGAAAAATCACAAAAGCAAGTGCACCTCCTTTCTCTATATTCCACGTACCTGGAATAGTTGAATTTTAAGTTTATTCCTAGAAGTGATTGGCTTACTCAGAATTGGATTTTTATTTTCGAATCCACGCTAGGTTCACTTGGTCAGTGTGGCTCTTGGTGAGATAGGCTTGCATTTATTTTTTAAAGAGTATATAAATTGACTTCCTTATTTGTTCATTCTTTCTCTAATGCAGTGAGTTTTTAACTACTATTAACATTTGCTCCTAAATGCGAGCACTCTTATAGATGCATCTGTGCATTCATTTCACCGACGCAGCGTTTTCCCACCCAGTTTATCAGTTTCTTCTCTTTTGCAGATGAAAAGCCATCATAAAGCAACACTTTCTGGAACATTCTCTCTCCTGTAATGACATGGGACAAACTTTTCTGAGACTTAAAGTCATCTTTCTGTCTTACACCGTGGGAGAGATATCTCAAGGTTGTCCCTTTTCAATGGCTTCTCCCCATTTGTCACACTCGTCTTGATGGGATGGGTACACTTCCCTCCAAAATGCCAGTCCCAGGTCTCTTTCTTTCCCTTTAACACTGAACAAAAATCCACATCCTCATTTTTCTTCCTTCTCTGTTCAAATATGTTTATTAAATACATTATAGAAAAACATGACTCCATTCCGCCCACAAGCTGTCAGCCATTGTTTTGGTGATCATTCTATTAGGCTTTTACTAAGGTTCAATTGCTTTGGCATGTTCATCCCATTTCTGTTCTGAGAGAAACTGTCATCTTCTGTTAGTAAGGAGGAACTTCTCCCTACCAGGTCAGCTAACTATGAATTGTGTTTTGTTTAATTGGACAGACATTACTTACTAATCTGATTCTCCCCTAAATTTAGTTATAATTGCTATCTTTCCCTACATATTCAATGAACCTCTGATATCAGAAGAATCAGTCTTTATTCTGTCTGCTTCCTGTTTGTCACTTTTTCTTTCTGCCCTTTCTTTTTCTCATTTTTCCCTCCATTTAAAAACAGAAAGCAGATTGGACTTAATTACAATATGATACTTTTCAAATTTTGAGACTAAGAATTTATGTTTTCTAGGAAGTTTATCAAAGCTACCTAATATCTTTGTTATCAAAAAATTCAGGAAATATTCAGATTGTCTAATGACTACTGCTGATTGATTTTGTGAAGTCTGACATTTGTGAGAATTCCATACTTAAGTTAGGATTTCTTTGGATAAGATTGTCCTTTCCAGAACATGCAGAACATGAATTTGCTGTGGTATTCGTCCTTCACAGCTCTCCATGTAAACTTGACTTTCTCTTACTCTCCTTGTAGGATTTAAAAAAAAACCAACTAATTGTTCAAACTGTAAAATCCCCTGTTTTGAACATCAGAGAAGATTGAATTGGACTGCTGTTTCTTAGTCAAATTGGTAACAGTTGTACTTCGAACAAAGCAATTTGGAACACCTAAGTGTTTCAGAGCTTTCCACTAGGAATAATTCTTTGTCTGGCACTTCATCACTGCTAGGTGTGCGTGCCAAGCACGGCCTATGGGAACTTACTATTATCTTATTGCTGTCCTTTTAAAATATATTAGCACCGTGGGTAGTGTATTGGGGACAGAGGAGATCTGGCCACCGGTAAGCTAAACTACATAAAGTGGACAACTGTTGATTTTATTTGGGTGGTAGAAATAAGTATCAGTTTCAAACATTTAAAGGTTTCAAAAATAAAAGCGAATGCAGGCGCTGCGAGACTCACAGGTGCTCTGTTCCAGAGTCCCTTTGTCCGTGTGAAATGTGAAGTGAATCAAGTTTACAGGGTATAGACTTTGGCAGATGGCGGAGAAGCAATGCCAGCACAGTCATTGCCCCAAGAAAAAGTGTTCTTTATGAATACCACAGGCAGTAGACAGGCTGTCACCAACAGAGGCATTATCACGCCCCAGACAGAGTATCCTGATAACTCCGACTCCAGTGAGCCAGCCATGTGGTGCCACTTCACGACTGAGTGTCTCCCTCGAGTTTAGAAAAGAACTTAGTTCATGTTACCACTGTAAACTTAATACCTGGGCATATCACCTCACACCAACAGAACCAAATGCAAATGAGAACCCTGAATTTTATAAAGAATGTGCCAGGAAAGACTGTCAGAGTGGATTATAAATGAGCCCTATCCTTTTAGAAGGTAAACAAAGGCACAGAGGGCTTGGATTACAGTTTCTCTTTGTCAATAGACCAAGCTTGCTGAAAGTGACAAAATAAATAAAGCTTTGGAGGGAGGGCATGGTGACAAATGGGAGATGCCCTTACAGAATCATTGTGAACAGAGAGTAAAAAGACAAGTGTGGAAATGTGACTTCTAATTTGTCAGAGACAGCATTTTCTCTAAAATAGCAAGATAATTCATTCATTTTTTTAAAAAAAAGAGTATAGACATGCTAAATTTCATAGCTAAGGAGTTCAATGTTTATATTCAATCCATTTAGACTGAAGTTGTGAGTTCATTTTAATATTTATGTATTACTGAAGGAGAGTAATCTGCATTACGTCTCTCTGTGTCAAGTCAGAGCTCCTTAGCTTGGGAATTTACCTTTGAGTCATGGGCAAACGTTAAATAAACATCAACTGAGCTTGATGCTTTCTAAGAGGTCTGTTTTTGTCCAGAAAGCATAAAGTCGTAGATTAATGTCAATATTTGAAGTTTGGTAACAGGGCAAACAAAATTGTTTAGGGACAATGGTCTCACATCCTGCCATTTAGTGAATGATTTAGTTAAATGAGCATTTTGAGATTATCATCAACAGCACAGAACTCTTACAACTCGGTAGATATATTGAAAGAGAAGGACTTGGATGGCTTTTAAGGATCTATAAGACATATGTACGCGTGTACTATGAACTTCCTAAAATGAAATGGGACAGATTCCAATCTGAAAGCTAGAAGTGTATGGTTTCATTTGCCCCTTCTGGCCCGTGGCAGGCTCTTACATTTATTTATTTATTTATTTATTTATTTATTTATTTATTTATTTATTTATTTGTTTGTTTGTTTGTTTTATTTGTTTATTTATTTTTTTGGCTCTTACATTTTTTTACTCCCCAGTTAAATTGCTGTTTAGATGTGTTTTCTTCAGCAGAAATCTTGGGGTTTGTTGCTGGTTACATTTTTATTTTAGGTTCTTTTAGCTTGTTTCCTGTTCTTAGATTCTGCAATTCATAATATTTACTGTAAAATCGTATGTCCATTGCCTCATTAAAAATGATAAATTGGGAAGTAAGTATCATGTATCTTCATTGCAGTCAATGGCTATTTCCAAATAGGAATACAGTGGCTGTATTTCCCCAAAAAACTTACCACAGGCTCCTACTGCAACAATCAGACAGTTTCTTGCAATTCTGTGTCTTAACAGAAAAGCTATGAGGGAAGATATTGTTATATTTGAAAGATAATCCTTGTTTCCAAGAACCCTAGATATTAGACCAATCTCCCTGGTTACGAATATCGTTTTGTTGGGTTTTTTTTCTTTTTTTTTTAAAGATAAGCAAAGTCATTTGACATTTTGAGATGAGCAATAAAAGAAAATGGGAGCAAGTGGTCTGTGAATATATGTTTTTGTTTATGTATTTATGTAATGCATGTCATATTTCATAGAGAAAAAAGAGTTAAGGAAGGAAGTGGGGAAGAGAAAAAGAGAAACTCAATCTGACAAACTCGAATTCATGGACAACTTACAAAAAACAAAAGGCTGGCTGCATCATTTCAGCCTTAACTAACCTAGAAGAGAATATGTTCTGCAGAGAGTAATCAAGTCTACTTGTCCTACAGAACACAGAGAGAACGCGGCACACCCTGGAGGTCATCGACTGAACACTCACATGTACCCATAGTCCAAAGCGAAGTATAATGAAATTTGGTTTACATTTTCTGATAAATTCTTTGTGAGGAAAGAAGGAACTTCGTGAACTGTTGTGCTAAGACAATAAAAAGTGAGTTTTAGTTGATGAAAATAAGCTAGATACAACAAAAATAAGAATTGTTGCACATGAATTTTGGGCAAAATGTTATATCTTTTAACATGTTGACTGTGTTGATCATAGAGCTTGATCAATGTAGTGATTATAAAGAAAGAAGATGTCCCTGATTAAAGTTGTGATCAAAAGAGTGGTCACATTTATAAAGCAGTTTCTGAAAGGATGACTGGTGTCTCTGTTGAACTCATGGACAATATTCAGTATGTGGATTATAGTTGTTTTGCTTATTGTCTAACTTTTAACATATATTTTGTGAAGAATTAATTTACAATTTTTATCAGAACCGGAGTAACACCATTCACTATTGATAACCTCATATATATATATATATATATATATATATATATATATATATATATGAATCGAACTAACACTCTTACTTGCTAACTTATCAAATTAACTCTAAAATTTCCTTTAATTTTCCAAATAATTTTTATTATCAGAATTATTGCCCATATTTAAATCCTGGATAAGAACAAAGGCTAAGAGAGGTTAAGTGATATTTCTATTTGAGAATCTGAGTTTGCCTTATAAAGCAACAGAATCGCATTTCCTTCTTTTAATTTTTTATGTTCTGTTTTTCTCAGGGTAGTAGAATATCTCTAGAAATTTATCCAATTGAGATCTACTTAAAGTGATCAAAAACAGTTGCAGACTCATGTAGGAAGTTTAAATTGTTTATTGAGTGGGAGAAGATGAGAGAAGAGTAAAGATATGGCTATAATATTTGGGAATATATGCCCAAAAGTTAGAACTTGTGAGATTTCCCGAGTTCAATTGCATTGCTACAAAGCAAAAAATGACTCGAGTTCCAGGTCCAGAGTCTCATCGTTGAAGGAATTCCTGCCTGTAATGTGTTAGAATACATTGCTAGATTTGTTTTTTTTACATGTGAATATTTTACCTGTATGTATGTATGCATGTGTACCAGGTGCAGATGGAAATCAAAAGAGGTCATAGGATTTTCTAGAATTCGAGTTACAAATAGTTGTGAGCCACCATGTAGGTGTTGGGAATTGAGTCCAGGTTCTCTGCAAAAACAACAGGTGCTCTTAACTACTGAACCATCTCTCTAGCACTGTCAAAGTATGTTGCCACTATCAAGACTCAGAATAAATTATGTCTCTATCTTCTATTAACTGATATTTAGGAGATGGCCATTTTCAAGAGTTAAATGCATCATTCTCTGGTGTTGGGAAAATGTTTCAGTCTGTCAAGTGTTTCTCTGACAAGCATGAGGACCCTGGTTAAATGCCCAGAACTCACATGAAACACCAGGTACTGTAGTGTGTGTTTATAAACGCAGGGATGAGGTAGGAAGGAGACAGGTGGGACCCTGATACTTGTTTGCCCGGCAGCTGACCTGAATCTCTGAGCTCCAGATTGAGTGAGAGATCCTGCCTCAAAAAATATGGTGTGGAGTAATTAAGGAAGACACTCAGCATGGACTTCTGTCCTCCACATTCGCATGTACATGTCCTTTCATGCACACATGTACATAGGAACATGTACACACTCCATGCATTTACCCCCAAATGCCTAATTCAACTTGTAGATTGCTTTTATTATTTTACCCTTGAAATCCCTTATATCAATGGCATGTTGCAATAACTTTTTCTTATCTGCTTTATATGATGTGCCTTTCATTAACATTTGTCATCTTCCAACTAAAGATGATAATCAATTGCCTAGTCCTACCTGTATTTCAGCATTGTGATAACATATAATAAAGCATTTTGATCTGGAAAGTGCTGCGATTGGATTCACATGGCTCAGGCTCATGTTAACCACCACATCCTCTTTACATCTAAAAATAGCCCATATCTTTCCAAATGGGTACCAAACCCTCTGATTTCTTAGAATCTGTTTTTTCCCCCATACTTAAGTTTGAAGCCACCCACCTGCTTTTAGGTAATTTTTGAGGCAGGAGGGTATAAAGTAGTATTCTGCAGAATGTTCACTTGCCTTCCCTAGTCACTAAAGTTCCATTACTTCCATTACAAAATGGCTTTGATGTGCTTATGGGTGAGAGGGCAAAAGAACCAAAGGCAGAGTAGGTTTGAATGTGTCGGGTATGACATTAATTTGCACTTTGAATAATCATTTCTGGATATGCATACAGGATATAAGCATCTCTGCTTCAAACATGGGGAAAATCCCCTAAAGTCAATCAACTCATTGTTCTACATGGTTTAAACCACAGACTTGAATTTTTTTTCAACCAAGTTCATTATTGCTGTATGTAGTGCAGACACCAGTTGACTATATTACAGGTGTGTATACTTTGCAATAACCAAAATAGGAAAATATCTTAATGTGATCCCCCTGGAAAAACCAAGACCTCCACCAAATATTTTCATATTTATTACAGTTGGAAAGGATTCTGTCTACAATGTATTCTACTTTCCCATTTTACAAAACAAGAATGTCACAGCTAAGCAAGATGTGAAACAGAATATTTCCCCTACTGTAGGAATCCTTCCTGTTGGCCTCCCAATAGCCACACCCACTTCCTTCTTGTCTCCATTCCCACCCTAACACTTGGCAACCTCTAACCTGCTGCATTTCCATAATTCTCTCATTTCAGGAATAATTTCTGAAATTGGCTTTTTTCCACTTAGCATAATTCTTCAGAGATTTATCAAGTTTTTGATGAATCAATAGTCTGTTCCTTTTTATTTCCTAATAATGATACACGTCAAATGTTTAATCTTGACCCACTGAAAAAAATTTGGGTTGGTTTCAATATTTTGATTATTATAGATAGAGCTGTCATGAATATTTTGTGCACAGACATTTCTGTGGAATATAGGTTTTGACATCACTGGTTTTACCCTCCAGTGTACATTTCTAGCCTCTATGAAAGATGCATATAGAACTGCTTGAGAAACCATTAAGCTTAACTTTTATGGAAGTGCAAATGAAACCACAGCGATGTCCCTACACACCCAACCACAATGGCCACAATGAGAGTCCCTGGTATGGAGGAGTTGCAGAGGACCTTCATCACTTTTATGGTACTGGTGAGAAGAGTTTGAAAAGTTACTCTTTAAATGTGTATTTTCTGAGACCATTTGTTCTCCATTTTCTTTTCTTTTATATTGAAAATAGACTCTTCTCTAGCACGATGGTGGTGGCACACACCTTTAATCCCAGCTCTTGGAAGGCAGAGGCAGGTGGATCTCTATGAGATTAAAGCCAGCCTGGTCTACAGAAGCTAGTTCCAGAACAGGCTCCAAAGCTACAGAGAAACCCTGTCTCAAAGAAAGAAAGAAAGAAAGAAAGAAAGAAAGAAAGAAAGAAAGAAAGAAAGGAAGGAAGGAAGGAAGGAAGGAAGGAAGGAAGGGAGGGAGAGAAAAACAAAAATAGACTCTTTTCTCTATTAATGAGGTGAAATCCTCATTAATTCAGAATATACAGTTTTTTCTCAGTTATTTCAGAGAGCCACCACAAACTAAAAACCAGTTGTACTTTGTTTTATGGGGAAATCATAGATAGTGACAATAATAGCAAAAGTCTCTCAGTAAACCATATTAAGTGTCTTTCCCTAAATACTTTCATCCATAGGTGCTTTTCCTTTGTCTAGTGCATAGCATTAAACAGACCCCCAATTTTGGGAAATAACTGGTTTTATTCTATTTGAAGGGGAAACATTAAACAAAAATATCAAGATGGAATTTTTGTTTTTGAAGACTATTTGGATATCTGTGTGGAAATGCATTAGAGAATGCATGTGAGGAAACTGCTAAGACTGGAAACAAGGAGACAGCTTCCATTTCTTGTAGAGTGCTGTGATCCACCCCTAGAATTTCATAGCATAGATGTTTGTAATAAGAAGCAAGAATTTTCCTCCTGTACTGTAATTCTACCAATTGTTTAGAGAGCAACTGAGTAGATCCTAAATTCAAGTAACAAACCTACAAGGGATGGAGGAATCCCTGGAGAAAAAAGAGGTTATGGTGACAGGGTGGAGTATTGGTTTCGAAGAAAGGTTATGAAGATGTAAACAAATTGATTGTCCATGTGCTTTTGATAGATTTGAGACCCATTCTGAAAAGTGTAACAGCTGGATGGAGAAGTGGTGATGGATGGACCTTTCCTTACAGATGTTGACAATAAAATTAAGGACAGAAATTATCACTCTTTTTTTACGCTTTTAGTTAACTACTTCATTGGCTATGTAGTTTGTCATTTGAGTCCCAGAAAGAGTTATAGAAAACATTTAGCTTAAATTTGCGTTTTTCATGAAGGATCTCTTAGGAATGGTTTTTAAAAGAACACAGTATCTAGCCAACTGCAGAATTAAGGCCAGAACCACACCCTAAATGTAAGCATTTGGACTTTTTTTGTACCTTGGGCAAAATATAATGATCTGTTTCCAAATAATGTGTGCGTATGTATATATGTGTGTATAGGGAGGGATTGAGTTTTATAAGCATGTATTAAAGGCTCAGAGGGCTTATAGACATCAAATGACTTTTTTCAAAATAACAACATAGTGATTGAAGTGTAAATGAATCATGAAATATACGGATTAAATATGCCTGGGTTTATTACGCATAATTAAAAATTTAAGACCTTGCTCAGGGCAAAGAATGACTGAAGTTTTCTATAGAACTCCAACGCCTGGAAACCCAGATGCTGAAATAGCAAACTCTTCTATGGACTGAGATTTCTATAAATTCTGTTGCTAATTTTCCTATACAAATATTTAAACATTTCTTTAAAATGCTTAGGAAGAAATAACTTGTCTTGACCATACAAGTCAAAGTGGGTTTATTTATAGATAATATATTAAATTGAAAAATAGTGAAGAGGATTTTTTTTTGTAGTTCAGTGACCGAGTGACTGTCTGCCATATGCAAGGCCAAAGGTTTAAATCACAACAGTGCAAAAATAAATGGAGAGGAATTGGTCTGTTTGATCTTATTTAGTTCTAAATAATGAGGTAAGTCATGCAAGAGATTACATGTAATTGTGAGAAGAAAGGTTAAGGTCAGAAATTAGGGACCATAATCCCTAAATGGGCAGCAAATAAAACAAAATTTAGGAATTATCATAGATTACAAACTCAGTCAGGTCTATAGTATGTAGGTACAGCCATATAAAAGCTGCACTTTGTCATGGACTTCACGATGACTTACAACATTGAGACCCTGTACCCAGCTAGTCCAGGCATGTGTGAGCTTTAGGATCACTCCACAACTTAAATTTTTCCTAGTGAGAGTGGACCTCAGTCAGGAAATCACTACAAGCAGCCCCTCACCTAAGAAAATGCACCCATACTCCTCAAAACAGCCAGCTTTGGAGGGATGTAAGAGCAAACAGAAAATAATCAGTCTGAAGCAAACTGTGAATTGGAAGCTTTTGCTTCACTGCAGAGAACTTTGCATTGTGTTGAAGGGCTCAAAATCACAATGGTGCTATTGTTCGCTGCTTGGGAAGTAGGACTTTTGCTTGAGTGAACTATTTCAAACAAATAACTGAGGTTCTGGTCCTTGTATTCATTATCATTTAGAAATAATACAGCTTACTTCAGTAGTAAGCTCAGCTTCATCAGCAATATTTTCTATTTCTTATTAGAAATACATTATGAAACTTTTTGTTAATTTGAGACACAGTTCTACTATATAGTTCTGGCTGACCTAGAGCTCACTATAGAGAAGGCAGGCCTTGAACTCGTGGGTGATTCTCCATCTCCTGCCTCTTGAGTCCTGGGTTAACAGGCACTTACCACCATGCCTGGCTTAATCATGTAGATTTGGGTCATGGGTTGTAATTAATTTTGGATTCTTTAGTGAAATATAAAAATAAGATGCAAAATCTGTTCTTGAATTTTGAGCTATAAATTAAATACTGTTTCTTCTTTCCGTTCCTAGATACTGAGGTGTCTTTGGTCACTCTGGGGACATATTTCCCCGTGCTGTACCACCCAACCTTGGCTAACCTTTGAGATCACATTTGATTTGAAGGCTAACATGGCTGAAACTATTTTGTGAACAAATGAATCACAATTTATGTCTTCTAAACCCTGAACCAATGAAAATAATATTGAAAGTGTTCTTTTAAGGTTTCACTAAAGTAAATTGCTTTCTCTTGAAGGATTTGTGTGTTTTTGGAGGTAGTCCACAGAGTCAACGGGTGCTTGCAATGACCTGGGCAGACTACATAGCAGATCTAGAGTCCCAAGCTGATTGAGGGAAAGATATGTGCTAAATGTCCTTCTTATGTGCTAACCATTTTTTCATATGGTCTAGATGATAATATTGAGAGAAAGAAATTAGAATTTCTTCTTTCAAAGGAACCAACCTGGACTAATGCTAGGAACTATAGGGTCCTGTGTGGGAATATGATGTGAATTTTGTCTGCTATTCTGTACTGCAAAGATAGTCCACCCTTCATCATCTCTTAAAGTGTATTTAATTACTTCCTTAATAATAATGTTTCATAACCTTTGAATAAGAAATTGAATAAGGACTTACTTAGTTCATCTTGACCTTGCATAATTTATAGCCTGGTGAGATGTCATAAACTGATTAAGGTTTACTGAGTAGGGCTAGGGATGAGCTTGGTGAGAGAGGAAACACTTGCATAGTATTGGAAGACCTTGCGTTGGCTCCTTACATCAGAAAAAAAAAATGTAGCAATGAAATAGATACAGGTGCTGCAAAGTTTATTTAAGAGAAAGAAAAGTGTGGAAACAGACTGTGTATTGTAAAATGTTCTTGGTGGCGATGCAGTAACCTCCAAAGGTAATTATTCCATTAGACTTGACTGGGAACAACACCCACCCCACCCTCAGACACCCAAACAGTCCAAAAGGAGAGAGGGTGCCTGTGTGTGTGAGAGTGTGCCTGTGTGTCAGGGTACACAGTTCCACTATCTTTGTGAGCCAGCTCCAACTAATCACCTGAATATGTTCCTAAGCCCAAGTACTCTTTAAGATCCTTAAAGTGTGTTAATTTTTATTCATTTGTTTTGGGGCTAAAGTAGAATATATATCTGAGTGGGTACTTTGCAGGAGGGGAGTTTGAGAAAGTCTAAAGATATTCCTAAGAGGGACTTTCAATAATGCAATACCTACATAAACATCAGCCGAGAGCACTGTGACAACAGTCACAAAGCAAAGTCTGTGGCTCGTGAGAAGAGAACGCAGTGGTAAATACTGTGTGAAGGAAAATGTGCGTGGGAACTGAGCATTGCGCATTGTAATCTGGGTAGCAAAAGATTTCAGTGAAATTTTCACTTTCTGGTTAGCTGGGGCCTGTGTTCTGCCTCCCTTTCCACTGCCCCAGGGCGACATATGGCTCTGCCTTTCTCTTGGCCTTTTTCGGCGGAATTCCTTCAAAATGCTTACATGGCTTTAAAGAAGGAGTTTTACCGTGTACTTAAATAGCAATGAAAATTACCTTGTGGAATTTTGCACCCTTCGAAAGGCAGAATGGAGGAATGGGTTGGAGACAGAGTGAGGAAAGGTGAGGCTGGGCAAACATAGCCTGCGCACACATTGCATTCTAGTCCTGACTCCTTGCTGGTTATCTTTTGTTTGCTCGTTTGTTTGTTTTGAGACAGGATCTTCCTGTGTAGTTCTGGATGGCTGGAACTCACATGACAGCCCAGGTTGTCCTCTCTCTGCCTTTGTGTTGGTCCTGAGCACTGGGATTGTAGGTGCGAACACCCACACCTGGCTCATCTCTCTGGCACAAAAGGTCCATGAGTCAGGAACTCTTAGTCACCTTTAGGGAACTTGGAATAGTTTATACCTTGAATGACACATAAGCAAATTCACTGAGGCTGAGTCCTTTTTCCTGAAGCTTTGTCAGGTGTCTTTTCCAACCCAGAGGCAGACTTAACCTCCTAGGAGTTTCTGTTCCTAACTAACATAGCACAATGGAGAGAGCTGCAAGGAACCTCTTGAAATGAACCCTCACTCTCCTTGTTCATGCCTGCTATGCATTCTCTAGCAAACCCTTAAATCAATAAATCAAGCTACAGTAAAATAAATAGCAAGAAAAGAGAGCAGATAATTTTAATTTCATGAGGTATCTAGGAGAGGACCAGAGAGGCCCAGATCTTTTATTTTCTCCTTTATCTTCCTAAAACTCTGTTCCAAGTTGCTGCTAGAAATGCCATAGAGTAGGAAGTAATGGAAACACCTGCCCAATGAGCCCAGTGATACCCCCAGAGTATAAGGCCATTCAGCTATACCTTAACAGGCAAACAGGCTGAGGCATGCTAAACAGCAACGGGCAGCCACTCCTACAGAAGAGCCCTGCATGATCAACCAGCTGTGTTGTTACACACCTGTAATCCTAATGCTCAGAAATCGGAAGCAAAAGGATCCTGAATTCTAGGCCATCCTCAATAGTTAGATAGTGAGGCCCTATCTCAAAACAAAGTAATCAGCTCCCAATCATAGAGTATGTATTCAAGCTTTCACTCCCTCAGTTCATGACATGCTTCTGTTATGGGAAGTAGAATACTGTGTGGCCTTTATGGAAGACTCGAACTTAATGCAACTCAAAGTCATGCAGAGTTTCGAGTCCAAGTTCTCTGAGATTCAATACTTACTTATATCATCGAAACATTTTATAGGAAGCAGTATTGACAATAAAATAAATCACACAGTGTCTGCTTCTGCTTGAAGAGATGAAGAGGGTATACATTGCCACTCAGCTCTGCTCAGAAGATACCAACTGCAGGATAGTAACACAACTCTCCTTTTAAAGGTGTCATATAGAGAGAAAACAACCAGGGATCATATTTACATATTGTGGTTTATGAAGACTGTAGGAGGCTGAAGATTTTGGCTATAATAAACTTCTGGGTGATGCCGTGTTACTGGTCCAGGAACATTTAGAAACCTGCTCTTACAATGACAGAGCAGAATACCTGGAAGGAGAGTGGAGTAAGGAGATAACTTTGAGTTCAGGAAAAATTATGGCAAATTGGCACAGAAAATAGACACTGAATAACCTTACCTCGAGAAAGCAAAGCCAAGCCACAAACCAGGAAGTCACACAAAAAATTGATTGTAACCACACATCTTTTCATGCATGTGGATAACCCCTGTTGTTGTTTCCCAACTTATTTACTTGTAAGCACTTCTAAAAGGATAGAAATATCAGTAAAAGGTTAAAAATATGCTGGTACTAATTGTGAATGTATGTGTCTACACATGTATATGTATTTATAAGCCTGTACCAGAGTCTCTGCCACTAAATAGAATTAGACTTCAGGGTTCATTGAGAAAGTGTGAAATAGTTTTTCAGTGCAATAATGTTTACTCATTGAGAATTTTATTCTAGCTATACAAAGTCATGCGGGTATATTTCCAAACATAATTGATTGCAATGAAAACAAAATCTAATCAACAGTACATTAAACAGGTTCACTTTTTAAATGTGTGCTCATTACATGTATTAACATAGACTGTTTGATCAAAAAGAGATTAATGCAACTAGATAACACACCTCTTATTACTGCTGTAACAAAATCATCTTTATTATAGGCATGACAATTTCTTGCATAAAATTTATTTCTATAATTTAATTAAGGGGTTCTGAAAGTATCCTTTTTGTCATTTCAACTTTTAATTTTTTCTTGAGCCAGGCAATGCGGCTCACTATTATAATTTCAATACTAGGACCCTGGAACAGAGGGATTGCAGCGAGTGAGAAGCCATCCTAGGGAGCTTATTTAGATCCACTCCCCAAATTGCAAGTAGTTAAATCAATAAAAAAATTTCCCTGGCATTTAGTTTTATAATAATCAATTCAATTCAGTCTAATCCTGCCTAGTAAAAAAAGAATCAATGTGTTTAGGCAAAATACATAGAGTTTATAAAGCCCAGTTGTCGCTGCATAAAGGTATCTCTCCTAAAAACATCAAGTTTTAGAGCCAGGACACCAAGAGTGAAAATGTGTGGCTAGATTCAATTATATATCATGTGGCTTGAAGGAGTTTCCTTTTAATCTTGACTAGTTTTTAATGTAAACACTTGCATTCTGAAAGCCTGGGGCAATCCATAGAAATTTAGGGATAATCCTTAAATCTGTTGTCAGTTATTTAAAACTGGAAGGCAGCCGAGTATGGCAGAGCACACCTGTAATCCCAGGGCTGCAGATAGAGGCAGGAGGATCAGGCATCAGAGGAAATCTCAGCTACAGAACAGGTTCCAGGCTACTCTGGGCTACAGGAGAATCTGTCACATAACAAAATTGCAAGAAAGGAATGAAGAAAAGAAGGAGGGAAGAAAGGGCAAAAGGAAGAATCCCCTATTTTTACAAAAATCCCTAAATATTCTCATCCACCATTGGAATAACAAACCATATAATCTTATCTTGCTATTTTTATTCAGAGAAGTAATTTTTGCAAAGGGAAAACTGCTAATATTAAAATGGATAAAACCATATTATCTCATCAGATTATATTTAATGAAATAATTACTGTCCTTAGACCTCAGGAGAAGGTCGAACTCCTGCAGACGGAGAAAGTGTCATGGCCCCCGTGCTTTTCATCTATGGAGCAGCAACTAACAAATACCATATATAAAACAGTTACGAAACAGGTAAAAACAGGCACAACATGAAATAAGCATTGAAAGATAGCTTCCAATCCTTAAGATTTTATAAAATAATTGAATACTAAATGGGGAATAACAAATGTTTCATGTATTGGAATCACAAATTAGGTAATGATAACGAAAGAAATGTCCCCTAAATTAAATGATTATAAAGAAGAAAAATGCAACGCTATTGCTCACTAATGTGTAAATTGCATCTTTAGACTCCAATTGTCCTCAGTGGGCATAGGTTATTATCACAAACCAGTTTTCTTTTTCTTTTTTTAAAAAAAATCCTTTATATTACAAATAAATATCAAGCTGATTGACTGTGGGTACTGACTAGGAATATAAGGTAGTTCAGAAATACAGAATTTGGAAAAATAACACAAAACCAGATCTTTTCTGTACTTAATTGGAAGAAATAGTTACACAAAACCCGATCTTTTCTGTACTTAATTGGAAGAAATAGTTAGCATAGAGTTAACAAGAAAAGCAGATTTTTTTTGTTGTTTTTCAAGATAAAAAAATTTCATTCATTTATATTTTTTTCATGTTTTTAACTTTTAGGCAAGGAATGTCTTACTGTATAGTTCAGGTCAGCCTGGACCTTAAGATTTCTGTTCCTTTTTTCCTTTTCTTCCTTCCTACCATTCTCTCTCTCTCTCTCTCTCTCTCTCTCTCTCTCTCTCTCTCTCTCTCTCTTTCTCTCTGTCTGTCTCTCCTCCTTTTCTCTCTTCCCTTCCATTCCCTTCCCTTCCTTTCCTTCCTTCCTTCCTCCTTTCTTTCTTTTCTTTCTTTCTTTCTTTCTTTCTTTCTTTCTTTCTTTCTTTCTTTCTTGTCTCTTTTATGTACTGTAAAGAAAGTTAAGACATTAAAAGAGTTGTGGCATTTTACCAATCAGCCCTCAAAGTGAGACGGGAAAGATACACCAGCACTGCAGTGTAGCAATCTCAGCCGTGAATCCACTTCCTGCTGAGTAGACGCTCAACCCAGCACATCCGCTTGATTCTTCTCTTTGTGCCTTTTGCTTCACAGAACATATTGATGCTGGCTCTCCCTGCCCCCCACCTGTGAGATCAGAGCTGCTTTGATACTGCTGGCTACCCAGTCACTGGAGTCCTTTTCTGTTACTTTACCATTGAATCGACCCAACCTTCTGGGTCTTCAGTATTGCAAAAGGCAGCCTTAGGAACCGTCTCTAGGGATTATCCTGACCTTTAAAAAGCCTGCCAAACTTAACTTAGACCACAGTGCAGAGTGGAAAACTTTACCTTTACTTTAGAATACATCAACAGCTGTGTTCCTGGTAATTGAACTGAAGGAGGTTTTTAACCAAAACTCTGAAACAATTTCCTAAGTCACAGAGAGAGATTATTGCAACCTATTATTTAAATTATGCACACAGGAATCAAGTCCACGAATTTTTATTAAATTCTGCTAATCTATCAATCTTCAGAATTTCTATGTTTTGTTGTGTAGTATTTTTTGATGAAATTGAGGTACATGTTTCGTTCATTGATATATACATTTCTTTGAATAAATCACTTCAGAACTAGTATGACAGTAAGGCAAATTTCACTTACAAATTGATTGATGCAATTTCTAGAGAGTGTACCTTGTCTGTGTCCACGTAAACCTTCAAGTGGGTTCATGAAAATACAAACAACAGAGGTGATTCAAAGCATTCCAAATGTCAATCAAGTGAAGAAGTGAGAGCCATACTTGAAATTTTCTCATTAATTTATGTTATGATCCTGAATTTCAAGACTGTAATTTGAAACCAGATATAGTAGTGCATGCTTGTAATCCCAGTACTGCTGAGGTTGAGGCAGGAGGATGGCACACTGGAGCTATGTAGCAAGAATGTCTCAAAAATCATCAAGAAGGACTTTAATTTGATAACGTCCTTAAAATACCTTTAAATCAGATGAATATGTTAAATACGAATAAGCTCAAATAGTTAGGTATTTAAAATCTTCGTATTACTTTTTAATAGTTTATTGTATAATATTTTTCTCTTAAGCTTTTAGGTAAATAAGCTTTTATCTTAAACATCTATTTTCTTTGGATCTCATTTAGCATAAAAGAAAGAACAGAGAAACTCGTACCGAATATGGATTTTTCTAAAAGGTTTTTCAGTATTTGACAGATCATACAGGGAGTTTCAGAAAGAATCCTGATTCTTGTTCGCATTCAGTTCGCTCTCTCTCTCTCTCTTTCTGTTTTATAAATGGTTTGATTAGGTTTACTTTGTGTCTCTTAAAAGTCCACTTAATTTTCACACACATAAGAATTTTTCTTGGCTATGTCATTAGTTAGAAATTTCTTTCAAAAATGGATAGGGGTGTCCATTATTTTCCAGTTATGCTTTCATTTTATTGCTACTTATGATTTTTGCAAGAGCAGTAGATTTTGACAACTGACTTCATTCTCAACTTTACCCCTAACATTTGAAGACACCTGAAGATGGTATTGGGGAAGTTTGTATCTAAAATCATCACCTACTACTGATCCTTCAAGCTTCTCCTATGCAGACTAGTATGCTTTATCCTTAGAAGAGTTTGATGAAACATAGAGATATTATCATAATATCTTCAAAACTAAACAGAAAGCAAATCAAATTTGACACACCTAGAATCTCAGTGGTCTGATGATAGGACAAGTTTTAGGTCCGTTTGGGCTACACAACAAGACCTATTCTCAAAAGTAAAAGGGGGAAAGGGCAGAAAAAGAAGTAAACAAGAAACTTTGTAACTTAAGGGAATACATGCCTGCCATCTATTTTACTTCTAAATATTTGTCCCATTTTTGTACTTAGGTTATTCTTCACAGATTTGTTGTTAAGTATGGAATGCGCTTGCTTTAAAACATATGAATCTGATATAGCTTGCTTTTGTAGTGGACACACCATTAAATATCAAATACACACCATTAGGAAAGGATGAATTCACGAGAGTTTTTGGACTTTCTGTTCTGTGACTAGAAATCTCCAGCAGAATTTTCAGAGCAAGCATTTTGGTTGCCTTCAGATATTGAGAGGAACTCATAATGTATAGAGAATTACACAAATGTTTATTGAAGAAATGCATCTTAAGGACTTGATTATCTGTGAAAAGTAAGAGTTTTCAAAATCCTGATTATAACAGAGACCTGATAAGCGAGTGCTGGTCCTCACTGGACCATGAGTACTGATTTTAAATACCAGCGATGCTTGCCTATGAGATAATTGCCTGAAAGTCAGCACACCTATTGCAGCACTTCGTTACCAAACACAGCTTACAAGCATCAGCTCCAGAAAGCTTCTCTGTTTGGTACTCTAATTATGCCAGCAGCCTCCCTTTAGCCTCGATGTGATAGCCTCACTGAGCTTATTGATTTTTGTTCTACATTTTTTTATCTTAATCACGTCAATTTTCAAAGCATTGATATTATCAAACACATGCTAACCACACTCGAAAATTCCAGTGTTTGTGGCGAGATCATTTAAATTTATTACATATCTTCTAGAATATTCTTTCTATAGATTTTATGCCGGTGCTTTCAGTAAAAAATACACCAAGCCCTCAGAAATCAAGTAGGAGGTGTGCCAGCGAAGTAGTTTGTTCTGATCTCTTTCTGTTTTATAAATGGTTTGATTAGGTTTACTTTGTGCCTCTTGAAAGTCAAATAAACAGAGAAATCTCATTTAATTCTACATAAAACACAGATAAACTACCAAAAGTAGGTAAAATGTGCTTAAAAATGTGATATATTCTATTTTCCCGAAGTCACCACGGTACATGTTGCATCCAAAATAACTAAGTACATTCCTTTCCTGCCCAAACTTCGTGGTTTTCACTTTCAGAGAATGGCATGCTCTGGGGAGAACATTCTTGAATAAAATGTTTGCTTTGCAAAATGATAACCTGCATTGGATCCCCAGAACCCAAGGACAAGCACTGGACTTAGTGGCACACACAGAAAACACTGTGCTGAGGAGGAAAAGAGAGGCAGACCCCCAGCATTTGTTGTCCAATCAGCCTAACCTACTTGGTGAGTTCCAGTGAGAAATTCTGCCTCAAAAAGCAAGGTAGACTACATCTTGAGAAAATTCAGACTAATGTGCACATGCATATATACCTATATACAACACACACACACACACACATTCAAGTCCAAAGGTCTCTGTGAATTTCCCCATTGTGATTTTGACCCCCTTGCTTATATGATCCCACCTCCTTCTCTTCAACTCATCTACAGGAGCTCAGCTATGGATCACAAGGACTCTGGACTGTTAGTTAGGGAACTTGCTTGAGACAAAATTAGTCCCTCTGAATGGGGGTAACAGTTATGTGGCTTAATCTCTTGTGGGGGAGCCTGGCAGTGGGCCCAGAACTTATCTTGGGTGCATGAACTGGCTTTTTGGTGGTATATGGGAATGAGGGGTGGAGTGGGGGTAGGTGAGCAAATGGGAGAAGGGGAGGGAGGGGGAATTGGTGTTGGTATATAAAAAGAAATAAATAAATACGACTTTTCCAAAATAAAAAAAGATTAAAAGACCAACCTGTGTGTGAGTTTGATCTCTCCAAAATATTTATGTTATAAACATATATTTTCATAAACTGTTTATGTTAAAATATCCTAATATAAAAACAATATTTAGGTTAAATTATACTAATGACAATAATATTATTCTAAAACCATGAATTCATTCCATATCCATTGCTGTAACTATAATATAAAAAATACAGAATTTACAGTCCTGTCAATGCACATGCTCCCTGAGTGCATATAATTAACTTTCACATTTTGTATCATTGCTGATCTTATATAATGGTGCTAGGTATTCATATTCAGATACCTCATTCCTTCTAATATTGTCATACTGAAATTTTTTCCCCTCATCTCTGAATCAACAGTTTTATATTCTTGTTTTAGGGAGTTATTATTGCTCAGGTTCACATGTCAATCATTTTTATTTATAGGTATGAAATAAGTGAGGAAACAGTACACCAACGTGTCTTTCCCTGCTTCTTGGTGTAGCTGAAAATACCCGAGTTTGCCTCCTCCGAGTGTCTGCACGGAGCTCAGCTGTTCTGGCACATGCAGTGTTCTCAGGGCCTGGAGATGACTAAGTCTATGGAGGAGTATTGGAGTCATTTTTGAAACCCTAAAAATGCCATGTATGACCACAAGGATTTTACTTTACTCACAGTGACAAAACCCCATGGAAAGTCATATGTCCTTTAATAAAATTCGTATTTTAAATATGCGCCTCTGTCTGCTGTGCTGTTTTTGTTTCTTGTGCTATTTTCAAGAAGTTTAGCTATTCATATAAAGGTGATTTTATGGCATGTTGGAGCACAGAGAAGTTCACAAGTGTCAACCGGATTCTTTACATCACAGAGAAACAGCAGACTTAAGTACTGTGTTGGAAGGATAAGAAATCCCCTTCCAGAGCCCTGGAGCTGTCCTGATGAAGTTGTTGAGTTTTACTGTTTGAGGAATGTTCCAGTGTGCTGCATGTGGTGAAGAAGAAGGATCTCCCCATCTGCATTACCTGCAGTGACCATCAGTGAACCCTTCCAGTTGCTTTGTCTCACCTCAAATGCAGCAGGTTTAGTCGGAGCCAATTTCCTGCACATTCAAGAGATCTCATTGAAAAGTTTGACTCTTTCTTTGTCCCTGAGATAATGTATTAATGTCTAACCCTCGCCTTGCTGTTTGGTGAAGAAAAATTTTCTGATTGCTTAGAGTTAGCTTGAGATTTACCAATGAAATGCTTACAGCTCCATCATCCTAAAATCATTTGTTGGGTTTCCCCATGAGCATCACTATTTTTCCAATATTTTTTCTGTTATTTACTAAAGGAGATTCTGTTTTGGAGATTACTTCTCATAAAAACAAGGAAAAAGTGACGTGAATAAATTTTGGTCTGGAAGCAAAGCGTTTGGAAGAGGAAAATGTGAAATTCAGTATTACCAGACTAAACCAGTCCCTGGGGACATACTTTCACTTTGACACGCAGGCTTCACCAGACTCTCGTCTATGGGAGACCTGTGGGCAGAGCTGAACCAGGAAATGATGGGCTCCAAACTTCAAATACACGGCAGCACAACAGTGACACTTTCCACTATGTCATTCAGCTGACCCTTGTGCTCTCGGTTTATCTTCCCTCACTTCATCTCTCCAGTGTGGTTTTAATGAAAATAAAGCTGTGGGCAGTTCAATGACCTAGAAAGGATCAAATAAGATTTTTATTATGTGAGCAATCTACAAACACAAAGGAAATATGCTTTTATTTATTTCTGTACAACTCACATACTCGATTAAATATCTCTCTATATATACTTTAAGAAAATGGAAAGTTATTTTTTGTAAAAGCATTGTAATTAAAATCTTCAGATGCTTATTTATTAAATTCATCAGCAGTCTGAGCTCACTGTAGATAGTCATTCTTCAGTTGTCAAATATTTTCTAAAGTCTCCAATCCTTTAAAAATACTTTCACTTCTCTTGAAGCCTCCGTTTTCCTTTCCAGAGTACTGTGATGGAAACCGAACAACTGATATTTTCTTAGAAAAATGGACCACTTTTTAAGCCTCTGAGTTGTAAGTATTGTGATTTACCTGACTCTGGTAGTTAAACCAGATTAATCAGACACACTAGGGTTACACCTGGTTAGCCAGTAACTGATCCTCTCCCCTCCAATTCCGCGCCGCCCACTGTCATTTCTACTATGAGATGCACTGTTTCACGGCTGCACTGTTAAGAGGGCACAAAAGAATTCTTTACACATTAAAGGACAGGATACAAATATAAAAAGTAAATTATGTTTCTATGGAGGCTGGTTTGCTTCCCCCGGCGGCCTTTATATTCTGGGAACCTGCGCTTTTCTAATTCTCCACCAGTTGAAATACTACAATACATATTTTCATTGACTGAATGTCCATGGAAAATTCACCGGTAGACCTTACTCTTAGCCCCAGGTAGCATTCAAGAGAGTATTTAATTTTCCAAGTAAGCAATGAGCATACTAAATAAATTAAGTTTTCTTTGAAAAACTATGGGCCATTGATATTATCTGAATTACGAGAAATACATCGGGAAAATACCCCTCCATTTTTACTTATTATTTAATATTTTCATTACATTTAAAATTTTTTTGGTAAACATCAATCAGGTATATTTAATCTATTTTTACAAAAGAAGTCCGTAGAGCATATATCTTGGACTGCCCCTTCAGTGATCTTTGGTGAAAGACCGGATGTCAGGTAAGTGGTTACTGCGTCATTTCCAATGTCTCTGAACAATTGAAAACATGAGCTTCTTTTGCTTTTAGGGAGAGCAGCTCCAGGAGGATTGAGATGACTTCTCCTGAAAACGAATAAGTAATTACATCTACTTTTTTTCCTCCTTTGAATGGAATTGCTTTACGCTTTCCAAAGGATTCTTGGACAATTACTTGTGCAGTATAAAGGAGAAAAGTTCGTTTAGCATTTGGAATTTTATCAATTCAATTCAAGGGTACTCTGACCACAAGGTCCCAAGTTACATGGCTCATTATAAATAATACACATGAAACATGATGGTTAGTTTTTTTTCTTGTGCCTTTGTTCATAGAAAATACCTATGTAGGCAAGAAAAAATGGAATATCTAATTTGAAAACAGCCAAAAAAGGAAGCCCATGATAAAAAACACTTTTATCTTTTTTTTCTTTGTCCATTTTTGCTTCTCTGGTTTTAAAAATATAAACCAAACACAACATAACAGTTGATGAAACCAATTTAATTTTCTCTTTATCAATAGTACATTCTAATTTATTCATCTTTCTGATATTTCTTTGAGTATACAATTAGCAGTTTAACTCACCACAAAAATTATATCTCTGCTAATATTTGTAAATTCTTTGCGGGAATAAAAAGAAATTCTACATTGGCATGTGTACATTTCTTGGACAGCACAGCACAATTGTGGTCTTGAAACCGAAACTCGTTTTGCTGGTATGATTAATATTTCTGCATTTGTACCATAAATGTAAGTGTCAAATACCTTCAAATGTCACTTTCACAAAAGAAACCACACAGAGTTTTAACACTGGACGATTTGCTGATTTATGATCCTCCATAATGCGCATCGTTTTCACATTATTAAAACTACATGAGAGAAAAGGAAATTCTATTCCGTTAGGGCGGCGAGATGAAAGGGAAACTCTGAAATTGCTATCCCGTTTGAGAAGACATTGGCTGGAGGAAAATACTGCATAGGGTACTCACGCTGCACTGCCAGGGACACGGGTTGTCCACAGTCCTCCTGAAGAGCAGTGGGCGTTGTTACATGGATCCCAGGGGCATCATCCTTAACTTGAAGACCGTGGGCAAAAGCAGGCCAGCAGCTAATTTCCCGTGCTAAATCTTAGAGACAGCCAGCGAAGTCTAAAGACATTCTCTTTGAGGAAGTATATTCTTTTTACTCAGCACTTAAACATTAAACATCTTAGCTGATGAGCGGGATGAGATTAAAGTTTCTGCTTTTGAATCACCAGATTGAAGTGTATAAAGGAAAGAGCAAGCTAGTACGCTCAGCCGTACTGCTACTAACACTTGAAAGCGTCGTGTTGATATGCCGTCTGAACAGAAAGCCCTGCTCTACGAAGCTTCCCTGAAACATAAGTGCCAAGTGGCAACAACTCCCACCACAGTTGGTATTATTCTCATCCCTGAATCCGAGACAAATTTGCACTGTTTCTCCAAAGCTGGTTAACCTCTCAGTACTCACAAGCCGAGGACTTAGCTCCACTAAGGCCTACTCAATATGACTTAGCTCTTGCCCCTCCCTGTAAGGTACACATGTACAATGCTTATGGAATTGGTGGTGGGGATCAGTGCTTTTCCTTCAAGGAAAACCTCTTTGTTTCCCTTAGTATGTGAATGGATGAGGGCACTAAGTCTTTGAAACCTTGTATAATTATTTTGGGGCAAATGTAGGAGAGAAATCCTTCACCTGGTTCCCATTAACTCATTCTTCTTCACCAACCATGAGAGAGTTCACTGTTAATTCTAAATACACGCTATGTTTATCTTTAGATTGCAAAGAGATTTTCATATGGCAAGATTAGCCTTATGTGCAGTTTAGAAAACACTTTCATATATTGCAGAATGTTCTAAGTTAAATGTCATATAGGGATTTATTTCTTATATATGTCTCTCTTGTGCTTCCTTGTATTTTTCCTGTACAAAACACACATCTGAGAATTTTAGAATGATTGCCCAAGGTAGGAATATATGTTGTAAGCCGAGAACAGTATTTTGAAAATAGTCCTTTTTTTTTAACTTCAATGCAGAGAGGTAACAATTTGTGAGTATACACTTTGGGAATAGTTTGTTATTTGTAAATTAACTCCAAAACTAATATATATGAAGAGATGGCATGCCATGTTGTTTATTAGAGCTAGAAATTAAAGAACCATTTAGAACCTGCGTCTCTGTGTTCTGTGCTAATTATGACATTCTCCATGCTTGTGTGTCACCTGTCGTCTCGCTCTTTGGACCACATGGGTGTGTAGACATGACAGACGAGTACAGATCTTCTAGTGGTTGGTATGTACATACTATGATTCATAGTTCTCCCTTCATTCTCAGAGTGTGGAATTTGGAGTACTCTAGAGAAGCTGTATACATGTTTTTAAGGTCCTTTCTGTTTCTAGTACAAATGCACACTGCTTGTTCGTTCCGCCCTATCAGCCATTCACGAAGAAACTCACTAAACCAGAGAATCTGTAGCAGCAAGACAGCTTACCTGCCAAGCTTGACATTTCTATAACCAAATCAATATTTCAGGAGTCTCCCACTATAAATCTGATGTTGATTTGAATTCCAGGGAATAATGAATGATCTAATTAGGATACAAACAAAAAGGCAAAAAAAATAATTAGAGTGTTTATTCTTCCTGGATGATAAGAAATTCTTGACAAGACAGAATGCTGTCTCCAGAAATCCTCCCTCCTAGAAGCTAAAGGTTTGTTTTCATTTTTAACTTTGGGAGTTAAATATATTACTTTGATAGACTTGTTAAATGGCTGTTTACTTGCCATAGACTTCATTATTCTTTTGTGTCTGTAATGTGTGGCAACTTCCTGGCATGTAAGATATAGTCCCGAATAAGCACGGATATGGTGATGAAGTACTAGCAAGTCACCTGTCACATGAGAAGACCTACCAAGAGTCTGTAGACTGAACAATAAAAAGCAGATTTCTGGTTCTTTGCTACGTCTCTTCTTTAAGAAGTTGAGGGCTTGAGAATCATTTAAAATTTGAATATGTGCCATTCTACTAAAACAGAGTTCACATGTCTCTTTGTATATGTTTACTTCAATTTGCTCATCCACTCATCTGCCTGTCTGTCCATCCATCCATTCATCCATCGATCCAATCACCTAGTCATACACCTACCCATTCAACTATCACCAGTTGATTCACTCTTTCATATTTTTGATGTCTGTTAATAATTCTGTGTCCTTCCAAAGTATGGACATTGTAAGAATGAAACTAAAATAGAAATAGGTCATGATGGCAACTGGTCTAAAAGACCAATGAAGCTGTACTAAGAGCTTGTTCTTTCTGTCGCTCCTCATGCATATTTAGCATCTGTCTTTTATGCCACTGATTACCATGCTTTGGTCTTCTCTTGGCCATACCAACTCACAATGAGTCTAAAGCCGTGAGTAACAGATCAACTTTTGCAGAAGAAATGTTTGTTCCAACTTTCCCCAAATCTTGAGAAACTTCCTGAAGTCATCATCACTTGCTAGATTACACTATTTGCATATATTACTTTTATTTAAGACAGTATATATTAAAAATAGGAGTCAAATAAATAATTGTGGTAGTTAAAAGGCAGACTAACAATAAGATGTGTTTGAGGTTTCTTTCAATTCTGGGGAAAGAAGATGATTTAAAACAGTCTAGTAGGCAAAGCATAGTTTTGCAAGTTTAATACCTTAGGTTCAAATCTCATTACGTTACATACTATTGGTCTAACTTTGGAACAGATTTTTATGTTTCTGTTTCTATTTTTTGCAAAGCGAGTATGTCCAAGTGTCCTCTTTTATTTACTGCAAGAACTGAAAGGATATCACCCTGAAGTTCGCCTAATAGGGTAAGTCATAGCTGGTTCATGAGTAGTTGCTATGGTGATTAAAGCTCAAACTGAAATTAAATTTAGAATTTAAAGAAGAGTGTGTACTTCAATTTGGTGTGTGTTTAGTAAGTATGAACAGAGAATCTCAAGAAACAATGTGGAGTGCTCCATGGTGCTGTTTAAATCTAAGACCTTGCCAAGGGAAGCTGAGCAAAGTTCACTGCCAGGACAGAAACTTGAGAAACATCAGAATTGAAGAGGTAAAGTGTATTAATAATTACAATATTAGTAATAGCAATAACAATAACAATAATAATAACAGTAGCAACAGTAGTAAAGAACTGTAAAATGTAAGAGATACCTTTTTTTTCTTAATTGATTCAAATAGTCCTTCATTGTGTTATTTAAAAGAAATTGGTCCTTTCAATTTAAGGAACTTCATATTTAATTTACAGTCATTGAGAGCTTATGTGACCTCTTGTTTCTCTATTTCTGGTTGACTTTCTTTAGATCCCCATTTTATATCAATACATATATCAAGCTTAGTAATATCTACCTGATGATAGCTGTAGTCTTGGTATTATGTATATGTTTACATGGCTTTGAAGCCACATTATGGAATCTGTTAATGTCACAAGCAGCAGGAATTTAAAACAACGGAGGAAGAACTTACAAATAAATACATACATCTTTACTAGGTGAAATTTTTAATTTGTGGTAATTCGTAAGTTCAGATGGTTGGGACTCAATGTGACTAGCCAAGAAATGTGAGCAGAATTCAAATTATTGATTCATTTATTCATTATTATAGTAAATAAAAATACTGCTAATAATCTGTGACCAAGTAGAATCCTAAGTAGCATTAAAAATTGGGTGCCCATGTTCCCAAAGTGGAGTTTACAGTGCCCAAATTCCAGAAAAGCAACGTGGGCTTAAATAAATCTCTTGAAATAGATTCAAGGTATGAAATTAAAAAACAGTAGATTCAAATGATAGCACCACAACTGACTTCTGTTTTATGCTAAAATTATTTATTTTCTCTGTCTAAGGACTCCAGAGCTGTGTAATATCTGAGAAAGACCATTAGTACCCAATTTAGGAGTTCATTAAAGACAGGAACTGCATAATAACCACACCCAATTTCCTTTCCCTCCACTATAGTCACTTATAAGAGTAAACAGCAAGAAGACATAAAAGGAAAGGAAAAAGCCCAACACTGTCTCTTGTCTCATATAAAACACTTGAAGTTTTCTCATCAGTGATGTTACACTGTATTGTCTATGTTATAATAGGTGTTCTTTGTTCAGACCCTCCAGATTAAACAGCTCTAAGATAACTATGCGATGACCTTAAAAATAGATTATGACTAAGTGATGGGACATGGTACTCAGTTTCTTCACACAGAAGTGAAGACAACATAGGAGAAACCAAACTTTTGTAGTTGTGGTTTTTGTTTTGGGCCTCAGCTTTTCATCTCTGAGTCACCACTTAAAGCCTGAAGACAATGTTGGGGAACCATCTCGATTGCATCTAAAAAGCAATGGCATCAACTTACTACCTCCTATTGTAATTGTTTTCAGAGAGAGAGTGGAGATGGGAACTAAATGAAAGTACCATATCTAAAGGAGTTCTCCAAGAAATGATGGGGTAAATCAAAGCTTATTTATTTTTTAAACTTTCCTTTTTATTTATTCTTTCTGTCCATCCCATTCATTTTCCAATCCCTTCATATCAGCTCTCTGTCCTTGGAACCTCTTCTCTTACGCCCACCAAAATAAAATAAAATTTAAGAGAGAGAAAAAAAAAGAAAACAAAGAAAAAAATCAATCTCATGGTGGAAGCTGTAGGATCACACAGGGAGTCACATGGTAAATACTTCCATCCACATATTTTTACTTGCAAGTGTTCATTGCAATGTCATTGATCTGGTTTGAGGTCTCTGGCTTCTGCTACATTATCGATGCCGGGCCCTCAGTAGAGTTCCAGATGGTTTTCCTGTTGTTGCCTGTGTTGTGCAGATCCTAAGGTTTGGGTCTGCAGAACTGGTTCATTCATGTACTCTAGCAGATCACAGATGAGGTGGATATTGGGTTGGGCCAATTTACAACCCTAGTTCTGGGCCTGGGTAGTTGCAGGGTTGGTCAGCCCACCGGCTCTTCCTTGTCCTCCCTTCCAGGATGAAATCTCCTGCCTTGCCCTGACCAGTTCACCCTTTGCAGCCATGAGCAAGTTCTCCTGCATTCACGCTGTCAGGATCAGTTAGTTCTCCCACACTAATCCTTCAGCGCCAGCTTCCTGGGATGCTCAGATTTGGTGTGGGGTACACTCTCCCGGGTACTGTAGTTGAGGAAAGGCAGGGGCAGCTTTCCATCTCTTATGACCTCAGGGCCATATCTTCCACCTGCCTCAGGCGTTGATGGGCAGGGGTATGGTTGGAGGGTGGGAGGTGATGTAGTAATAAGAGCGGCGGGGCTGCGTCCCCAGCACCCCGGCCGCCTGGCTAGCTTATACCCTGAAATAATTACACGGATACTGTATTCTTTTAAACACTGCTTGGCCCATTAGCTCTAGCCCTTACTGGCTAATTCTGATATCCCGATCAACCCATCTCTAATAAACTGTGAGCACCGGTCTTACCGGGAAGATTCTAGCCTACGTCCATCCTGGGTCGGAGCTTCATCGTGTGCGTCTTCCTGGGAGCTGGGCATGGCGTGCGGAGGAGAGCTGTCAAGTCTGAGCTCACTTCCTCTTCCTCCCAGCATTCTGTTCTGTTTACTCCACCCACCTATGTTTTAACCTATGAGGGCCAGCCAAGCTGTTTCTTTATTTTTTAACCAATGACCTTCCTCCATCAAGGTGAAGGAGAGAATTTCTCACCGACCCATGCTGCCACATGACAGATGAGTAATGGGGACAGCTTTCCCAATGCTCATAGCTGAGGGGCTGGCTCACTCACACCCCCACCAGCAGGGATTGTTCTATTTGCTGCCCGTGCAAGGTGCTGGAACTGCTCTCCCGAGTGTTACAGCTGGTGTGGGACGGGCAGCTCTTCTTCTTTTACAACCTCAGTGCCAGCTCTCCAGTCAGTCTCAGGTGTTGACTGTAGGGGAGGAGCGTGTCTCCCCCAGCCTTGTTGTCATATGGCCACTGAGGGGCTGCACCAGGCCTCGCATATTCATATTCCCAGGGCTGGCTCACCTGTGCCCTGTCAACAGGGCCAGCTCTGCTGTGCTGCCAGGACAAGGTTCAGGGCCCGCTTTCCTGGGCTTGGCGGCTGGTAAGCAAGTCAGCTCCCTTGCCAGTTGGAGACGGTACAGGTAAGGGGAAGGCATTTTTCCCTTGTTCCCACTACCATACTGAAGATCAAAGAGGCCGTACCTTAATGCTTATATCAAAAAACAACCCCAAAAACAAAAAACTGCTAACATTTTAGAAACAGTTGAAACAAACAGCTTAATCACTCTTCAGGGGCCATGCAGAAATTGACTTATTTAAGAAATTCTTCATGAGAACATTAGTTTTAAAAGAATTGTTCTCAATAGGCACCATTCTTGTGTTCAAGTGTTGATTCTTATTACAGATATTTAGGAAAATAACCTTTTTGTTTGCTTCCATTACTATTATTTGGAAAGATAAAACCACTGGGTAATGGGCCTGTAGAATTTTCCACAGATGCTACTTTTTCTCTGTACCGTGTTTAAGTTTCCTGAAGAACAAAATATTTATTTTTATAAAATATTTTTCTGAAGGCTTGATCTTGGAAGTGTGATATCAGCTAAATAATCAATTCATGTAGAGTTGATTTAAGTTAGGATTTAAGTTATATTATGGTCAATGGGATTCGAATTCTAGTACTATTGCTTCCACCTAGTTTTCTGGGCTATGAGTTACAGGTTGGCATTTCCAACAGTCGGTTTATGTAAAGATGGGTACTGGATTTAACAATCTCTCTTCTGTACAGGATTGTGTTCTGTGGAGTGATAGCAAGACATAAAACTAAACTGGACCTTGTGTCTTCAAAACCAGTCATCCATAAACTGAAGTGTGTGTTATTGACTCAAGTCAGCATAAAAGTACCACGGGCGAATTTTCTTTGGTAAAAAACATGAGTTATAAAACTATGGAAAGTAAAAAATGAGTCATGGCAACCTCTTGACAAAAGCACAGATTATACAGAAATGTGTGATTCATCTGTGTTTTCCTTAAACTTTTACTTGGGTGAGAAAGGTTTTCTTGCTTTGTATATCTCCTTCTAGGATTATTAAAGTCTGTGAATTTGCATTGAAAATAGGCAACAATAGCTGTAAAACTAAACAACAAAAATTCTCAACTGTATGGGTTTATTTATTTGGTTAGCTGTATATTCATTCATTTGGTTAGAAAATTAGGGGTTTTTTTTGTTCTTTTTTTTTTTTGAGACAGATATTCCTTGTGAAGTCCAGGCTGGTTTTGAACTTGTATTCTCCAATTTTAGTGTGTGTGCCCTACAACCACCATCTAAACCATCTGCTCTAAATGGATTTGGAAAACTTGTCCATTTTTCCTCTTTGACACAATTTCTGTAATGATAATGACATTTATTTATCTCATGTCTGATGAGAAATAATCAGGTGTCTTAGTGATAAAGCTAGTTTTTTAAAAACAGTGCTCTCTGTGACTTTACTTAAATATTAGAAACTGGAGAAATGGGGGTCATTTTTATTTTTTTACTCCATTTTGTGAAATGTTATGAACCAGAAATGAACATAAGCATCATTCTGCAGCTGTGGTGATTCATTAAGAGTGTAAATGTTGGGAGCTGATGTTGCTGAATCACTGGTCGCAAATCTTAAATATTAAAGGATATTGAAAATGTCTTTCAAGGTTTGCACAAAATTATGTTGCCACCAATGGTACAGAGATGCAAATGTTTCAGCCCCAGCCTCATCTGCAGTGCACAGCATCAGCCATCTCTGTCTTTACCAGTTTGATAAGGGAACTGTTATCCTTTGCTTTAATTTCTATTTCTTCTGTCGTGGATTAGATTGAGTCATTTCCTTTTTGGTTAATAACCATTTACATAACTTTCCCCCTATACTTTACCTGCTCAGAAGTTTTTTTTTTAATTTATTTATTTATCAAAAATTTCCACCTCCTCCCCTCCTCGCATTTTTCTCCCCTCCTCCCTTCCCTTCTCCAGTCCTAAGAGAAGTCAGGGTGCCCTGCCCTGTGGGAAGTCCAAGACCCTCTCCCCTCCATCCAGGTCTAGGAAGGTGAGCATCCAAACAGACTAGGCTCCCAAAAAGCCAGTATATGGAGTAGAATCAAGCACTCCTCATTACCTAATGAATTCTCACATTGATACTTGAGATAGGTATCATTTCTGTTTATTTTAATAAACAGAATAATTTTAATAATTATAAAATATTATCTGCAGCAGATGGTCCATACCATGCTCATGCCATCAGAATGATAAAAGGCATGTATGGAGTTGGAATATCAGTCTTTTAAAAGAGAGACTGTTGTTAAGTCATAGGGTTATGCTATCTCCATCTCTGCCCTATCAAGAAAATCATGCGAATTTGCAGTTTTAATTATGTTGCTCTACTTAACTTATTTAGACATTTAGTCCAAAGGAATGAGCACCAAATTTCAGGCACTGTGGAAGGTTCTACTGTTACAGCAACAAGCCAATTCAAAATTAACAAACTAAGGGATATGCATTTTAAACTCTAAGTAAGCTTGCCATATAGAGTCGTAAAATAATTTTACAGGTAAGAACTTAAGCACTTCTGTAGTAAGTACCAAAATAGAGGAATCATAGGACCCTATGTGTATACATAAGAGGGGTCAACTCTCTGGAAGGTAGAGTTTATCATAAATAATATCAAGATTTATGGTTTAGTTAAGCATCGACAGAGAGGAAAAATGTGCAAAAATACCCCAAGAATTTCTACTAACCTAACTTTTATTATTTTTTCCTCATACGATAAATGTCAACTGTAGTTTTCTCTCCCTCCACTCATTGTATCCCCTGTATTTGCATGTGGGTTCTGGTCATGTAGACTGTAGTAGGCTAAAGATTCCATCTATAATAAACTTCTGGGTGATGCTGTGTCCAGGAACATTTAAAAATCTGCTGTTACCATGACAAAGCACACTACCTGGAAGGAGAGTGAAGTAAGGACATAATTTTGAGTTCATGAAAAATCTTTCTCTATGGTCTTTTCAAACATCTTTAGTGTAATTTATTTCTCTTTTCTCTTTTTCTATATTAAAATTCTTCTCCTTTCCCTAGTTAGATATTCCGAGATTTCCCCTCTCCTTCTTCACAGCATTTAAGTCCCTAGAGAGGAACCTGCTCACCCATTTTCCCTAAGCTACCATGTTCTCCAACTGCATTTTATATACTCATCTTCATTCCCACAGATAGTGTAGCTCTTCCTTCTCACTAACAAGATTTGTCTCTGCAGCAGACAAGAAGCTACTATAGAGATTCATAGCTGGTCAAATGCAGAGAGTAAGTGGTTGTGGGGTTCCCAGCATCAAATGTAATATCTACAACACAAATCCCATCCCTAAGTATCAGGAAATATCCTGGACATATAGGCAGAAAGACTGGAAAATGAGAGAAAAAGTGGTATGCTGGTCTGAATGAAAATGGCCTCCATAGGCTTTCAGTGAGTGGCACTTTCAGGAGAGGTGGCATTGTTGGAGTACTTACGGCCTTGTTAGAGGAAGTGTGTCACCGGGGGGTGGGCTTTGAGGTTTCATAGCTCAAACCAGGCCCAGTTTGCTTCCTGTTGCTCCAGTTGTAGGACTCTTGGCTCCTCTAGCACATACTTCAGATGATGTCCTCTACACTATAAGCCAGCCACAGATAAATGCTTTCCTTTATAATAGTTGCCATGGTCACAGTGTCTCTTCACAGCAATAAAATCCCAACTAAGTGAAGTGGGATAACTAGTATGAGCAAAAATAGAGACATGGCAGGGATGCTGCGTCCATGACCTCTCAACACTAGGGCTGCTTGCACAAGAGCAGGACAAGAGAGTACCAGTAGATATGCTGAACTTGAAGGGATGAAATTCGACTCAGCATCTCTTTTGGATAAAGTGCTACAGACAACCAATGGCTGCTGAAGGAGGGAAAATCAGCTTTCTCCAGGAATGAGCACCCTGATAGGTTTTGAATCCTAAGTGGTCAGTCCTAAACACATATATTTCTTCCAATATAACTAGGCAACATTAATTAGAGTCAGTTGAGTATATATATATATATATATATATATATATATATGTCTAATATATTTTATATGTTATATTTGTGTGTGTATATACATACAATAATTATAATTAAAGTAGATGAGGTCATGAATTTGAATAGCCTTGAGGGTCTATCAGCAGAAGAATTGGGAAAGGGGGATGAAAAGATGTCACTATAATATACCCATGTGCAAAACTCTGAAAAGACTAAAGCTAAAATAAAATAATATACTAGAATAATTCTGTTTTTTTCTTGTGGAATTATTGAAAATTTGTCATAATTCCACTCTAGATAATCCTATCATTTGCAAATAGATTTTTAATGTGATGATCTAATAAAATGCCTAAAATTCACTATAGATTAAACAATTCCAGTTAGTTCCTTAGGCAGCTGAGGATAGGGAACCTGAAATGACCCTCTCCTATAGGCATACTGATGAATATCTTGCATATCACCATAGAACCTTCATCAGGCGATGGATGGAGATAGAGACAGAGCCCCACATTGGAGCACCGGAATGAGCTCCCAAGGTCCAAATGAGGAACAGAAGGAGGGAGAACATGAACAAGGAAGTCAGGACCACGAGGGGTGCACCTACCTACTGAGACAGTGGGGCTGATCTATTGGGAGCTCACCAAGACCAGCTGGACTGGGACTGAAAAAGCATAGGATAAAACCGGAATCTCTCAACATGGCGGACAATGAGGGCTGCTGAGAAGCCAAGGACAATGGCACTGGGTTTTGATCCTACTTCATGTTCTGGCTTTGTGGGAGCCTAACAAGTTTGGATGCTCACTTCCTAGACCTGGATGGAGGGGGGAGGACCTTGGACTTTCCACAGGGCAGGGAACCCTGACTGCTCTTCGGACAGAAGAGGAAGGAGGAGAGGAGTGGGGGGAGAGGGAGAGGAATGGGAGGAGGGGGAGGGAAATGGGAAGCTGGGAGGAGGCAGAAATTTTTTTTTCAATAAAAAACAAAACAAAACAAAATGTTAATTTCATACCCCAAAGCAGTGTCCATTTTTATTTCATTGATTTAGTTTTGCTTGGTTGGCATCTATAATTGCCAGAAGATGTTTTATTTGGGTGTGTGACACCAGAATCCCGTCTCTTCCACACTTTAAACGCTGTAGAATAAGAAAGGAGTTGCTTATCTTGCAGTTCAAGTCCTTCTTGAGTCTCCATCAATTGTCTGAATTTCCAGGCACTTGACATTTAAAGCTCCTTGAGTTGTCCATGAACATATTATACATCTGAGCTATTTTATTATAATGTGCTATGAGTTTGAACTAAATATAAGAAGTTTGCTTCTCAGCACCCACATGGCAGCACCCATATGGCAGCTCCTAATTGTAGTCTCAGGGGATCCAATGTTGTCTTCTGCTCTCACAGGAATTTGGTAAACATGTGTCACACAAACATTCAGACAGCAAAATGCCAATATACATAAAATGTAATAAATTACTTTTCAAAGTGTTTAAATACAGAAAAATAAATAGTTTTTAAGCTTTAAAACATTTTTGTGTTTAAAAATACATTTTGCAAATTTAATTATGCCAAAATTGGTTTGAGCATTATATTTAAACACACTAATTTTGAAATAAAAGCATTTCATTTTAAAATTGATTATGAAATTGATTTTCCTGTAGTATGAATTTTTTATCATATTAAAATGTAATTTCTTAAATTTTATTGGCCTGGATGATTCAGAATTAAAAATTTGTTTTGAACCCTTCATAATGTAATTGTTCTTATAAAATCTGTTGAGCTAACAGTCAACAATTGGCAATTGGAAAAAGAGAGAGCTGGATATCAGAGATCAAATACCCATTCCACTCTCCAAATCCTGGACCTATAGTAGATCTTTATTCATCAGTATTCCGTTGTGCCACAGTAAGCAAGGCACACATTCTTAACTAACAGACATCTATACATACAACAAATGTAAAAAAAAAAAAGTAAAAAGAACCTGAACCTCTTAAAGCAGATTTTTAATTTAGCACTTTGATGTGACTACTTTTCTTGAATATAAATTTGTAAATATCTGATCAGCAGATGGAAATAAAATACAAGTGGAATATGGATTGGGGATGTAGTTAGACCTCAGTATGAGTTTGTGCTCTTCCATTTGCTGACTTTTTTAGCTAAAATACCAAACTTTACAGAAAGCTTAAACTCTCTGAACTGTAAGTCTTTCCCTTCTAAAATGAAATGGGGATGACGTTAACTCTCCATACTGTTCTAAAAATTAAACCAGATAAAACATGATAATTCCTTAGCGATGAATAAATTGTGCATTTGATTACATCTTGAAGGGTTTTTCCATATTTTTCTGGTTATTTAGAGTTATTTTATCCCTAAAAGTATTCTTAAAACTTTTCAAAAGAGAAGATTTGGGGCAATGTTTTTGTTGATGTAAGAGTAAGTTATTTCTGAGAAATAGTTTTATCGCATGACTTATAATTTCTTGATTTTTTTTTGTCTTGGAGTACAAACAACAAAGATAGCATTCTGTTCTCAGTTCATGGTTCTCTGAACACTAAGTTTATGCATCAGTCTTGAGTATACCTTCATTCTATTTCCGTGATTAATAAGTACAAGAATTTCTCAGGAAATGAGGCTGAGAGAAGCTTAAGGGCATGTTCTTTAAAGAAGCAAATCTCTCAAAACATGTGCATTCCTGAAAAGGCAGGAGATACCAAGAGCGTGTGGTGTGAAGGACCACACACAATTCATTTACGAGGAACCATAGAGTAGAGAGATCACAGTGATACTGAGTCTGCATCTCTTATTTTTCAACGCACCACTTACAACACTCTTCTTTTTGCTTACAATACACTGTTACTGACCTCATTTCGATAGTGCTTTAGCATTACCATGAAATTTTTTGAGATTTTATTTTTTATTGATTTTTATTGAGCTCTATATTTTTCTCTGCTCCCCTCCTTGCCTCTTTGGTAATAAAATTTAACATGAAAGCAAAAATATCATAAGGATGGTATTCAGGGTGAAAATGAACTTGAACTCAGAAAATAGAAATTCTAATTTCATTCCTTTTTTGTTTTTGTTTTTTTGAGATAGGGTTTCTCTGTAGCTTTGGATCTAATTTCATTTCTAGAACAAGAAACTTTTGTGAATTTTTATTTGATAAAGGGATTAAAAAACTACCATCATACTGTCTGTTATTGCCCATATGGAAAAAACTTAAATGATGCTGTGGTGTACATACGACCAATAGCCAAGTAGTTTACACATTTAACATTTAGACAAGACTCTCCTCTTCCTCTGTTTAATTTTTTTTCTACAAAGAGTCCATCCATATTTTTCTGGAAGTATTTGAGATAGTGGATTGATTATCTTAATCTTTACAATATCCCTGGAAGTTACAATCTCATTTAATGTATCTTACACTTGCAGGAGAGTGTGCAGCTAGAGTAACATAAAAATTTATTTAGAGGGAAAATAAGAACCCAAAAGTAAGTTATTTCTTATGATACAAAATGTGAGCAGAAAGTTGAAGATTTATTAGTGTTTTCTTAAGATTAACAATGCAACAATGACAATGATGTGTGCTTTTTTGGCTGACTACTCATGCTTGATTAGGACAATTTACCCCCTGGGATTTGGGTTTTACATCTCAAAAAATTAAATAAACTAAACTAAATAACTCACAACCTTGTTTTTGTTTCACTGTTATAAATCATAATTACAGTTTTTGTTTTGAAGTACTACACAGCAGAAAAAAATGCTGACACCTTGAATTTTGCAGGAAAATGGATGGAGCTAGAAAACATTATTTTGAGTGAGGTAACCCAGGCACAGAAAGAAAATTATCACATAAAGCAAAGAAAACCAGCCTACAAACCACAATCCCAGAGAACTTAGACAACAATGCAGACACTAAGAGAGACTTACATAGATCTAATCTACATGGGAAGTTGAAAGTATAAAAAGACAAGATCTCCTGAGTAAATTGGAAGCATGGGGACCTTGAGGGAAGGGTTGCAGGGGGGAAGAGGAGAGGCAGGGAGGGGAACAGAGAAAAATGTAGAGCTCAATAAAAATCAATTAAAAAATCATAATTAGGAATATTCTATTATAAACATAATAGTTTAATTTCTTAGGTAATGACAATAAATTTACACTAAATGTTTGAATCTTCATTTATTTTTATTTTATTTTAAAAGAAAGCAAGTTATCTTTTTTTCATTGTACATACCAATCTAAATTCCTACTCCCTCCCATCCTCCACTTAACACCCAACCCCATGCCCCATCAACCTCACAGAAAGGATAAGGCACATTGCTTTGGGGGAAGTCCAAGGCCCTCCCTACTACATCTAAGCTGAACAAGGTATCCATCCAAAGAGAATAGGTTCCCAAAAGGTCAGTACATGCAGTAGGGACAAATCCTGGTGCCACTGTTAGTGGCTCCTCAGTCTGTCCTAGCCATACAACTGTCAACTACACTCAGAGGGACTAGTTTGGTGCTCTTTGTTCCTTCCCAGTCCAGGTAGCGTTGGTGAGCTCAAGCTCCCATTAGCTCAGGTATACTGTTTCAGTGGGTGTGTGTACCCATCATGGTCTTGACTTTTTTGCTCAAATTTTCATTCCTCCCACTTTTCAACTGGACTTTGTAAGCTCAGGCCAGTGTTCAAACGCAGGTCTTTGCCTCTGCTTCCATCAGTTGCTGGAAGGTTGTATGATGATATATAAGATATTCATCAGTCTGTCTACAGGGCAAGGCCAGTTTGGGACTGCCTCTCCTCTATTGCTTAGGATCTTAGCTGGGATCATTCTTGTGGATTCCTGGGAAACACTCTAGAGCCAGGTTCTTTGCTAGGCCCATAAGGGCTCCCTCAATCAAGATATCTCTTTCCTTGCTCTCATCTCTGTCCTTTCTCTATCTTGACTATCCCATTTCCTCTAGTTCTCCTTCCTGCTCCTCTTCCCATCCCACTCTCCCTTCTCCTCCAACCCCCATGCTCCCAATTTTGTCAGGTGACTTTGTTTATTTTGACTTTCTAGGTAGTTCTATATATGTTTTTCTTAGTGTTCTTAGCTTTTCTAGGATCATGAACTATAGGTTCAATATCCATTGTTTACAGCTAATATCTACTTTTGAGTAAGTACATACCATATTCATCTTTTTGAGTCTGGTTTACTTCACTTACGATGGTGTTTTCTAGTTCCTTCCATTTACATGGAAATCTCAAGACGTCAATTTTTTTCTTTTCTTTCTTTTTTTTTTTTTGCTGCTGAGTAGTACTCTAATGTGTAAATGTGCCATATTGTCTTTATCCATTCTTCAGTTAAAGGGCTTCTAGGTTGTTTCCAGATTCTAGCTATTACAAATAATGCTGCTATGAACATAGATGAACAAGTGTTTTTGTAATATAATTGAGCTTTTTTGTGTATATGCCCAAAAGTGGCATTGTTTGATCCTGAGTTAGGCTGATTACCAATTTTCTGAGAAACCGCCACACTGATTTCCAAAGTGGTTGTACAAGTTTGCATTCCCACCAGCAATGGATGAGCAGTCCCCTTATTTCTTATCCTCTCTAGCATAAGCTATCATTGGTGTTTTTGAATTTAGCCATTCTGATTGGTATAAGATGGTATCTCAAAGTAGTTTTGATTTGCATTTCCCTATGGCTAAGGATGTTGAACATTTCCTTAAGTGTCTTTCAGACATTTGAGATTCAGTTGTTGAGAATTCAGTTTGGTTCTGTACCCCATTTTTCAATTGGGTTTTTGAAATTTTGATGGCTAATTTCTTCAGTTCTTTATGTATTTTGGAGATCAGTCTTTTGTCTGAATATTCTAATATTATGAATATTCTAATATAAACATAATAATTTAACTTCTTAGGTAATGACAATACATTTACACTGAATTTTAGCTCATGTAATATATTAATCTGAAATAGACAACACACATATGTATGTGATAATGTTATAGTGAAATACACTACTTTGCATGCTAACTTATAAGTAAAGAGCTCACAGTTATCACCAAGATATGAGGCCCATTTAACAAGATATTAATCATGTCTTGTACTGTAAACTTGTGCAATCACACAGAGTTAGTGAGTTCATAAATATCAGAGAAAAACTACCAGAACCACTTTACCAAACCACTGACAAAGTACATGGTATCCGGACTGGATTAACAAGACACAAGGAAAAGGACTGCCAACCTTGCCAAGACAGGGTAAGACGGTTCTGAAAAATTTCCTGCTTCTAAAAATGGTCTGTCAGTTATGCTAAGCCTTCGCCAAAGTTGGTTGCTTCAAAATTGCAAATGAGATTTTGGATGATTGCTCAGGAAGCCATTACTGCTCGCTTTGGAAGCTGCTTGATTGCACTTTCTGCCTACTTATTATCTCTCTTCTCAGGCCTTCGATGGGGTTGAAGACGAGAAAGTCGTAGTTACCATCCTCTTATGGTTCAGCCAAGCCCATTTCCAATGCAAGACTTAGACTCTTTGGAATAGAACATCTATTAAGACATTTATCATGTGTTACTTGCTTAATATTGTTTATGTTGGTTGTAATTTTACACTTGATATCTGTTCTTATTGTATAGAGCTTTGTATTGGGTTTGTATCACTCTTATTTATTTTTATTTTTCCATTCAAAAATTTACACTTCCTCTCCTCCTTCCATTTCCCTCCCGCACCCCCACTTCCGTTTCTCCCTCCCCCTCCCTCCTTAAGAGAGGGCAGGGTACCCTGCCCTGTGGGAAGTCCAAAACCCTCCCCCCCTCCATCCAGGCCTAGGAAGGTGTGCATCCAAATAGACTAAGGTCCCAAAAAGCCAGGACATGCAGTAGAAACAGGTCCCAGTGCCATTATCGATGGCTTCTCAGTCTGCCCCCAATGGCAGCCACATTCAGAGAGTCCAGTTTGATCACATGCTCGTTCAGTGCCGGTGCAGCTGGATTTGGTGAGCTCCCATTAGAACACTGTCTCAGTGGGTGGAACAACCTCTCATGGTCCTGACTGTTTTGGTCATCTTTTCCCTCATTCTGCTCTTCAACTGGACCTTGGGAGCTCAGTCCGTTGCTCTAATTAGGGTCTCTGTCTCTAACCCTATCCGTTGCTGGATAAATGGTGATATTCAAGATATTCATCAGTGTTATAGTGGGGCAAGGACAGTTCAGACACCCTCTGCTCTGCTGCCCAAGGACCTAGCTGGGGACATCCCCGTGAACACCAGGGATCCCCTCTAGAGCCAAGTCTCTTGCCACCCCTAAAATGTCTCCCTTAATGTAGATATCTTCTTCCCTGCTCCTATATCCGCCCTTTCTCCATCTCCACCATTCCCCCAAGCTCTCCCCAGTCTTTTCCTTCTCCCTTCTCGCTCCCCCTCTCCCCTTCCCCCATCCTCACCCCCACCCCCATGCTCCCAACTTTGGCCCAGTGATCTTGTTTGCTTTCATTTCCAGGAGGATCAATATATGTTTTTCTTTGGGTTCTCCTTGTTATTTGGCTTCTCTAGGCTTGTGAATTATAGGCTCAACGACCTTTGTTTATGGCTAGAGTCCACTAATGAGTGAGTACATTCCAAATTCATCTTTTTGGGTCTGGGTTATCTCACTCAGGATAGGATAACTCTTATTTAGACAAAAGGAGGAGGTGATGGGGAATCTTTGCCAACCAATTATCTTTAAGAGATGGGACCAAGTTAGGGTGTCGCTTTGGGACCCAGAAGTATTTGTGTGGTTCCCCTTGCACCACAACTGAACTCGGACTTCCTATTCCTGTTTTACGAGTTTCCCCCTTATAATAAATAAAATACAATTATTTTATCTTTTAGCTAGCCTTGTTATTTCCTGAATCAAGATAACTTCAACAGGTTCATATGGTATTTCTATTTTTAATATTTTTCATGAATCTCAAAACTGATTTCCACAACAGTTGTATTTGATCCCTACCAATAGTGAATAAGGGCTCCTTTTTCTCTACAGCCTCTCCAGTGTTTGTTGTCAGATTTCTGTTCTGAGTGAAATGAAGTGGTATCTCAGAAAGTTTTAATTTACAGTTTTCTAATAGCTAGGGATATGGAATAACTTTTAAAATACTTCTTGGTCACTAATATTTTTAAAATCTGTATATTTAGTTTAATTGTTCAGTTTTGTCAGTTTTATTCCACTGAAATTTATATTTTATAATTCTTTTTTAAAATATTTATTTATTATGGATACAATATTCTGTTTGCATATATGCCTGCAGGTTAGAAGAGGACACCGGACCTCATTACAGATGGTTGTGAGCCAACATGTGGTTGCTGGGAATCGAACTCGGGTCCTTTGGAAGAGCATGCAATGCTCTTAACTGCTGAGCCATCTCTCCAGCCCCATATTTTATAATTCTTATATTAGAATAATATATTCTAAATATTAGCCTCTTATTAGCAGTGTAGTTGCTAAAAATCTTCTTCCCTTTTGTAGGCCATCTCTTAAGGCTTTTGGTTATTTCCTTTCATGTTGACTAAGCACTGATATTGGGTTAGTTCTTATGCTGTTAGTGTTCTATTTTAGAAGTTCTCACCTACCCCAATATCTTGAAGGTTATCCCCTGTGTTTTCTTCTAAAAGCTTCAGGTTTTAAATTAAGGACTCTGATCCATTTTGAATTGATTTTGTGCAAGATGAAAGATAAGAATCTAATTTCATTCTTCAACAAGTAGAAATCCTGTGTTTCTGGTGCCATTTGCTGAACAGGCTACCTTTTTTTAAAGCATGTTTTTGTCTCCTTTGTGAAACATTAAGTGGACATAGCTTTGCCATTTTTTTTCTCACCTCTCTATTAGATTTCATTGGTCTACCCATCTATTTTTATGCCACATGGCTATTATCACCTTTAATTTATAGTATAACTTGGTCAGGAACACTACTCAGTTCTAAAGAAAATAAAGTTTAAAAATTTTCTGGAAAAATGCAGAAACTTAGAATGTACAATAAGAGCAACACCATACAATCTCATAAAGACAAACAACACGTTCTCTTATATGCATAATCTTGATGGAGGAAGGTCACTTTAATAAAGAAACTGCTTGACCTGATAGGTTAGAACATAGGTGGGTGGAGTAAACAGAATAGAATGCTGGGAGGAAGAGGAAGTGACACAGACGCCATGCCTCTGCTCTCCAGGGTAGACGCGATGAAGCAAGTCACCAGGTCAGACATGCTGAATCTTTCCCAGTAAGACTGGTGCTACACAGATTACTAAATATGGGTTAGGCAAGATAAGTCACCACCTTGTGGTGCTACACAAATTAATAGAAATGGGCCAGGCAGTGTTTATATGAATACAGTTTGTGCGTTGTTATTTTGGGACATAAGCTAGCCAGACAGCCAGGAGCTGGGTGGCAGGAAGGCAGCCCACAGCTCCTACTACATAATCTAGCTAATAATATATGTTTATTGTGAATAAATTTTCATATGGGTCAAATATATCATGAAGAAAAGAGAACAAGAAGGGGTAAATATGAGGAGATGAGGAAGGACTGAATGCAGGTAATAAACACAAAGCATGAAAGAGGGTAGAAAGTTAATTTTTTTCTAATCCTAATTCTGTCATAATTTTTTAGGTGGTGGAAAAGTGCATAAAATATATTCAGTAATGAAAGTAACTAATTTAATATAATAGAAGCTATAGCTTTAATTCTGAATGGCTATTCTAAATGTGTAGGAGTTCATTGATTTGTGAAGACTTTGTGGTCTGTTGAATTTTGGTGTATGATGTCTATATTTAATTGTCTTTATTTATATTATATTTTTATAATGTAAAGTTTATAAAATTAAAAAAATTCACTATTGTGTATAATTAATAGCTATTGAAAATTAATATAAAATAACACAACAAAAGTGAAAAGGTAACAAATCCTGGGAGTGTGTGGAGAGTCACACATTATAGATGAGCGAGTACTGTTGTGTATCATGGGAGGGTGTGGAGAGTCACACAATGTGGATGAGAAAGTATATTTGTGTAACATGGGAGGGTGTGTAGAGTCACACACTGGGGACGACGGAGTACAGTTGTGTAGCATGGGAGGGTGTGGAGAGTCACACAATGTGGATGAGAAAGTATATTTGTGTAACATGGGAGGGTGTGTAGAGTCACACACTGGGGACGACGGAGTACAGTTGTGTAGCATGGGAGGGTGTGGAGAGCCACATTGTGGACAAAAGAGTATATTTGTGTAGCACTTACTGAAAACCACATGGAGAATTTGGAAGAACTATGCCCAGAAATAGAGACCCAACACAAAATTAACTCAATAGCATATTTGGAGGTCCTTTGTCTTACCGTGTTGAGTTTGGGTCTATTTTTTTAAAAACTACTTTTAAAAACTTACTATGTTATGTATGTATTATATCTTCCAGTTTTTTGTTCTTACGATCTCCTTGCGTGTATATGAACATGTGTATCTCTGTGTCTACCTGGGTTTCTTGTGCTTTTTTTTGCTTGGGGGTTTTGTCCTATTCTGATTTGTTTGGGTTTATATCATCTTATTCATTTTATTATTATTTCTTAGATGGCTGTTTGTTTTCTAACTAGACACAAAAGGAGTATGGGCCAAGATTGGAGGGGAGGTGTGAAAGAACTGGAGGGAGTAAGGGGAGAGTAAATCAGAATACATTGTAAGAAAAAGTCTTTATGAAAAATGCCCTAAAAAGTAGAGCTACTTATAATGCAGGGAACTGTCTTCTGAACAAGTGTCCAAAGAAAATGAAGCACAGCCTATAAAGATTTCCTTCTGCTTATATTAGCATTGTTCACTAGAGTAGATGTAGACATATAGACAGATGGATGAAGAAAAGGCAATATCTATACAGAGACATATGGATGGAAGGATAGATAGATAATACGTTAGATAGGTAGGTAGAGAGATGACATATTAGACAGACAAATAATAAGTAGATGATTGACAGATGGTAGACAGAGCCATGAAGATGAACTTGGAAGACTTTATAATAACTGGAAAGTCAGATTCAGAAAGGAATACTACATACTTTTACTTATATTTAGAATTAAAAGAAATAGATGTAAAAATGAAGCAAAACCTCAAGCTAGATGTAAGGAGATAATACGAGAATTCTTTTACTGTCTCCCCAAGCACCAGAATCAGAATCCAAGGAAGAAGTGAGTGATAGGAGAACACAAACATAAGCAAGGTTAGAGATCTAACATACAACACAGTAACAGGGCATTGCAAGTAGATTATATATTTCGGTTCCCTAATAATAAATTTCATCACATTCACAAAATGAATAACTTTAAAACACTAATATACTAATTTACATCAATTTGATGACATTTTATTTTCTATACATATCCCATTATATATATATATATTCAAATTAAACAAAATTAAAATTTTGTTTTTTAAAAAACATAATAAAATGAATAGCATGTAAAGAAATAGATATATATTCATTATTGATATGTTTTAAAATATTCTGTTTTAATTCTGATGGAACTACCCCAACATTTGAATAAAAAATGTGGTCCAACCATATGGACCTATTTCTATACTAACCCATCTATCTTGATACTAATCGTCTGACTGACTGTAGTTTCAGGGAAGTTAAAATTCTTTTTATTCCAGAAGATTTCATTTTAGCAACCTTGAGGTTGCAGGTATTGCCCTGGAAATAGAGCACCACGGCAACCAAATGCTTTAAGGGAAAGAGATTTATAAAGCAGTAAGAGAGAAAGGAAGTTGCCCTGAATACCCTGGTGTCTGTACCCTCTGTATACTCTTGATACCTGTAAAGAAAGAGCAACTCTCTGAACTCAGGGATTCTGAAAGGAACTTGACAGAACAGAACAAAAACTGTGAGCCATTAGCCCTAGGTTACTGCACCTGGCTCTTACACCTCTCATCCAATATTTTCTGTTATGGACCTCTACTTTTCATCATATCTAACACTGGAAATATTCATATTTACCTGCTTCTTCTGATTCCTATTTCCTTAGAGTTTCTTCACTACATGCACTTTATATGAAATTCTCCTCATACACTTCTTTTGCTGTTTGAGCCCTGGATGAGTAGAACACATGTTTTTTTCTCCCTCCCTACAACATAGAAAGACAAGACTTTAACTGATAGAAAAAAATAACTTTAAAGGATTTTATATTCATAATTTAGAGAGAGTATAAAGTTCAGTAATAAAAGAACTACAAAAGATAAACATATAGAACAGACATTGAAAAGGAAATATATACATGTGGGATAAAGCTATGGAAATGCTGGACAGGGATACTTGGTCTTGTATATAAGATGTTTATAGGACAGCATCCTTCCTAACAACATAACAGAGATCAAAGTCAATTTATCTTGTATCATTAGAAACGTGAGGCTAATTGCCACCCTTAAAGGGAAGAGACTTATACATGAGACCAGGACATCACAATTTCTTGGATGAGGGACCCACAACTTAATACACCCTTAGAGTGAGGGCATGAACAGGAGAATATAAAACTAGAAGACACAAGCAACTGGAGGCTCAACTGTAGAGCAACTCTGAGGATCAGTAACTATGGGAACACAGCAGTAGGTGCAGGGATCCCGAGCTTTTATGATTTACTCCTAAGAACTTCCCCAGATTCTTAGTCAACTTAGAAGAACACAAATTCCTGGTGTCTCTGTCAAAGCAATTGGGATAATCACCATTTTGAAATATTCCAAAAAATTATATCCTTCATAACAAGACCATTAGCCAGGTTTGTGTTGTGACTGTTTACCGAACCCTCACCTCCTGGGCTTTTATTAACTTCTGTCCCTAATGAAAGAAGGGAAATACTCAAGTAAAGAACCCACTAACCTTTTGATTTTCTTCCATACCTGCTTGGTGCTTTGGAGGATAGGAAATCTACTGTTCCGGAGCCTCAGCATCACACTCACTTAATGAGGGACCGACTCAGAAGATTGAATATTACCTCCTCCTCTCTATACCATATGATGACATTACTAAATGGATATTTATAATAGCTGCTGATATTCCATAATCAAATCACCTTTCTGCTGCAAAAAAAGCACATAAGGGTGACTATATAAAAGAAAAAAAACAGTTGAACATAGTAAATATCAAGATCAGAACTAATTATTGAGTTCTGATTATTGAGGGAGTCTTAGAAAGTTCAAACCAAGAACTGAAAGCACAACAATGATTTGTCGTAGGATATTGGGCTTCATTGAAAAACATAGACAATACGCAAGAATAACAATCAAAGAGGAAAGATGAAGGTTCCAACAAAGAACTAAAAACGATCAAGACCAACACTATTGTGATGAGTAAAATAAATGCATTGACAGGTTAATTAGTAGGCTAGATACAGTTGAGGAAATATCTGAGTTTGAGGCTAGAACAATAGAGGCTTCTAGCAATGCAATTAAACGAGGAAAATGACTAAATAAACAGTACAGCATCTAGGAACTGTGAGGCAGAGCTGCGCTGGTACTACAACAGTGAGTCCAGAACTAGAGTACTCTTTAACTGACCAGGTCTGAGGAGTCACCATGCTAGGGTGAGTGAGACACTGAGTCAGGATGAAACAGCAAAGTGGACACCCAAGCGAGCAAGGAAAGAAGACAACGCTCATTGCACCTCTGTGTACCCTGAAGCTGCAGACAATTGATTCGTATTAGTTACATTTGTTGATGTGGCTAAGAACCTGATGAAAGGAACCCAGGAGAGTCCTTTATTTAGGCTCATAAAAATCATTAAGCTAAACACAAAATTTATTAAATGGTGGCCTCTACTTTCAACATTTCTAATATTTTTGTAAAAATTTAAGAACACCTCATCTAGCCTTTTGGTTGGGATTCCTATCCATTTGGAAACCCAGAATTTTCTTTTGAAAAAAATTTTCTATAACTTATTTCTGTATTTATTAAAGAAATAGAGAGGCAGAGTTAGTGGTCAGGGAAGAAGGGAAGAAAGATGAGAGAGATGGTGAGGAGGCAGGGGTGGATAGGAGAGGAAGGGAGGGAGAGAGGAAAGCGTCTTTGCATTTCAACCTTGTCTGTTCTCTACAAGTCCTTAACAGTGTGCTTGCTCAATTCAAGGAATCAAACAGTGAATATTTGGAACTCTTGGAAATGTACACTTTGAGTTTGGTAACCTGAAATACATTCCAGTGTTTGATATGGAAAATGCTGCAGATGAAGAACTCATGTTCTCCCTCTCCGTTACCAGTACCTATTGCAGACATTTACATTAATATGAATCTCTGAAGATGTTACATCCTCTGACAGGCCCAAAGAAGCAGAACATTTAGTAGACTGAGTAGCTTGTGAGTTACAAGCAGGGAAGCCACTTTTTCCTGGGTTAAGAAAGAATATTTAAAAGGTGTCCAGAAACTCTGACTCCAGAGCCAGGCTGCAAGCCTTGGCTTCATTGCTTTGCCATTTGTTTTCAGTGTGAATATTGTATGCTTTTTTTACGATTCACATTCTCATTTGTAAGGCTAGTCTAGCTATGAAATATGTCACAGTCTTGTTTTGTATGTAAAGTCTATCAGTATGATGTGTTTAGATTGGTACCTGGAACACGCACATTTACTTGACTCTATTTTTTTTGTTTTAGTGATTTATCAAAATTCATTTATTTTTTTTAAAACACCAACAGTTCTTGATGAAATAAAGAATTCCCTGACTCATTTTGAAAATGTTAAAACTATTGTACTATATTATAAAAATGATTTTAGTTTTTTGTGTGTTATCGAAGCAATTTTGCAGATAGACTGTATGATACTTATGATTGATTCTATTTTAAGAATACTTAAATTGTTTCTATTTTCAGTGCAATGGCTTAGAAATTTGAAGAAATTTGAAGTTCCTATTTCCAAGTTTTTCTATATAATTGATTAATATATTTCTTTTTTATTGAAAATTTCCACCTCCTCTCCTCCTTCCACTTCCCTCCCCTCCTCCCACCCTCCTCCCCCTCACTCTCCAGTCCAAGGAGCAGTCAGTGTTCCAAGTATGGGAAGTCCAAGGTCCTCCCTGCTCCCCCAGGTCCAGAAAGGTGAGCATAATCATACTACAAAAGCATTTGTTCAACTATGTTCATAGTAGCACTATTTGTAATAGCTAGAACCTGGGAACAACCTAGGTGCCCCTCAATAAAAGAATGAATAAAGAAGGTGTGGCACATATACATTTTAGAGTTCTACTCAGCGGTAATATATTTCTAATATGAAAATAATTGCAGAAACCACTTCAAGGCACTAGATAGAGAAACAAGTAAATTGAACCTGTATGTTTTTATCAGATTATCTTGAAAATTATTCTGGGTATATGTAATACAAGATAAGGACATTTTAAAATGAATTGTTAATGAATTTTTCCTATGAGAGTGTTTTAATCTCTGACATAGGGAGATTGAAATCAAGTGGAACATGGTAATCATCCAGGCTTGGGAACCAATAACTTGGATTTGGTATTTCCAGATTACTTGCAAATGGTAAAACCATAACTTGGCTGAAGAAGGTAAATGGAGATTTCCTAAATAAGAATATTTGCTATACAAATGTAAAAACCTGAATTTGAGCACTCAACACAAATGTAAAATTTAGGTATTATTGTACGTACCTGTAACTCCACCCTTGGGGAATGTTCCCTAGAGCTCTCTGGCCAGCCAGCCAACCATAAAACATAAGTTTTCTGTTCAGTGAGAGACCTTGCTAAAGGCAACAAGGCTGAAAACCATAGAAGACACACAGTATTTTCCTCTGGTCTGTCCATGAACATGTATGGACATGAATACCTTCATACTCAACAGGCAGATATACAAACTTGTTACATCCCACATGTGGAGGTCAGAGGAAAGTTGGTAGTGTTTGTTCTTTCCTTCTACCATCTGGATTCGGGGGATAAAATTCATGTTGTCAGTTTCAGTTGCAAGTGCCTTTAAAATCTGCTTAGCCATATGGCTGTCATGAATGTAATAGACTTTTAAAAGTATCTGTAGTAAGTTACACAAAGTTGGTGCAATTTGAAATTACTAAGCATGAGTGAATGCAAAAGATAAGATATATGGTCCAGAGAAAAGTCAGGTCATCAAAAGACAATTACAGAGATTTAAGAATTAGGAGCAAGTAACAAAAATTTTGAATAAAACTATGCATTTTTTCATGCGTGTAATGTAAAAGATATGGCTAATATATGTGACAGAGAAAGTCAGATAGAAACATAGAATAGAATACAATGGAATCCCTAGAATTACACGAAAGGATATACAATATTAAAAGTTCATTAGAAAGCTCAACATCAGGTGTGTAGTAATAGGGGCAGGAAAAGAAAATGGGAAACATTGAAATAAAATTTACCCTCGAAGATGATATTAATACAGAAATAAAATGATTCTAAACTGGCCATAAAAACAGAACATCAATAATGAGAGGATAAACTTAAAATTTAGTTTAATCCTGAGGTTATGAAAGAAAAATTAAACTTAGTGATTAAAGTTACAATGATCCATCTTAAAGAAACTAGAAAAAGTATATCATAAGAAAATCATAGACAGTAGATGAAGGCAAATAAAGCAATAAGGTGTAAAACAAATTATAAAAATTAAAAAAGTTAGAAATAGGCTCTTTTTCTAAAAAATATTAAAGATGGATTTTAAAGGTGAAGGGAACACGATATTGGGAGTCATGGGCAGGCATCATTACAGACCCTACAGATTAAAAGAAGATCTTATTCCCTATGATTTTTACCACTGTTAGCAAACAAGCAAACTCCTTTTAAGTACATTTTATTGAGATATATTAGGAATGCAAAATATGCACACTGATATCTTCATGTAAGAAGTTGAATTTTTAGTTACAAACCTTCTAATATCAAGTTATCAGATTTCGAATTTTATTTTGACTAGTAACTTCTTTTATACTATGAGCTATGAAATATCATGTATTCTAAATATATATTCCAGATCATCAATTAGATCTGACCATAGGCCTAAAAGACACATTTTTCAAACCTGAGAATATCAATTTAATATCATTCATGAACATAAATTCAAAGATATTTGGCAGCATTTAGCACCTTGAATCTAGCAATTTCTAAAGAGGTCAATATACCATGATCAGGATTGCATATTCCATGGATAAAAAGTTTAACTGATAGAAACAGAAGTTCTTTCTTGGTCATTTACTTTCAAAAATTTTGCAGCATTGGGAGAAGTATTTTATTTTTACAAGACATATTTAAAATGAATGGCAGCTTATTGAATGAGTACTGGCCTTGTAAGATTGCCTCTATTTAGGCATCCAACTGCTTATGCAATGTGGAAAATGTTCTCCATTCCCATGATTGACTGGAACTTGAAGAGCATCATCTTAATATTATGTAATGTATTTGTCTAACATCCTTAGGCATTTGTACTCAACCTATCTACCATGAACTTGTTTTAGGTCACGTTGCCACATGAAAAACATAGTGTATTCCACCAGCTATGCCAGGCTCAGAAGTCTCCAATGGAAAAAACCTCACAAGCTCAGGCAGCTTTGTCACAGTCAAGCAGGGCTGCCTACCTAGCATTGCCAAAGAGGTAGGTAATTGTGAAACCCAAAGCAACTGGAAGCAGGGAAGGGGCTGAGCCAAGAGACAGCATCTGGCCAAAAGATTGCCCAATGCTGAGCTAAGGTAGGTGCTGACCTACTTTTTCAGTAACACACAAGAGTGAAATAATGTCTCTAGACTCCCTTTAGAGTAGTCTCAGATATTCAAATCCCAAGTGACTTCTTCTTCCTCATCCTCTTCAAAGTAGGTGAGTTAGATCAGTCATTACATCATGGTACACCTTGAGGGTCTCATTTTCATGAACTTTCTTTATCTTGATACACAGTTACATTCTGAAGTTCTCAGAAGACTTTAAAGTGTATATTTAGTGAGGGAGAGAAATTCCATTCATTATGAACAACGTATTTTTCCAGTAGAGCAAATATCTATGTCACATATCCCTGTACTAAACTATTGTTCATGGAATAGAATGCTCTATTTGAATTCGTTGTGTTCTTTGTTGTATATAACACTGGTTTTGTTATTTGTTTTTGTTTTGTTTTGCTTTCTGAGGCAAAATCATTGCATTTTGATGTGGGATTCCTCTCTGTATGCTGTGAATATGTTTTATTGCCATTGGTTACTAAAGAAGCTGATTATGCCTATGGCAGGGCAGAACATAGGAAGGCAGGAAAACCAATCTGAACACTAGAAGAAGGCAGAGTCAGGCAGACACCATGTAGCTGCCAAAAGAGAAAGATACCAGAGCCTTACTGGTAAGCCACAACCTCATGGCAATGCATAGATTGATAGAAATGAGTTAATTTAAGATATAAGTTAATTTAAGATATAAGAGCTAGCCAGGAATACACTTGAGTCATTTTGTGTGATTATTCGGGTATGAGCAACCTGGAAACTTAAGTGCAGTTCCAGTTACAATATATAACAAAGGTTTGCCTGTAATTCCTGGCCTTTTCCCTCAGCATCCTGAATACTTGGATTGAAGTATGTAACACTGCGACCAGTTTGATATTCAATACTATAACTCATATTTATATATATATGAGTTATATATATAACCATTTGAATTACCTGCATTTAATATTCATGTGCAAAATGAGTTTGCAAACTCCATAAAGAAAACATGTATATTTATATTTGGCATTTGTAGTCTAAGAATTGTAGGTTACCATTAATGTATTCATTAAAAGAAAAGAAGCCTAGAAAAAATAATTTCCAATTCTTGTCAATGGGCATTTCAAAAAAGCCTGCTGTTCTTTTGAAGCAAAAATTTTACAGTGATGAAAAAATGGATAGTTGAAATGATCCTCTCAATTCTAAAACATACTTTTAAGTCAGTAATTCATTCATCACCCCTAACCCCCTCCTCACACCCTCTCCATTCCCCAGCACCAAAGGGTCTTTACCAACGAGTGGCATACAAGGGAGAAAATTGAAAAATTCATCATTTTCTAGCATGGTAAGACTCATTTATTCATTCAAGAAAGATTTATTGCTTCGCTGTGAGGGGCCAAGTATAGAACTTGGTGCAGGCAGTGCCTTGCTGAATAAGACATAGATATGCTATGGAAGAGTTACTGAGTTTGGATTTTTACATGTCAAACACTCCAGTGAAGATTATCATATGAATGAACTGTACAACTTGCTTTCAGTCACAATTTTGGTCTAGTCTTTGATATTCTTCCTCTATCATCAGAAATAGCTCTTCACAGGGAGAAGAGGAGCAAAATGAATTAGAGATTTCGGGGATTTCTTCGCCAATTTCTTTACGAAATTACATTTGGAAATTTCTATTTAATTGGTCCCTCCAAGGCTTGAGAACTGAAAACATCTATAGACTCCTCCGCGGTGATAGATTGAAAAGTAATCCACTTGATTGTTGAAAGGGCCTACCAAAATAAATAAGTCTTATAAGTGATATCTCTATAAGTTCCCCTAATATAGGAGGATTCCATAATTTATGTACTCATAACCTCTTGTGTTTAGGACACCCTGTTACAGCTTATCTATCCCCATTACATCCAAAGCATCTGTACAACTGTCCTCCTCCATATTAGAATACCAGAGCAGAGTAGTGATCATCAGACCCACTCTCTAGGTATGTCTGATGATACACTCTTTTCCAATACCATGGCTATTACTAACAAGAAATCAGAAGTTAGTCTATACAATGGTTAATTCTGTTAAGTGGAATACTTTGCCAGTTATTGATAATTCTTTCTGAATTCAGCAGTAATCTAGACTAAAATCCCTCTGACTCCAGATTATGGTTTAGGTACAAACTACACATCCTACCTCATTATCACCTTCATAGGCTTTTTTGTTTGGTTCAAGAGACATCACTTTCACCTCCATACTAATTAATCAATTTTTCTTCTTCATAGTTTATTCTTTATGAAATATTGCATTCACATATTTTCATATGACTGCAATAACACTTTGAAGTTCTGCATACTTCATGCTTGCTAACACCCAAAGTCATTACCAGAGACAAGATGGTAGGTAATCTATCTTTGTTATTTCCAAGGCATCCTTTTCACAACTGTCCTCCTCCATATTAGAATACCAGAGAAGAGTCCTTGATCATCAAACTCACTCCCTTGGTGTTCTCTTTCTACATAGTCCTCACTCTTCTAACAAGACTTCCCCTTGATTATGTCAAATCTAGACTCAAATGGAGTCACTATTGCAATCTCTGATATTTCATATCTCCCCTCTTTGGTTCAGTTTTTGACATCATGTTTTATTATACATTATGCACTTACATACATTAATAACATACTTTGTTAATCCTAACCTAGCTGTGAAGTGTATATATTATCCCCTATACTTAGACTAGTGCTCAAAAGGAAGCTAGACACATTGAGTAAATACTTATTACAAGAATGAATGGACATCAAGGAGAGGCCAGTGAAGCAAAGCTCTGAATTATATCAGGGTAACATTTAAAAAAAATATCCATTAAGGGTATTTGTGACATTAGCCAAAGGCATACCTTCTGCACTGACACTCAGGTCTTTGGAATTTTAGTTTTAGCTGGAGGTAGATCAAAGAGGCATATGTATAGATCAAATGGCTTTTAACATCAAAGTAGCAATTTGGGAATAGAATAAAAATTTTTGTATGAGACAATTAGGTGAGAAATGAGACTTAAAATTTAATTCTTCACTAAATTACCAAACTTTAAAATATTTAAATATCTCTAAACTATGAATTAAGATTCATACTTTGTCTCACTGATATATCATTCTTGATGTTATTTGAGTATACTGAAGGCCTCTGGTGGCAGAATGAGAGGGAAAGAAAAAGGAGAAATGTAGGAGGTCTTTGGGGAAGATATTCAAAACACATCTCTGCTTTCTATAGACAGGGAATTTCACAGATGTAGTCATTTTTATAAAGCTTGTAAGCAATTATGTTTGGGGGCTTCACAATGGCAAAGATTCCTTAGTATCTTTCTGCATTAATATATGGTTTGATCTTTTGTTCATTGGAAGTTTTCCTCAGCAACTTTTGCATCTGTATTGATCTTTGAAATGAGTTACACACAACTAAATGAGAGATTGGTTCATGATACTGCTTTTTTATTTTCTTTGTAAAGTTACCATCTTAGTAGAACCTCACTGTTCTCTATCTCTGTTGCTTATTCTTTTCCACATTCTGAACTGTATGTATGAACAGAACACACAACACCTGCTCTTCCTTTCAACTAAGAGACCTATATAGTTTGACCTAAGATGGGATCCCCCACCCCTGGGATTCAATTTTTTTCTACATGACTTTCTGAACACCATCATCAGTGTCTTGCTTAGCACCGAAGTCCTTCATATGACTTACATAGCTGCGTAACAATACCTGTACTGTGATTCTTCTTTCATGGATATAGCTAGGTCATCTTTCACTCCAAAACACACCAAATGCCACATACATGATTTCCCTATTTAAGGCTCTAGAATTATTGGAGATAATAAGAAATAAAATTATTTCTCTCACAACATTTATTTTGCGAATTCCTTGGATGTGGCTTTGAATGATCACTCTTGAGCTAGACTTTCTGATCCTATTTCTCAAAGGGCTGGACTTCTTTTTTTTTTTACCTCAAATTGTTTCTCAGACAAAGTTTATTGTAAAGAAAAAAGAGATGAAGAGGAAAAATATATGAAGCAAATGCAGTTGAATGTATCCATTGTCAGAAATTTAACTAGATACCATGGAACCATGACATCTACACAAAAAGTAAAATCTTGAACAAAATAAATAAATGAACCTGTGATTTTGTATTTTTGTCAGCTATCTCCACCCTATTTTATTTTGATTCAGGAAATAGGATATATTACAAGCTTAGTAATGGTTCAATAATAATGCAACTAGTGATTATTAAATAGGGTTGTGCTTCTGGAGCTGACGCTAAGTAAGATTCTGTTATTGCTGTCTGCTGGTCCAGCACGTAATGTGCCCCATGTTCTTCTGCTGCTATCCTAGACCTGATGTGAGCCTGCTTAGTCTTAGCTGTCATTATTGCTTTGAAAACTCATAGACAGAAGTTCTGGTCACCAGGGCTTAATAGAAAAGAGAGTAAACCAAGTGCAAGGGAGATTGTGCATTGAAATAGAAACCTGGAAATTACTTGAAATGTTATTTAGTCTACTAACAGTCGTCATGTTTTTATTTGGGTTCTGTGGGAATGAGTTTCTGTGTAGGAACTTGGATTGTTTAACTGAAGGGAAATATATGCATTTACTTTGGCACATTTTAAAGAAAGCCATACTGAGGCATCTAGACAGATAGGGATAGACAGATATGAGAGTAGAACATTAGATGACTTTTGTGTAACCCTATGGCTTTTTTTACTTGATTTTTCTCTGTATAGTAATGGCAGAAAATAATTGCTATTATTGCTTCTGGTTTTTGAGAAACCTGTGAAAAACCTAAGTGATGGGGATCAAATTTAACTGAATATGAATGTTTGAGTGAATGCATGTTAAATAAAGAAAATATGGATTCAATATGGTATTCTCAATTCACATTTTTGCACAGTGGTAAAACTGGCATCTTTTAGGGTACTTTTAGGACTCAAACTCAGATCCATATGCTTGTGTATCAGGAGGGTGTCAGTTTGCTGAGTCATATATCCAGCTACCAATATACAACATTTTTGTGAAGTGCTTAAGAGAATTTAAATATAAAATAATAGGCATGGTCATTGATATAGTAGATTTTTTAATCAAATACTGTAATTCCCCCTTTTTTATTTGTTTGTATTTTGTTTAAATGTTTAAATCATGGATTGTTGTCTAGAATTATTAAACATGTACCTTATAAAATGCCTATTTTAAGGTATAATTCATGTGTGCAAATTACCAAGAATTATCCTGACATCATTTAATAGAGGTAAAGATACAGTTTCATAAGGATATGTAGTAACAACTTCCAAGAATAAATTCTATAATTATTACTTTGTTCCTCGAGACGTTTTGAGCTTTGTATCAAGTGAGTTATTATTTGGCAGACAGACCCTGGAAGGAGCTCATCTCTGCTTTCAAATAGTTTACTGCTTACAGAGAGGCAAGGCTACATAAACACTGAGTTTTTTTTTTACCTGTTCTGCTAAAGTCTCCTACAGATTTACCTACCTGCCTAGAATTGAATGAGTAAAGCTCTTTACTTCTCTGCAATTATTAAAAATGCCAGCGTGATCAAGCATCTCCCTTTAAAAGTACATCCTGGTCTAGCTTCCCTCCCACTTGACCAGGCTCATTGATGTGTCTGCATTGACTGTAGCACGTCTCCCCCTCACATTTTTTCACCTGAAAAGTCTTCCCTCTGTGTTCTCCTGCTGTGAGTGAATGCATCCTAAGAGCACGAGATTAGGGTTTTGAATGAGAAATGTTTATAATTAATGTACTCAGGAGAAAACTAAGATTGTCTCAGAAAGGGAAATAGAATAGATAGCTATGGATAAATGGGAGGAGATGGAAGATGAGGATCAAGTATGGAAGGAAAGGGGAGATGGGAGGATAGAGGAAATACAGGGAGAATCAGCTATAATTAAGGGCCATCTCAGGGATAGTATGAAAATCTAATAAAGAAGAAACTTCAATATACATATGTATGTATATTGAGGGCAATATAACCAAGATTGCCAAATAATGGGGGGGGGGAAGAGTCCCAGCTGACCACCTTTTTTTTTTTTCCAAATAAAGCTTCCAGTACTGGGATTGGATTACCTCTAATTGAGTTTTTGGCCAAAGGGGTCCCATGGGAGTTCCCAAATAATCAGGCTGTTGCAAAAATTATAGACTGCTCTTTACAAACTAATGACGAGTCCCCATTACTAAATACAATACATACACAACTCACTGAACTTGAGAAGTTAAACTCATGCCTACATGGAGAGTTCAGCCCTACATTTTAGAATCTTTGGTACAGGAATGTACTCAGCATGCTTCCAAAAAAGAAAAAAACATCAGCTGAGCCACAAACCTTTTGATCTCTAATGGTTTCCTGCCTGCAAGACATGCTCAGGCAATGGTGGCACAGAGCTTGTGAGAGTAATCAATGAATGCCTGATTTGTCTGAAGGCCTACTCTATGAGATGGAATCCATACCCAACATTGCTTAGGTTATCAAAAACCAGAGACTAAAAAGCAGAGGAACCTAGAGTAAGTTCAATTACTTCTGTTCTAGAAAGGAAAAAAAAAGTAGCAATAAAATGACTCCTGATGACATTCTTCTATACTCATAGATCAGCGTCTTGTTCAACCATCATCAGAGAGTCTTCCTCCCAAAGAAGATGGGAACAAATATGGAAATATATAACCAGATATTATAGAATGAGTGACAGATCATGAACGCTCATCCCAATTGGGATTTTCCATTACATTCCTCCCTTCAGAGCTCAGGGAACTCTGTGGAAGAGGAGGCAGAAAGACTGTAAGAGACAGAGGGCATGAAGAACACCAAGAAAACAAGGCCCATTACATCATCATGATAGAAATTTATATTAATTCACAGAGTTGAAGTCAGCACACATAGGGCCTATATGGGTCTGTACCTGGCCCCCTGTGCATATATTATGGCATCCAATTTAATGTTGCTATGAAATCCCTAAGTGTGCAAATGAGTGTGTCTGGTTCTCTGCCTTCTCCTGAGCTCTTTTCCTTCTCTTTGTCTTGTTCAATTCCAATGTGTTATTTTTGGTTTTATCTTTTATATAATATTGTACTATATTAATTATATTTGTTATATTATTATCCCTTAGAAACTTGGTTCTTCTCTAATGAGAGACAGAAAGAGAGTAGATCCAGATGGGAGGGGAGGAGGGAAGGAACTAGGAAGAATAGAGGGAGGGGAAACTGAAATCAGGATATATTATTTGAGAAAAAAAACTATTTTCAACTAAATAGTTCTCAAAATGAAAAAGAAAAAGAATCAGTAAATCAACTAAAAGAATACACTGATTAGCTGGCCCAGCCTATACTTCTAAGAACATTTTAGTGCTTCGGAGAACTGAATGTTTCCTCCCTACTAAAGAACGCTGGTGTTGTCAAGTTCTGTTAGTCATCACCGACACAAACCATGTTATCTGACTGGGGGCAGAAATCTATGCTTTCTAATAAATAAAGAGTAAACTTCAGTAAAATTTATCATGATTCCAGTGGCCCACGAAACCATCATGTTTACCAAAGTAGTAAATATGTTCATTGCTTTCTGAGTCCCCTTGCATACTTCATGTTTTGTCGCTGAAATACCTCTGTGCACTTACCTTGTCTTGCTGAGAAGTCAGCAAGTGCATGTCACTTTAGGTCATTTGGATTTTGGATACACACACACGCGTGGGCACACACACACTCACACACAAGCATACACAAGGTTTCATAATTCAATGCAATTACTTTGATATTCATACTTGTGCAATGGACATCAAGAGTTTGGCTTTTTATGATTTCTGTTAATTATCTTATTGTGTAGCTAAACATTAAAAACATTTTCTTGTTAGTGGATAGTGGGTCATTCTTATCCATTGACTATCAACTGAACACATATGTAGAAATTTGCATAGGCTGAAAATATAGCTCAATTAGTTGAGTGCTTTTGACACAGTCATGAAGCCCTGGGCTTCATTACGAGGACCTAATAAACTGGGCATGATGGCACAATCCAGTACTATCAGTTCTCAGAGGTAGGTTTATAAAAATCAGAGTTCAAGTTCATCCCTGTCTACAGATCAAGTTGGGGGATAGCCTGGGATATATGTCATACTTCTAAATAAAAAGAAATATGTTTATTTGTATGGACATATTTTTTAAAGTAATGTCCCATAATGAGTTTATGGGTTTATTAAAGTTTAAGCAAATGTTCAAACTTTTTTCCAAATATTTTATATCTCACCCAGGGTACAAGGCTCATTTAAAATATCCTTGGAAACATTTGTGAAGGTAAATAGTTGGAGCGATTTCAGCAACACAGCTAAATTGTCTAGTTATAACCATCATTTTCCTAGTAGTGAATAACACCTAATATCTTTATTCTACTCATATTCCTTTTATTTAATTCTTATATTTTATTTGATGACGTATCTATGAGAATGGCACACTGTTTGCTAAGCTAAGAGAGCTACATGATGAAGTATCTAGTAAACACTGCTCATGTATTGGTGTTGACTATTTGCTTACTATGGAATCACGTTACATTTCATAGTTCATATGCTATGAATAGTATAGTAAATAGTCTTTACTGTATATACTTTGTAAATGTACATTATGCAGTTTTCAATTGTTAACCCAACCTTGAATTTCTGAGATCAAGTGGACTTGATCATGAGACAGTTATCTTTTTATATATGACTGGATTTTATTTGCAAGAGCTTTGCTTAGAATCGTTTCAACTAAGTTAATGTTTTATACCTGCAGTCCCAGCACTTTGGAGAATCATCACAAATTTAAGGCTAATTTAGACTGTACAATGAGTTTAATCAGGTCTTATTGAACTCAATAAACAAACAAGCAAAACAAACAGACAAGAAAACTTACAACACACTTTATGTGCTATTGGTTATACACTTTGAAAAATGTTTATCTAGTTTTATGTCAGAGTATTGAGATAGGAGATATTATTGCTCTTCATCATTTTTAAAATTATTATTTCTTAAGTGTTTTGAATATTCAAACATTACATGTATGTGCCGCAATCTCGTTTAATGCACCACATGTTTATTGTGAGTGGAAACATAGGCCTGGAGGTCTTTGCTTGTTTGTTCATACAAAGATGGGTCTTGCTATGTTAGCCAAGATGGCTTTAACGTGTAATAATTCTTCAGCCCCCTGGGTTGTTGAGATTCCAGACATTCATCAATGAGTCTGCCATGTTGTGTGGTGTGTGTTGTTCCCTGTTGAAATCTTCAATCCTCATTCTCAATATTGCTCTTTGGAGAATTTAAGTATAATGAAAACAATCTCATATTTTCTTTCTATATGTTTACTTGTGAGTGAAGAACAACACATTTTTATTTCTACTGTCTCGAAGTATTGTGTATATAGATTCACATCTCATTTGGTATTTATCTTTTACTGTTGGCACAATTTCCTTCAACCATCATTTTAATATAAGCTTCTTCTGAGTTTTTCAACCGTTGACAATGTGTTTAAGTTATTTGTTAGTTATTGATCCTTTAGATCTTGGCTTTACAATTTGTAGGTGGCATTAGGCCTGCAATTATGCCTATAATTGGGATAAGGACTTTCAAGAGTATTTCCAACCTAGATAGCAGAGCAGACATTCTACCCCACTCTGTGTGAACTACTGGTATGGAGTGTTCTAACCACTCTTTTCTTGGCCACAAAGGCTTTTCTTTTTTTTTTTAAATTAATTTATTTATTAAGGATTTCTGCCTCCTCCCCGCAACCGCCTCCCATTTCCCTCCCCCTCCCCCGATCAAATCACCCTCCCTCATCTGCTCGAAGAGCAGTCAGGGTTCCCTGACCTGTGGGAAGCCCAAGGACCGCCCACCTCTATCCAGGTCTCCTAAGGTGAGCATCCAAACTGCCTAGGCTCCCCCAAAGCCAGTACGTGCAGTAGGATCAAAAACCCACTGCGATTGTTCTTGAGTTCTCAGTATTCCTCATTGTCCTCTATGTTCAGCTAGTCCGGATTTATCCCAGGCTTTTTCAGACCCAGGCCAGCTGGCCTTGGTGAGTTCCCGATAGAACATCCCCATTGTCTCAGTGTGTGCACAAAGGCTTTTCTTACAGCTTTAGTACCTTGATGAAGTCTCAGTGGCGGAATCCCTATGTGAATGAAGTCTTGAGTGAATATGTATTGTTTACATTGTGTGGTCATGTCAAAGACCCCAACACCTCAACCCCATGAGAGTGACAAATCCTTCCCAGTTGGTCCTCAGAAGGAAGACAAAGTCTTCCTAAAGGGTTCAGGTGCAAAATAAACCATCAACTTCAGCTGTGTTCTCCCTAAAGTTTATAGCCTGAGTCTGTTATCTACAGAGACCTCCTGCAAAGATTAGCTATTTCCTCCTTCTGTGCTAGACATACTGAGAGCCCCGAGGTTCCAGCTTGCTGCCAGTTAGCGCCACTCTACCAGAATGCCTATAACCCACCTCATACCACCTTTTATGTCTCTGACCTTTCTTAATTTGGTCCCTGGCCCTAGTCAGGGTTCCATGACCCACCTGCTGCGGTATCATACATTCTCTCTAATCTATTTCTGTGGAACATTCTATCCTTTGGTGCTGTGGTTTGAAAATCAGCTACCTCATTCTCATTGGATGAAGACCACTCTCACTTTGGCTTCGGGACTTTGCTTTGCATTCAGATCCTAAGACACAACCTGAAAACTATTTATTTTTACCTATTTTTCCTTCCCATTGTTCTTGCCTCACTCTTAGCAATTGCTGCAGAAACTTCTTCCTTAAGGAACCATTCTTTTATTTTTAAATTTATTTATTTATTTAAGGATTTCTGCCTCCACCTTAAGGAACCATTCTTATAGGAATTCCAAATTTCAGCTTCTACTTCCAAAGGTGTGGGGGGACCTGATCAGTTAAGGGAATACTGCTTTCACAGGTCCAAACTTAAGATTCCTGGCTTGCCTATTCTTGACCTAAACTATTCTCTTTTGTCAATCATGTGACCTGACATTAGCTCTGGTATACATGTGATAATGGAGGTTTTTCTTGGCTCTGTTCTTTCCACTCTATTTTCAAGTTCTATTAATAAGACTACTATCCATCTACATCTACAACCAGTCCAACATCCTAATGTCTCCAACCAAAACCTATAATTTCCTTTTATTTGGATTCTAGACACATAATTTTTTTTTGATATTTGGTATCACTATGTAACTCTAGTTGACCTAGAACATGCTATGTAGAAATAAGCTGGCCTAGAACTCACAGATACCCACCTGTCTTTGAAAAGTGCTGTGATTAAAGTAATCATAGACACACACAACACTAAAATAATTTTCAATAACAGGTTGCCTTTTTATGAGCTATTTGTTATAGCTTTAATACCACCCCAACTAGCAAGACTGAAGTAAGAAATCATGTTATTGACAGAATTTTAAAAGTTAGGAAGACTCCTTATTTTTCTTACATCAACTAATATGGTCTGTGATGCTTACAGTTTTTTGTTTGTTTGTTTGTTTGTTTTGTTTTTGTCAAGTTGACAAAGTCTAAAGTCATTTGGAAAGAGAGAAACTAAATTGAGGCCTTTTCTATTACAGACTGGCCTGTGGCCATGTCTGTGAGAGATTGTTTTCATAGGGTGCCATCCCAAAGTATGTATGCAAGAATGCTAGCTTAGCATGGACAAACATGTCAGCAGAAAGCAAGTCAGTGTTTAGTGTTCCTCCTTGATTTCTTATTCAATTTCTAGGTGAGCTTCTGCCATGATTTCCCTCAATGATGGGTTATGGACTGAACATAGAATGCAAATCAACAAACCCCTTCTTCCCCAGGTTACTTTTTGATCATGTTGTTTATTACATCACCAGAAGCAAAGTAGAACATATTTTTTTCTTTCTGTTTTGTTTGTGTGTGTGTCTTATATGTGGTACACCTGAGTTGCAGGTTAATACACAGGCATTTGAATACACAGAGGCCAAAGCAGGAACTTGAGTGTCTTCCTTCATCACTTTTTACCTTGTTGCCTTGAGACAGGACATCTCACTGAACTAGAATATCACCAATGAACCTAGGATAACTGCCAGTCAGTTCATAGGATTGAACTATCTTAGCCTCTGAATTCAGTGGTTAAATGCAGGAGTAGTTGTGTCTGGATTTTTGCATGGGTGCTAAATATTTGAACTCAGGTCTTCATCCTTGCTCAATGAAAGAATTTTACCCACTGAGATGTCTCCCTAGTCCCTGGGTCTTTCTCTTAGGTCTAATCGTGTAAAGTATTTCCAGTGCATAAATTCTTCATGCTCATCATTTGACTTCAGTAGTGATAACTATCTTTGAACTCAATTGAATTAAGATTTCTTTATAATCTGCATTCGTGTTGCTTCCTTCATTATTAAAGAAAAATATTACAAAATATTCACAGCTAAATAAACAATGCATACTTATAAATCTTAAAAAATTTTGTTATTAGAACAATGAATAAAATTATTATTTTACATTTTAATATATATTACATTCATTGTAAAGTTTACTGCTTCAAATTTTGACTATTTACATAAAGTATATTATAATGAACCAATTTTAAAAGTTATTTTCGCATATATTATACCAGGTAAAATTATTGCCTTTGCAAAATCCTTATTTGGTCATTTTCTCTACTAAACAATTTTTCATAAGAGTCCTTTGTGCGGTGAGGTACATAGTTGAGTTTATGAAACAAGTAAAATATACTGATAAAAAATTTCTGACAGAGATGGTTCAGATTGCTGAAAATATTTATGACAGATACACACATTTAAAGCAGAGAAACTCAACAGAAGGAGAAATGAGAATCAGAGGGTAAGCTCTGTTTTTCTTCCCGTTGCTTTGTGTGGGGTCATTTAATCATGGTTCTAATCATTGCAATCAAAAACGTACATGACATAGCAAAAAGGTCTGCATTAATCCTTCTAGACCTAATATCAGATAATATGCCCAGAAAGCCCTTCCAGCTACTTCCTGTGCTGAACAGCCACTGTGTTCTGTTTATCAAGCAGCTCCTTTAACAAGCATACCCTTGTGGCTTTATTAAATCTGTTCTTTAAGTATCATCTTTCTTTAGAATTCATTTTCTGTCCATGGCTGTCACCAGTGATGGGCAAACCTCCTGAAAATGGAGATGACTCCTAGGAGCACCTCTGACATATGGCGAGCCCTTTGGTTTGAACAAAGAAGGACCGTGTTCCTCAAAGTTGCTGGCACTGACAGAGGATGCGTATTTGTTTCTTCTGAGTTTTCTCTTCTTGATCAGGTCCACATTTGTCTTTATGCATTTATACATGCATAAAGCTTCTATAAATATTCTAGGTCACATGTATTTCTCTTCACCTTGCTCTTCAAATTTCTCAGACGGCCCCTTTCTTAATTTGGTTGTTATTTTTTGTTACGTCTTTAAGGACGGAAAAAGATAAATGCCTTCACAACACATTTCTATAACATGACAAACAAGCATATACCATGCATTTAGACATATCTGTTTCCAGCACGTTTTTTTCAGACTGAGAAGACTTACTTTTTCTCAATATTAGAATTAGGGAGACTTTTCTGTTTTATGGCAGTGGAGTTGAATGTGGGTAAGAACCACTTACTAAGCTTGTCACACTCAAAGGGACAACAGAATAAGTTCTCTGTTAATCAACAAATACTGTGTCTTGTTCAGACATTGATATCAAATGAGCATCATAACACGAAACATTTCAGGTAAAGAAAACTAAAGTTTAAAATACTAGTATCAACATAAATAATTGCATAATGTAATAAGGATTAAGTTATAGAATTCATAAAAGTAAAGATTTCTTTTCACTTAAAATGATCCAAGCTCCGATAGCTACTTAATGTTGGCATTGTGGTCCTATCTGTAATGTTGTGAAATGATGCGTCTGCATAATTACAGAATTATAGAAACAGTATACTCATGGTAATCACTAATTCTAGATATAAATTCTTCCCAGGTTTCAATGTCTCCCCACAGTCCTTTAAAATTTTCTGTCCTAGAGAGTAACATTTTCACTAAAGGAATATTCTCTCAAACAGCACTCAGTGACTAACTTGGGGATTTTCAATGGCAGTTGCAGGGTGAGTATTGAGATAAGCACAAAGGTCATTAAAAGGAATTATTATGGGGTATAAATTCCAATTTAAAAATTTATAAGGCCAAATTTGACTTCCCTAGTATCCAAATAAAATCAGGGTATCTTTAAGTGGGAAAGAAACTCAGAAATTGTCTGTTCAACCCAGAAAGAGAATAACCTGAGGCAAGTTCATCTGTTACTGTTTATTATGTAGGCAGGATCCATGGCTGAGGCTGGAACAGGTAATGTTTGGAGAAAAGCGAAAATAGCCAGTAGTCATTAAGCACTTAAACATTCCACAGAATGGTGGCAGTCAAAACACTGAGTGACATATTACAAACACCTAGCCATTTTCTTCATCTAGAATACTCTGCTATTATGTCATATTGAAAGAGCCAAATATTGCCAGTTGGTAAATGGCATTTTTCAAGGGCATTTATCACTGGAAAGCACTCCTCATGACTCCGGTCATTATCAACGTTTTAAAATAAATAGTGGCTCGCTGTGCCGACTTGGCACAATAGCACTGACAGAGCAACTGCAGTGTTTTGGATGTCTGGAGCCAGGGACAAGAGCAGAGAGAGTGCAAGCAGCCACCCACCATGCCCATTGAATCCCATCCCCTGTGGGCAAGCCATCTAAACATAGCCTTGCCCTTGGAGATATGGTACAGCCAAATTCACTCATGTAAGGTTGCCAGTTGAGTTTTAGGTTACAACTCTGGATATATATGCATTCCCCTCACAACAGAAATGAAAGTAATTTATTGGCTAATGGGGAATGGTAAGCATTTCATCAAAGTTTAGATTGAATTATGAAAATAAAAACTTTACGTGGTTCCTTTCACCTTATTACATTAACCTATCCTTAATATAGTACACACAACAATACCATCCATCTCAGATAGACAGACAGACAAATACACACCACACACACACATACAGACACACACACACACACAAGTGCTGTAATGCTTGAAATGCAAGGACTCACATACTATGTGATCAACAGTATTATAATCCCTTCAAGTGAAATAACCATTCAGCTCAACAAAGATACAACTAACCAATGTAAAAAAGATGTAATTAAAGATTCTCTTTGCAATATATTAAAGATCAAGTTTTATTTCTTATATAAATGAACTAATTGGTCCTCTGTTTAAACAAAACAGTGTATTGGTCGTCTCAACATTGTTACTGTGGGCTTTTCTGTGTAGCCTTAAGTTCCATGCATTAGTCAAAAATGTGTAGCCTCAATCTCATTTTTCTAACAATAAAGAGCGAGTGAATTTCTACTCTCTATCTCTGATACTGATTTGACCACAGCTACCTTTAAAGAGTATTTCTAGCTAACTTTATTAGTTTTTCATGGACTCTGAATAACTTCGAGTTAGATGCTATTCACTTTATTGGGTGCATCACTAGTCTAAGACTAGCAAAAGGATTCCTTTCAATCAAAATTTTTATTTAATTTCTTCTACTTGGTACTAGCAGAAGTTTATTATGAGTGTTGAGATTACAAGCATGAGTTACCATGATTAGCCTACATTTTCACTTTCGTTATTCTCCAAACATGTTTGATTGGTTGGTTGGTTGGTTGGTTGATTGGATTTAGAGATGAAGGCCACATAGAATACTGCTTGGCCTTTGCCATGTAGACCACACTGCCCCTAATTTTCCTACAATCCCTTTGCTCCTGCCTCCTGAGTGGAGGGATTATAGATGTAGATTGTAAATGTATAGATACAGACTAGGGATACACCACCAAGCCATCACTCTAAAGCTTTCTATTGAAGGGTATCAGGGGATGGAGAGATGACTCAGTTATTAAGAGCACTGGTGTTCCAGAGGACTTGAGTCAGCTACGAGCACCCACGAAACACCACCCAGAGACAGCTTACAATGCCTACGAATCTACCTTCAAGGAATCTTATATCTTCTGGATCATACAAGTGGTGTACATAAGTCAAACATTCTTTTTTTAATTTAAAAAAGAAGTCCTAAATTTCAGAAAACAGGGAAGAAATGACCTCCATTTGAGAATTAGCAAGTGGAAATTGTTATTTTCTCAGTATTTAATCTTCAAAAAATGGCTTAGTTTATTTAAATTGTCTTCTGCTTAGTTACAAACTGAATATATTGGCACTGACTGTACATCTCACTGTATCAGTCTAACAATGTTTTTATAACAAAGTTTTATAAGTCCATTATCAAAAATATTTCTTGTTACTATTTGAAGGGAGCTGTTCAGTCTTCCCAGATCATGCCTAACCCATCTTTCCAGTTACTTAATGGATATCTTATCCTAACCTATTTATTTATTACCTTGTATAGAGTAAGTTCATGCTAAGATGTTGTTGTATGGCAATAAACATCTCTTTTTTACTAACTTTCTATGTAAAATGATCCTTCAAAGAGTAAGAAAGTTATTTACCATAATTTTTCAGTGTGGAATGTGTTTTTATACAAGTATATTAATATAATATTCAAGTGGCTTCTTGATTCAGGCAAAATGATTAGAAAATTAAGGTAATTGGCATGGTCCCACACTAAATATTCTTTGGTGTTTCTGTATTCAATTCAAATGCCAAGGGTGGGAAAACCAGTTTTTCCTATTCCCAATGCCTACATCTCAAACTGTACATGATAAACCTTGTACACCTCAACCCTACACACACACACTCTCTCTCTCCCCTCTCTCTCTCTGTCTCTTCCCATGTGGATGTGGAATTTACCTTTCTGCTGCATGCACATTTGAAAGTCAATGAGTGGTATTTCAGTTCTTTGAAATGTGGCAGCTTAGTATACTTTTTTTTCATGTCCTATAAATGAATCCTATTAAATTGCTGAAATGGTATATAGTATTTACATGCATTTAAATTCACTATAAATATTTACAGAACTTCAAGGTGAATGCCAGTAATATAAGCTAAATATGTCTGACCACAGTTACTTTTCGTGAGTAAATGGGTTTTACCAAATGACTTTTAAAATATCTAATATTTGGAACTTCTCTTCAGAGGAGAGCCAACAGTAACTGGGCAGTTGAAGGAAGCTATAGGTTTTAAATAGACCCTTTATTACCTAGTCAAGCTTCATGCTTCCTGATGGTGTTCTTTAGTATGTATGAATTTTTCTTCAATGTGAACAAAATGGATGCAAAAAGGTAACAGAACTAAAAAAAGGAGGTGGGGGCAACATAGGGTTATAATCTTGAATATTCTATGAGGGAAGTTGGAGGATTGAGCCAAATAATATTTTTAACAGGAACTCTTGGGAAACTAACAAAGCCCGTAGGTTTTCTTTTCTCAGATTATTTTGAAGGGTAGTAACCTTCATGATGTTTAGAGCTTAGATCATGTAGATGTCTACAAGTTATGGATACAGTGCCAGCAAGTAGTTCTTCCTTGTTAGATCAGTCTATACTGGCACTCCCAATATACTTAGGGTCTTTCTTTTTCTTTTTTACAACAATAAGTCTTATCATCATTGCCATGCCTTTACTAACATTATTTTTAAGTAGGTGTTTGTACAATGTTGCATATGACCTACATAGAAAATATGTTGTTTACAACTCCATATTTATATTTCAATTCAGGCCCATGGCCTAAATCAGAATCCAGCAGAAGAATTATATGACCTCTTCATTAACAGATTCTGCAAGGAAACACAAAAAGACACTTGCACAGATCACTTTTTATTTTTCAGTTTATATGGATAAGTTATTTTTTTTTTTGTATTTGGTCTTCTGGAAAGAATACATGTGTACATTTATTTGTCAAGTAATTGTGAAAATGCAAGGCCCAGATCCTGAAGAGTATGAGACAGTTTCTCTCCTGATTGCAAAAATTAGATATTCTCATTATCTTTAAGCACTAGCTAAATAGTTAATCTCAGAGAAGTTACACTGAATATCTTGCCCAGCCCAGAATTTCTTTTTTTTTCCTTTTTTTTTAATTGAGAAAAGGAGAAAAAAAAAACAAGTTTCCACCTCCTCCCAGCCTCCCATTTCCCTCCCCCTCCTCCCACTCTTCTCCCCCTCCTCCCACCCTTCTCCCCCTCCCCCCACTCCTTTCCCCCTCCCTCTCCAGTCCAAAGAGCAGTCAGGGTTTTCTGCCCTGTGGTAAGTCCTAGGTCCTCCCCCCTCCGTCCATATCTAGGAAGGTGAACATCCAAACTGGCTAGGCTCCCACAAAGCCAGCACATTGCGTAGGATCAAAACCCCGTGCCATTGTCCTTGGCTTCTCATCAGCCCTCATTGTTCGCCATGTTCAGAGAGTCCAGTTTTATCCCATGCTTTTTCAGTCACAGTCCAGCTGGCCTTGGTGAGCTCCCAATAGATCAGCTCCACTGTCTCAGTGGGTGGGTGCACCCCTCGTGGTCCCGACTTCTTTGCTCATGTTCTCCCTCCTTCTGCTCCTCGTTGGGACCTTGGGAGCTCAGTCCAGTGCTCCAGTGTGGGTCTCTGTCTCTATCTCCATCCATCACCAGATGAAGGTTCTATGATGATATGCAAGATATTCGTCAGTATTGCTATAGGATAGGGTCATTTCAGGATCCCTATCCTCAGCTGCCCAAGGAACTAACTGGGGACCTTGGCTTGGGCACCTGGGAGCCCCTCTAGGGTCAGGTCTCTTGCCAACCCTAAAGTGGCTCCCTTAACTAAGAATTGTGGTTCCGTGCTCCCCTGTCCAACCTTCCTTTATCCCAATCCTCCTAATTCCCCAAGGCCCCCCCTCCTTCCCTTCTAACTTTTCTCTCCCCATCTCCCCTTACCCCCATCCCACCCCACCCCCAAGATCCCAATTTTCTCCCCGGCAATTTTGTCTACTTCCCTTAGCCAAAAGGATAACTATATGTTTTTCCTTGGGTTCACCTTCTTACTTAGCTTCTTTAGATTCACCTATTGTAGACTCCGTGACCCTTATTTATGGCTAGAAACCAATTATGAGTGAGTACATCTCATGCTCATCTTTTTGGGTCTGGGATACCTCACTCAGGATAGTGTTTTCTATTTCCATCCATTTGCATGCAAAATTCGAGAAGTCATTGTTTTTTACCGCAGTATATATTCCATACTTTCTTCATCCATTCTTCCACTGAAGGGCATCTAGGTTGTTTCCAGGTTCTGGCTATTACAAATAATACTGCTATGAACATAGTTGAACAAATGCTTTTGTCATATGATAGAGCATCTCTTGGGTATATTCCCAAGAGTGGTATTGCTGGGTCCAGGGGTAGGTTGATCCCGAATTTCTTGAGAAACTGAAACACTGACTTCCACAGTGGTTGCACAAGATTGCATTCCCACCAGCAATGGATGAGGGTACCCCTTCCTCCACAGCCTCTCCAGCAAAGGCTATCCTTGGTGTTTTTGACTTTAGCCATTCTGACAGGTGTAAGATGATATCTCAAACTTGTTTTGATTTGCATTTCTCTGATTGCTAAGGAAGTTGAGCACGACCTTAAGTGTCTTTTGGCCATTTGAACTTCTTCTGTGGAGAATTCTCTGTTCAGTTCAGTGCCCCATTTTTTAATTGGGTTAATTAGCATTTTGAAGTCTAGTTTCTTGAGTTCTCTATATATTTTGGAGATCAGAACTTTGTCTGTTGCGGGGTTGGTGAAGATCTTCTCCCAGTCAGTAGGTTGCCTTTGTGTCTTAGTGACAGTGTCCTTTGCTTTACAGAAGCTTCTCAGTTTTAGTAGGTCCCATTTATTCAATGTTGCCCTCAATGTCTGTGCTGCTGGGGTTATACATAGGAAGCGATCTCCTGTTCCCATCTGTTGTAGGGTATTTCCCACTTTCTCTTCTATCATTTTCAGTGTGTTCGTTGCCCAGAATTTCTTGATCCAAAATCTTAAACTTATATGTATGTTGTAGATGGAGTAGCTGGCTGCATCACACCACCTGACTGGTTCACACCTGGCTGGCAGGCTGCTTGTCATCCTGGCCACCCGGCTAGCTTATGGCCGAAATAATCACATGGAGATGTGTATTAATTATATTGCTGCCTGTCCCATTAGCTCTACCCTCTTATTGGCTAACTCTCACATCTTGATTCAACCCATTTCTAATAATCTGTATGTCACCACAAGGCCATGGCTTTCCGGGAAAGATTCAGCATGTCTGACCTGGCAGCTTCATGGCGGGTGGCTCTCTGCCTGCCTTCTTCCTCCCACAATTCTGTTCTGTCTACTCCACCCACCTAAGGGCTGCCCTATCAAAAGGCCACGACAGCTTCTTTATTCAACCAATGAAATCAACACAAATGCAGAAGGATCTCCTCCACCTATATATACCATTCTTAGGGTCCTTCCTTCTTTAGAAATTGCTGATAATGTTATACAGAATTATAATTAAATAAGGAAATAAGGGAATTTTTTAATGGTATATTTGTCTTTTATATAAAGGTGCGGCCTAGGTATTCTTGTAAGATAAGAAAACTTGCCATTTTTTCCAGAATAAAACAAAAGCACATTTTTGCATGTGTAATCAGAACAGAAAGCTGTGCTATAAGTAACGGATGGATGAAATCTCCATATGACAGACATTGTGCCAATGGGTCCAAAGCAAAGGTTTAAGGTGTGTCAAGTGGTCTGAAGTCTACTGTCTTCAGTTAATATCTAGAATAAGTGTGTAAACTTATATGTGTATCTACAGGTAAGTAAGATGCTCTATGTGACCTCAAGGTGAGAATACTACACGAGACCAGCTTTGACACTAAATGCTTCTTCTTTTAGACAAAGTTTTCCCAAAATTATTTTTTAACTTAACTTAAAAACATTTCTAACTGATGTGCCAAAGACAAACTGAAAGCAAGCAAAGCAGTGCAAATGGCAAGAGGTCTGCATAAATGTTTGAGGAGGCATAGATTCGCCATCCTTTCGTTCCATCTGGTAAACATTTGCATTCTCCTCATCAATAGAAATGGTCAGTTTTCCAACAAACACATATAACTGAAATTAACACAGTATACTTTATTATCCCATCTTATATCCAGAAATACCTGCGAGCTTATAAAAATTGTCAGTTTTATTAGTGATTTTACTTCATTGTTGTAGTTATATTAGCTTCAACAGATTCAAATATTTAAAATGCAAATGGGCTGCTATCTTATATATTTCAGGTTTGACTGATGATCAAAAAAATTAAAGAACTAAGACCTGAAAATAAATTTTCTTATATTCCTAATTTTATTTAATGAATAAAGGATCATGGGTACTAAAATATTGCTTTTTCCAAGGATTAGAGACTGAGTTGATCACCCACAGTAGCTCTGATATTGACCTAAAGGACAGATTCTTATTTACTTACTGTGCTTGTGAATTATCCATATAAATTAGGGTGGGAATGAAGAAATTAGCCATAGAGATAACTAGGAGGAGAGCATTCTATGTAGATGGAATCTTAAGAGAAGATTCCTATAGCAACAGTTTGATTGGTAAACTTGAGCAGAGAAAAATGTGGAGCTCAATAAAAATCTATAAAAAACAAAAGAAAAAAAAGAAGATTTGCATAGCTGAGTTGAGTGAGAGACAAGTTAGCTTTACCGTGACATAAACAGGAACCTCTATAGGGTTCTGAACAGAAAAGCAGCTTCATCAAAAAAGACAGTTACCACTAGAACCCAAATTAGGCTTTGTTTGTCTGTTTAGTTTTGTTTTATGTGAAGGGACAAATAGTAAATAATAAGACTCTGCAGTCTATGTGGCCTCTAAAGAATCTGGTCTGCTTTACCTTAGATAATTGAAAGCAGCAATAAATGGTATATAAATGAATGTGTGATTGGGTTCTTAATTTAGTTGTTTTATTATGACTATGACCAAAATACTTTTGAGTACAATATGAAGGAGAAAATACATGTTTTGACTAAGAGTGTTGTACATGATCGATTGACTCCTTGCACTTGGTGACGACCTCGTGGCAGCAAACATGTATTAGACATAGTTCTTTACACCTTGTCAGACAGGCAAGAGATTGTTCTTTACCTCTTGTTGGACAGGCAGCAGAGAATACATGGGAAAAGCTCCTGTTCTGGGAAGGTTTTCTCCTGCTTCCTTTCTTCCATCAGTGCCCCCATCCCCTGGGAAGGTGCTGTCATGTCAATTCTTGGCACAAATGTCCTCACAGACAAAAGAAGAAGTGTGCCTCATTAATTTTCTTCTAACTCCAATTAAGTAGCCAATTAAAAATTAACTATGAAAGTTTTTAATAAAACTTTATTACAAAAAAATCCATGATGTGTCAGATTTGCTTCATGGACCATTGCTCACGAGCCTTGGTTGAGTGGCTCACTCTGGCTGTGTACTAAGGATTTAACTATAGGAAAGTGTCTAAATCCAAAACACATTAAAATAATATATAAGTTTACACATAATATAGTACACTGCTGATTCAATCTCTTCACTTATAGAACGTTCTTTATAAAATTCATTTATATGACATAAAAAGATTTTCCTACAGTATTTAAATTTCACCTTTAATATCATTAACATCTGAAAATGAGTTTAAAAGTATAGAGGAGAAAGGAATTGAGATATAGTCACTGGGAATGAATGCTTGCTACACATGCCTGAGGACCTGAGCTCAGGTTCCTGGTACCCACACAAAAGCTGGACGTGGCTGATTACCTGAAATCTCAGCCCTGGAGGAAAGGATGAGCGGTGGAAACAGGAGGATTTCTGGGGCTTGTTTTACTGGCCAACCAGACTAGCAGAAAATGCTGATCTCCAAGTCCGGAGGGACAGACTTCCTCAAGGACATAGCGGGAGAATGATCGAGGTGGGTATCTAATATCCTCCAGTGGCTTTGTGAAACACATGGCCACAATCATCCACATGCAAATTTACAGAAACACATTTAAAAATTGGTACAGAAGAACTTTAAGTGTAGTACCTATTTTTTTATTAAACATAGTGTGTTTGCTTACTTAATAGGTAATAGTGTTCTGGCATTTAATGACTTAAAGTTATAAATACACATCTTAATTTCCACAATTTCTTCTTGTGTAATAAGTACTTTTTTCAGAATTTTACACAATGTACTTTTCATTATCAACCTTACTCCTCCTTTCAACCCCTCCCAGGTCTCCTGCCACCTCTTTAACCCATCCCAACTTGTATCTCCTTTTTAATAGGCAATAACCTGTTAACTCCAGTTTGTGATGTCCATATATTCTGCAGTGTGGTATCATCTGATGGACTGCGTTCAACCTATCAGAAGCCACATCCTTAAAGAAAACATACTTTACCTCCCCAGAGGCCATCAGGTACCCATAACACCTCTGAATATTGACTGGCTTAACTTGTGCAGGTCTTGTGTAGTTGACCACATTGCTGTAAGTTCATGAAGGCGACAGTTCTGCAATGTCTTGAAGACACTACCTTTCTGCTGTCCTAGTCTCTGAGCTTTGGGGTGGTGGGATATGTCCCATCTGCAGCTGGGGACTCCTTAGTCACTTATTCTCTGCCTTTGGACCAGTTGGAGATTTCTGTATTAACCACTGTCCTCTGCAGAGAGACACTTCCCTGATGAGGTCTGAGAGCTGTACTAAAGGATGGTATAGAAATTTGAATTTAGAGGATAGTTTAATTTGATGTCCTTTTAGCTAATTAATAGTAGTAGATTCACACTTGGATCCTATGAGTTCCCCAAGCATGAGTTCCTGACAAGGCTTTCAGTTCTAGGGATGCATTTTCTTCAATTAGAATGAACTTTAAATCCAACCAGAAACCTCAGAGTCAGTTTAAATTGCATTTCCCTGATGGCTAAGGAGGTTGAGCAATTATTTAATTGTATTTTGGCCACTTGAAATTTTTCTATAGAGAATTCTCTGTTTAGGAACTGGGATACTCAAGAAAAGGGAAGAACAGTGAGGGAGAAAAGAGAAAAAGGTATCTTGATGGAGAGAACCATAATAGGGCTAGTGAGAAACATGGCACTAAAGAAATGCCCTGGGACCAACAAGAACGACCACAGCTAAGACTCTACACGGCAGTGGAGAGGACGCCGTAACTGGCAGCCTTTCCCTGTAATCAGATTCATGATTACCTTAATTGTCATCATAGAAACTTCAGCTAGCAACAGATGGAAGCAAAGCACTGGGCCGAGCTACCAAAGACGAGTCCAAGAAAGGGAGGAGTGGTAATAAGAGAGAAGGGGTCAAGATTATGATGGTGGATACTCTCAAAAACAGCTGAACTGAGCTAGTGAGAGCTCTTTGACTCTGGACTGATAGCGGGTGAACCTGCATACAACCAAACTAGACCCGCTGAATGTTGGGACAGTTATGAGGCTTGGGCACTCTGGGGCCAGTGACAGTGGGACCGGAATTTATCCCTAGTGCTTGAACTGGGGTCTAGGAGTACTTTCTCTTTGAAGGGATACCTTACTCAGCCTAGATATAGGTAGGAGGGTCTTGGTCTTGCCTCTAAGTGAAGAGTCAGACTTTGTTAGCTCCCCATGGGAAGCCTCACCCTTTCTGAGGAGTAGATGGGGGGTGATGCAAAGAGAACGATGGGGTGGGAAGAGGAGATGGAGTGGGTTTGGAGATAGCTATGTAAAATGAGAAATGATTGTATTTTTTAAAATTCTTAATAAAAAAGGAAAAAATAAGAGTGATTTGATTAAATTTGTAAGTTGCTTCATATCATAATAGATAGATGTTGTGGATATGGTAGTCATTTTAAAACTCATCTTACATGAGAAAAAAAAACATCCAAGGTAAAGACATTTATAGTACATAAGAAAGTTAATGCTCAAGACTCTGCATCAGACCGGAAGGTAAAAGTTACAATTGAGCTATGAGTAATACCTCTTTCCTTCCTTTCCCTATAGAAGAATTCAGAGAACCCAATACTTTTCTTAGGTGTGTGTGTATGAGTGTGTGAGCATGCTCTACTTGTCAAAATCAGGCTCTTAATGTGATGCAATTATGAAATGTACTATCGGCAGAAATTTGAATGTAAATCACATCAATATATATTAAATAAGATAATATAAGATCCTGTTATGATAAAGTAATTACTTTTTTTGATAGCTGTTAAAACAGTTTAAAACTCAAATAGTGAAAATATTAAATATTAAAAATAGAGTTAAGTTGTTACTCCAAAGTATGTCTTATTATCTTTTGATTATTCATATAATTGTTCTTTAAGAGAACTTTCAGAGGTACATATTAGCATAATAAAATGTTTTCCTGTGCTTTTATCATATCTTATTTAATATTGATATGGGTCATTTTATATATACCATTATATACATGTATTTATTTTCCTAAGTTGCATTAGATCACACATGAAGACAACTGCATATCTTTTCTTTTATACTTACTTTTTTCAGTAACTTTTTATTAAATTTCAATATTATATGCTATCTCAGTGAATTATATTTGTGCAATTATATTTGATACTCAAATCTCACACATATAATTCAGTCACACAAGAAATCTTGCTATCTTTTATCACTAAATTAAGAAAAAGATTTGAGAAAGTAGCTGAAAGGATATTTTTAATAAATGGAATGAATAATGAGATAGCAGGTTAGCTGTCGCTTGGAAATTGGGCATCAACGACAGCGGTTCAGGGCAGGTACTCATATCCTAGGAAGGTCAGAGATGCATTTGGACTTCCATCTTGTTCTACTGAGCATCCAGTCTGATTCAAGTCATGCTAACTAATTTGCTCTTTTTACTCCTACTGCAAGAAAATATGCTCTTAGTAATTTTGCTTTACTAACACGAAAGACATGGTAAACTAGACATGAAGTAGTTGAGAACTTTTATTAGAAGGACTTATGAAAACGACTGGTTAATCATGTCAGAGCAGTAACAGTTCAGTTTGGAAGGGGAAGATTTAGACAACTTCAGAAGTTCAGACTTTGACTATTTAAAAACGCTTAAGCAGGGAGTTTCTATATGACTAATCTCGAGGCTGCATACCATCCTCATTTAAACAGGTAACCTGGCTACACTGTTGCTTAGCAATATTCCATTACTAGCCTTATGTTGATAGCGGCCCATTTATATTTCTGATGACTTCTTAGTTTTTAAATGTATTATTACTAAACATTTTAAAAAGCTTGAAATATTTTTAAATGATAAAAAACAATATTTAAAAAAGATTGCAGAGATTCATTATTTTAACCAGCTCATAATTTATTATATATTCATATATACTTATATTCAATATCTTAATTATAGACATAAATAATGTTATGCAACACACTTGAGCCTGTTTGGGTCTCTGTGGCTTAGTAACAGTCTTTTGCTGTACATAATTTTGTGTAGATTTTAGGCAGTAATCAGATTATGTTTTGAGAAACTAAAAGTGAATTCAGAATATAACCAATGTTGAACTTCCCCAAGTGAGGTATTCTACAATAACCCCCTTCAGCTGGTTTTGTATCACATATATATCTTCAAAGTACATTTTCTTCACTGTTGCTCTGTAACGCAACAACCAAATAAAGTCTTGGACGTGCTCATCTGAGCTATGAATCTCTACAGAAGAAAGGAAACCTCAGCATTATAAAACAGAGCTCATGGGCAATAAATACTTTCTACATAAGCCATTGTACACTATTGCTATCCAGGCACTGTCCTGTTCTACGTTTTATTCACTATTTTAATCTTTTTTTGATAGGGGTGTGTGTGTGTGTGTGTGTGTGTGTGTGTGTGTGTGTGTGTGTGTGTGCATGCGCATGTGTTAGTATGTCTGGCTTCTGTATATGTGTGTTCTACAACTAAAATTGAAAACTGCAATCCCAAGGAATATGTCGCTCTTACAGACATGACCAACTATATTGACAGCTATTCCAGATTTACATGTATCACCCTGAGCAACAAAAAGAAACTCATTCCATTCTTAAACCATCCCTCAACTCATATATTTAACCATGTCAACACTGGAACTAGTCATTGTTTTTTACACAATTCTGCTTCTGACTTTTGGGTATGAAAAGATCCTTTTTGTCATCTAATTATTTTAGGATTTAAGACTCTTACCTATGAATTATGAATAACTGTTGACGCACATCGATATTGTTATCAAAAGAAGAAAATAAAGGGCAAAGCAAGTGTCTCTCTATGGAGGGTGGCTAGCAAGACTTTCCATGTGCTTATAGTAAAGGCTCTAAGTAATTGTTTTTTCTAAAGTGCAGGCTTTGAATTTACTAATTTGTTTACTATGTTGTCTTTAAGACAAACAAGTGAAAGTTAACCTGAAAAATATCTGTGCTATACATAAGATGTTTTATTATTCCTCCGACATGTACATTAAAAATGTGATACTGTCTTTCATTGGCGTTCCCCAATGCTTCGCTTAGCTATTATGACTGACAAAGAGACTTAGCCAGAATAAGTGTGAATAAGCTCACCTCCACTGATGGAGACCACTATCTAGTGAGGGTAAATATTTGTCTAGTTATCTATCTATGCATCCATCTACGTAACTATATATGTATGTATGTATTATGTATGTATTACTGTGTATGTAGGTATGTACATATGTATGTCTCTGTCTAGCTCTCTTCACCCATCCATCTGGCTATACAGCACATTATTACTGCTATATATAGGATGTATGTAGGAAGATAACTCTCTTCCACCTTAATCCGGAAAAATGACTTGCTTTTAAAAAATATTGTGAAATAAAATGACTCAGTATGTCACCCTAAACCACAATGACAATAGGTGTTTATTGTATTACTGACTTTCAGAAGATAAGCAACATTAAAAATTAGCTTACATGTAAGTTTCTATGGAAATCATGTGTGTATTGCGTTGTTACAAAACGCTTGGAAATTGTTGAAGTTAGAGGTTTTATGAGATAATAATTATATTTAATAAAATGACTGATTAATTTCTTCGAGAATTCTAATTTTATGAGTTGTCTAACCACATGTGTTCTCCCAATGCACAAAGTTATGTTGTAGAGGCAATCGCTAAGACTCAGTTAATGTATGTCACCTGTTTCTTATGATTAAATACTTTCAGATTCAAGGGAATGAGTATATTTACCTAATATCCTAAAAAATTAAAAATGTTTAAAGATTCTATAAAAAAGAAAAAGAATCTTTAAAATAATAAAAAATGATGTAAAGCAGGACTTTGCAGTGCGTGCAGACATTGTCTAGAAATTAGCATAGCGTCTTGCGAAGGGGAGAAATTCACGGAGGGCAGTGTGAGAAAGGAAATAATAGGATGTATGTTCTGAGTGTTAGAGAGATTTTTCTAAGTAGTATTCAAAACTAATGTACATTTCAACACTTCTAGCATTTCTGAAACTCGGAAGATAATTAACTTTTTAGAGTGTATTTTCGAGTGTTCTGAAATTCCGGTATTTAAACAAACCTATCAGATGCAGGAACCAAAATTTCCTAGAATTAGATAGTTTAAATCTGAACACTGAGCTGTCATAGACAGAAAAGAAGACAGTAAGAAAGGAAAGGTTTTTTTTTTTCTGTATGTGTGTGTATGTGTGTATATATGTATGTATTATATATAGAGAGAATTTAATAATTTAATATTATTTAAAGGCCTTAATACAGCATGAATGAATATTGACTGATTTGAAAACAACCTAAACAGACTCATACAGATTATTTGTGGAGATTTCTGAGCCCCAAAGATATGTTAGGTCACCTGAATTAGGGTGCCCAGCTCTATCACCCTCCTCTCTCTATCACACTCACTGTCTAGTGGTTAACGCCAACATTGCCACAATCTCCCCTGAAAATACAATTTCCAAAAAGTAAGAATTTGTATGGTGGAAAAATTAAAATCTTTTCTATGGATCAGCAGGCTTGACTATTGTCAATTAGAAAAAATTATGGGAACCCCTCATGCAATAGAAAAAGAGAGAGTGTGGTGTGAGTGTGTGTGTGTGCGTATGTGTGTGTGCGCGCACATGCATGAGCACACACAATTTATTATGCCTTTGGAATAAAATATCAAAGCCTTCCTGTTTTAGAGTAAATAAAGAGCAATGTTAGGATCACCTCAGTTGATTTTGAACTGATTTGCTTTGATTTCAAATTCAACATCAATAATCTTAGGCCACTTTTTCTTTCTCCAGAAAAAAAAAACCAAAACCCAAATGAACAGACACACTCACACATACACACACGTGTGTGCACCTGCGCACACACAACACACACACACACAATTGCCTATTCAGCTTGTATCTCTCCTTATCTAATAATTTCTAGTGCAAGGTGGTCTTTCAACTTCTTGAGTTTAAGACTAAATGGAGAATTTCCTTCAAAATTATAATGTATTTGGGATTATTGATGCCAATTTGAAATAAAACAAATCACTTCATAGTCAACTGAGTTGATACTAACATTACTTTACTCTAATGTAGGAAGATATTGATACGTTATTAGTGTTGTTTTCTTTGTGGTTGAGTTGAATAGTAGTTGCTAAAGTTTCTGTCTAAACAGATTGGTTCAAGTAAAAGCCTTTTTGTTAAAAATGGTTTTATTTAGATTCTTGCTTTGTTTCTACAATACCAAAATTTTATGCATACTTTCCCTTTCTCTGACTTGTGCACTAATCACATGAATTTAAAAGAGTTCTAAATTTCTTTCATCCTTTATGTTAATACTCTGCTCAGAAAATTTGAAGACTTTTTGCATTTTCAAGATGAACAAAGACTCTAATAAGGGAAGATCATGGAAGCCTAGGTAATTGGTAGAGAAGTTTCCTTTTGAGGGCTTACTCCTCTATAGAAGAATACTTGTGCAACCGGCTTGGAGCAAATTATTTTTTTTAGATTATTAAAAAAATGGAATCGTATTTCTCAATCTGAAAATCCCTTAATATCAAACTGACTATAATTATTTTTTCTGATGATCTTAAAAATGCCAAAATTATAAGTAATGTATCAAAGAAATTTCATAAATTACACCTGATAAGGAACATTTCAAGTGTGTTCTACTTTCTTTTCTCACATTCGATGTGATTTCACGGCACATAAAAGGCATGCGATTAGTGCCATCTAGTGCACTAGTCAATCACAGGAGCAATCTTATCAGTTCATCAAATGCCTGGCTTTTCAAATGGCTTTCTGTAAAGTCATGCAATTTCTCAAGACCTTTTCATTTAAGTTAATATGAAACAGTTGATTTAATTTTCATTTAATGCTCACTTATTTACATGGTACAGTTCTTAAAGAGAGTTAAAATATCAGATAGATCATTAGTTTATTAGTTTCTTAGTATTTTAATTGATTGGGTTTTTTCACTGATCGCTCTGCAAGCTTAACCTACAGCTTACAACTTTAGCCTGTGGACACGCAAGAAGTAATGACAGCTAATCATAATGATATTTATATATATATAATTAGCTGTCACTGTTAGGTTCAATAGTAGACTGTGTTAATTCTGTGGCCATATCTGAAACATCAGTTTTCCGATTCAGAGATTTCCTTGTGTATATTAAAAATATCACCATTTCTGCCGGGTGGTGGTGGCGCATGCCTTTAATCCCGCACTCGGGAGGCGGAGGCAGGCGGATATCTGGGAGTTTGAGGTCAGCCTGGTCTACAAGAGCTAGTTCTGGGACAGGCACCAAAGCTACAAAGAAACCCTGTCTCGAAAAACAAAAAAAAAAAAACAAAAAAAACAAAAAAAAAAATCACCATTTCTGATGCCACTGTAGAGGGTTTATTCCCTCCGGAGCTACTGTTACTAATTTGGGGAAAAACAAAACAAAACACAAGTGATAAAATTCCACACACTGTACTTAAATTAGCCCTCTGTGCTCCCACACATCCTGTCAGCTTAATTCATTAAAATTTCTTTGGTACACTGAGTGCCTGAGAACATTTTGAGCCAGAAAATACAATGATTTGAAAAAAGCCAAGTTGATTAATAATAGTAACTCGGCCCACAGAGATCTCTCCCCAGGAAGGTTAGTCACAGAGAAAATTCTGTCTCAGCTTTCTTTCATCTGATAAGCTAACCAACCTCATGCAAACAGTAGAGCCTATAAATGAGTCGATGCTCTCTGGTGCCATGTTTCTCTCCACTGACTTTTCCTCCCCCATATGTCCTCAGCCTCTTTCATTGCTCTTCATCTTCATCCACACTCCTGTTTACTTACCTCCCAACTTTTAATAACGTCAACCTAAAAGATGAAATAAAATTGGAAATAATACGTTCTCTGTAAGGTATCTTGCTCTTCCTCCTATGTTGCATCAGACAAATTACATATCCAGACCACTAGAATTACTTAGATCATTTCTACTGACCAAACAATTTTTATTTAGTTTGGGATTTGGCGTTTACTGTTAATATAAATTATCCTGGTATTCATTGTAGGTGATGGAATTACTTAGGGGACAACCCTTTAGCATTAAGTAGTCCTATCTTTAGTCACGAATTACTCATTTATATGATGTAATAAGTAATGTTTTAGGCAGTAGATAACAGTAAAAGAAATAGGGAATTTTCTTTCTATCAAAACTTATAAGATGCTGAACAATATCTTTAAGATGAGATAATTCAAAATGGCAGCAGATACTGTGAAGACTCATGTAATATGGGATGTTTGAAATGGGGCAGGTTTAGAAAGGCTTTGTTAGGTGATGAAAAGTGTTGGGGCCACGACCACACTAAAAGGCACAAACTTGTGAAGTAGAGTAGTCAACAGGAATAAAACCTCTACCCTGTTTTAGAAGAGATGCAAAGTTCCCAAATTATACAACATGTAGTAACTGGTCAGACCATAAGGTACAACTTACTGAAGTTTCAGAAAGTTGTTTTTTGGAAGCAAATTACAGGAGGATAGTGTTTGAGCAGAAAGATCAACTAAGACAATTTATGGACTGGAAGACAGAAGTAACAGTATTTGGGACAGATAAATTGAGGAATAATTTATAAAAAGCTCGAAATACTTGTTACTACATCATTCATCTATGATTCTATATCCATACATGCATACATTTCTGAATGAACACATATCTACATTCTAACAATGTCATCGCCTGTTCTAGGAAAGCATATAATACAACAAAACATTTGTGAATAATCACAAGAGATGCAATGTAGCTTTCTGATTAAAGACCCATCAGCAATCAACACCGTGTTTGTAAATTATCCCTGACTTTGACAGTAGGGCTCTAGATCCAAAGGACAGAAGGGACTCTGAAAACAAAGGAGACACTGAGGATAATGTACTGAGGCAAGAGAAGGGAAACTCTGTGAAACAGAAACTTCTACACAAGTTATCTTAGTAAAGGTCTGATGATATCAAATCCACATACAAAGGACAACAGAAAAACTTTAAGATCAAGTCTCAATAACAGTTCCTTTAATACACAGGGTGCAAACGCCCAGACTCCATCAGAGGAAACGATGGCACGACATAAGAAATGCAAGCTTACAAGATGAGAATACACAACTTATTGTTTAATAAGCTAAAAGATAATCAAGATGATCCAATACATGAAATAATGAAAATCAAAATTAGTAAATGTCAGATGTATTTAGGAGTTAAAAATAATATGAACAAGGTTGAAATACAAAGAAAATAAGATTAAATAAACTTAAAACTTAATCAATATGTGAAAGTAAATAAAAAGCTAAAAATTGGAATTAAAGACTGCAAAGAAATTTGAGAAAAACATGAAAAACATCTAGACAATTTAGACACAACCAAAATCATAACTGTCTCCAAAAAAGACTGAAACAATAAACAAAGAATGAACACCAAAAGTTGTAACCAAAAGATTACTTTCTCATGAAAACTCTCTTTGCGGAGATCACTTGAAAACAAAATAAGAAAAAAACATACTGTATCAAATTATTAATTTTTAATTAAAATCTTAAGCTTTTATTGACTTTCATACATACATAATACATACATACTGTAGTTACATCATTTTAATATATCTTTCTTCCCCTTTCAGCTTCTATGTTATCTTCACTCTCTTCCAAATTATATATATATATATATATATATATATATATATATATATATATATATGCATGTATATGTTTATAAATATAAGGTGATGAGTACACTTATAACTGCTTGCATGTTTATGTGCTTAGGAATGACTACTTAGAAAATAACATCTCATGAGGCTCATCTTACCTGATAGGTCTATTTATTATTGCTCATACACATTTATTTATGGCTGCAAACTTGGATTGGATAACCTCTCCAGAGACTCTTGTCTTGGAACCTGGAGAAGACCAATTCTCTTTAATACAGCAGTCATTAATTGCCAGTAGCTCTTTATATAGAAAGGAGATCTTGTGAGATTGCCTTATCCATGCTGGCATATCAGCTGGTGCTGCTGTCCTTCAGGTCGTCTTTAGGTAGCTATCTTGTGATTGCATGGGTGTATCATCCCCATCATATCTAGAAGACACGATGGCACAGAAGATGCTCTTGGGAGTACAGAAACAAGCAGCTATGTGGCCTACAGAGGGAAAGGGGGTCAATGTTTTCTTCTAAAACAGTTATTTAGCAATAAACTAAAAATAGGGCATCAGAATTTAGTTGGGGTGCTCTACATAACGGCTTCCTGCTAAAAACAAAACAAAACAAAAAAAATAGCAAGAGCTTCCATTGCAGTAGTTCACCCTTTCACACATTTTACATAATCTTTCACACCTTTCCTCCCCACCCACATACATCCACCTCACACTTAGCGCAAAGAGTTCTTGGGTAGCAAAGAGTTAATGTTTTTCATTTCTGTTTGTGTACATTCTGTGGTTTTATTATTTATTAGGTATAGCTCATATCAAAAAGACACATATTTGTCAGATTCCTTCCAATTTAACTAGAATATGGCTGGCATGGTGACTCATTTCTGAGTTCTTATTTCTTTTCTCAAGTTCATAAAGGATGTGAACAAAATCATCTGCTGGAAGATTATGATTAACCAAAGTTGACAATTGAGTCCTTCTACACCTTCCTGCTCACTTCAGAGACAAGATTTCATGAAGCTCCATAAGACCTTGCATTCACGGTATACTGTGGCAAGCCTTGAGGTCCTGATCATCGTGCCAATACCTCTCTAGTGTTGGGATTATTGAAGTGTGCCACAATGTCTAGCTTCGTGGTTTGCTTTGGTGGTCTATGTAAAAGAACATTATATAATTTAAAAAGTTATAATTAATGGGAAAACTGAATCTAGTCTCTTTCTCTCCAGTAGATGTATTCCCGGTTATGAACACTTCCATGTCCACACATCCATCCCAAGAACACTTTTAAATGCATCTATCTTAAATAGGTGCCCAGTCTCATTCATTCTCTGTGTCAAACCAGTATTAGTGTTGGTCTGATTAAAGTCGCTTGACTTCACCAAAGGTTAATAAACTGTAATGTTTAGGAAGTTCCCCAATACTCTTTTTAGAAGACTGACTCTAAAGAGCAGATGAGAGCCGGGCGGTGGTGGCGCAAGCCTTTAATCCCAGCACTCGGGAGGCAGAGGCAGGCGGATCTCTGTGAGTTCGAGACCAGCCTGGTCTACAAGAGCTAGTTCCAGGACAGGCTCCAAAACCACAGAGAAACCTTGTCTCGAAAAACTGAAAATAAATAAATAAATAAATAAATAGCAGATGAGCAGCATGTATATTTGAGTTACCTTGAGTGACTAAATTAAAAGATAGCTGTAATTGGAGATGATGAATTAAGAAGTACAGATGATGATGTTATCAGACTTTGGGATGGCTATTTTGGGTATTAGTTCCACTGCTTGCAGAAATTTTCTTTTGGGTACTGGTTGTAAGGTACAGTGCTTGTTGGGAACTGATAGGTAGAAGATGAAATAAATGAAACATCTTAATATGGAATTTATAGGAGTGCCGAAGTCAATAGGCCATATACAACATGTACAAGGCTGAGTGAACCTGACAAATGTTTTCTCTGTAGGCAGACCAGAAAGTAATCCTGCAAAGAGTTGTGAGAAAAGCCTAGTAAGCACTGAGGATTCTAGGAATTAAGAGTTGGAACTGAGAAAGCAGACTGTGAGCTTAAATGTATGAAGCAGGGGGAACCTCGTTCAAAGAGAGCAATGGGCAGTCTGTGAAAAGCTTAGGAGGGGATGAGGTCAGCGGCTATTTACATCATTGAATGATTAATCTATTTAGTGCTGAGAACAGCTTGCAACAAGGAAAGAATGGAAGCAGACAATCAAATTGAAAGTCTCTTTAGTCATCCAGAAAACACAATAATTGTGAAGTTACATTTGATAGTTATCACTGCAGTTGAGTGATCAAATGACAAAGCAGATGAGGGAAAGAAATGCCATAGATGTTCTGCTGTTCAGTTCTGGAAGCCTGGGAAGATGAGGCACAGTTTTTCAAGTAGAAAACATTGTTAGAAAACTAAATTTTTGAGGTAAAGAGGAAAGCAAAAATCAAACATTTTCTTTGGAGGTTGTTCCTTTTGAGACCGTGTGATAAAGCAGAAGATGCCAAGTGAAGAAAAACAAGTAAGGGCTTAAGTCTGATCTGTCAAGATCATGATGTTCTCCTGTCTCTAGGTACCCAAGCCCCTGTGGACCACTTGTTCCTTGGGGTGGACAGAATGTCTTGCCTCCGACAACAGTTTACAGCAATGATACAACAGCAGAAGTGCGATGAGTTACTTCTGAGACCATACCACAAAATCCTGACCTCTCTCTTGTTTGCCTTTTCTTGCTGTCTGGCCTACATGTCTTCTTAGAAATCACACAGAGAGGACACTTCATAGAGGTCTAAGGAAGGTGTCTCACCAGTTTGGTAGAAATTAAATCCATTAGAAGTTTGTGAATCTGTTGGTTGCATCTCAAGCACCAACCAACCGTTTACCTGCTACTTCATGAGAACATGGACTAGAAAGCCTCATCTGGTATAATCAACACACAGAAACAATTAGACAATAAATGTCTTCTTGTCCTTTTCAAAGATCTCCTCTGAAACTTGTGGAAAATAAACAACGCCCCATAAATATAATGAAAACAGAAGCAATGCTCCCCTTTTGTACTATACTTTTATTATTTATTATTGGGTAATTTCTTATATATACAATGAATTTCCCAGCCCATTCCTTTGAACTCCTCTCAGATCTTCCCATGCTGCACCTTCTCAGATTCATGTACTCTTTTTTTTTAACTACTGAGTCCACTTGGTGCTACCAGTGTGAGAATGGGTATCGAGGCATCTACTGGAGCATGGACAACCGCAACCTTTGTGAGTCTTTGCCTATCTGTATTGGAACTTTGATGGATTGACAACCTACACTTCTACAAACTGATGAACAGTTACTGAAAATGCAGTACCCAATGGTACTCCCTTAGAAGAAAATTGAAACTATAAAATTTTCAGATAAGCAGTTGGAACTAAAAAAGTTTACACTAACTGAGGTTTCCTAGATCCACTTGGATTTTTGTTTTATTTTTTTTTTGAGCTCATAAAAATTTTAGTCAAAGATTTGACCATTCCTTTGAGTCTATCTAAACTTCCCCTGGGGCATTGTTCTAAAATGCTTAGCTCTAGATTCCAATTACACCAGTTCTTTGAAACTGTTCTTGTAGAATTACCAATGCCCCTTTGCCAATCAATTGGTGACTATTATGCCTACAATGTATCTTATTTCTTATTCTCAAATACCAGTTAGATCTAGAAATCCTAATCTGAGTTGAAGTTCTACTAATAGTGACTGGTGGCTCCAGCCACTGCTCTGAAAAATTGAGATTCTTCAGCTAAGAGGGCTATGAGAAAGGGAATCTGGGAGCTTAGATTGAGCAATTAAGATAATTGAGTTCATACTCTGAAGATTGGGGAGATAACTCAATTGGTAAAATGCTTGTTTTGCAGATATGAGAACCTGTGTTCAATTCCCAGAACTCATACACAAAAAAGCCATCAGCGTTAGTGGAGGCATATATTTCCATTCATGATGGCATACTCATGGAACCCCAGCCTGTGGAGGCAGAGAGAGTTAGGTTTTGGGGGCTCCTGAGCTGGCCAACCCCACCTGCATGGGAAAATATAGGCCAGGGGGAGACCCACATCTAAATAAAACAAAAATAACACCAATGTTTGATCTTTAGTCTTCCCACAGTTAAACACAAATATGTATCAGCACATACATGAACACACATACACAAAAATTACTTTATAATAGGTTATTAGAGAGAGTCTATATTCCAAATCACAAGCAAGAAATTAAGGTGAAAACTCAGAAATTCAAAAACAGTTAATAAACAAGCAATACCTTTTCAGATTAGAAATTAATAATTTCTAAGATTTGCAGGGTCTAATTTAAGTTTAAGACTTCTGTCTTCTAACTCCAGAAAGCAGTGTGAATATCTGGAGATACAGTGGTATGAAAGATTTCCAATTCTTTCTCATAAAATCTCCTTTACTTCCTTAAAGGATGTCACCTCATCTTTAACCTTGGTTTCCCACCTTCATATCCTAGCTCTTATTGGGCCACAGGTGTTCATTCTTGGCCATTTTCTTCATCTCCATCAGTGTCCTCTTGCTTCAATTCTCATCGCTTTTGCCTTGATTTCTATTTCTTATCAATACCCTACTTATGCTATAACCCCATTTATGTAGGCGCACACTTATCTTTACTTTCTCCTTAAAGCTGAAGCCACCATTTCTGACTCTCTGTCTTTACCTCCCCTCTTTTTCATCTAATTTGAGGTAACACCATGCAGAAGAAATTAAAAAAAATATTGACCATGTCCAGGGGGGAATAAAAAAAATCTAACTTAAAACATATTGTAAATACAGAGAAGTAAACAGAAAAAAATTGGGGTAATATACACTGAACGTTTTGTGCCAACGCCTTCTTACCTGGGTTCATGGATTAAGGTAGTACTATAAAATAGGTTCAGTATCACTTAACTAAACCAGCCAAATTGCTAACTTCACTCAGTCACAATTCAGAGTTGTGGAGCCCACTCCCAAATGATATATCTACAAATACCTTCACACCAAAGGCTCCGGGAACACTGATGGAGAATTGGCAGTAAGACTGTTAAGAACCAGAGGAACAAGGAATTTGTTGTAAGACTGTCTCCTAGGAATGTCAGAAGCCATACCTATAATGTCTTATCAATGTGACTGCCTAAACATGGGTTGAACAAGGACAGCAATTGATATGCGAACTGTATTGGGGAAAACCAGTTAGGCCTCAACCCCATGCAACTACAGGCATCTAAGCAATGATGAGTGTAGGAAAAATAGTCTTCCCTGAGGAAGAGCACAACAGCTAATTATTCAATAACTACCACCCTGCTCCTTAGCTAACCATATTATGTGATTACAGACGCTTCTGGTATTTGACAAAAAGAAAGTGTTATAACGAGTAGAGTGTGTGTGTGGGGTGGGGTAATAACTGCTAACACTGCATCATTTTTCATCACCTCACAAAATTAGACATAAGGATCTTTGGGTTTCCAAGAATCCACATGAAGATTTGCTTCCCTTACTGCCAGACCGAGTCATCCATGCCTTGGCCATAATATAGCTACATGATAAGCTTCATAAATAGCCATGACCAACACATTACAATCACAATGCATTGCTGATTTATTGCTCTGTATTAGAAAAAATGGTGTGTGTGAAATCAGAAATTATAAGACTTCGTTGTTTATCCTCAAGTCTATTATTAATTCTTATTACAAAGCTATATTCACCTGTTGTGGTCTGCAAGCCTCCTATTAGAGAGGATAATTGGCATGAATGATGTCCAGCATTCGTGGTATCCTTAATAGGCTATGATTACTTTGGAAGAGAGTCTGGGGTCCTCTCCATTTACTCATGGATTTACTATTTCTTCGTGGAATTACCTACTCAGTTCTGGTGGAAATTTTCATGCAGTTTGCATTTCCATTCACAGTCATATTAACATGTATAAATGCAATAGGACTGTTTTTTCCAAAACAGGCAAAATTTGATATATATAAGAACAATGTAAAATCTTAGGATAATAGGCTTCAATGGAAGAGAAATGTAAATGAAGTATAGATTAACATAAGAAAATGTATTCTTTATTCTATCTTTTTGAGTCAAAAATATTTTTAATCTTCTGCATACATAAACAGATTTTGGAAACATTTATTTTCATATCAACTTATAGTTTTGTGAGTTAAAACAGCGTAATTACCCTCCAAAAACATATTAAACAATTATGTGAACAAAAACAGAGAACAGAGCCCAACATATTTGGGCACTGAACAATTCACACTTCCTTCCTTTAGCAAATATTTACGTCATTGACAGCTTCCAAATCTCTTAAGGGCATAGAAGTTCTGCAATAATAATTTTAGAAAAGTCCCTTGTTTTACTAGCTAAAAGACCCATTTCCCCCTCCAGTTTTAGTTACTAAGGTCTATTAAAACTATAGGCAGAAATTTGTTCCTGAAATTTTTACTTCCTGTAGGAAATTCGTTAGAATTCTCACTCGGACCAAGAAAATGGGGTGTGTGACTGATCTCATTCATAGTGAAATCGCAGAGGAAATGAGGGGTGAACTCCCTCTGCCTGTGTGAGGAGGATGGCCGCGTGCTAAAATGTGAAAGTGACTTGTTTTTGATTGTCGTATCGCCACGACCTCAAGATGTGTGTCATTTAGCGAAGTGGGAAGTGATTCATAATTCTTAGGTACTTGCAAAAAGAAAATGAATTCTTAGAAGTTGAAGTTGAAGTATCAAGCATGGATTTAAGATGATTTGCTACTCTCATGAAAAGCAAAATACACTGGGAACAGAACACGATGCCTGAGATAAGAGGGTGGCCGTTCATGACTGAAACCACCAAATGTATGCTTTGACTTTATTTCATCTTGATCAACGGAAGACTGCTTTTATATCTGCTTTTGATTCTTCAAGTAAGAGACTTCCTACATTGTTCACTAAAAATAAATTGATTTAATTGGTGATTAAACTTGTGGTTAAAGTGAGTTTTTCTATTAAGAACTATTATAGAGTATATGAACTTACCAGCAAGCTGGAACTAAATTTTCCAAAGATGTAGAGAAATCAAGCTGAGTATATATCAACATAAATGTTAATATCAATAAAAACAGAAGATAATAAAAATAATAAATATTTAGTGCTACGTAGAAGGTATTACTCTAAGTGATTAATCTGTATGTATTAATTTAGCTTTGGCAATAGTCTTACAAAGTAAACTATTACAAAGTATTATTCAACATATTTCCTGTCAATCAAATGCCATGTGAGGATTTTTATGGGATCTTTATTCTATCATATTCTACAGCTTTGGAATGGGAAGACAGACCTTAGTCCAGTTATATTTCATAGTTCTTTATTTTATGTTATCTCCTTTAAGCACTTATTTATTTCCACTTGCAGATAGATGAAAATTTGTTCATAGCATGTCAGCGACTATCTTGTATCTTATTTATTCATATCCAAGATATGAAATAAATAATTTCATAAAATCAGAGTAAATTTTGAGAATATGGAAAAGTATCTGTTGCTAATGTCTCTGCCCCCAGTCAAAGTGCTGTATATCGTCCTTCTGTGGGATCTTTCCAGTGAGGACAATAAAGGAGTTGACTACATGGTAACTCTTGGAAGTCACCTAGCTTCACTGAAGATGACTTTTTCCAGTTACTGAAAAATTTCACAGATATGCAATAGCTTTTCTTTTACCTTTGACCTCAGTGGTTTCCAGGCCTCTGTTTGCATTTTTCCCCTTCCAAAGTCATACATTGCCTTCATAAGAGATGAAGGTTTTAAGATACCATGAAGGTGCCCAGTTTCACAGTAACAAATAAATAACGCTTCCTGAATTTCTGGATTCTCTTAGCATTCTTTCTTCATCGTGTATAGACACACCCTCTCCTTTCTTTACAATGTCCCAAAAGGAATCATTGGAGGAAAAGCAGATTTCAGCTCTGACCAGAAGGCACCAGAACTGGGAAAAATGATTAAGAGTTCTTTATAAACTGCCAGTGTCCAGCACTGTTGTGGTAGTGCTGCAAATGGGCAAAGACTCAAAAGATGCAGAACATAAGCGAGCAAAGTGATGTGACGATGGTTCTTTATCAAGGCTGCTTTATCTTCAGTTATGTAAGCCTTCAGGATATCTGCCAAACATCTTCAAATGCCTAAGATGATTTTGCTTGATGTGTTTGGCTTTCAAATCAGAAATGACCACACAGTATGCCTTAGAAAACATCCCTGATCATGACGCCAGTAAGTAAAACAGAACTTATATCTCAGGTATTTTGGCATTTTTATGTCAGTTCAGTAGGTTTTTCTTTATTTCCTTACTAACACAAACAGAAACAACAAATGGATCGAAGAACAAGCCATCACTGTGTGATACAATGACACCTGAATGGGATATTAGAGGCTTAGGACTAAGACTTCTCCATCTTGACTCATTTTACAATTTATTTTCATTCATCTCAATACTAAAATTCTAATTGGTGATCCTAAAGAAGCTAAGTAAGAAGGTGAACCAAAGGAAAAACATATAGTTATCCTCTTGGCTATGGGAAGTAGAAAAAATTGTCGGGGAAAAAATTGGGATCTTGGGGGTGGGGTGGGATGGGGGTAAGGGGAGATGGGGAGAGAAAAGGGAGAAGGGAAGGATGGGGGGAACTAGGGGAAAAAGGAGGATTGGGATAAAGGAAGGTTGGATAGGGGAGCACGGAAGCACAATTCTTAGTTAAGGGAGCCACCTTAGGGTTGGCAAGAGACTTGAACCTAGAGTGGCTCCCAGGAGCCCAAGCCGAGGTCCCCAGTTAGTTCCTTGGGCAGCTGAGGATAGGGAACCTGAAATGACCCTATCCTAGAGCAATACTGACGAATATCTTGCATATCATCATAGAACCTTCATCTGGCGATGGATGGAGATAGAGACAGAGACCCACACTGGAGCACCGGACTGAGCTCCCAATGTCCCAATGAGGATCAGAAGGAGGGAGAACAAGAGCAAAGAAGTCGGGACCACGAGGGGTGCACCCACCCACTGAGACAGTGGAGCTGATCTACTGGGAGCTCACCAACGCCAGCTGGACTGTGACTGAAAAAGCATGGGTTAAAACTGGACTCTCTGAACATGGCGAACAATGAGGGCTGATTAGAAGCCAAGGACAATGGCACGGGGTTTTGATCCTACGCAATGTGCTGGCTTTGTGGGAGCCTAGCCAGTTTGGATGTTCACCTTCCTAGATATGGACGGAGGGGGGAGGACCTAGGATTTACCACAGGGCAGGGAACCCTGACTGCTCTTTGGACTGGAGAGGGAGGGGGAGAGGAGTGGGAGGAGGGGGGAAGGGTAGGAGGAGGGGGAGAAGGGTGGGAGGTGGGGGAGGGAAATGGGAGGCTGGGAGGAGGTGGAAACTTGTTTTTTTTTCTTCATTTTCTCAATAAAAAAAAAAAGAAAAAAATTCTTAGACTACCTAGTTATTCCCTAAACATCAGTTTTATCTTTCCATTTTTTCAATTCATATACATCAGAGGATTAAAAGAATGGTTATAAATTTTGTTAAAACTAAAGCAGGATATGTAATGTGATGATTAATATTAATCATAAAATTAATATGATACAAAATTGCTTTTCAAATCCTTTTGGATTTCTGGGTGTGTCATCAAAGTATGCTACGCTACAGGTTAGGTTAACCGAGGGGGAAAAGCACTCCATATTTGGGTGGTACCACTTCATGCACTGAGTCCTAGACTGAATTATTGCAGAAAGATGAACTGCACACAATTATTCCTCTCTCTTCTTGGCTGTGGACAGAACAGGACTAGCGGCCCTTGAGGGCTTGCTTCCACAACTTCCGTGCTAAACCACCAAAGGGTGAGCTGCAGGAGCTCATTGCTCATTTTACAGTTTGCCACATTTCCTATTGGATTTAATTTTGAACAACGTTTAACTGTTGCACTTTTATTATCTATGCTTAGCTCCTGTCTAGGAAAAGTGACCAAAGTTTACTTGCAAGTACACAAAACGATTGTGTGTTTCTTGCTGGGATTATTATTTCTGCTGTGTTGAATACAGTACCGGTCACACTTTTTATTGCTCATGTGCTGGTGGCAGAATTTTTTCTTGCAAATCAAAGTCTAAACTATTTCATTTTTCCCTAAATTATAAAATAACCTTAATTGATCTTCAATAAAAAATTGTAAGAAGTTCATTGAAATGTATAGGTTTTGGATCTGGTTTACTTATTGTGTGATGTTTTTACTTGCAAGGTCTTAACAATAAAACTTACATATGTATGTGCGTGTGTGTGTGTGTGTATTCATGATTATGCCAGCAAGATGGTTAAGGAGCTTATGACTTTTTTGCCAAGTTCATACCCTGCATTTGTCCTGCAAGGTATAAGGAAAGGACTACTGCAAATTGTCCTCTGAACTGAACAGGTTTGCATGACATGTGTATGTAGTTTCTCTCTCCCCTCCACTCTCTTTTACACCCCCCACCCCGCACACATACACACACAACACACACACACACACACACGGTACTTACTCAGCAATGTTTATTGCTGTTGTATCCACAAAAACTAGAAAATAGAAACAACCTAAATGTCTCCAAGAGATTAATATACAATAAAAACATACAGAATGAAATATTATCCAGCTGTAAAGAAAAGTTAATTTACAGATAAATAGATATATCTAGAAAAAGTTATATTGAGAGGAGTAACCCAGATTCAGAAAGAGAAATGTCACATCTTCTTTTTCATCTATGCTTCTTAGCTCCATATCCTCAGACATGACTATACAACATTTAGTGTTATGATCATAGACCAGGAATGTGTAAAGAAAGCACAGCAGTGGTAGGGCAATGTGGAGTGGAAAATGGAAGAATGAGGAGGGGTCCCCAATTATGGGGAGGAAGTGAGCGAAGTGAGCTCAATCCAGACAACGAGAAGGAGGTACAAGTTAAAATTACACAAAGGTTATTTGAAAAACCTCTGTTTACCTAAACTTTTAAATAATACATATAAGGGTATATTTACATATGTGTGATCTATACACACACATATATGTGTACACACACACACATATATACATGTAAGCCATTTGGATTGGCAACACTCCCAATAAGAATGATGGACTAATACAACCTCAGTACCAGTCGTGAGAAACCTCCTTTCAAATTGTTCAAGTGACTTCCAGCACAATATAGATTATAGAGTCAGAATACGAGGAAGTCTGTGGTGAAACAGTCTCCTAGAGAAATGTCTGCATAAACAAGACCAGAACAATGGCTATGGCACTATCAGTTGGCATGTTCACATGGAAGAAAGAAATTTTCTCAGGCTCCCAACCCTGGCCAAAGAACTAACACCAATTAACGACAGGATGAGAATTAATGTCTCCCAGGGATTAGCCCTTATTGACTGTAAAATAAGGAGTGGTCAATCTTGAAACCATATACACACTACCAACAAAAATGACTTTGTAGTTTGTATCCATAATTATCCATATACATCTGTAAAAATAATAATCAAAGAAAAACAGGCTATCAACCGAGGGTCCATAAGGAGGTTGAAGGAGAATAGCTAGAATGGGCTGAATAGAGAAAAAGAAGAGAGGAAAATGATGCAATTAAAAATAATTAAATTCTAATTAAAAATAATAAAAAGAATATTTCAAGATTTTCTTAATTTTCCTTGTTAGTGAGTATTTTAATTGTTTCCTGTTCTATTATTATAATTAACACTGTGGTAATAATCCATGCTATAATTCTTTTCTCCATCTCAGAGTCTCCATAAGGCAATCATGGATTGATAGTTTTGACTGAATTTTTTGATTTGTTTTGTTCTGTTTAGTAGATGGATCACTTTATCAGTGAACAAAGTGCAGAGTCCACAGATATTACAAGATTAATATAAGTAACCAAGAATTCTTTAGTTTGCTGCCCTTCTCTACTGCCTACTTTATTACAATAAGATTAATTCTAGAAAAGTCTCCCCACCCCCGACTCCTACTAAACCATTGAGTCTCATCCATGTTCTGGTCCCTAGCTTTCCCTCTAGATCAGGACACGGACTGTATTTTTCGATCTTATCAGCCTGCAATTACTCATCCTCACACTGGAATGAGAGAACCAATCTCCAGGAGAGCTAGAGGATTAACTCAAGTGTAGAAGATGTTTGCCATGCCATGAGCAGCGCTCTAGTATTTCCCAACTCAAAAATTTCCAGTTTTCTAAACACTACCGTGGACACATTGTTCTCTCCTCTTCTTAGTGTGTGTGTGATACAAAATTTCATAGCATTCATTTATATTTTAGGATTTATAATGTATTTTGGGATTATTCTATATTTTCATAGTCTATCATTTTTCTGCCTACTTTCTGACTTTAGAGTGTGACAGAATTATAGTAATGTATCTGCCTAAAGCATTTTTCCCACAAATAATGAGTCTTGGGATGTGTTTAATCTTAGGATGTGTTAGCTACAGAAATTCCTTGCTTATATGACTTAAACTTTAACATACCATTCCCCTAAACTGGAAACCTCTGTGTGTGTGTGTGTGTGTGTGTGTGTGTGTGTGTGTGTGTGTGTGTGTGAATGTATGCATGTGTGTGAGTGTATGGAGCAAATATGTGTGTGTATAAGTGCATGCATATATGTATGTGTTAGTGTATGTGTGTATGAGAGCAAGTATTTGTTTAAGAGTGCATGCATATATGTATGTGTGAGTATGTATGCTTATGTGTTCTATCCTTGTGAAGCTAAAGATCTAGGTTTTTCTATCTTTTTTTTCTCTGCTGACCTCAACAAGTTGATTTTTGTCCTTTTCTTCATAGCTTCATGGTGCCAAGCTGCATGCAACTACAAGATGCTCATGCTCTCATTGCTAGAGTTCCGATGATAGAAATGAACTCTTTTTCTCTCATGCCTTTAAATGCTTTCAGACTCTAGGAATCGTTTTTCAGTATGTGCACTCAATACATCACAGTCTAGAAGCAAACCATCTTCTTTTCCAGTCTCTAAAAGAAAAAAAAATAGTATAACAACTAACTGCAAATATAATTGTGGTGCTTTGAATACAAATGCCTCGCATACACTCATACACCTGGCGAATAGGGAGTGGCACTATTAGGAAGTATGGCCTTTTGAAGTAGATGTGGCCTTGTTGGAGGAAGTGTGTCACTGTCAAGAAGGGTGTTTGAGGTCTCGATATGTTCAAGCTAGGCCTAGTGCGCAATATGCTGCCTGTGGATGAAGATGTAAACTCTACATGAAAATAATGGACTAAGCCTCTGAAACTGTCAGCTAGCTCCAATTCAATGTTTTCCTTCAGAAGAATTGTTTTGATGATGGTGTCTCTTCACAGCATTAAAAACCCTAAAAAAAATAATACCCCCTGAAGATGTGGAGAGCTTAGATTTCCTTAAGGAACACCTTTTCTTGCAGGGAGCTTTTTTAATTTTAAAAGATTTATTTTAATTTATTTTATTTTATGTGTATGAGTGTTTTGCCCACATATATGAATTGTTCTACATGAGTACCTGATGCTGCAGAGGTGAAAAGAGGAGTTTGGATCCCCTGCGACTGGGATTATGAATGTTTGTGAGCTACCATGCAGGTGCTAGGAACTATACCTAGGTCCTTGGTAGAGCAACAAGTAGTCTTAACATTTCTCTTGCCCCAAGGAAAACAGGTCTTTCAAAAGACATAAATATGCTAAGAAAAGTTGATTTGAAGATAATAACAAATGTTGGAATCTAAGACTTTAAAGGAAGTAAGTAAGGGCTTTTGGAGATGTGTCTTATTTAGGGTTTCTATTGCTGTAAAAAGACACCATGACCACAACTCTTAGATGGCTCAGTGGGTAAAAGCACTGGCTGCTCCTCCAGAGGTCCTGAGTTCAATTCTCAGAACCCACACGGTGGCTTACAACCATACGTAATGAGATCTGGTACCTTCCTCTGACCTGCAGGCATACATGCAGGTAGAACACCAAATACATACTAAATGAATTAAAAACAAAGAAACTGGGCGGTGGTGGCGCACGCCTTTAATCTCAGCACTCAGGAGGCAGAGGCAGGTGGATCTCTATGAGTTCAAAGTCAGCCTGGTCTACAAGAGCAGTTCCAGGACAGGCTCTAAAACTACAGTGAAACCCTATCTCAAAAAATAAGCAAACGAAAAAACAAAACAAAAAGAACAAAGCAAAAAAAAAAAAAAACATTTAATTGAGGGTGACTCACTTACTGTTTCAGAGGTTCAGTCCATTGTCTTCTTGCTGGGGAGGATGGCAGCATGCAGGCAGATGTAACGCTGGAGCTGACAATAAAAAATTAAGTGCCTGTCACACTGAGGGAAAATTGAGAGAAAGAGACTTTAAACCCTGCCCCCGCCGTGACAAGCTTCCTCCAACAAGGCCACACCCCCTGATAGCGTCATTTGCTTTGGGGGGGGGCCATTTGCTTTTAAACCATTACAAGAATGCTTATTTCTTGCCAACGCTTGTCACACAGGATGAGGATCTAAGTTCAAGTCACCAAAGTCTCAGGGACTGGACACATCCTACATCTCCAGCGCCAAGACCTTTAGTCCTAACTGGAAACGTGCACGAAAGAATCTCCTAAAGCTCACCCGCCAGTTAGCCTGCCATACTTAGAGGCAAAGCAATAAGCGAATTCTGGGTCAAATATGGTGAGCTATGAGGACCAATACCCATGTAATCTTCTGACTTTCACCCATGCAGTATAGCATGTACACTTGCCTACATTTACACACACACACACACACATACACACACTCATTTGCTCAGTCACACACACAGGAGAGATAAAGACAGCAGTGAATGAATTTTATAAGAAGACAATTACTCAAAAACCGATTGTCTGTCAAACTCATTTATGTATATTTTGTGATTTATGAACAATTAAAATTCATTTTTTTGTGAAAGACAATCTGTGTACCTTGAAGATGTAAGTCATGCAGAGGAAAGCTGCATGTATGTCATAAAAGTATTGGTTATATCCAAACAAATACTGAAAACCACACAACATTTGAATTGCTATGGACCAAAAGTGGTTAACACAGCTATAATTACATTTTGTTAGGCCAGTCGCTATTAACTGTATTTCAGAAATTAAAAGGGAAAATATTAAATGTTTTATGTTGCTTTAGTTATTGAAGTGTATGCCTAAAACAGGAAAATAGTGTGATTAAAAGACGTGCAGCCTAAATTAACTTTTGGTTCTGTTTAAACGACCATTTAAATCATGAAACAATTAATGAAAGAAAAAAAAGACAAAAGAGCATTCGCTCAAATACAACAGGAAGAAACGTGAAAAAGAAAGGTGAGTTTTTTCTTTTCTAGTAGCAAATATTTAAGAGGATGACCAAAGACAATGCTTATTTAAGTAGATACCATAAGCTTAATCCTTTCAGTTTAGATGGCAGACATACACAGCAAAGAACAACAAAGTGAATGGATAAAAGGGCTCCCATTCAGATAAATAGGTATGTAAGAAAACATTGTACAAAGAATAAACTACACACGGAGTGTGAAACTTTTTCAAATGACTGGGAGAGAGCACACATCATTCTACTTAAAGAGAAATTCTGGCCACACAGAACATCAGGCAAATGGGGAAGAACTAAGTTAACATTTACCTGCTCTCTTCAGTGTAGAAAACCTTCAGACGCCTTGGATTCGGAGAGTTGCAGTTGGCAGGCTGAGCAAGTCCCATGACCTCCACTTGACCAGTGGGAAAATGTTGCCAGAAGAGCAAGCTTCTCTCTTCAGGAAATCTGTACCCTGAGTCTGTTTACATGATCAAATTTGGGTCCTCTACGTGTGACCTTTCATTCTTCCCAAGGGTTTCAAACCCCTACCGAAGAATAATTTTAAGGTGACTTAGGTGGGTCTAATTTTAAATTTCTTGCAATACAAGTGTGAAGCCTTGGGTTTGATTTTCCAGAATCCAGGCACAAAAGCCAGCTGCAGCCTCTGAGGCTTGTGGTCGCAGTGCTGGGTAAGCAGAGAAAAGCAGGAGTTTTCAGGCCAGCCATCTAGCTGGGCTAGTGAGCTGCAGGGTTCATTGGAAACTGTCTCAGAAAATACGGTGAGAAGAAACAACTGAGGAAGACATTCAATTTCATTCTATGGTCTCCTTGTACAAGTGTACACTTGTGTGCAACTGTATCCATGTGCATACATGTGAACACACACATATAGATAGAGAAAATAAATTCTAAGATGTTATTGGTATTGAAATTATTTAAAATCTCCTTAACACATATTCCAAGTTGATGTTTCATTACAAATTGTTTTGACTTCTTTTTTTTTTAAGAAAGAACTTATTGTGCAGTTCATGCTGGCCTCAAGCTATGATTCTCCTGTCTCTGACTCCTGATTGCTGGGATTATAATAAACATGGGCACCTCCATGCCTGGTTTGTTAGCCAGGATTTTTTTTTTTTTTACATTTGCTGTTGCTTTTTTGTATCAGAAATAAAAGAACCTGGGTGCATCTGTTACAATTTAAAAAAAAAAAAAAGATTCCGTTTGCATTTAGGCCTCTTTTATCTGCTCTATTTTTTTCTTGCAGTGTGACCAGAAACAAGTTATTTAACATCTCCGATACACACCTTACCTGATGAATAAAAGATGTATGGTAATACCTCTTTTCTGTAAAGGGTTATAAAAACCAATCAAGCTAATGCGTATTTGTAAGCACTTGGTACAAATTACAGCTGTATATAAACATACAGAGGCTTTCTTCCTAGCTGCCATGTTTCTGTGCACCATGTCTTTCTCCCTGAAGAAATTCCAACTCTTATAAACCCCACCACATCATCTCTAACAGAAGTCGGATGGAGGAGATGGAGCGCATGTGCCTGACATCCACGCAGCCTTGCTAGGAAGAGGGGAACCATACAACAGGCCGCCTCATTCCACATACGCGTTAAACCTAGCAGAGAGAAAGCTAGAAGAGCGTGCAGAAAAGAAAGAGGAAACAAAGACAAGGAAAACGTTCAGAAAGCTCATTCAAGGAGTTAGTTGTAAATGAATCAGGACCATATGGGCACAGTGACCTTGAAATACAGAACTTGGCCAAATGTGTTCTGGGTCTTCACCCTCGGCAAATCCCGCAAAGACACAGGCAAACTTTGTCCTGGATCTCCAGTGGCTCACTCCCATCGTGTTTCCTGTCTCCACCTCACATGTGTTTGCTTCTCACATTCTTTAGTCATCCATGAACACTGTTTGAATGGCCATGACATCAATGAGAATCTGTTTAATATGTGGCAAAACTGAAAAAGGTTAATGAAAAAGATATATAATATGCTAAATTCATTTTTTACTTGATCATTAAAATGTTTAATTTGCAAAAGAGAATATGGAAATAATTTTCAGTATGTTTATATTGCAGAAGTATCCTATACTAAAATTGTCAGATATTTCAGAAGGGTAAAAAGTAAAATTACAATAATTTTCTTTCTTGATAAACATTATTGTGTTACATATTATGTAATATAATTCTATTATGTATTACAGAGTGTGTCTAAATTATCAGAAGTGTGTCCATTATTATGTGTTAAGCATGAATGCTGACTTTTTCAAATACGTGCCAACCACAATCCACTTTGGACTGATTTCTGTGCTTAAAATGCATCATGTGGTATTTATAACATTCTGAACTGTCCCATTCATTTAATGAGTGTAGACTGTTTTACGATAATCTTAAAAGTTCTTTCCAGTTTATTTATTTATTTTTCTCTTGGTCTGTGGAATATCTATTCAGAAAGAAGTTTGGCTAACATCTTGTCTTTTCGAAAATTAAAATTACTTGAATTCCAATATAAAGGTTTTTTTTTCAGAGAAACCTAGTCATTTATTTGAAAAAATAGACAATCTCTGGGCAGAAGGTAGGGTTTATAGGGACACTTTCAGATGTGTTATATGATCCATTTCAGAAATGATAATCTGGTCTAAAAACCCTTTTCCTCAATTATGGCAGAAGCCAGCATTCTTTTGCAGTAAAGTCAGCAAATGGGAGAGATCCTGAGAGTCAATCTCTTGGGAAGGTGAATTTGGGATTATGTCACCACTTAGCAGAATAACAACACTGATGGGCTGAAATGAATCCCCTCCTGACAGACTGGAGTTTTTAGCCTTGCCCATATCAGCCATCTCCCTGTTATTGGTATACGATTTCAGTAAAGTAAGAGCAAGGCCAAGTTCAGAAAGAGACCAGACCACAACAACAACAAAAACTTGATAATGAATAATAGCAATCTGGAGTTGGCTCCTTTTATCTGCCAGTGGTGTAAAGTGTCTTTCCTCACTTAATTGCCCTCTAAAAAGATTACATATTTAATAAATAATGATAGGAAAATAGCCATGAAAGCTTTTTGGGAGTAATCTGTGAAAAGAAATGAAACAAACACATGATAGATATGGTGTTCATGAACACAGAGATACAAAACTGATATTATTTTGTGTGTTTCTTCATTATAAATAAGATATATTAATAACTTCCAATGTTACAAATAAGATCTGGGTTTATTACAGCTACCATTCTACTTTTATTAATAGTTTAATTAAAATAATCCCATTTCAGAATCCGATTCTCTTTAGAGTTTGTTTACCCTCAAAATGCAAACAATTCAAGCATCATTAATAAAATCTGAAAAGGGCTATGCAAACAGATGGGTAGGATCCGACTACTACACATGTACCACATGTCCTTGGTGTGCTGGGTTTTTCTAAGATAATTGCAAATTACTTAACTATATAAGAAAAGGCATGTGGCTCTGTCTGCCTGGGGTATTTTTTTCTTCATGTTGGTACCCAGGTATATTTTAATATTGATATTTGAGACCCATTCATAATTTGATTATTAACAATCCCAAAATTTTAAATCTCTGGGATGCATAATTTGGTTTGGATATTTAGTGTGAACACATAAAACTGAACCAGTTATATTTCTCATTATAATTAAGATGTAGTGAGACCGTATGTATCCTATTAGCCACCAGGAGCTTCACCATTATCTCTTGAACTCTCTCATTTGTCTCTCCTTGGTATTTTCATTGTCATTTAATGAAATTTATGTTAAGAATGCATCTAGATCAACTATGGAGAATGCCTGAGTCTTTGTCCACAGAAATCTCAGAGTACTGCTAATAAACAATAAAGTCTTACATAGGTACAATATACAGAATAATTTACCTCTGCTGATTAAATTTTATGTTTGCTCATAAAAATAAATGATACTTTATCATTTGGGGGAATATCTCAGTCCTGTTCTTACGCACAGTGATTATCAGTGTATTCTTCTTAAATATCGAGACCCAGAAATGACAAATGCACTAGACCTACAGTCCTCCTTAGCATCATTGTAGCTCTGTTCATAGTGTTTTCGCATTGGATGTTTGAAATATCCCATTTACACTTGCTCTATTTTGTCATATCCCTGCATCTCTCACCAAAACTATGTTTTGGGGTCACAGTTTCTGATTGTTCTTGTTATTGATTTTATTTAGCAGTGATCAAGAAACTGTATTTATTAATTTTACCTATAAATTCCTAATATATTTTTAATTTTTAATATATTAATATAATATAAAATTGATATATTTTGCAAAGAAATACATTTCAGCATCACTCATGGGTGATAGCTCAACCTACGAAGTGCTGGATGTGCAAGTGTGAGGACCTGAGGACCTCAGAACCTGTGCTAAGACTGTAGCACTGACAGCAGGCAGAGACAAGAGAATTCTCTTGGTTCAGTGACCAGCCAGTGTAGCCAAAGCATGAGCTCTAACTTCATTGAGAGACCCTGGCTCAAAAAATGAGAGGAGAACAACATATTAAAACACCATGCTTAGCATGGCCTATACACACAAGTACACATGTGCATCTGCACTCACACACAGACATGTGCTATATACACCACACACACTCATATGGATATGTGTTCTACGACCCCTGCCTACACACACACACACACACACACACACACACACACACACACACAATCTCATGAAATCGCCAAAGTGTTTGGCTTACTAGTGAATAGAACTTTTACCTCAAAGCCAGTCTGTCATCTATTCTTTAGACACGGTTCCTCCCAGTAAAAGTGATTCCAAGAATTTAACGTTGTACACACAGAAATCAAGAATTTGGCTTATGTGTATTTAACTTTGGTTTCCACTCTCTCTAATTCTGTCATTCCTTCCCATGGTAAATAGTAGCTCTGCACTGTCTTGTCCTTTCTGTGTAAATCCTGGGCAGGATCATGCAGAGTTTTTTTTTTAGCAGTGATTTGACCTGAATAAATACGTGCATGAATATTTTATGCTGTTTATACATTCAGCACTATCTCTTTTTCACGATAAGCAAAATGCTTCACTTGAATTTAAAGGGGACTATTTGTGATATAAAATAGAGAAAAAATATATAACTAAGGTGTCATAGAGGAGCATGGGGACCTTGGGGGAGGGTTGAAAAGGGAAAGGGAGAGGCAGGGAAGGGAGTAGAGAAAAATGTAGAGCTCAATAAAAATCAATTAAAAAATGAAATACTTAGTTATACATAGAACTATTGCCCATCAGATACATCATTTTCTCCCAGTTAGTGGGAAGTTTATTTTCAAATTATAAAATAATCACTGAATGTTTTGACCTGTAATCTCAAATAAATATATCCTCAGTTCTCATAAGCATGAACTATTGTGCCTGTTTGATGTGTACTGGGAATCACACCCAGGGCCTCATACATACTGGATAGACAACTCACTGATTGAACTATATTTCCATACCATACTTTGACTAATTTCAACATATTGAATTAAAAGTATACAAAATCTAATTAAAATCTATGTGGTGTCAAAAAGCAGCATAATCTACAGAACCAAGTGTATTCTCAATGTGAAGTAGCTTTTTACCTCCGGTTTATGTGATTTATGATGCATGTCATTGTACTATTTTAAATAATATAATATAATATACTGCTATAGAGTATCTTCAATTAAGAGTTTCACATTTTGCTTTCAAAGTATTCTCACTTTTCTTAAAAACATAGACTAACCTCCACATTCACTACAATTTCTTTGCGTGTCACATAACAGTGAGAAATTAGTAACATTGAAATAATATTAACAAGAATTTTATTTCCGAACTTGTTTTATATATCACCAAATTATTTTCCATGATCATGTCTTATTTATTAATCTTATATAAATTCACTGAAAACATTTTTCTAGGTTTGATATTATATTTACAACAGTTCTAAATGAAATAATTGTATACAAAACAATCTTAGAATAATTAATAAGAGACTTAATTAGACTATTTGTTTTAATAGAGTAGGATATTTTATGAGAACAGGTTGTGTGTGTTCCAATGTAAATACCTGTCATTGACCTGATTCTCATAACTCATTATTCCTAGATGGAAAGTTTTATATTAAAAATGTCTGAGTCCATTTCTTAGAACTAATGTCTTCTATAAAAGTATATGCCAGGTTGAATAACATATAATTGCGTTTGTCACTTTTGTCATTAGTGTAAAACCCAGACAAGACATCCTAAAAGCAGGATTCACTCTGTCTATAGTTACAGGATTCCTTCTGGTCTGGAGGCTTTATTACTAAAAGGGTGGGTTGTGGTGTACCATGTACGGATGAATATGGTGAAACAGAAATGTTCAGCACAAATACAAATAGGCAGAAGGGGACAACATAGAAATTTTAAAGGAGACCCCGCAATCTACTTTCTTCAGCAAGGCTCCACTAACTAGCGTTGCTACCACTTCCCAAACTGCACCAAAACCTGGTGAAAGGCCTAAGACCGTGGGGAATTTTGTATTTAAACCATACTAAAAATCAAATCCCAGTCAATTCCTTAAATGCAATTATAACACACCAATACAGGTAGACACTAACCTGTCCTGCTCGAATGTACATTTGCATAAAACAGTAGATGACTAGGTGCATATAAAAGTTAGCAAGCTAATATGTTGACTTCTAAAGAAGAGTTTAGAGGAATTAATTTCTTGGAAATTTTATTCACAATGGAAACTTACAGTCTACTATTATTATGGCATTATGGCATCTGAGAGCTGGAGAGACAACTCGACCTTAAGAGTAGGCTCACAAGCAAATGTCATTTTGATGCACTGTATTCTAGGTTAGGCCCTTCCTAGACTGCAGATGAGTAGAAAGTTCCAAAAGTGATGATGGTTTGAATGTGGTCTGTTGATTCTTAAGTATAAAATCTGTATGGTTTTTCCTTTATCTTTGCTAGCTGTTATTGCGATTTCAATAAAATACAAATACAAATACACACACACACACACACACACACACACACACACACACACTAGGTCCTGAATCTAAGAAATACAATGAAAAGTAAAGAGTCATTTCTGAAAAGTAGTTGAATGTAGGAAGGATAATTGGGTTTGGGAGGAAACCCCAAGTTAAGAGGGTCTTTTAGAATCCACACTTATGAAGCTTTGAGTTTTGTGGGAATGGGTCGGATCCTTGAAGTCAGCTGTGTTATGGATCTGTGGTACTGTGAGGATTGAGGAGTTACTGGACAGTTCAAACCTGTGTGAACTACAAATAGGGAGTAAATTTCTTTGACTGTCCAGGAAGAGTCCACATGACTTCAGTAAATGAGTGTTTTCTCATTTTCAACAAGAATGAACACACCGCATATACACGACCACCATGCAAATAGTTAAGCAAACTTGGAGTCTATTTTACATAATTAATTTATAAATTAATCTGGATGTACCTAAAATAACTTATAATGCTAAAACACAAAGTTTTTAAAAAGTGGTGTTTTGGAGAAAAGTGGTTTAAGAGATGATAATCAGACAATTCAATATGCCAGTGAATTCTGCAAGACACTTTGGCTAACTGAGAAGGTGTGATAAGTGTAATGGGTGTAAGCTTGTGGAATCTAATCATTTGAGGACAAAATTCCTTTCAGTTAGTCTTTGTTGAAACAAGCACAGTTAATATGTTTGAAAGAGGAGAGTGGGTAAAAGGATCAGCAGGGCTGCAATTGCACATATTCCTCGGTCCTGCTAAAACCACTTTGGGAAAGGAGAATAAAGACACAGGAGAGGTATCGAGTGTTGAAATTGCACCCTTTGGATTGTTTATAAGACTAAACCTATAATATTTAAGTAGACTTTGAAGTTGATAAGAAAGGATTAATACCACTCTCCTTTTGATAAGGACATTTTCTCAAGAGATTCTTCCAGAACATTCTTCCTGGGCACAAGATTCTGTAATTTATCCATATTATATATCTCAAGCAGGATTATGCCAGGAATCAGAAAGAAACATTGACCCTGTATCTCTCAAATAATACCCCGTCATGGAGCAAGAGAAAAAACTCACTTAAGGTGGGGGGCATCTGAGGATAATGGTAATTACAGAAAAGGAAAGCCCCTCCTCTGTTCCAGGAAAGTTCTAAACAATACAGCTTTAGTTGTAGAGGTGCTAGCATAACATGTGCTATGAGGATGTGATAAAATTAATGTAATGACATATTTTGTGATTATTAAAATCGAGCATTAATAGATAAAATAAAATGGAAAGCAAAACACTTCCTCCCAACCTCTATAAGATAAAGCATATTAGCCTAAACTAATAAATGCAATACCAAACAATTCATAGTTAAAGAACAAATAAACTCATTTTTTAAAAAAGCTACAGAGAAACCCTGTCTCGAAAAACCAAAAAAAAATTGTTAATCCATCTTATTTGATATTACCACATTTTACTATGGAAGAGACAATTTTCAAATATCAGTATTAAAACCCCGAGATAGCCAAAAAAGATATTCTTCACAATAAATAGTTTCCATTCTGCACAAATGAAAGTAGCATGCAGTTCCACCAAAAATTAGCATTCTTCCTTCACTCAGAAAATAAGCAATAATTTTAAAATAAGAGAGATTTAAAACATGCTCTTTCTCTGAAAATCCAATAGGTGAACATGATGATCTTTTGGAACAAAATGTCCATTTTTAAACCTTCATTGGGTAATATATCATTAAAAATAAATAGCATTACTTCATGTGATACATTTGAAAGTCAATTAGAAATCGTGCGTGGATTTTGATATTATATTAAAGTCATCCAAGGCTCATGTATAACTATGGTTATTTCATAACATCTTTTCCTCAGCAACTGAAATGACACATATGTTTAGTCTATTAAGAGCGGCAGCAGGCACACTCTGGGAATACCAAAGAGCTTCAGTTACACCAATTTAGGAGATAGCTCTAACCCCGGTCATAATGTGGTCTTTTCTGCTAAGCCGAGTTCAGCCGCTGGTGTCTAATAGCAGCTTGCCTCTATGCAGAGATTTAGACATCAGAAGAAGGAGAACAGCTCCTGGCTGGCTCTGGGTGCTGTGTCAATGTGCCACATCTTCAGGGAACAATTCAGGGTTTATGTTTTTTGAATTGTTTTTCATTTTGACAGTAGAATGTACTTTACTTGTAATTTTTCAAAAGGTGAGAAGACTTTTAACTTTTGAGAAAACACATTTAAATGATAATAAATATTCAACCCTGTCATACTTTAAATATATAAATAAAGCCTTAAAAATGAACCAGCATTTATTGAGGGCAAGCTGTTCAAGCATATCTGTTCACAGGATGAAAGGAGGAATGTATGCTTGAGGGTAGGTTGCGAGGCTACATATGCATACATACATGGGCATACACAGATATGAATGAGCCTGCGTATTGATGTCTGCTGCCCGGCAAACACTTTGAGGAATTATCTTGAATTTGAGTGTTTCCATAGTCAGTCATAGTTATGTGCATAACTTGGCTTCCTGTGTGCCTGTGTCTGTTTCACGAATTCTAATTGATCTTAATAATAAAAACCCAACCTCAGACATTAAGGGGTGAAAGCTGAAAGATTAGAGAAGCAGAGAAGCTAACCACTAGTTCTTACTTCTACGAAATCTTCATACTGAATGAGGCATCCTGCCTCTACAAATCCTCAGACTGAATGTCTGAGCTCCTGTCTCCTCCCTCCTTTTATTCCTCTCTCTACCCAGCCATATCCCTTCCTGTCTTCACTTTCCTAGTGTTAGAATTAAAGGTATGTGATTCCCAAGTACTGGGATTAAAGGTGAGAGTTACCCCTGCCTGGCTTCTTTTTTCTCATTTAAACTGGATCAATCTCGTGTAACCCAGGGTGGCCTTGAACTCTTAGAGATCGGTCTGCCTCTAACTCCCTCCTGGGATTAAAGGTGTGTGCCACCACTGCCTGGCCCCTAAGGTTAACTAATGCCTTAGGTCCACACTCTGATCTCCAGGCATGGTTAATTTGTTAGATCACAAACAAAACATCACCACAAATATCTGCAAAGCTCTAAGGATCCTCAGGATGCTACCATAGTGACATACTTGGCAACAGCAATGCTACAAACAAACACTAAAAATCCTAGTGTGTCTTCTGTATTTTTGATGGAAACGTGGTATTTATACCCATTTATACCCATAACCAACAAAATGGCATTTATACCCATAAACCAACAAAATGGGGATAATGGATTTTGAGACTGGTAATAGTTTGTTATCTATTCTCTTTCTTTGTTTCAGGAGAATCTGAAAGTAAGAAGTTGACAGGACAGAACTCATAAAAGGCCAAAGATAAAGTCAGGGATTTGAAAGTTGCACAGAAAACATGCAGATAAGCTGTTGGTGTGTATACAGGGAAAGGAAATGGAGATTTGGAGGAAACAGAAGCTTCAAAAGCAGTAGAACAAGCTTGAGTTACTGTCTTGGTAAGTTTTTTTTTTCCTGTCTAGCACATTCTTTTTGAATTTTCAGAATTGGTTATATAAATCTTAGAACAAAAATAAGAACTAAAAAGATAAGCCCATAATTTCACTTTGTTGTTGAACTCCAATAGTGAAGAAATTAGCTATAAGGTGAACTTATGCACTAAAGATTCAGCTGGAAAAGGATTCTGAATGTGATGTATTCCAAATACAATTCCCTCTTCCTCTGGATAAATATAACTTACTCTTTTTTCTAAATCTCTTCCTATGTGACAGGGAGAGGAGAATTCACGTACCAAGGTACCTATGTGGAGGTCAGAGGACAATGTACAAGGTTCAGTTTTCTCCTGCCATCGAGTGTGGCTCCAGTACTGCACTTATGACATCAGTCACAGTGACAGGATCCTTTACATCTTGAACCACCTCCCTGGTGCATCACTTCCTCATGACTGGTAGACTTGTGCATCTGGGAGTAGACTTTGGCAGTAGTGCAAAGCCATTCCCCATATAGAAAGTGCGCTTGATACTGAAACAGGTTCACTTTGAATCTCCCAATTTTTTTTCATCTCATCCAGGAGTTTACACCTTGGGAGTCTAAGGATTAGAATGCTTCTCCATCAGAAGCACAGCAGGAGATGCACTTTTATTTATATACATATATTTCTATATAAACATTATTTATATTTGTTTATCTATAATGCATATTAATTATTGAAACATATGCCTTAATATATTAAAGCTTTCATATCAACTTTAGAGAAATTTACTCCTCTTTTAATAGTTTAGATATTATTTCGGAACTGAATTTTCTAATCAGAGAAGCTTTAAAATCATAATTAACTACAAATTATATGTGATGCAAATGATATAATATCACAGTTGGATCAATCTTCATACAATAAGATACATACTAATTTTCTCACTCTTCTTTCTGTGTAACAATCAACAGTTTGAGCCATAGCTTCAGTCACTGCTTTTGTACAATAGAATCTCAGAGTAACTGGAGTTAATTAACTTAGACATACCCCAGCTTGAGTTCATTCTTGCTAAACCACCCTTTCCAGAGCCCCCCCCCCAAACAGTAATACTTCATTTACCATAATGGTAACCTGCCGTCATAATGGCCTTAGTGGTAATGTTACTACTAACTCCCTGTGCACAAAGTCTAGAAAAACAATCCCCCAATGAATGAATCTTATTGAATTTATTCTACACATTCTTTCTCAGAGAAAATATGTGTAAATAAATAAACCCGCCTTTACACACAGACACGCCACATGTGCGCACGTGTGCACACATACATAGACTCACACACACTATAAAATTATTCAGATGCATAATTTCAAATCAGTAGCCACTTGTCAATTGTGTTTTAGAGTAGAACTTGATGTTAGTTTATATTCTGGGGGCTTTCCTGAAGCTGCTTATGAAATGCAGACACTTGACTTAGGAATATTAAGCGCCAATAGCTGTTGAAAGCTTAGTGGAGAGGTTATTTCTCATCACCTCAAACAGCATTTTCTGCTTTATCCATTTATCCTATGCTAGTCTTTTGCTCAACCATCCTTCCCTGGCAGTGACACGGTCTCCCAGCTCTACAGGGCTATTCCTAGTAGAATCTTATAAACACATACCTATATACTCTAACCCCCCTCCCCTCCTCTCTATTATTCTTTTCATTTCACATAAATCATATGACTTGTTTATATTTTGGGAATATAAGGTTCACCATCTGCATAGGGAGTGGTGTTTGAGTGTATGTATACATGTACAACATACACATATATGAGATAGTGCAGTTACTTCAAAATATGATAAATATTTCCATATGTACATGGAATGACTGATGAACTCAAGTGTTTTATACCCTTTCCTTCCTCTCCCCCATTCTTTCCCTGTTTGTACATTACTGCTTTTGGGTGTTTCTATCTCTTCCCATCGGCTATTTTTCTCCTTTACCACTATCATCTCTCTTGCCTTATATTAATATCAGGAACTTCATATATTAGTATGTGCTTTAGAATCAACTACTGCTCCATGTGTGTCCTAGTGTGTTCACTGAACAAAACTGAAGACTTCACATTCCACATTGAATTTCAATTGTAAACAGCCATTCATAAAGAGAACATGGAAATGAGGGGAAAATGGAGCTTGGATTCTCTCAACTCATGTGGACAATAACATACTAGACCAACATTTTAAAAAAAATACAAGAAATCCAACAATGCTCTAGTATTTTCCCCCTTTTCAATATTTCATAAGTCTCTAGAGTATGTCATGTTGGTGAGACTGTATGGGTATTGCTCCTGAGTTTCCTAGGGGCCACTCTCTCAGGACAAACACCCTGACTCTCTTACTCTTATAATCTTTCTACCCCTCTTCCACAATGATCGGTGAGCCATTAATACTAGCTCTGTGGAGTCCAATTAAATGGCTAAACAATTTTCTGGAATGCTAGGATAAGAAAATGGACACTAAAATGAAGAATTATAAGGTTTTTATAGAATATGATTCGGATATTGCCATCTCAAAAAAAGGTTAAATGATCCTATATAAATGTTCAGTTTTTCTAAAATTGTTTTGAGCAAAAATAATTTGCCACAAATATAAACTTATTTTTAATTGCTAATGTAATAAATCAAAACAAAGATAGTACTGGAAATAGGGCTTAGCAGTTAATGGCACTGGTTGCTATTCCATAAGTCCTGGGTTGCATTCCCAGCACCTATGTAATAGTTCACAACCATCTTTAACTCCAGATTCCGGGGCTCTGAAGCCCTTTTCTAGTCCCAGTGGGCACCAGGCATTTATGTGATACAAAGATATACATACTGTGAAACACATCCATACACATAAAATTGAATTAAAACATGAATTAACAAAAAAGCCATAAATACAGATCTTGAATATTAAGAGAATAATCACACTAGTTGTGAATTTTCAGAATGTTCACTTTGACCACAAATAGAAGCCAGGGAAAGCTACACAAGCATGGATGTTCCTGACCATAATGATAAACTCAGTGTGTGACTTTGCTTTGGATGATAACATATCCCTTGCACACCTCAGCACCATAATTGATGAATTGCCAGAGTTGAATTGGTCAGGTTTAGCACAAAGTGCACACAACAAGCATCTCTCACATCTGACATACATATAAGAAAAGCCATGAATGACTCAAGCAATAGCTAATAGCTTTATATCCGTCTGAACTGTATAGTAATTGGAAACAGTGCATTTTAATTTTCACTGGTGTGAATTTCATATCTCTAACTTTCATCACACCATGAGCTAACCTAATGTGACTAATCACATTACAGTCTCTACAGAAAATCATGTAATAGTTTTGATGTACAAAAATGTTCAAGCATTTCAAAGTTATTTTTTACATATGATTTCAGGTCAAAATCACTTATTATGCTCAAGAACAGATTGTAATTAGATAAACAATGTTATTTGTGTAAAATTAAACCTGAACATTTCTTGAAAGGTCTTTCAAAATTTTCATGAATATAAATTTGTGTGAAAATTAATTTCGTCTCTTTTAAACCACTTATATAACACATCGAATTGATATGTAAAAGGAAGTATTTGATCTTTTGATGTTTCAAAAGTTGATATTTGATTAAAGAAGGTATGCTGGGTGAAAAATGTCTCTCTATGGCCGTATGTCTTATCTGGGTGAAAGGTGTCTCACCATGGGTATATGGTTTTACTGGTGAAAGGTATCTCTCTATGGGCATAGGTTTTTACTGGTGGAAGGTGTCTCTCCTTGGACATATGTTTGTGTGTATCATGTCTTGTCAAAAGTAACAGATATTCAAAACTTACAAGGAAAGTTACCAAAAGAATAGTAAAATTTATAATTGTTCCATTAATGAAATACTAAATGTTAATTATTTGATATATTTTCTAGGGGAGTGCAGTACATTCTTTCTAAGGATATACATTTTATATACATTACATATATATTTACATGTACATGAATATGTACAAGAATACACAGATAAAATTCTCTAGATACAGTAGAGTACTAAAATACTACATACAATATGGTATATGGGAAAAATTATCATCTATTCAGATTAAATGCATACTAAATGTTGCACTTTTAAGAAACACTTTAAGTAATTTTTCTCCTTGTGCTCACATATAAAAACATTTTGAGATTTAGTGAATTCATGGGTTTTGAAAGAGAACATACACTGTCATTTAACTAAAAGAGCATTCTCTCTAACTGTACTCTATAAACATTTATCCTTATATCCACAGACAAGTATACTTCTCATGCCTCATAAGGAAACTTTGTTTGCAAAAGTGGGAGAACATTACAGAAAGCCACAACCAATCAAAATGAACAGTTGCGGACCTCAAAAGATCTGTCTACAAAACAACTTCCACACCTAAGGCTCGAGAATCATTGAGAGACAGACACAGGAAGATTGTCACAGCTGAAGGATAAGGGAGTTTGCTGGGAGATGCATCTTCTAGGAACAGCAGAAGCTACACCTGTAATGGTTCAACAGTTTGATTGCCTAAACATGAGCTGAGCAAGGACAGCAACAGTAGACGTGCTAAAGCAGATGGAGGAAAACCCACAAGGCCTAAGCCCTACAAACGGAACTAGAGGAAACCAAAGAGTGGCCGGCAATCTTGTCTACTTCCAATATCCAGGAGGATAACTTGGGGGTGGGGTGGCATGGGGGTAAGGAGAAATGAGGAGAGAAAAGTGAGAGGGGGAGGATGGGAAGAGCTTGGGGGAATGGGATGATTGGGATAAAGGAAGGGTGGATATGGGAGAAAAAAAAACAAATAAAAAAAGAATGCTGAGCCGGGCGGTGGTGGCGCACGCCTTTAATCCCAGCACTTGGGAGGCAGAGGCAGGCGGATCTCTGTGAGTTCGAGACCAGCCTGGTCTACAGAGCTAGTTCCAGGACAGGCTCCAAAGCCACAGAGAAACCCTGTCTCGAAAAACCAAAAAAAAAAAAAAAAAAAAAAAAAAAAGAATGCTGAGTGGAAAAAAATAGTCTTTTCAGGGAAAAGCATACATATCGATTATCTAATAACAAGTAATCAACCTGAGAACACAAACACAGTTAACATGCAGACTAAGGAGTTTGTGTTTATGTATTTAGAAGTATATATATATATATATATATATATATATATATATATATATATATATATATATATATATAACACCAATTAATGAAAAAAGCCGCGAATTTAAAAGAGAGCAAGGTGAAGCATGTGCATAGGCTTGGAAAAAACAAAGGAATGGAGGAAATGATGTAATTATATTATAATCTCAAAAGTATAAGAAATAATTAAAAATATAAGGCAGCTTATAACTACAACTAAACAATTCTATTTTTTTTTTTAAGATCAACACATTGTATTTACTAATCATCATAAAGTTCCAGTGACTGGTTAAGCTTCTACAGATGAGGTCATTTCGACTTCTCCATCCCTATAGACAGGTGGCCACGTCTTCCAGTGAGGACACAGAGGCTCCAGACGGCATCAGGTGCTTTCAGTGTCATGTTCGTTGTTTTGTGAGTGCCGGGTGGGACCACACATTTGCCTCCCGAGTCTGAGTTCCTGGCTGCTGCGCCCTCCCAGTTCTTTCTTCGTGTTTCTGCAGTTAATTGGAATCGTAAGGAAATTGCTGAAAAGAAACAAGAATCCAGACAAGCCTGTTCTGAGTAGTGAGACACGAGTTATTCCCAGAAGTTACCTATCGACTGCAAACAAGTTCCTTGATTTATCTCTGGAAAACACTGTGTTTGGGTGTGTGTGTGCGTGTGTGTGTGTGTGTGTGTGTGTGTGTGTGTGTGTGCGTGTGCGTGTGCGTGTGCGTGTGTGTGTGTGTGTGTGTGTGTGCGTGTGTGTGTGCATGTGTGTGTGTACCTGTTTGTTTCTGTATTTGGGTACCCATCCTCTAAGCTTGTAGTGGAAGCCACACTTCATCCTTGGGTGTCGTTTCTCAAGAGTCACTGAGTTATGGTCATTTACACTAGGGGCTCATCAGATGGGTGAGGCTGGAGGGCTGTAAGGCGCTTGAATCCACCTATCTTCGTCTCCATGGCACTGAGATTACAGGTTCACACTGCCAGGCTTGACTTTCTTTCTTTCTTTCTTTCTCTCTTTTTTTTTTTTTTAGGAAAAACATAGTTATCCTCTTGGCTAAGGGAAGTAGACAAAGTTGCCGGGGAGAAAATTGGGATCTTGGGGGTGGGGTGGGATGGGGGTAAGGGGAGATGGGGAGAGAAAAGTTAGAAGGGAAGGAGGTGGGACCTTGGGGAAACAGGAGGATTGGGATAAAGGAAGGTTGGTTAGGGGAGCACGGAACCACAATTCTTAGTTAAGGGAGCCACTTTAGGGTTGGCAAGAGACCTGACCCTAGAGGGTCTCCCAGGTGCCCAAGCCGAGGTCCCCAGTTAGTTCCTTGGGCAGCTGAGGATAGGGAACCTGAAATGACCCTATCCTATAGGAATACTGACGAATATCTTGCATATCATCATAGAACCTTCATCTGGCGATGGATGGAGATAGAGACAGAGACCCACACTGGAGCACTGGATTGAGCTCCCAAGGTCCCAATGAGGAGCAGAAGGAGGGAGAACACGAGCAAAGAAGTCGGGACCACGAGGGGTGCACCCACCCACTGAGACAGTGGAGCTGATCTACTGGGAGCTCACCAAGGCCAGCTGGACTGTGACTGAAAAAGCATGGGATAAAACTGGACTCTCTGAACATGGCGAACAATGAGGGCTGATGAGACGCCAAGGACAATGGCACGGGGTTTTGATCCTACGTAATGTGTTGGCTTTGTGGGAGCCTAGCCAGTTTGGATGTTCACCTTCCTAGATATGGACAGAGGGGGGAGGACCTAGGACTTACCACAGGGCAGAAAACCCTGATTGCTCTTTGGACTGGAGAGGGAGGGGGAAAGGAGTGGGGAGAGGGGGAGAGGAGTGGGAGGAGGAGGCGAAGGGTGGGAGGAGGGGGAGGGAAATGGGAAATGGGAGGCTGGGAGGAGGTGGAAAATTGTTTTTTTTTCTCCTTTTCTCAATTAAAAAAAAACAATTCTATTTTTAACACACAAATACTTAGTGATAATTTAGAGGGTATAACAGCCAACTATAGAATTTTACTTATTGTTCAAACTTTAAGTCTTTTTAACTTGATTTTGAAAGAAGATTAAAAGAACCAAATTAATAAAAAGCAGAAAAAATGGGAATTGAAATGTAGAATTGTTTGTTTACCTGTGAAGAAAATAATTCTGTTGTTAAATATAGGCATGATATTTTTATTCCATTATGTTATGAATGTTATCAATGTAATTTCATATTTAATAATTATTGAAAAAAATAAAAACACTCTCTTGAGTCATTTCAGATTTGAGCCATCTCCCCGGGCCTTACCACAGTCACCCCTCTCTAGCCTGCATGAAACATGGCCTAACTGCATTCGATACTCACCCTGCATTGTTCATACACTTTCTTTCTTACCTAGGAAAAGCATGTATGTGCTAAAAGGATGAATGAAAAAAAAACCTCAAAGAGTGGAAGCTTAAAAAGAGGTAACTAGACATAAGAATGCAGAGCTTTCACAGAGAGCAGACTTTGCCAGACAGGAATGATCCACTTGCCCTCATAATACTGAATAGCACTGCTGTGACTCTAGCTGCTTAGCCATTTCTGTGGGCGAGGCCTTCTAACACAGTGTCAACCACCTGTCTTTGATTTTGTTATCCATAGATTCCTGGCCAGGGAAGATTCAGGGGAGATGCAGGGGAGATGCAGGGGAACCACAGAGGTGCAAAATTTGAAGGAAGCTAGAGAAAGAGCAGGGAGTTTCATGGCACATTCATTTATTACTTAGGGATGTACATACGGTTCCTTTCTTTTTTAAATTTTATTTATTGTTATTATCAGTGGTGTGTATGTATGTGTGTGTGTTAAAGAGAGAGAGAGAGAGAGAGAGAGAGAGAGAGAGAGAGAGAGAGAGAGAGAGAGAGAGAGCGCAGACATGGTCGTGCCGCAGTTCATTTGTGGGGGTAACATTTGGGAGCCGGTTCTTTCCTTCCAATGGGATCCAGAATCTAACACTTCTCATGAGGTCTGCACAGCAAACATCTTTTTTCATTGAGTCATCTCACAGACCCACATTTCCTTTTTTTTTTTTAATTTTCATGCTGACAAACGTTACAATGTACTCTTCTACACTGAAATAGCTTGTATTATTTACGCAACGCTAGAAACACGCTTGATGCACATTAAATCTAAAACCCTTATCTAAGAGTCAAAGATTGGCATGATACACAGTCTGACACAGGTCCACAGAACCAAAAATAGACACACATTCCACAGTCAACAGATTCTGAGCTAAAATAAATTCCATGACCCATCACCTTTACAAGGCAGTGGAAAAACAACCTATAGCCTGGGATACATCTATTGCTGGAACCATTAAAAAGGAATAAAAATAACATAGAATGCAAATAACTTGTGAAAATCTTTAAGTAAACATTGTTTCTTTTGCTTAAAGAGATGTTTAGTTTCCAGAGAATTTACTTTTCCTTGATTATTGTTTATTCATTAATACCCTATTATTTCTGCCAGAAAACAAACTGAAATTTAGTCATTGAACATTATAAGTATACATAATAATAAATATCTCATATATGAATATATGAGACACATTTATACATGTACATCTTACATATTTACAGATGCTTCAGACCTCTGCTTAGAGAAGAAATGGCTGTAAACCTCTATTTTCAATACCCAGAAAGCTGAAGAGCATGTCTATATAATAAGACGAGTGATAGCCAGTATTAACAAACACCCATAACGATGAAATGACTGCTAACAACATTCTGTTATACTAATTGATTAGTGCCTTGCTCAGCCATTTTAGAGTAGCTACGTCTTGTAGAGGATTGGAGCAAATACAGAGACCTATAGTCAGACTTTATGCAGAGAGTGAGAGACCTTGGAACACTCAGCCCAAAATGGGATTTTTGCATCAAATATCTTTCTTAGGAGTTCAAGGAACCCTGAGAAAGAGGAGGCAGAAAGAGTGTAAGAGTCAGAGGGGATGGAGGACACCAAGCAAATGAGTCCTTCCAAATCACCATGTTCGAAGCTCATATGAACTCATGGAGACCGGGGCAGTATGCAGAGTTCCAGGGTCTTTGTATACACATTATAACATCCAGTTCGTGTTTTACGGGACTCCTGAGTGTGTGAAGGAGTGGGTCTCTGATTCTTGTGCCTTCTCTTGGACTCTTTGGTTCTCTTCATCTTGTCCAACTCTAATATAATAGGTTTTGCTTCGTCTTATTATATTTATTGTCCCTTAGAAGTCTGTTCTTGTTTTATTTTGTGTTGTTTTTGAGTTTTACTTTGTTTTTAGTCGATGCATAATTGCCTCTATGTGTACTATATAGGGTATAGTCTATTTTTTCTGAAGAAAGGATTGTAGTCATTGCTTAAAAACATATGCATTTCTTATAACAATAATATTTACAGACTTTGAAAAGGAAAAATAATTGTAATTCACATAAAGTAATTTCAGCTACTTGTTGTTCCAAGCTCCCTAGAACATTGGCTTATATTGTGTTATTGCCTGTTTGTTTTCAGTGAAAGACAAAAAGTAGGTGGAGGCAGAGAGAGGCAAGGAAAAGAGGAACTGAAAAGAGTAAAAGAAGGGGGAAACTATTACAGTATATCTATGAAAATAATTAATTTCAATAAAAAAATGTAAAGCTAAGGAAAAAATCACATACCATTAAGTTGGAATAAGAGCAGTTTTAGATTCACATATGAATAGCTTGAGAAAATAATAATCAACTTTATATGGAAAAACAAAAAACCCAGGATAGCCAAAACAATCCTGTACAATAAAAGTACTTCCGGTGGCATTACCATCCCTGACTTCAGACTCTATTACAGAGCTACAGTAAAGAAAACAGATTGGTATTGGCACAAAAACAGAGATGTTGACCAATGGAATCAAGTAGAAGACCCGGATTTTAACCCACAAACCTATGAACACCTGATTTTCAACAAAGGAGCTAAAGGTATACAATGGAAGAAAGAAAGCATCTTCAACAAATGGTGCTGGCATAACTGGATGTCAACCTGTAGAAGAATGAAAATAGATCCATATCTATCACCATGCACAAAACTCAAGTCCAAATGGATTAAAGACCTCAATATCAATCTAAACACACTGAACCTGATAGAAGAGAAAGTGGGAAGTACTCTACAACACATGCGAACAGGAGACCACTTCCTACGTATAACCCCAGTAGCACAGACAATAAGGGCAACATTGAATAAATGGGACCTGCTAAAACTGAGAAGCTTTTGTAAAGCAAAGGACACTGTCACTAAGACACAAAGGCAACCTACTGACTGGGAGAAGATCTTCACCAACCCCGCAACAGACAAAGGTCTGATTTCCAAAATATATAGAGAACGCAAGAAACTACACTTTAAAATGCTAATTAACCCAATTAAAAAATGGGGCATTGAGCTGAACAGAGAATTCTCAACAAAAGAAGTTCAAATGGCCAAAAGACACTTAAGGTCATGCTCAGCCTCCTTAGCAATCAGGAAAATGCAAATCAAAACAACTTTGAGATACCATCTTACACCTGTCAGAATGGCTAGAATCAAAAACATCCATGATAGCCTTTGCTGGAGAGGATGTGGCGTAAGAGGAACACTCATCCATTGCTGGTGGGAATGCAAACTTGTGCAACCACTTTGGAAATCAGTGTGGTGGTTTCTCAAGAAATACGGGATCAACCTACACCAGGATCCAGCAATACCACTCTTGGGAATATACCCAAGAGAGTCTCTATCATACTACAAAAGCATTTATTCAACTATATTCATAGCAGCATTATTTGTAATAGCCAGAACCTGGAAACAAACTAGATGCCCCTCAACGGAAGAATGGATAAAGAAAGTGTGGAATATGTACGCATTAACATACTACTCAGCGGTAAAAAACAATGACATCTTGAATTTTGCATGCAAATGGATGTAAATATAAAACACTATTTTGAGTGAGGTACCCCAGACCCAAAAAGATGAATATTGTATGTATTCACTCATAAGTGGATTCTAGCGATAAATAAAGGACATTGAGCCTATAATATGAGATCCTAGAGAAGCTAAATAAGAAGGAAGGTGAACCTAAAGAAAAACATATGGCTTTCCTCCTAGATATTGGAAGGAGACAAAATTGCCAGGCAAAAATTGGAAACTTGGGGGTGGGGATGGGATGGGGGGAATGGGGAGAAAAAAGTGAGAAGGGGAGGATGGGGAGAGCTTGGGGGAATGGTACAGTTGGGATAGAGGCAGGGTGGATATGGGAATAGGGATGTATATATCTTAATTAAGGGAGCCATTTTAGGGTTGGAGAGAGACTTGACTCTAGAGGTGTTCCCAGGTGTCCATGGAGATGTCCCCAGATAGATCCTTGGGCAGCTGAGGAGAGGGAGCCTGAAATGGCCCTATCCTATAGCCATACTGATGAATATCTTGCATATCACCATAGAAATCTCATCTGGCGATGGATGAAGCTAGAGACAGAGACCCACACTGGAACACTGGACTGAGCTCCTAAAGTCCAAATGAGGAGCAGAAAGAGGGAGAACATGAGCAAGGAAGTTAGGATTGAGAGGGGTGCACCCACCCACTGAGACGGTGGGGCTGATCTAATGGGAGCTCACCAAGGCCAGCTGGATGATGGAGCATGTGATCAAACCAGACTCTCTGAAAGTGGCTGACAAGGAGGGCTGACTGAGAAGCCAAGGACAATGACACTGGGTTTTGATCCTGCTGCATGTACTGACTTTGTGGGAGCCTAGTCTGTTTGGATGCTCATCTTCCTAGTCCTAGATGGAAGTGGGGAGGACCTTGGACTTCCCACAGGGCAGGAAACCCTGACTGCTCTTTGGACTGGAGAGGGAGGGGAAGGTGGATGGTGGGAGCAGGATCGAAATAGGAGGAGGTGGAAATTTGTAATTAAATAATATAAAAAATGATGAATGAATGATATCCCTGTTGATTCTAGAGTTTTGGTTGCAGAGTTTTGGATGTTAAAATGATGAATGAATGAATTTTTGCATTGATATCTACCCATCTCTTTTTCCAATTGGTGCCACCCATGTCTTTGCCTCTTCGCCCATCTTTGCAGTTGCCATCTGTGTTTTAGGGAGCTTCTCTTTGTCTACTCTGTGCAGTCACTGTCTGTGTCTCAGGGAGCCTCTGAAGTCTCTCTTGGCCCACTCTCTTGACCCACTCTCTTGGTTCACTGTGTGTAGCTGCAAGAAGCCTGTGGTTCAGAGTTCCTCTGAGGTCACAGCAGATTCTTTACATCCTTTCTCAATGAGAAACTCAGGATGTGATTCAGGAAACTCCATGATGTGAAATTACGTATTCAATATGAAGGACAAAAGTTTCAGAGATGATGGTATTCTGGGTTTATGAAAGTGCCACAGACTTTGGAAGAACAGGAGAGGTTGTAGGAGGGTTAACCAACAAGATGGCGTTTCAACCAGAAATGCAACAGAGAAATGACAGGTGTTGTTTGTGTGTATGTGTGCATGTGTGTGAATATGAGTGTAGAAGTTTATGCAAGTGTGTGTGCATGTGGATATGTATGTGGGTGTGTGCGCATGTGTGTGTCAGTTTGTCTGTGTATTAATATTTGTGTGCGGGTGGGTATATATGTGGGTGTGTGCGCATGTATGTGTCAGTCTGTCTGTGTATGAATATGTGTGTGGATGCCTGTGTGTGTGCGTGTGTTAGTGCATGGGTGTTAGTATATATGTGAATGTGTGTGCATGTGGCTGTGCATGTGTTTGGACATATGTGTGAATGTGTATGCATGTGAGTTTGTGAATTCTTGTATGTGTGCATGTATGGGCGCATATATATGTAGATGTGTGTGTGTAAGCATGTGAGTGTGTGTGAGTATGTGAATGCATGTGTGTGCATGTCCCCTTGGTGAGTCTTTACAGTTCTCAAGAAAATACTTTGTGAATTAATAATAGATATTTAGAAAACTGAACCAGTGAAAAATGTTCCACGGTACCATTTACCTTAAAACATTGTCAGATTTTTCTAGAGTTAGATGTTGATAAAATTGACATAGACACAAAGACACAATCAAAAATTAAAAGAATGCATTTGGTTAACCAAAAACTTCTGTTTGTGACTAAATATGCATAATACTAAATTGCTTTAGCAAAATTTTTTGATCCTATCATGGAAAATGGAAGCATGAAGTTCAAGTAAGGCTATGGACATCAGCTAGAAAGGCAGATGACCTCGAACACTAAAACTATGAGCAGTAATTATGGAAGAACACTGCTTTGCAAAAAGAGCTTCTCCCTAGCTAAAGCTATTGTAATGACAGATGGAGCTTTGCCTTGCACAACAAAAATCAAGAATTGCAGGAACGTGAAAAAAAAAAAGCATGCTTCACATTTTTACCTCTTGAACCAATCAACCTGATTTCCTCTCACTAGAATTTTACAAAAAGAAATCATGTCAGAAACAGAGGTAAACAGTAACTTTCTTGCTGATTAGGAGCCATAGTTTGTTCGTGCACAATACCTGGGGCACTCTCAAGATTAAATGGGAAGGGAGTGAAGACAAGTGTGGTGCTGTACAGGAGAAGGGCGGTGTGTTTTACATGGTTGGTTTGTGTGACAGTGGGAAAATGTGGAGTCTATGGACTAAAAAATCATGGAACATTTACTGTTCTGAGCATTACAGAAAAAAAGGTCACTAGTTATGAGCTGGGTTACATATTTCTCCTCTCAATTTTAATGTATCCAGAACTTATGAATATCCTTTATTTGTAGGTAGAGTCTTTGTAGACACAATAAATTTAAAAAGAAAGTACCAGAGTAGGGTATGCAATAAACCTAGTGAATGGTGTTACCAATAAGAGAAGAAACATTTGAATTCCAAGAAATAACAGCTCAGAGGGAAATGTCAGGTAAGGTTAGAGACAATGAACTGGAAGATATCTTTATAAGCCAAGGGATGTTAGGGGTTTCTACTAAAGAACAGGCTCTGGGGGAAGGGCCTAAACAGATCCAGTAGAAATTAGGGAAGGCATCAATTTTGCAATATCTTTATTTTTGACTAGTTTCTGGAACAAAAAGCCATCAAAAAAAAACCCCACATGTTTGGGAAATCATAACACAGAGAAAAGGGTTACAAATAGCCCAGATTGTAGTTCCAGCCATAGACATAGCCCAGCTATTTCATCAATGCTACCTATCTCTCATTTCTCACCCTGACTCTCGCCATCTAGCAGAAAACCAAGCTATTCTTTTTTTCTGCAATTCTTTCTAATGGAGGAGAGAAGTATCTGGTAGATGTTTGATGCACCCTTCTATTAAACTAAAATTATGTACATTCAGAAGCACACAAATAAATGCAATTCATTTTAGAATACTTATACAGAGATGAAGGATTTGCATTCGTATAGATCTTAAGTATTAATACATTTTTAAGGTTGATTTTGTTATATTGTTTATAAAAAATTCTGTATTCTTCAAATCTTTCAAAGACTTATAGAACCTGACATTAAAAAGGTTTTAAGAACTTAGTCTTTTTTTTTTTTTTTATGGTTGTGGGTCAGCACACCATGAGGACTGTATTAAAGGGTCATAGCATTAGGAAATTTGAGAACATTTCAGTTAAATTTATTTAAAGATAAGCATTAAAGAGGTAAGATGTGGGTTATCAGAGAAAATATTTTCTTTTTTTTTTAATTTATTTATTTATTTATTTATTAAAGATTTCTGTCTCTTCCCCGCCGCCGCCTCCCATTTCCCTCCCCCTCCCCCAATTCTGGAAAAGCCTGGGATAAAACCGGACTCTCTGAACATAGTGGACAATGAGGACTACTGAGAACTCAAGAACAATGGCAATGGGTTTCTGATCCTACTGCACGCACTGGCTTTGTGGGAGCCTAGGCAGGTTGGATGCTCAACTTACTAGACCTGGATGGAGGTGGGGGTTCCTTGGACTTCCCACAGGACAGGGAACCCTGATTGCTTTTCGGGCTGGGGGGAGACTTAATTAAGAACTTAGTCTTATCTCAATAGTGAGACATGTCTATTTTTGGTAGCACCAATTATTTCAAGAGTATGATGGGCGTCAAAGAGGCTCCTTATGAAGTTTGCTAGACATTTGGGCAAGAAACTGCTCTTGCCTTGATTGCTTTATGGTATGCTATATGAACTGGGCATGCATGACCCACAGAGAAGTGACTGCTCTACTTGTCAAAAGAAGGTGAACAGCCCTTCATGGTCCTGCTTCATGAAAAAAAAAATGTCACACATTCTGCAGGATGCAGAAGAAAGCAACTGATAAACTTCACCATTACAAGGCAAAAAAGATCTTCAAATTTCCTACTTCACTGAAAAGTCTGCTGGATACTATGGGCCTTTAGACTGAAGATGGATGCTTCAATGTTATAGATCATTGGTGACTGTCCTGGTACTAGATATCCCTGTTAATTCTAGAGTTTTGGATGTTAAATCTTTTCTTTTTAATTAGACAGAAAAGGAAAGATTATGTGGAATTCCTCTCTGTTTGCCATGAATATGTTTTACTAGCATTGATTAATAAAGATGTTTTGGCTAATGACTTAGCAGAGTAAAGCCAGGTGGGAAATACAAACAGAGATAAAGAGAGTCGGCAGGATTAAGGAGATGTCACACAGTGGCTGAAGGGGCCAGCCAGATGCCAGCACCTTACTGGGTAAGTCACAGCCTTGTAGCAAAACATAGAATGATAGAAATGCATTAAATTAAAATGTAAGAGTTAGTCAATAAGAAACCTGAGCTAATAGGCCAAATGGTGTTGTAATTAATATAGTTTCTGTGTGATTACTCAGGTCTGGGTGGCTGGGAACAAACAAGCAGTCTCTGCCTACAGAACACACATAATAAACACAGACAACAGAGAAATGTCTGGAGTTAAAAAACAAATATAGCTTGCCATTAAGACTGGAAGGCTCCTACATATCTAGATGTGATTATATGCTTGACACACAATATGGACATGTGTTCTTTTTTTTAAAAAAATATTTATTTATTATGTATACAATATTCTGTCTGTGTGTATGCCTGCAGGCCAGAAGAGGGCACCAGACCAGATGGTTGTGAGCCACCATGTGGTTGCTGGGAATTGAACTCAGGACCTTTGGAAGAGCAGGCAATGCTCTTAACCGCTGAGCCATCTCTCCAGCTGGACATGTGTTCTTATACACAAACTTCAAAGTTAAAACAAAACAGCAACATGTGGTTGGACTTCCTACTATAGAATGTTTGAAATGGAACAACTGATTTACATTGATTTTCCTGGGCAAATTTCTTGTATGACATCATCCTCAAACCAATACAGAAAACAAAATACAAATTTCTTTGTTCAATTCGGTTCTTGGAGGCACGCTCAAGCTCTCACACATGTTGCACAATTAATATACATTTCAATTGTCTCCCCAGCTACACCAAATGTAGAATTTTAGACTTGAAACATTCCCTGTTGCAGTTTCAAAATATTACCTCTGTCCATGTAATAGTGCGCCCTCTTCGCTGACTCTCTAACACATCTTATTAATATAGCAAAAGTTAGGACTGAAACATTCATTCAATTGTATCATTTCAAGAGATTTGGTGAAATATTTTTAAATGAATCTTGAGAAATATTTTATATGGAACTTTCTCTTATTGATTTAGATGTCAGAGTATTTTGCATATAAAATGAAATGAGAATTATTAAATGAGTATTAGTAGATGTTCCATATATTCTGGCAGTATCTTGTTAATATTCCTTACCAATAAAGCATTGCTAAGAAAGTCAAAGTTCACAAATACTACATATTTCAGTAGATATAAAAATCCCTCACTACTCAGACGGCTCCAGCTTCCCACAGCTCTGATTCACTAACAAAATTGTACAAGCCATAAGGGAGGTGGCACTATTGACCCTACTGTTGCCCTGTGCCAAATATTAAAGGAAACATGATAAGAGTTTGGAACAGAGAAACAAAGCAAGCCTCTGTGTAACACATAACCAGAGGCATGACACAGGCTATGGAATGGAAATAGATAATTTCTGACAGGAGGAATGTATGTGAGCCTGTCCTGTACAATAGCATGAGCATACCTTTCTGATCTTCTTTCTTTTTTAACCTTTAAAGACAAATAGAGAGCTTTGTTTAATAGCAGGGAGTAAAATCAGGAGAATAGTGTTACTAATTTCTCCAACTTACAACTGCAATCAAAGATGAAAAACACACACACACAGTAAGTTCTTATATAAATCATCCTACCTACCATAGGATGAAATATCATGACAGAAGATGTATTGGGGAGGTCTAATTAATCATTGATTTACATGTGTTTCAGTACACCAGCAGTTCACATCCCTTTGTGATCTTTTCCCTATGTGTGCAAATAGAAAATATAAAAGGTAGATGAGAATTCAGAAGTGAAAATAGTTTTCATGAATATATTTTCATAGGCCATGTACAATTCATATAGGTACATTATGGTAATAAAACATCCCTTATATTTTAATTTTATAAACTTGGGCTGCCACATCTACTCAGGGACTCAAAAGCTCACCACGATATCATTAAGGGTAGGAATAGGTTTCTGAAGTAGATAACAGCCAGCCATACATCAGAATAAAAAGCTACCTAAATGGAAAGGAGACAGATTTTAGCCATGCCCACATGGGTTTCAGTCTATATTTTTTTCCTTGACCATGATACTCAGTTTCTCACATGATGGGTGCTTCCATTAAATGAAATAAATGATACATTTAATGGTTCTTAACATATATAAACAAAATCACTTTTCTTACACAAAGACAAATTAAGTAAATGATTTCGAATAAAAAATATAAAACTAGTGAGTTCATTCGACTTGTGTCATTAACCAGGCACTTGCCAGGGCACAGAGAAACAGAAATAAATAAGCAAGCTTCAGTAGCACATACATTAAAGAGAAAATTGGTCTAAAAGGAGGAGAGGTTTAGAATAGCATCAAATAGTAAAGAGTGGAAAAGATGTCAATACCCACCTTTGAGAAAGTCGTCTTATTTTTATTTTCATTATTCTTCTGCATGATATATAGGTATCATACATATATCAGGCACAATAATAAAACGAATAAACAGTCACTTGAACAAATCAAACAATAGCCCACAATGGAGTTTGAGTGTTTGGCTTTATTTCGGCAGGCACCCTTACCTACTCACTTGCTGTCTAGTTGTATTTTCCTCACTGGGAAACTGCAGGAAGTAATTACTAACTTCTGTGAGGGACGATCAGTTTACATGATTTGTGTGTTGTTCACTCTGCACAAACCAGTTCTGTTTGTACTTGACACAAAAATCCTCTGTGCTAGCTGCAAATATCATCACTTTATAATGAAGGAAAGTGTGAGTGTGTGTGTGTGTGTGTGTGTGTGTGTGTGTGTGTGTGCGTGTGAGGGGGTGGGGCTAGGGATTTATTAACTTGACCAAAGCCAAATACTTTTCAAAGCTAAGTAATTTTGCAAGTGTAAGGGATATTACCCGGTTGAAATTTTGATGCTAGGGAGCTAGAGACATCACTCATCAGCTAAGCAATGCTTATTTTAAAAATTTTTTGAAAGAGGGCCCAGAGAAATGGCTCAGAAGTTAAGAGAACTTATGGCTTTTGCTGAGGACCTGAGTTTCTTTCCCGGAATCCACATTGGGTTGTTCACAAGTGCCTGTAACTGGAGTATCCTCTTCTAGTCTATACATATACCTTCACTTAGAAGCAGAGACCCACAAATAGACCCACATATACATATGTAATCAAAAATAAAGTAACTACTACAAAGATTAAATATTCAGTCTTATATATTATAAATCAACCTTACTATGAGAACTATAGGAAAACTTTGGGTACATAAGAGATCACTGAAAATGTGATTCCCATCTTCAAAAAAACATAAATATTTTAACTGTTTATTGTCTATTTTCTATTGCATATTATATCTTTTTCTTTAGAGTTAATTTATTTATCATCTATATTTGGATGTTCCGTAAAAGATTAACTATTCCATGAAAAGTGGTCAATGTGACTACACTATTTTATCATGGTTGTTAATTGAAAAGTGGTGTATTTGAAGAGGTCATGTGTAGGAAGCTGGAGGATGTTGTAATAAATCTATTCATCTATAAATAATGGGCTATTTTCATAGAACACATTGGTCATGCTTCACCCCAAATCTGTAATCTTCAAGGATACATTTTGTCTTAGTGAGATGTGTCTAGGGAGGTTTCCTGTGTAGATCGTGTTGAAAATAGTAAATGCTTCCCAGGAGACCAATTAAGCATAATATATTGCAGGCTACTCCTCATAAAGCAATTTAGCAAGCAGCAAATAGTCTAAAAGTTGTTTTAAGATAAAATTTTCTTAGAGAAGTAGTATTTCCCACAGTAACTGTGGCACCATAATTTGATAGAATTTGAGTTATTGTTATAGATTGTAATTGATCATTATTTATACAACATTGTCACCAAAATTGGACTAATTTGTGGAATAAAGACTACAGATAGCTATTATAGGAATTTGAAATAAAAGCATTATATCATATATATATATATATATATATATATATATATATATATATCAAGGCCTTTGGAAACAAAGCTTGCCTAAAGAAATGATCTACAAATTCGCCCATTATTAACTAAAATATATTAGCATGTATCTTTAGTTTATACAGTTAGTGTGGGGAATTATCAGAGGACAGTTTCTGACAGGACAGTCCTCTCCTTATGCCATGTGGATTCTAGGGATTCAACTCTGAATTCATTAGTTCTGAAGGCAAGCACCTTTACCCAATGACCTTCTTGCTGGCCGAGATATTAACATATCTAAGATGAACAAGAGATTGGAATATTGAGTATAATAAGCGAGCAAGAAAATCATTAATTTCAAAATGGTGACAGGTTTGTTGACAGTCAGTGGTCTCTCATAATGGGTCTACCACTTTTTTAAGTGTTTCTCTGAATTCACTTTTTTTATACAACAAATAACACAAATTCTGCACTACATTGAGTATCATTTTATTACTGTCAAAATTAGTCTAGAAATTTAGGTCACCTTTAACTATTCATTTCACAATTATATAATGTTGATAGATGTATTAATCACTGTTCTATTGCTGTGAAGAAACACCATGACCAAGGTAAGTCTTAGGAAAGTAAGTATTTAATTGGGGGCCTGCTAACATTTTCAGAGGCTTAGGACATAATTACCATGGAGGGAAGCATGGTGATAGGCAGGTGTAATTCTGAAGAAGTAGCTAAGAGCTATATCATGATTCACAAAGAGAATAAAGAGAGCCTGTACTTGGCATGGGCCAAGCCTAAAAGCTGCCTTCCAGTGACACACTTCTTCCAAGTAAAACATATTAATCCCACTCCTATCCAATTTTGCAACTCTTTGGTGACTAAGCATTCAAATATATGATCCTATGATGATAGTCTCTCTTAAATCACCAAATTCTCTCTGACCCCCACAGGCTTGTAACCATATCATAATGAAAAAATGCATTCAGTTCAATTTCAAAAGTCCCATGGTCTAGCATATCACTAGTTCAAAGTTCATAGTTTCTTCTGAGACTGAAGGCAATCTCTTAACTGCAAGCCTTTGTAAAATCAAAATTAAAAATAGCATGTCACGTACTTTCCACATACAATGACACAGGATTGCATTACAACTCTAAAAGTGACAAATAAAGAATAATTAGGAAATACTAGACCAAAGCAAGACCAAAACCTGTAGCCGAATAAATAAAAACCAAGAGACAGATATTGGGGTTCAACTTGAAGACCAAAAAAGAAAACAGCTAGCTACTGGCTCTTACCTCTACCTCAGTCTGAAATGGCTTTCTTGTCTCCAGAAATCCTCAGAATAATACTGTGTCTGTGAGCTGTCTCCTCTGGTCTTATATTCCTTACTAGGGATTAAAGGCATACATCACTACTGCCCATTTTCTATGGCAAATTAGTGTGGCTACTGGAATTAAAGGTGTGTGTCACCACTGCCTTGTCTGTGAGGCTGACCAGTGGGGCTCTTCTCTTTAGAAACATTGGTAGTCTTAGGTGTGAAAAAGTAACCTGTGTAGATGTAGCTATCGAAATTTGAAGTAAAACCATGAAGGTAGATGATAGACATGTGATTGCAACATTCACAGAACTTCAAGTGTATTGGAAATTCATCAAGTAAACACACTGAGGGGAGGAAGATTATGGCATGAGTTAAGTCTTCTGAAAGAAAATCATGCTGTCTTTTAGAAAGAAGAACGTTCTCCAGATCTATACTGGAACATGAGTACAACCTGGAAGTTAGTGGAATCATCTGTGTCAAGTTAATGAGATCATTTTGTTAAAGTAATAGCAAGGGCAGAAGACATGGAACATTTAAGAAATAGAAGAATAAAATGAATTAATTGTTAGGAGTAAAAGAGGTATATGGATAAAATAAGAAAGACGGGAAAATAGACAAGGAATAATAACTGTGTAGTCTTACCTTAAGATCACTTAGACACTCAGGGTGTTGGCAAAGGTGAGCGCAGAGTGACCAACTCTGAGAGTTGAGGAGGATTATTTATAAAAATCATGCAGCTAATGATTATACTTGGTTTATTGGAATTGTCTTCTGAAGTTTATTTAATTACCATATAGATCTGTTTCTGAACAAGTGAAAATCAGTAAAGATAACAAAATTATGAAGAAGCCAAAATAAACAGAGGCTATAGACACAGCAGAGAGGGGAAATATATTTCATCACCTATGATAATAGTATTTGGTCAAAACATAACCAAACTGCCAGATGTTGATCCAGACAAAACATCAATAATTATCATACGTATAAGCAAGTCTGTATTAAAATTAGTGTACCGTAAGTGTGTTGTTATCTAATTTTGGACTTATACTTTTGTGAACTGGAAATAAATTGGATAGTTTCTCAGACTATAAGAATATAAGCATTATTACATTTATACATTGAGTAATATATTGAGATACTTGAATATCTCTATAAAAATATGTATTTGATACATGTAATCATCCTTGATAAGTAATGGAAAAATTTCCCAACATTCATAAAATAAATTTTCAGAGAGAGCTCTTTGAGGAGATTATTCCTAGAAAGTAATTTATAGCCAAGCAAATTCAGACTCTACGTGTGAAATATATTATATCGTATACATAAGTTTCTAATAAGTATTTGTTATGCATAATCCTACATATTGGAAATAAATAGACTTAATTCTTAAAACATATGCAAGACTTTGGTCCTAGATACAGAAAAAATTACAATATCTGCATACCTATCTATCTGCTGATAGATCTGTACATCTTTCATGCATATATTTTCCAAATTTAAAGAACCCCACTATTTTGCAGTAACCACAATTCAAACTGAAGTAATTAGCCTGGGGAAGGCATTATATTCAGAACTTTTTTCTATATGATTCTACATCTTACGTCTGATATCTTCATAATGAATGCAATTTCTTTAATAAGCAGTGCTTAATATAAGATTTAAAGATAAATGAGCTATATTTACTAGATACAAGTTTACTATTTTCTTTGCTGGATATATCATTATTCACCTCAGCCATCCCATGTAAGCACAGAGGCATAAAATTGTGGTTTCTGCCCTTTTTTGCATTACAACTGTTGCAAATATTCAAAATCACAACTCGCACTATTAATGTCAGCTGATGTTTTCAACTCTCTGAACCCCACACTCTATCCGACAGCTCTAAAGGCTTTCAGTCATAATAAATCCTGGCTTGACTTCCCAAAGCAAACAGTGTTGAAGAGCACAATCCCTCCAAAAACATCTTGTCAGCTCAAATCACCACCACAGCATAAGTGATTCAGACAGTCTGAACTGACTCCAGGCTGCCCAACCTCTGGTCTTTATTTCCTATTTTCTTTTACTTATGACCTGTTCTTAATATTCTGAAAAGTCAAGAAATCAGGCTTAATTCCTTAAGATTGGCTGTATGCCTGTTTAGCAAACCTCACCCTACCTCAGACAGTGCATTAAAAATAGGGTTGATTCAAGTCTTCCAATTTACAAAAACATGTACCAAATTTCTTAATTCTATAAATTTTTGTAGCAATCCTCTCTTCTTTGAAAGAAGAAAAAAACAAGGAAGGAAGGAAGGGAGGGAAGTACAGAGGGAGGGATGGAGGAAGGGATAGAGGAAGGGAAGAAGGAAGGAAGGAAGGAAGGAAGGAAGGAAGGAAGGAAGGAAGGAAGGAAGGAAGGAAGGAAGGAAGGCCAAAAAACAGTGGTTTTCCTCAACACACTGAATCTCAGCAATTACAGTGCCAATACAGTGTGGAGTAAATTAATGGCTTCTTAGAGTTTTTGACACTGTCCAGAGTACAAGCATAGCCATATAAGCCTGACCAAACAATGCACAACAATGCACATATCATCTGCAACCATGTTTTTACATAGCAAAAGATATAATTAGAGTAGAGAAGGAGCTGGCAAGTGACTTTGGGGCCATGTAAAGGTCCACTCAATACAAGTCTGGTGAACTAAACTCAATCCCTAGAACACAAGTAAAGATGTAGGCCTGAAACTGACCTCACAGTTTTGTCCTTAGATCACTATATATGAACTTTAGTATACACAATCACACGTATCATGTGTGAGTACATACAAACACTACTAAAAAGTTATAAACCACTGTTCTTTTGCTTTCCGGCCACCCAGACTCGAATGATCGAAAAAAAACTATATTTATTGCAACACTGTTTGGCCAATGAGTTAGGCATATACCTATCTAGCTCTTATATCTTAAATTAACCATTTCTACTAATCTGTGTATTGCCATGGGACTATGGCTTACTGGTAAGGTTTTGGCATCTTTACGTTAGGCAGCTACTTGGCATCTGCCTGACTGCACCTTTTTTCCTCCTTTACCTCTGCTTGCATTTCCTGTCTTGCTCTATTCTGCCCTGCCATAGGCCGAAGCAGTTTCTTCTTTAACCAATGGTAATAAAACATATTCACAGCATACAGAGGGGAATCCCACATGAGATATATTTGGTCTTATTATTTCCTCTCCTCCAACTCTTTCCAGATTATCTCCACCTCCCTATTAGCCAACGTCCTATTCCTTGTCTCTCAAAAATAACAACAGAAAAACAACACAAAAACCATAGGAACATCCAAACAATAACACAAAACAAAAATCATCAAATAAATAAATAAATAAAACAATGCAAGAAGCATACACAAGCTGGTGTTGGCCGACTACTCCTGGTCATGTAGCCTTTCCTCCTCATCTCCTGTTATCCAATTATATATTCTAGAATGCTTTAGTTTGGACTCTCCATTCTTCTCTATATCAATACTCATTGATGTTCTATTGAACAAAACTGACTTTGTGATTCCCAGTAGATATCAAGTAAAAATAGCTTCTTTCTTAGGTGAAGGAGTAAATGTCACCTTATTCTTCTCTGTGCTCACATTTTGTCTAGCTTGGCCCTATGTGGTCCTTGTTTAGGCTGTCACCTTCTCTCTGTGTTAATATGTGTTCAGTCCTGTTGTGTCTTAATGACACAGTGTCATTTACTCTGCCTCTTGAATCTAGTAGTTAACCTAATAGTAGTTTCTAATTGCTGAATACCCAACTTAAGTGTGGCATCATACATGGAAAAATCAATCTACTGTTGAGGAAGGGGCTTCTTATTTGTCCTGTATTTTTGACTACCTTAGCCCCAAGATAATCACACAAAAACTGTATTAATTAAAACACTGATTGTCTCATTAGCTCTAGCTTGTTATTGGCTAACTCTTATATTAATTAAACCCATTTTTATTAATCTGTATATCACCATGAGGTTGTGGCCTACCAGCAAAGTTCAAGCATGTCTGACTCTGGTGGTGGCTCAATAGCATCTCTCTGACTCTGCCCCTCTTTCTCCAAGCATTCAGTCCAGTCCTCCCTGCCTACCTAAGTGCTGCCCTATCAACAGGCCAAGGCAGTTTCTTTATTCATTAATGGTAAACACAGCATACAGAGGCAACTCCCATATCAAGCTACTGCCCAAGTAGAAGCTTCCCCCTCTACTGAATAGCCTCCAAATTTCTGGGAAGCTATTTTGTGTGCTACTGGAGGAGAAAGGAAGGTAATCATCAATATCACCCGTCTACGGATGCTGTGACCTTGCAAAAGTAGCCTCCTCGCAAGACATACTGAAGAAATAGTGGCACAAATATTATGGGAGTAACTAACCATTTTTAATTGGATCTAAGGCCCTCTCCATGAGAACCCATGTGTGACACTATAAAGTGGCTATAGAGACAAGATTAGATAGATCAGGCTCCTAAGGAACAACTCGCTACAATTCTGCTAAAGGAACAGAACCATTAAAGGACTGCTGATGAATTATTACTATATCCACAGAGGAGCCATCGCTTACCCACCACCAGAGAAGTTTCTTCTTGCAGTAGTCAGCAAACAGAGAGCCACATGTAGGTAACATGCATATTTGGAGACTTCAGAGCACTCAGGCCTGAACTGAATGTCTGTATTAAACCCTTCTCTTCAAGTTTCTGATGCATGCAGAAGAGTAGGTAAAAGGTTGTAAATATTTTAAAAAGTATGGTGGCTTTGAATAAGACAACCCATATCCCTGTTCTGGCCAAGTATCTTATGAGTGATTTGACCCAGATCTGTTAGTACTCTGTCTCCTCTGAAAGCCACGTTATTATGCCTGGTATGTTTCAAGGGAACAGTTTATTTGCTTTTGATTAATGTTGGCAATATCAACAGTTTAACCTAGCCTTTGACATTACGGTCAGCTAAAATGTTTTCAACATGAAAAAGAATGCAATTAAAGAAAACAATCTACTCACTAAAGTTTTTGAACAAGTCTGTAAAAATAAACAGATGAATATATATATGAAATCAGCATTTCCTTGCCTTGTATTATGGCAATTACACAGAACCTCAGAGCACTGTCGTTTGGAACCCTCCATCTATGATTTAAACTAGTCCACCACCTGTGGCCATGTTGAAGTTTTGGGATTCCAGGTATCATGCTGCTGCTGGGCCCATGCCTATCTGGAAGACCTGTGCTGCCAACATGGGGCCATGGTGGCATCTGTCCCCAAGCTGCTGCTAATGCCCATGTTACATCCATGGTCCTGCTGCAGCTGGAATGGTCCTACTGCAGTTGGGGTTGTGTTTATGCCTGCTACCCATGTTACTACAGAGTCCTATGTGAACTAGGTGTTGAACCATGTGTTGAAATAGGAGAGCCTTGCTGTATTGACCCTACCTCTCATCATCATAACCCCAGCAATAGAGAGCTGGCCCAGCCCCACATAGGAGCACAGGATCCCTATATTTGGGAAAACTGACCTCATATTGTAGGAGAGCTGGCTCTGCCCCTCACCTGAGAGTGGTGGTTCCAGCCACTATGACTGATCAACTCAGCTACCACCCAGGCACACATTCAGGGCTTTGAGCTGGCACTCCCCAACATCTAACCCATCTGTGACCTGCTGGATCATATGAAGGGACCTGTCCTGCAGAATCATAACCACAGGATCTCCATGACTCTGGGCAACAGCTGGATATCCAAGAGGAGATTCAGCGAGGGTCTAACATTGATGGACCAGAGACCTTGAACCTGTCTAATATCACATTATACAATGAACATTTGCAAGTAAAGCTGTTTGGACGAAAGGGTATATATACTGTATAATAAGCAGTAGCTCACAATGCCACTAAGACTAATGAAGAGGTGATGGAGAGGCAGGAAAGACAGAGGAGCGAAGTGGTTTTGTTGTTGTTGTTATTATTATTTGCTTCTGATTTATTTGTTTTTTAAGTAATATTCTTATTTGCATTTGAATATTCCATTTATTTGTATTATTTCTTAGCTTTTCCTTTCCTGGGAACATTACAAGGGTGGGGGGCAGATACGGAGGGACTGTGATATGAGTGGAATTGGGGTGCATAATGTGAAATTTCCAAAGAATGGATGAAAAACTTACGTTAGAAAAAAAGTACCCTCTTCATAGGTTTTGTAGAGCAGTAAGTGCTATGTGGAAATGACTCCTATGAGATTAGCCTTGCTATTTTAAAGGAATAAAAGAACAGTGCTGCGATCTAGAAAGTTCAGCGCATTTATCTCAGAACACAGTCAGTGCAGGACAGAGAACGGATTGACTGGACTGAGAACTTCAAGCTTTAACATTGCTTCTTCAGGACCATTAATTGCCTGTGCTGGGGATGTGAAAACAAGATGAATTTAAAATAAACAAATAACTTCATCTCTGAGTCATTCTCATAGTGTTACTGTGAGAAATATAAAGGTATAACCAAGCTATGTGTCATATTAGAAACTATTGCATGCAATTCACCATGGGTTATGAGACCAGCATGGAAGGGAGGGAAACTCCGTCATCAGAGAGGATTATGGGAAAAAATACTTCTGAGCAATGGCAGAGAATATTAAAGGATGGCTGCTCTTTGGATCAAGAACTGATTTGAACAGTTTTAAGACATAAGGAATCAAAACATTGATATTTCACAGCTCCAAAAGCATCTCAGAGACCCACATTGGAGCACCGAACAGAAATCTCAAGGTCCAAATCAGGAGCAGAAGGAGAGAGAGCACGAGCAAGGAACTCAGGACCGCGAGGGGCGCACCCACACACTGAGACAATGGGGATGTTCTATCGGGAACTCACCAAGGCCCGCTGGCCTGGGTCTGAAAAAGCCTGGGATAAAACCGGACTCGCTGAACATAGCAGACAATGAGGACTACTGAGAACTCAAGAACAATGGCAATGGGTTTTTGATCTTACTACACGTACTGGCTTTGGGGGAGCCTAGGCAGTTTGGATGCTCACCTTACTAGACCTGAATGGAGGTGGGTGGTCCTTAGACTTCCCACAGGGCAGGGAACCCTGATAGCTCTTTGGGCTGACCAGAAAGGGGGACTTGATTGGGGGAGGGGGAGGGAAATGGGAGGCGGTGGCGGGGAAAAGACAGAAATCTTTAATAAATAAATAAACGGAAAAAAATTTTAAAAAAAGAGGATCCTATGAAACATGGTGAACAGCGCTCGACAATGGCAATGAATAATTAGGGTAAAATGAGTATACAACACACAAACTCTTTGAGGTATTTTTACATGATTAATGGCTGCTTATAGGATTCTAAGAAATAGTTTTTCAGACCTAGACCATCTAAGTTTAAAATGGGATTAGTGACCCTCTAACACTAAATACTTAATAACGTGCCAGAAAATGTAAGGTGCTACCGTCTGCACAAAGGACGCGGGCGCATGTCAGAAAGGATAAGGAAAACAAGGGAGACCACACATTGTTACTGTCATGGCTTTTGGGTAGTAAAATGATACTCTAGCTACACTTTTTTATTTTTTACTTAAAAAAGCAATTATTCCTCTTCCACTAAGGGTTGAAAAAGAGCATCAGCCTTTGTAATATGTTTGAAATCATGACATGTGAAGGATATTCTAGCTTCATCTTTAATTAGAGTGTTTTGGTACAGGTGCTTTGATATCACACATGAATTTCTAGATTGCTTAAGTCTACTTCTGAAAAAAATACTATTGTTGAAATTTTGCAAGAGGTTGTGTGAAAACTTTTTAGATAGAAAAAAATATTTTATCAGTATTGTATATCTACCCACAGTGGTGGCATATGCCTATAATCTTGGGAAGAAGGGACGAGGGGATCTCTATGAATTTGAGACCAGTCTTGTCCAAAGAGCAAGTTCCAGGGCCACAAATGCATACAAAATATCCTAATTTATAAGCTGTGAAAAATTATGTTTTATGTACTAATGTGATATATCATAATTTTTGTTAGATTCCACCCTCCTTGTATTCCAATAACAAATTCTACTAGTTTGTGGAACATGTTTATTTGGGTTTTTCTTTTGTTTTGTTTTGTTGTACACTGTTGAATTTGGTTTGACAGCATTTATCAGGAATTTTGCATGAATATTTATCAAGAATATTGGTTTATTGTATTCCTTTGTTCCAGTATATTCACGTGGCTTTGGCACTGAATGCCGCCTAACTCAGTGAGTTTATGACAATCAAATCTCAGTGCAACATTTCAACATGAGCATTTCTTATAGGTCTGTTGGGGTTTTATTTAGTTATCATTCCATCCTGGATAACACTATTCAAAGAATTCACCAGTGCCTTCTAGCTTCTGTAGTTTGTTGTGGTGGTCACATAAGTCTCTCACTACATTTTCAATGTGGTCAGTTATGATGTCTCCTTTTTATGTATTCATTTTTCCTAATTAATCTATGTAAGTGTATGCCAATTTGCAAGAACTTTTCAAAGGGGTTTTGAACCTGTTTATTTCCATTGGTTATTATATATTTGTCAATGTTTGATTTATCTCAGCAACGATATATTATTTACTTTCTTCTTCTACCATAAGGTTTGCATTCTTCTTATTTTTCTGTTCCTTGTGGTATAAACTGAAGTTGCTGAATAAAGATCTTTCATTTTCTGTGTAAGTCATTCATCATTTATCATCAATTATACTCCGGCAATGCTTAAGCATGTATGGGCATTCCGTTTATGGCAGTTCTCCGGTTATTTCTATGCTGGGCAGTCCTAGATGCTTGTGTTATTATCATACCCAAGATGCCACAGTCTTCTTTTGTGCTGTCTGCCCAGCGTTTTTTGCAGTGCCTTATACTGTGCACACCTCCAAGCAGTGCTATCTTTGGGCATCTGCTGTCATTCATTCTCATAACATGGCCGAAGTATCTCAAGTGCCATGTATCCTATATTGCTGTATCCTGTAGTTGCTTCTTCCTTTAGATGGAGATGCTTCTTATGGCATTGCGGCACAGCCTATCTCTTGGTTTGAAGCCTAGAATACTCCTGAGACGTGCCATCTCAACCACATTTAGCCATTGCTCTGAGGAGTGCTTCATTGCCCAGGTTTTAGAGTTTTAAAGAAGGCAGCTCAAGACAAGTAAGTGTCTCATATACTTTGTATTTTGCTGTTGTCATTATGTCTCTTGCTGTCCAAACCTTTCCAAGTGCCTGTAATGCAGCCCTCATTATCCCTACCCTCCTCTTGATGTCTGAAATAATTTCCTCCTTTGAACTGAGGTTTCCTCCCAGATAGACAAAGTTCACTGTTTACTTGAGGTTCTGATTCTTTTACAATGTTAAAATCCTTGCGTGTCCTTGGCAACTGTTGTATCTCAGTCTCCTCAGTATTGACTTTCATACCAAGGTTTTTACTTACTTCCACCAATCTATATCCTATAGCCAACAGTTCATTTGAGCTTTCAGCAAGTTGTGAAACACAAGTCGGCAAAACACGTTACTGTTCACACACCACCTATCAACGCCTATCTCCTCATCCTCCAGGGCTGTTGCTATTATTAATTCCAGGAATATATTAAAGAGTAGTGTTGACAGAATGCATTCCGGCAACATTCCTATGATTGTCTTATACTGATCAATAAGTTCTCCATGGAGGTACTACGGTGCTGTCAGATTCTGGAACTTTAACCCAGATGTTTCTGTTGAACTTGTTCTTATTGGGTTTCATCATCTGAGTTGATGAGGACTACTAACCAGGTCCTTTCCTTTTCATGTGCTAGCTTTTAGCCAACCAGCTGGGCCTCTTTGCACCCATGTACTAAATTCTCCAGGTTTCCAGAGGACCTAGCTAGTCATTTCCAGTCTTGCCATCAAGGAAGCAGCTCTCAGGAGACCCTGTAAGTCATTCCTAGAATACATTTCCCTCTCATTACTGTTTTTACTACAGCATAGTGTGTTACACTTTTTATTTTTCTTCTCCAGATCATTTCTCATTTTAAATCTTCTGTTCCATGTTGATTTTCTATTTGGCTGCTGTCAGTGAAATGAAGGGGCATGATCGATCAGTATTTAGAATTAACCAGACCAGTTTAATATAATAGATTCAGCTTTTAATAAATGGAAGAAAGAGAACTTACAAAAAAACGAGGGTTCCAGCATCAAGGAGCACAGGGAACAAAGAGGAAGAGGCGTGTCCTCCTGGATGTTTTATTTGTTTTCCTTGGCCTAACGGGACACACCTTAAACAGAATGTGATTGGCTGAAGTTCCTCATCAGTGAAAGGCAATGTTGAAGTCACCTATGATAATACTGCCACTGATATTTTGCTTTGATTCTGTTTCTCTACTCTGCTGATAAGTATACTGAAGTCCAATTTGAATAAAATCGCTTGGGTAAACCCATGAAACAATTATATGTCAGACAAAATTTAGATGTGAATTACTTTTGGCCTTCAAACAATTTGCTGTAGGGTGAATGTGACTGCATATTAAAGCACTACTATTTTTTTTTGTAGTGGACACAAAACTTGCAAATATACAAAGGAACAAACTCAAGTTTGACATCCATCTTCATCCGAGACCCACCTCTGATGGTTCACAACATGACTTATGGGTTAACTTTAAACTGTAAAGTGTTCCAGCTGCTCTTCAGAGGCTCAACAAAGACTTCACTCAGAGCAAATGCCAAAAACTACTAACAGTGAGCACTTTGCATTAAGGATGCTTAATAATTGTGTGTAGCTTAACTCAGTTCTGCTCAACTTTCACACTTTAGCATACCGCATCTGCATAAGAAGACCTGAGAGTAGACACTGTTATTATATCAGCATAGACATGAAGACATCAGAGAACTGGGGGCTTTTGTAAGTCTTCCAGCATCACAGAAGTCTCAAACAGAAGTACTGGATTTGAGCGCAACCTTCTGTCTCAACAGGACGTATCTTTAATCACTGTTCTATCAATTTCAAACTCAAATTATGCATGTAATGGTAATAAAAAGTAGATTTTGTTTTTTTAGACTTCTTCATACCAGGCAGGAATGTATAGCGATAGATTGTATAATGGTTGAACTCCTACATTTTCTTTGACACTAAGAAATATCTATTTCTGTTAAACTGGAGGGATTGTGTCTTTCTTGAAGAGCTGTTATAAACCCTGTAGGTAATTTGAATTACTGGTTCATCTTTAATACTTAGGGCAGGTAGATGCTGTTTAAAGGCATTTCAACCTATTTTCTCCTTATTCACATAGCTACCTTAGGAGATAGATATAACTTCATCTCTATTTCAAACAGGAGGAATTGTTTCTTAGTAATATTAAGCCATGTGTATGAGGTCACAGAAGGTTCACATGATAATAGGAACTTGAACAAGTATCACTCTGGTTTGCTTTTGAATCAATACTGCTGTAATTCTTCACTTCTTCAGTGCTTAAAAAACACAGTTAACATTCCCTTTTCCTCTCTTATAGCCCCTCCAAACTTCTCTTCATATTTCTTGCCCACTTCCTTTTTATTTCTGGGACTTACATTTGAAAATCTCTTCTGCATTCCAAGTTAGCTAGCAGAATATTAGCATCAACAGAAATAATATTCATGGCAAATGTTGAACTATGTAGACTGCCTCTCATTCTTGCCATATCTGTAGCGTTTTAGCATTTAATAATAATAGTTCTACTCATTGTATCTGAATCCTCTGGAGATCCCATTCAAAACCCAACTAACAGTATTAAGCAGCAAATGTTCTAGATGCTATTATGAACATTCTTCAGCTATTGTCTTATTTAAATTACATATCAAACATGGAAGAACTCCAAGCTCTGCTCTGGTTTTGATACTCCGCAGAGTTCTCATATGTACTAACCATTCAAAACAAACATAAAAAGCACTAGTTATTTTTTTTATTTCAGTGACAGTGGTTTTTTTTTTTTTGTGCATTTGGAAGGTTTGAAACCCACAGTCATGTTGTTTTAATGGTTTTATATAAGCATGCTCCAGAGGTAAAAGTTTATATTGCAAGTATCAGAGAAAATGTTATAATAGTGAACACATTTTTTAACCTTGGAATAAGGAACAGCACACTGCAAACACCATCAATTGAATTTTAGAGTACTATTTGTCAGTGCACAAAAACTGATTGGATTATATGAAGACCTGGAGATACGGCTCAACGGATAACAGGTTTGTCATGTAACTGGAATGTTTTGAATTTGAATCCCTAGAACTCAAGAGAGCCAGTAATGATGGTGTGTATCTGAAATCACAGTAATTTCCCAGTGAGATGGGGATCAGAGATGGGAATATCTCTGGAAACACTCAGTTTAGCTACCCTGGCACAGACAGTAGTGAACACCTAAGAAATGCTGTCTAAAAGAAGGTTGAAGGTCAAGACTGACACCTGAGGTTGTCTTCTGATCTTTACTCTTGTGCTGTGTACAGGTATAGGTGTGCACATGTATATACAGTCATACCGTGTATATGCACAGAGAAAAGACAAAAATAAACAAACCTACAAATGAAAAACTATCTTGAGCTTTGTGCCTTTCAAAGTAAATATTGATTGCAAAGGACAATACATGGGGAGGTATGATTACTTAAGATTAGAAATTTATTGTTCCCAATTATGGGAAATAGTTCTTCTATGTAATACCAACTCACTGTTCACTTCAAGAGAGGTTATGTCTCATCAGGGGAAGATTTTAAATAAATAACACGATGATTCACACCTGTCACCAACTAGCAAGTACTTCAAAAGAGAGCAATGGTGTGAGTCCCTGGCCAAACTAGTGTGGGGTTTAACAGCGGGAAAAGGAAGATGAGTGAGAGAGGAAATGAAAGCCAGAACAAAAAGACATGCAGCAGATCTTTGTTGGTGAAACTACACAAATGTTGGGTGCACCTTCTCCAATGTAGACGTTAATGGAGATAGCAAGGCTTAGATAAAATCACGCTAAACAAAGAACACAAGATAGCAAATAAATCAAAGAAGGTGGCTTGATTCAACATTTCATTATGGGAAACAGCCTATCATCTCTTCTACAAAAATTTTGAAAGAGAAAAGACTCCCTTCAAGTCTGGCACACTGTGGGAGTGGTTGACAGCCTCCTGCTGGCTGGGCTCTAGCTGATCATATATCAGTAACTTGCTTAGCTGCAAAGCCAAGTTCCCATCCTGTGTTTCAATGGAGGGGTCACTTTGACACCTTTTACTACACAAAATGACTTTTCCTCTTCCCAGTCCACCGATACTTTATTTAGTCAGAGACCAGCATTTCTAAAGGAGTTATCTTCTAAATGTTTCTCACAATCATAAGCCTGTATTCGAGTCACAAATGCTGTCGTTCACCGTAACATAACGGTCTCACTATCAGAGCTTATGTTCTCAGAGACTTTCACGTCTCCATGTGATAATCTGCAGCATAAACATAGCACCAGCTTTGAAAAGCAGGACAACCACTGATTTAGAGCATCTCAGTTTCTACTTCTTTGAAAAAACATTTTTGTGATTATTGTTAATGCTTATAGTTAGTGTAAAAAGAAATAGATCTCATAGATCTCATTACAACCTTCTCATGCATATTAACACAAAAACATACACACACACATACACAGAGAGAGAGCAGTTGGTTTATTCAGCCTCCAACCCTTCCTCCTTTCCACTGTACTCCTTCCTCCTCTCTTGTTGGTTCCCTTTCCCCTTATATGTGCATGGTCATGGTTAAATTCTTTGGAAGAGTGAACATTCCATAACATTTCTCTTGTATCATCTTTCTGCTAAGGACAAATTAGGAAAGTGAATTTGGGGAATAAACATTTGAGACTCAGTTTTAGTGCATGCAACTTCTGATTTCTTCTAAGGGAGAAATAAATAAAGTGTGAGAACAAGAGAGCAAAGAATGTCAGAGAAAATATATTTTGCATGTCTGAGTTATGTCTTTCAAGAACCCACATGAATTTTGCCTGCTCCTAAAATTTTCCAGGTTTGCTATCCAGAGTCAACAGTCTGTATTCGCTGTTGAAAACCCCCACCAGCATCTAAGGGCACAAGACTCCAAGAGTCACAATTATTCAAGACTAACAGGGAAGTCTCCTTTGGAAAGTGTAAGCCCCAGGCAGGCCTCTCTGCATCACAGGGCAAATCCTCAGAGATGCTCGGGCCCTCCTGCTGAAACCTCATCTTTCACTTCTGCCTTTGGGTCATTTCCAAACAGCAGGGCACCAGACAAGCTCTACCTTAGGTGGAGCCAAAGCTAAGTACAGGAGGATGGAGTTTCACTGTGGCTCAAAGTGTTTTTACCTCTGAGACTTAATAGTAAGTCAGGACTGAGCAGTAACACGATCATGTGTTGCTTTAGAATGTTAATCGCCCCACCGAGTTATCTTCTTATTTAAAAATAATAGTAATAAAATAACAGATAAATGAGCCCATCATTCCTATGCCACTTTAGTACTTTAAGGAAAATATTTAATTATAGATTACCTTATTAATTCTTATCTAATCAATAAATTTTGTGTTTAGGGTAGGCATTAGGGGAAAAAAAAGTTTGAATGAAATTACTGGAATTTTGGTTGCAACCCTAATTCTCATTGGTGAACCTTTCAATGTTTGCTTTCCAGACCCTTGTTACTCAAATATTTTCATTATTGTTGCACTCATGGAGGCGAGAACTTTTGATATTTTGAAGATCAACTGGCTTTGCCATCACTGTCAACAGATTCAGATAAGTGCAGCTTTTGTCCCTATTGGCTGGTTTTACCCCACAAATGGCCTTGCCCGGTTTTCTGGACATGAAGAACAAATGACAACAGACCTACTCTCCAGGGCTTGGAAGGGGGCGAGACTTCCAGCTTGTTTTATCTTCAGACCTTAGCAGTGGGAGTTGTGGAGGGTTTGCAGCCTCCCACAGGCCATTGTGCTGCGCTGCTATCTGCGGTGACTGTTGATGTTCAGAACACAGTGAACTCTCTTGCTAGCCTTCCTTCTGGATTCATTCTGTGGAGAACAAGAACAGGAACAGGCTTCACACTGGACACTTGATTGGTTAAAAAAGAAAGAAACTAGCTGTCAACTGTGAAAGTGTAGCCTATAATGAATTTACTTTTCCCTTTTAAATTAATGTACAGAGCACAAATCAGTCACCCCAGATACAGCTGAGACTCGTGCTCCTAGCTCTGCTGCTGAGGGTACTCTCAAATCAAAGCTTGCCCTGTGATGCCAAGGAAACTGATTCTGCCTTGACTAGGAATTAATACACGAATGATTTCTGATCTCTTCCACTCATACTGCTGGCTTTGGTATCTGATATAAATGGGATGTTTTCTTTAATTACTAAATAGCATGATAAATTAAAAATTATACTTATAATAGCTTAACACAAAAAGAATTTCAAGTGATTCATGAATTATGATATCATCACTGCCTGTATGTTAACTAATCTTGTTGGTTTTGTGTGTGTGTGTGGTTTGTTTTGAGACAGGATCTCGTACTATGTATTCCTGGCTGACCTGGAACTCATGATATAGACAGTGAGATATATATCTCAGAGAAATCTACCTTCCTCTGCTTTGAAAATGCTGGGATTAAAGGCATGCATCGAGCCTTGTGTTATACATTTTTGAAAACATGTTTAAAATTGAAATGTAGAAAAATTTAATCATAGTTTGCCTTCTGTGGAATCTATAATAGACTTTAATACATTTTAGTTAAAATATAATTGCACCATTTCCATTTCATCCCTTCATTTTTTTTCTCCTTAGTCCCTTCTAAATCACCTTCCTTCAACTCCTGTGTACTCCCACTCTCAAACTGATATCACCATTCTGATTATTATCATATGTGTGTGTGTGTGTGTGTGTGTAAATTACAAATATATAAAAACGACCTTCTGAATTGTTTTTCTCATCAGAATATATTGTTTCAGGGCTGACTACTTTTTACTGGACTGCCTCAGTGATCACTCTCTCAGCAGTGATCAGTTGCCTGTAGTTTCTTGTCTAGGGATGCATCCCTGTGAGATTTCCCTCTTTTATTTGAGCTTGTCTTTACTAGTATTGCAGTTGTTCAGGTCTTGTTTAACAACTTTTTCTATAAGGGACTGCCTTAGAGCAGTCTTCGGGCTATGCTATCTCATACAATAGTTTTGTCTTTTCCTTCTACCATGTTGATGAAGGAGTTGTGCTATAGATGAACCCACTGGAACTAGCTTTTTCATGATTTCTGCATCGTGCCCAGTTCTAGGTGATAGAATTTGAAATGCATGTTGGAATACATACGTCATATGCTGGCCTTCCTCTTCAAATTATTTTATTCTATGAACAAGATAGTTGCTGCAGAAACATTTCCTTACTTTCTGATTCTTGTGCCATACCAAAAGATAATTTTATATAAAATTTTTCTTTCTCCTTTCTTCTTCTTACCCCTTCCTTTTCTTTGACACTTTCTTTTGTACTGAGCTATCAATAAAACTAAAACATGGGTCTCACTTAAGCTAGGTAGGCATTTTCCACTGTACAGTGTCCAGAAGACCTCCAAAGCCAGTTTCTGTTAGACTGTTTCTAACCTGAATGTTAAAAGATAAATTTGCTATTAGGTTGCTATACTGACACCGTGACACACAGCAACGTCACTTTAGTGGCTCTGTGGCTGATGCTCAACTGCCAACTTAAAAACTTAGAGTTTCCAAAAGCTACAGAGAAACCCTGTCTCGAAAAATCAAAAAAAAAAAAAAAAACAAAAAAAACTTAGAGTTCTTTCTGTTCACCGAGGAGGAGACAAGGCACATTGCTAAAGAAGTTTTAAAAAAAATAATCAATTCTGACAAACCGCCAGGGAGACAGCACACACAACCTCTTTTGGTTTTCATGTTGTTCTTTTTCGTTGATGTACTTAGAATTTTGGATCATTATTTTCCTTCTCAAGATCATAGCAAAATCTTCCATAGATAAGAGCACAATTACTTCATGTTCCATCAAATTCACAAACAAATAGAAGCACAGATTAGAAGACTATTAAGATTTCTGAAAGTTATCAACATGTCCCATGGAATTGAGTATAGTTCTTTGACTGTGTATAGTTGGCTCCAAAGTGTCTCACTGTGTGCTTCCTTAAGTTAATCATTAATGTTTTCTGGAGCCCTAAAAACTCTGAGCATTTCTGCCAGACACTAACCTATTCAGAAGAGAGAGGATGCATAATTTGACAAGGCCTTTCTTGATTACTTGGACTTAATCTTAAATTGCTTATTCATGTAAATATAGATTCACTCACTGTAACTCAGAAGAAACACATTAGGAGATGCCATAAAATTAAAAATATTGAATACTTATCATTTTATCATTGATTGTAAAATATTTTTAAAAGTAAACTAGTATTAAAATAAAAAGTATCTAGGCTGTGGATACAGCTAAGTAGTGGAGTGCTCACCAACATAAGTGAGACCCTGGGTTCAATATCATCTTTTTTGACTTAAAATATTTAGTTCTTAGAGTAAGAAGGAAATATAAATTTCTAATTGAGATGCCAGAAATGACTTCTGCAATATTTTCAACTCTACAATTTTGTTAATATTATACATCTTAAGTAAAAAACTAAGGGATAAATGCCCTACCAGAGCACATACTATTGTAATAATGAAAATTCTGATATAAAGTATAGGTCTTTACGTCTGGAAAATATAAAGCATGAATAATTGCTCCTGATGACTCTCCTTCCTCTTTTGCATTCTGTAATAAGACCATCCAGTCACGCATCAGATATTGTGTTCTTCCTGGCTTCTACAAAAATGAAATGTCACTGTCCTTTCTTTTATTTAAGTGTCAGATTTGCTTTCAAACTGTAATATAAGAATAAAGGCACATTATGGGGGAAATGTATTCATTCTGACCAACATGGAATCATAGGGGTATGATTTGCACTAAAATATATCAAGCTAAATTCCTTCATACCTGAGATCCACCTAGCATATGCAGTTACCCTCATAATTATTCACATTTCCAGTTCAATCCAGTGTTTTTTAGAAAAAGGGAAACTATTTCATAATTATAAAGGATAGAACTGGGAACCAACTTCAACTGAGTCACTGGGTCACTAGAGTGGCCAATCAATACGCTCAAAGACTTTATCAAAATCTGTGGAATCTGCTTTTTACATGGAGGAATCCTGCAATGTTTGTTTGAAAATATTTGTGTAAACTGTTATACACCACATATACATCAATTAACCTAGTATTATGGCAATCATGATGCCTTTTGAGCACTAGTTCATCCTGGCTGCCATATCCCACTGTCCATAGCTTGTTTCAGCATATTTTCATAGTATCTCTCTAGCCTTTCTTAAATTTGACTTTGAAGAAGTGATTCAATAGCTTTGGTGAGTTTTAAATCAGACTTCATGTTTATCAGGTTTCTTTAGCTACATTAACCACGTAGATTCTCCAACAAAATCATTTTTGATGGAAGGAACTTAGTCTCACTCATTCTTGCATTGACAGTGCTGAAAGTCTACCACATATTTGGCTTCAATTAAAATCAGCCAAAAACAAAATAGATAAATGGAAGAAGTAGAATCTAGCTATTTCCCAGTCACAATATATCTTCTTATTTGGAGCTATGTTACAATATTCTCATAAAATGAAAAACTATGGGATACTCACTGATAGTAGCAGTATGGATATAAAGAAGAATGGCTATATATCCTTACTCTCAAAGAGTTGAGACACAAAAGTTAAAAGTCAGTTACCCAAACTAACTTCCTTTATTATTTCAGTACCTAATCATGTTTGACTCTTCATTACTCCTGAGGACATCTCTAGGAGCTTGAGGTAAGTTTCCTACTCCATGGAACTCATACCCATTTGACAGCAGTTCTTGTCAGGCAGGCAGAACATAGCTAGTGCACGATGCCCAAATGTATGATTGCATCACATAACCTTAGCACAGAGCATGCTGCTCATACAGACATAATTTACTAAAAGGACCAATTTTACATTTATTTAGGAAACCCCCAATACTTGACTTTCATCATCTAGAAGACAAGCTAATGAGCAAGAGTAAGTTCACACAAGTTTTATTGCAGTTTATGCAGGTTTTATTCTACTCTCTCATTTCATACCCAAATCAGCCTTATTTCGCAGTCTTGATGGTGCTCCAAGTATCCTTCCTACTATGCTTCTTTGAACTCCTTCTTGGAAATTCCTCTTTCTCACCAACCACAACAGGATCTGCTCTTCCTGTTCACTGGTCTCAATCCATATCTCTGAAAGATAAGATGCCCTTCTGATTTTAGCTTCCTTCCTTCTTGGCTTTGGAAACCTAGTCATCCACACAGCCCTAGCTTATATGTTGACCAAATATAATCCCTTGATCTTCTGCTGTGACCATTCTCAGACTCAGATAACTCTGGTAGTGTGTTTTTTTTCCCATCTGGACTTCAAGCAGCAACTGATAAAATGAACCCACTCCACTACAAATGTGAGCTTTTGCTCTTGACCCATTTTTAGCCTTTCAAAAAATAATTATTTATTCTTATAATTTTAAATTATGTTTATGCATTTATGGCTGTTCTGTGTAATGCTGTGTGTGCATGAGGTACTCATGGAAGCCAGAAGCATTGAGTCTTCTTGTAGGTGTTTATAGACTTGACATGATCTGACTTCTGTTCTGGGAATTGGACTCCAGTTCTCTGCCAGGGTAATGGGCATTCTTAATGCTGAGTCATCTCTCCAATCCCTTAATTATCATTTTAATCATCCTCTTCTGAATATATACATTTGTGAATCTCAAAAGTCTCTCAAGGTCTATGTAAGTTTTCAAATTTCAGGTTTCTTTCTCTACTGAGTGAAAACATTTAGTTCATTACCCTCATTATTTCAGATTGAATTTTACCTTCCCTTTCATGTTTTTTATCATAGACTTCATTGTTCTCCGATCTATATGAGTTCCATTTTAAGGTATTTTCAGCTTACAGTCACTCTTGATCTATTCTAAATTCTCTCTCAGGACTAATCTTGTGTCTCAGTTAACTTCTCCTTAAACCATCTGCATCTCTTTCCACGGATAAGAAACTAGCAATTAAATAATAATCTGATAAAGTGAGGGTATCTAATCCTATGTCCTCACTCTACTATAGAGAGAGCATGGACATATTTTCAAATAAATTATAACAACAACACTAATGAATTTCCATGTTTAATGTATAAAAAGGACACCTCTAATAACTAACCTGGGTACTCTTGTTTCTAATAAATACTCAGTTATTTCCCTCTGCTGTCAGTGACTATCGAATGATTGAGTAGAAATGTGACGATGTCCAGGAAAGTTGATATTATATTAGTGCAACATAGAAACTCAAAGGAGCCTTGCAACTTAGGAGAGTAAATAAGCATGAGAATGTAAGTAATCGCTGCTGATCAGCATCTTCTTAGCAAATGAGGTTAGTCAGCCATGCTGACATGTTCTGAAGAATCTCTCGGACATCTGAAGATACTTTGTTGATCTTTCTGTGACCTTCATGTGAATATTTCTCACTTTAATACATTCATAGTCAGACAGACATTATGTCCTGATCTACAACTCCAATCTAAATTATCTCTTGGTCTGTGTGCTTCTCTTTTAAAATTTTGTTTTCATTTTACAAGGGGATAAGAAAAAATAACAAGGAGACATTGATCAATGAACACTGAATAAATCTATAAAATTGTGAAATAATGAATGACATTTTAAAAAAGAAGAGCTAACTTCATATTAGTAGTGATTCAATTCAAGTATTCAAAGTCCTCAAAAAAGTGAAAGCAGATATTAAAGAACGATGTAGTTTATTCCATCATTTTTAATCTGTTACGTAGTTTTAATTAGTTCAAACCTAAATCTTCCACACCACACCGCTGAAAGGTTTGCTGTTTTAAAGTATTTTACATGTCTGCAGAAATGAGTGAGTGACTGAGTGGACAGTCGTCTCCAGCATCCTCCAGCCCTCTGAAGTTTAAGTTTCTGTATAACTTTGGAGTCACTAAAGGCAAGTTATGTGTGAAGGGTGAGTACTTTTTTCTTTTCTTGTCTCTCTCTCTCTCTCTCTCTCTCTCTCTCTCTCTCTCTCTCTTCCATTTCTTTCCCAGAGACTGGTGAAATCACCCTGGCTCCAGAGCTTCACCCTCCTGCCCTAGCTAGAAAGGTCATCAGTAGCATGGAGTCAATTTTGGAAATCTCCCAATCAGAAACAAATAACAGAGAGTCCTCTGGGGATCTTCTGAGCCTTTTACAGACTTTCCAACGAACAGTTCAGCTTTGTACTATGTCTCCTTGAGAAGCGGCTGTTTGTCTAACCTTTGAACTGACCAATACGTTAATCTGAAGCATGATTTAGTTATGTGTGAGCTCCCGGGGATGCCATGAATTTCTGGCTTGCTTATATTCTACCAGTCTCCACAAGATTATATTTTGTACTTGCTTAAAAATAGTCATTTTCCCCTTCTCTATTTAATGATGTATGATTATTTGATGAGGACTGCCAGATAGAGTTCTTACACTCCTATTTTGAATCCTCTGCCTTTGTTTATCTGTAATCCCATTATGAAGCAGTGACTGTCATCTCTGGAGCCTCTTTTCACTCAATCGGAAGTTGGACCCAAGGTTTGCACAGGTAAGATGTGGAGAGGAACACACATATGTGATGTCCAGCAACAGTGCAGCCTTTTGAGCAGAGGTCAGCACAAAATGTCACCTGTGTGACAAACTGGAAAAAAGACAGCCTAGTTCATTAATCTCTGTGAGAAAAGAATTTGTCAATTCAATAGAAAGCCAAGAATTCCCAGCAATTCCCAGGAAGACAGTTGGGTACAAAATGTGTAGCTGGAAAACCATCTCACTCTTCCATGATCTAAAGAAGCAAACGGAAGCTTAAAATCAGTAAAGTAAGACACTGTAAAGGTAAGTGTTTAGACTTAAAAAGAAAATATTAATTATTAACACATTGTAAGCTATTCAGAAATCCTGGAGTTGCAAATGTCTCAGTGAGTTATGAGTTTGTTTTGAAGGAAGTAAATTGCTTCTGCCCAGTGTACAAAACTGAGGCACAAGGGAATTCTGGTTTAGAAATATATAAAAACACAACTGGCCTTAAGTATTGTGGAGTGATGGTCAGAGTATCACAATAAGATCTGGGAACTCTGGAGCAGTTTGCTAGGTCACTGTATAGCTCCTTCTGGGTACCATCTGTAAGGCCACCAAAACTCCTTCACTCTGGTCATCTCTTAGATGTGCCACATTACCAATAGATTCCAGTATTCTTAAGAGCTTTTGTTTAGATATTGAAAGCCATCATTCAATAAATAAAGAATAAATAAATAAGACTTGAGAAATATGGCTGATTACTAAATAACTAAAAGACACACGGAAAAAGAACTCATTTTTTAAATATTAAAAAAACTAATCTATGCGTGAGGTTGTAGTATGTGATTTAATTTCGTCACCATTGCCATGATGGAGAGACCAAACATTCTACTTTACTCCATGAATATATACATATATATGAATATTATTTCTCAATTATATATTAATTTAAGAATTAGATGATGATAGACTTTCAATTATATAGGATGAGGCATTCCTTATCTGTAACTAGATTACCTCATCAATAACCTCATGTGAGGGAGAACCATAGAGTTTCTGAGATAATCTCTAGTAGTGAAATGTCCATGACTGTAACGGTGTATGCATGGGTGTATGGATGTGTGTGTATGTGTGTCTGTGTGTGTCAGCTGATACTAAGAGTATTGTTGGTCAGCATTATTTGTATTATGCTCATGGATTACATGGAGTTTTCTCAATTTTTAGCTTTATTTTTATTAATTAATATTTTAGCATAGAATTAAGTGGTCTTGGAGCCGGAGAGATGGCTTAATGGTTAAGAGCCATGAGCTCTTTCACAGGATTCAGGTTTGGTTCCCAGAATCCACATGGCAGGTAGCTCACAACCACCTATTATTCCAGTTCCAAGGGATCTAAAACCTTCTTTTGTCTTCTAAGGTACTTCTATGGCCATGATACACATAAACTCACACAGATATACACATAAAAATAATAATGAAATAATAATGATTTTCATATAGTCACATCCTTGCTAATCTCTCTTATTCTTTCATTCTGTTTGTCACTATTTTTTTCTTCTTTCCTTACATATATCACTCCTCCTTTGGTTTATATGTCGTATGTTTTGTGTATATGCATACATATTCATATACATGTATAAACATATATGATGTTTGTGTCTATGAAATTAAACATGTGTTTACCATGGTGATCCCCGGGGATCTAGGAAACCATTTCTTTGCAAGTAATGTAATATAATTTTGATTCTGGTTTGATAAAACTGCATCAGGTATGTATACCACACACTCATCATCCAATCGTAGGTGATGGGACATCCAGGCTGGATCTAACTATGTCTATAGTGGCAGTACCACAACAATCACAGATGCGCACTATATTTTGTTCTTCCAATAGATCCTTCATATAGTGTTCCTACATTCTCATTTTCCAGATGAGGATGTTAATGTTGCATTGATATTTGTGTCTTAGCTACAATTACAACGTTATTATGTTTCTGGATGTCTATATTTTCACATATGCAAGAAAACTTGATAGTCAATATCTGTAATTGACTAAAAAGACTTATGAAAACCCATGTTCCCTGTATTTACACAGCAGAGATTCTATGACCCTTTATTAATTCATCCTTATAAAAGTAAAACTCTGCTACATAGTCTATTTTAATCATACCCAAAATACCACAACCATTTTCAAGCAAATATTTTCCTTGAGTCTTTCTTGCAAATTCCTCAACTGTTTTCTTCCCCAAGTTGCATTTATTTTAGGGTTTTTCATGTATTGTTGAGTCATATTCTTTAGTTTTCATGACAAGAGCAAGAGAACAATCCATCTGAAACTACAACCTGATTTTTCTGATATCATCTCTCCTCTTGATTCCATCGGCTACATTCCTTTTCCGTTTCCTTTCAGCAAAGAAGGTTTCATTGCTGAATAACTATTTACTCGCTTTTCTGGACTGTCGTGCTCTAGTTGTTTTGGCAGAGTCCAAGAAAGGGCCTTTTTTTTGCATCTTTTCCTCGTGAACCTCATTAGAAATATTTCTTTTTTGTAAATTAAACAGAAGAACTCCATATTGCATTTATCTGATCAGGAGTCAGAAGTTCCCTGAAATAATAAATGTCAACAAATGCTAAATGATCTTTCAGCAGCAAAATTCTGGGACATCTTGATGTCAGCAACACTCTCGGTTTTGTTTTGTTTATGCTATAGTTCTGGATTTTGGAAGAAAATCAAAGCCAAATTAAAAATTACCTTGATCCTCTCATCTTCAATTATTATTAGGTCTTTTCCCCAAACCAGGAGGATATAGACATTTTTGGCTTCTCCTATGTTTACTTTAAGCAAGTTGTTTTCTCCGTAAGTGTGTCTTGCTCACTGAAATAGCAATGACTAAGGTTAGGTATATATCGATCAATTCCCTTGCTGTTGCCTTTTGCCAGAATTTTTTCATCTTTGAGGAAAATCAGGTCAGCCTCTCAAGCTGAACCTGAAGAAATAACCATGAAAGGGCACTGCTTTCTCCAGCTAGTATTAGCTATAATTTTCTTAAATCCCAGATATACCTGTTTAGGAGTAGTGAGTCTACAAACAGCAAGTAGCACTTAAGAAAATGCCTTACCCTATACACCCATAAACCAATCTGATGGAGATAATCCATCAGTTGAGATTTTATCTTCCCAAAGGTGGTCCAAGGTGACAGACCCAATATCAGCTATCACAATTACCACAGGTTTTTCTGTGAGGGTTTATATATCCTAAAAATAGAAAATTTAATAGGTAAATGCTATTAGTGTTTACTCCTCAAACTTGAATTAACATAAAATGAAAAGTTCTACTAAAAACATAATTTCTCCAGGTACTCTGAAAATATTAGTGCAATTTTTTGTTGAAGTTAAATGTGCTGTCTACATAATTGGTTTTTTTTCAAAAGTGATTTTTTCCAAATTATCATGATTTTTGTCCTTGCCATCAAAGCATGACTTTCATTCTTTATACGCAGATGTGTGAGTTTATATGCAGCTTATTTGAGGATCGGGGAATTTTTGTGTTCCCTGTTAAATTTTAGACCTGAAAAATTGGGAATTTTCTCTTCGAACAATCTTTCTAGCCTTTTCATTTAACTGTGTGTGTTATTTAAACAGATCTTTCCTGAAGAAATGTGTTGGCAGCATCTTTAAGTTTTCTTATTTCTTTTATTTATACTTAATAGGTTACATTTTGTGAAGGTTCAGTTCTATTGAACAGTCTAATATATTTTTCCACATTAATAAATAGTATTTAAAGATATATCTTAATAAAAGTAACTGTATAATGACAAATTTAATGATATATAAATATACAAGATTTAAAGAGGTTATTTCTTTTGTGTCACCCATGTATGATGCATTATAATTTTTATTTGCTTCATCTAGAAAACCAGGAAAATATCCCTTTGCCATTTTTTTGAATCATGTATTAATGTGGGGTTTTATTACTTAAGCATGGTGTGTATTAGGACCCAGTATGTTCGATTTCTCACTCCTCATGGTGGATTCTTTCTACCCAGAACTGAAAGATGACAACTTTATTTTCAGTTCCACTTGACTACCCAGGCCAACAATGCTTGACTCTCCTCTATGGATACCGCATAGAGGTAGAGCACAATGTGTCTAGGGAATAAGAGTACTGAAGAACTTCATCATGTATATGATGCATGAAGTTGCGCTCAGAAAGGAAACGAACAGGAAATGACTCTATGGTAAACAGAAAGAATAATCAAGAGAAAAAATTAAAGGCAAAACAAATGAAGCAAAATGTGTTTTTTCTCGGGCTTTTAACTAGAGGGAGATGATTCATATCTTAACTATCATTTTTCCTCTTTCTGTTGACTGCTAGTTGTTGGAAAGCAAAATGAATCAAACTAATTATATTTGCAAGAAACCATCTTTCAGTTCATGAAGGCATAGTAGAAGCCTGGTTCCATTCTTTTGCCCACTGATTTACTCCATCAATAATGCAGCTGACCATAGATTGTCATGTTTGGAGTAATCTTGCCTCTATGACTGCCATGTGTCAGTCTGGAAAGTGGACATCAATTACTGAACTTTCTCTGTATGTTTTTTCACAATTACTACTGACTAAATGCATCCAAACTTTCCCTGGAGGAACTGCTATAATAAACTGAAGTCATTAAAACAGCAGTATGGCATAAGAAATAAGGTCAGGGAGGAATATATTTTGGGTCCAATGTTTAAGTGAAGACACTGTCTTCAAAATGGATTGCAGAGATCTACCTTAGTATGAGTGACTGGATTCAGGGGAAAAAACAAAACAAAACAACAACAACAACAAAAACTAAACCGATCTCTCCTTCAATTCCTTGTCTTTGAATCCCATGCAGAATGTCTATTTTAAGAAACTAGATGTTGGATAATGTATTGCACACCCATAACTAACTAGGCTGCATAACATAACGACATTTATGAGAAAGCAATTTACAATATAGCTTGCTGACAGCTGAAATTTGACTTAAAATGACAATGAGAGTCAAGGTGACATGTTTCAACCTACTATGGTGTGGTGAGACGTTTCCTCCAGCTTCTCCTAGGTGACAAATGGAGACATATCGCATCTCATTACAGGCTGACAGTGGCTCTGAGATTCTAAGAAGCCCACACCTGGATCCTGACTTAATTCTGAGGCATCTAAGCCCAGACAGTTTGGAAGAGGTTCAGAGGGGACTAATCCCAACCGTGACCCACACCACCCTCAATTAAAAAGGAACATTTTAAAAATGCAGCAATCCAACAACAACACTCTACCCCACACGCAAAAACCACAGTGATTAAAGAAGGAAAGTTCTGGCTGGAGATAAAAGATAAAGCATGCGACTCACTCCATGAAAATGTTCCTCAGGGCCAACAACTGGTAACTACAGGAAAGGCATGATCTGGCACTACAAATATTTGAGAGCCACTTTGCCCGAGCAACAGAGCAGTGTTTTATGAGGTGTTACTAATAAGGGAAATGCATTTTTCTTCATTTTTTTTCTCCTAGCATGCACTAACAAACTTGGCACTCTTATGATGATGAACATCAGCAAGCACATTCATGTTTTCTCATCAGCAGTGACTCTTGCATGCATGAGGCCTCATTATCTGCTACTGAACACAGGACCAAGGGAAATAATTTGTTTCTACAATAACTCCAACTTAAACACAAGTGTATAAAAAGATATAAGCATATTCAATATAGGACCATATAATTAATAGGTATTATAGCTTTATTCACTTATTTCCTACTTATTTTTTAAAATAATCACTCATTTTCTGGGGCATGAGCCTTAGTCTTTAATGGTTGGATCATTTCTTCAGCTTTTTCAGAGCAATCTCTACAGCCTTTAAATTAGTGGAATAATGTCATAAAAACACATTCTATATGAATGTACTTTCCATCTTGAAAACTGAAATGACAACCATCTTTTTCCATCTTATGCTTTTGGTTTATATACACTAAATTCCAACTGTGCCCTGATGAGTATGCTAGGATTTAGTGACTTGAAATCAGGAAGATTTAACCCTCACCAGGAAGATTATCCCCCATCTCTGACTACTTTCCATTACAGACGGGAGGTAATTTTTATGGCAATTACTGATTCTGAGATCTAAAGCAGTGGTTTTCAACCTCCTAATGCTGGGACACAGATACAGTTTTTCATGTTGTGGTGACACCAGCCATAAAGTTATTTTTGTTGCTACTTTATAATTGTAATTTCACTAGTGTTATGAATCATAATGTAAATATCTGCATTTTCCGATGGTCTTAGGCAATCCCTGTGAAAAGGTTCTTCAACCTTAGGAGTTGTGATTACACAGGATGAAAACCACTGATCTAAGTGCTTTAATAGAAATACATATACAAGGAAAATGGAGATGGAAGGAAATACACATCTTAAGAATTACATCTTGATACTGTAACAATGATATTTTCAGTAAAAATTATAACATACCATCGAACACACATCTTTATATAGTTGTCTACATATATATGTTATATATAAAAATGTCTTAACGTGTGTAAATGATACACTGAATGTTACCTGTATTTCTGGATATATTCAGGAGAAGTACTCGGGCTTTTTTCTTCATTATTTCAGGTACACAAGATACTACAGTAGATTAAGGCACTTTCCCTCTAGCCTGATAATCTGTGTTCAAAACGTGCTGCCTCCAGGTGATACCTCTCCTATCTCTAGGAGGTATCAACAGGCAAAAGCAAAGAACCGACACCCCTCATCTTGTTCTCTGTCCTCAGCACATGTGTTCCACATGAGCTAACACATAAATACACATATGGCATAAATACAAATACAGAGTAATTAAATGTGACACAATTTCATAATTAAGTGAAATCTACATGGAGCCCCATTGATGCTAATCTGTCTGTTGCTACTGAGATTTGGAAGAGGAGTGAGCATTTATAATCTTCCCTCTGAAGCATTCAATTCATGGCTATTCCAGTGCTCATTTTGAAGACTGAGATTTCTTTGCTATTTATATAGCTAACTGTCTGCAAAAGCCTACAAACAGAATGAGATACTAGTTTTTCACTCATGTCTATTCCCAGACACATATACTCATACCCCATACATGTAAGGTGCCTGTGGGAGTTCCAGGTTTTTATTGATGGTTGAACGGAAGTCTGATAGTATCATTAAGCTTATTACCTTCCCCCTGCCCATCATTCAGCAAAGTAAGTTATCTACTGACTCAAGCTTTTCCAATCTTTCTTATTACCATAGGCAAGACTGGCAGTGTCATAGTGAGCGTTCTCTTGCTGTGAAGAAACTCCATTGCCATGGCAGCTATTATTGAGGAAAACATTAAATTGGGACTGGCTTGAAGTTCAGAGATTCAGTCTGTTGTCATCATGGCAGAAAGCATGATGATACTCAGGTAGACATGCTGATGGAGGGGTAACTAAAAGTTTCACATCTAAATCCAATCCAAGGGCTGCAGGAAGAGAGAAGAAGCTCTTAGGTCTGACTTGAGTTTCTGAAACCTCAAAGCCCACATGTCAGTGACACACTTCCTCCAACAAGGCCACACCTACAATAATGCCACTTCCTGAGTCTATGGGGACCAATTTCATTCAAACCACCACAAGCAGCAAGCTTAAAACAATATTTTAATCTGTCCTTTAGGTTGTGCCGACTAGCCAGTGAGTCCCCCCCTCCAACATACACCAAATTCATCTCTGCTTGTAGCTTCATATTTTCATCCATTGGAGTCATTTGTTGAAGCAATCTCTAACTGCTTTTGCTATGAATCTTCCTGCTTTTTTACCGGCTTCTCTAGAAGTTGAAAGTACACATGTGAATTGCAGTTACCTACTTAGGAAGCTAGCTGGTTAGTGAGGTTTAGCTATAAATAACATTGTGTTGTAAGTTTGAAAAGGAGGTAGTGGTTAGTACTGTGAGATGCTTTTTGGAATCAGCATCTGGTAGGCAAAGTATGGTGGGGAGATTTGATCCCTCATGGATTATAAATTGTCACTTTTCAATTAAGGTGGTTTTCCTCCTCTTTTTCAGAGAGTTAATGAAGTTAAAACCTTTTTTAAATTACCATAGGGGTGATTTAAATTACCATAGTGGGGTTGAAGGATTGTTAGCTGTATCATATGGGCTGATAAAGACCCTGCAGTGCAAGGGATACTTCCCACAAACCATACTTTTAGTAGCCTTAGACATAAGAAAACCTGGCTTATCAGACTCACAAGAGGAGCTCTTGAATTAGAATACACCTCGTTGAAACAAAATGGCAGAGTGTTTCGAAGTCTGTCTTCTTCAGTGAGAAATATGGATAAGTAGGCATGTCTATGAATCCATCACTTAAGAGGAAGCAGCTGAACACTCTCCAGTAAAAACACCCAGGACTCTGGACTAGGGGAAGAGGATGGATCTGATGTCAGCCTAAAGAAGAATTACTTTGTGTAGGATTGAGGAGTTATGCTCTTTACCACATCCACTTTAGCATATCTTTGGCTGTACTTGCTCAAGGAATACTGAGAGTGAAATACTCTTTCCCAGGAACAAGAACACCATTAGTTATCCAATACCACATGGTCAGCCCTGAAAACACACATACAAGTAACATTAGACAGTCTGAGAAGGTTGTATCTAGGAATGTATATGTATACAAATACACATATATGCATGCAATAAATATTAACAAAAAAGAGGATTTGCATTTGAGAAAGCGAATGAAAGGATATAATATGATTAGATTCAGAATGAGGAAAGGAGGGGAAAACAATGTAATTTTTTATACTATATCTCAAAATTTTTAAGTTAATAAAAATAAATATTGTACTTTTTTGGCTGAGGATACAGATAAATAAACACATCTGTTTGGTCCATTTCTACTGAAATATAGTTAACTATGAGACACTGAGTTCCTTGAAGTAGATTGATTGTGTATCTATACCATTAATCCACATTTATGTGCTTACAAACTTAACAAATCTATAAACACAAGTATTTCCAACTCTAGGTTACCAGGGTAAATCACATGACAACAGTCGACACTGACTTTTTGTGATCAAAAGTAACTTGGTGACTTTTCTTATTTTTAAAACAAAACAATGCAAGAAGCAGATGTAACCTTCACAGTTGTCTAACCTGTGCGCCAGTGTCTTCTGTCACCTAGGCTGTGTTCACTACACATCAACCAATATTCGACTTCGTCATCTTCAATGCAAATGGAACTCCTGGGTCAAGGGGTAAGTCATTGAGATTTGATAGTAGAAATTGTCTTTCAACTTCATCTTATCTAGAAATTTCTTCCCATAGATTCCCCCATTACTCATGATTTTCCTGAATGTTGAACCTTTGCTTCTGAATAACCACCAGAGCAATTTTCTTTCTAAGGCCAAAAAGCAATTTTGTATGTATGAACAACAAGGGCTGTGATACACAGAAACCCTGTTTTGACAATAGAAAATATATATATAATGTTTTCTAAACCATAGTTTCTCATCTGTAATCTTTCTAGAAGCTAATGGAAAAGCTGGAATCTACTCAGAGTCTGGCTGCTGTAAATACCAAGGTTAAGATTCACATTCTTTAATAATCTTTATCATACTATTTATCAAAGTTATTTATTTTTAAAAAGAAATACCAAGAAAGTATTTTCTCATTGGGAATACATTGTATATCAACAATGTATTACAAATTCCTTATTTTATAACTTTTATCTTAATTAATGTTTCACATCTTAAATAGAAAAACTAGTCTCTGCACTTATTTTTATATGTACTTTTAAAAAATGCCTAAAATACAGCATGACTTAGGTTTAGAAAAATAATGGAGATTTTGTTTTTTCCTCATTATTTTTATTAGTGCAGGTTCAAAATTGCTTTTGAATATGTTAATTATTTCTCTGATATTTTAAATGCTCAGGCCCAAAGCACATAAATGATATTTGAATGTAATGAGGCTTTTCTTTCTGGAATGTAGTCCTCACTATAAAAGTATAAATGATACTAGCAATGAATTAAATATGTTAATAATTATTCAACATGGTTAATTCTAAGTTTAATAATTAACATAAAATTGCACAAAGAAATATTTGATCATGTGTAATAAGTATATTCTAAAATGACATTGCATGCTCAGTCTAGAGGAAGTTAATGAGTGATCATTTAAAATTCCTACTATTTATGTTTATGTTTATTAGTAAATAATAATTAATAAACAGTTGGTGATAAGAAAATGGAGTATGTAACTAGTCCTCTATATGTAAGCCCCTGGTGGTGATAGTTTCCTTGAATAAATTATTCCTTTGTCATGTTGTTAGGAGGCTAACTTACTATATCTATTTCAGACACCAGAATTAACTCTATAGAACACCTTCTGAACAACAATTTTCCATTAATTGAAATGAACACATTTTTTTTCTCTTTCAGTTACAGGAGAATGTTAACAACAATGTATCACCTGTGTGTAGGGAGAAATCATTTTCTATGCCATTGTCTCGCCTTATGAATTTAGTGTCTCTTTTGTTGTAATCCTGACATGTAGAAAATAAACCAGTGTTTGTTTATCATTGAATATTCAATAGAAATAATAGACTCAAGGCACCTTACTACGAAGGACTGGTCAGCTGTCATATTCAACAACTCTCAAACCTTATTGGGCTATTATTATAGAAATAATTTTTTAACTCAAAAGTTAATATGATGGGTCATTGTTAGTTAGGAGATGTTGATCCTCAAAGCCTTAAATTATACTCAGACCAAACAGCAGATTTTAGGAGCTAGACCAAGAAACGGAAAAATCAACTCCTTCCCATGTACCTGTGAACAGAATTCAGCCACCTGTCTCACAAAGCATAGAAGTGATCAAAGAATGAGCAATAATTGATGAACTTCAGTGTTCTTAGCCACATACTTATTATTTTTCATTTATTTTCAGCTATAATTCAATGATCAAGTTATCTACCAAATCCTTTTTCTTTCTTCCTCTCCTCCACTCCTTCCTGGCCACCATGTTGTGAGCAGCTTTCTCCATCATTTTCCTTATCACGTGGCTCTGCCTTACCCTTGGCTAGAAACAAAGGAGTGAAGTAATTAAACATAGAAACTTCTGAACCTGTGATTAAAATAAATCTTTATTCTTTAGGTTGACCTCTGTAGGTGTTATGTCACAGTGATGGGTTATGCCCAACCTCTGATGCTTGTAAATTCTACATAATAGGAAGCATGGGTGTTTAATCATTTATTATATCACATAAGTGATGCACGACTTATTTTAAGACATTAGCATAAGCATTATTATTTCTGATACAAATTACATACTATATATATAATATTTCTTTTACATGATTGACAATTTTCAGATTTTTGACTGAACTTGTTGAATTCTTTTTATTATTTTTGGCATATTATTTTTGTCAAAGATATAAAAGTTGCTATGTTTATAAATATGGGAGCTGATAAAATTCAATGATATTACTATAAGTCAAGGGTTGAGGTTTTTCATCTATTCTGTCTACTCTGCAATCTTGAAAAACTAACAGGCAAAAATTAGTCTGTGTTCACCCTATTTGTGTAATTGAGATACACTTCCTACTTCAGATTTCAGGAGTTACTTAACACTTTTCTAATTAGCTCTTCTGATAATTAATATTGCAAACCATACTTCTATATCATTCAGATATTTTTATAGAGTTAATTATGCTAGTAGTAGAAACCTCAGAGAAATTCCTGACCTCAACATTATTGATCTTAGTTTTACATATTTTCTTTCCAGATGAAACAATACTTTTATTTAGTAATTGCTGGATGGTTGAGCTCATATAACAGGAGTGTCAGATCCTTCCATGATTGATGTTATAACTTTAGCAACAGGGTCTTTACTGACAGTGAATTTGTCTGGTACAGAGACATACACTACTGACATTTGTGCTGACTAGCGTAGACTTTTCTTCTTGGGTTAATTTCTACCCAAGTTCCTTTCATTACATTTTGCATTAGCAGTACATGGCAGACCATTAGTATAAGGATACATGTAGCCAGTGTTGCTGTCTATTGTCTTTCAAATATACACACCATCTATGTTTCACCCAATGAGGCTTCAAGACTGAATTCAGAGAGGATGTTGATTAATTATAACCCACTGGGGACTGCCTACCCTGTCTGGTTATATAGAACATCTCATTGTATACTGATCTCTCATAAAATATAATTATTTATTAAGTATTAGTGGATATATGTTGGACTGTCTTGGACTGTATTTGACCATTAAACTGCAAAGAATATAGGACAATTCACCATGAGTGAAGGTTTCTTAATTTTTCTGAACTCAATTTATATTTTTTTTTTTGCATCAGACTGAGGCCTTCTGCTCTGTAGTTTAAAAAAAATCCTGTTTTTGGCCTGTCAGAAACTTACTTATTTAAATCTCCTCTGTGCTTCTGTGGCCTCCTGACAAAGCTGTCTTCATCTTCTAGCGTTCTTCTTGAAAACTTCCACATTAATTTCTGGTCCATTGTCTCCCTGTCAAATTTCATTGGTTAAAACTCCCATGAGGCTCTGCCCGCTGCCTGTAGGTTGCTCTACTCTTTCAAAAACGCACATATAAATCACTTTTGGCTTAAAGAATGCGTATGATAAACTTTTTATCTTAGGTTACCTGATCCCACAAATGATAACTGAGCCAGAAAGAAAGGAAATGGCATTTCTGGAAGAGGAAGAAATTGATACTGTGCTTAGTCTGAAGTGAAGGAAACTCGAAAGAGGAAACCACAGAGTGGTTGTTGCTGAAAGGAAGCCTGGGCATTTTTGCCGTTTCAGCTCCTAAACTAAAAATCTCCAAAGGAGTCAAAAAGACAAGCTGACTTGTCACACTGGAAGAAATTCATACTGAACTTCTCTTTTCCAAGTCCATAAATTGGACCCCACAGAAGCACTCCAAAAATTGGGGTTGGACAATTATTTTCATTAAAATTATTCTTGAGACTGGAGAGATGGCTCATTGGTTAAGAGATGATGTTGCTCTTGCAGAAAACCCAGGTTCCATTTCCAGAAATTGCATAGTGGCTCATAACCATCAGCAACTCCTGTTATAGCTCCAGGAGATCCAAGAGGCACACATATGGTGAAGTATACAAGATGATCAGAATGCATAAGGGAGCTATGAGTGTTGTATGGAATTCAAGAACCTAAACAAGACAAAGTTCTTCAGGACCAAGTAAAGGGTGCTCACTTTTCCAATGAATATATCCTCTATTATTAAAAGTGTTGAAGAGGTCAGGTTCAGGTCTTCGATAATTCAGCCGTGACTTTCTTTGGCAAAACAAGCTTGTACTAACAAACTGAACATTTATGACAATGCAAATTCCTCAGGCCTTTCTAACACATTAAATCCTGATTCATGAGATTCTAACATATGTCATCTCTCTTTTCAGCCTCAAATTTCAGATCTATACACCTTTTTCAGATTATTACAATTACTTGACAGGCTCCACCAGACCCATGCAGAATATGTTATTTCTTCCTGAAGTAGAAGCCTGACTTATCTAAAGAGGGAATGTTGAAAACTGATTTTGGTTATGATCTGCGAGCACCATGAGGGTTAGAATTATAGTTTGAAAGTATAAATGTTTCAGTTTGACACCTGCCTTTGGTGAAACCATCAACATAGTTTTGAGTGAAAAACTGTGAACATACATTCTATAACAATACACAAAGGCTGACATTTAAAGGTTTTGTTCTTTAGGTTCTCTCTCTATATATAAGTATGTATGTGTGAATGTGTCTGTGTGATGTGTATGCAAATCTTTCTCTCTATATATATGTATGTATGTCTCTCTGTGTCTGCATAATGTATATGCATACGTATATATGTATGTTTGTGTGTATTCATTCAATATATATAATTAAATATATATGAGATAATTTCATGTAATAAATATATATATATGAAATAACATACGCATACATATGAGATAATTTCAAGAAAAATACCACTGTATATATTTTGGATGTATCTGCCTATATTGATGTTAGAATAATCTCATTTTTATGAAATACTGATGGGAAGTGTCAACCCAGCCCCTGGCATCCATCCTAAGCCCCCTCCCCTGGGATATTTGGTTCGAAGCATCACCCTGGCATGGGAGTTGCCTAGGTCCAGACTTCACCTTTGGAGGACTGCCAAGAGCAAACCCCTCCTCAGGGAGGGTCAGGACAACTCCCACAAGCTATTTATGCTGTGGCCAAAAAAGGAACAAGTGGTCTTGGGTTTTGTGTGGTCTCCACCCCCCCATGCTCTCAGCCACACTGAATTGCTGCATTTATTAAATGTGAGCCTCTGTGATTTGATCTAATCTGGTCTGATTGGAATTATCTACATCGGCAGAGAGGCTCTTCTTTCTTCTTAAGAAATATACTTAATATATGGAGGTTACCCCAGAGAGGGTTTGTTTTTCACATGGTCTCAGCACACCATGTGCTGGAAAACACCCTTCACGTGCTCTCTGCCAGGCAGTATTGTCTTTGACTTGGTGAGTTTCCCTTTTAAAGTATATGACCAGTAGGGTCCCCAGGAGGACCCATTTTATTTTCAGGATTCTTGTTGAAGTGTTGGCCACACTGGAAGCCTGACCCACACAGTGAAAGCTGGGCTTTTGCTGAGATGAGATCTGGGTGTTTGGAGATGTCCCCACTCATTTCTCATGCACCCTCATTTTGACTCAAGGGCCCTATTCAGTGGATGCATCACAGCAGACTTGAGTCCCAATAGGCATAGACTATAACTGCTCTGGAAAAACACATGTGGGTAGCTGTCGTTTTGACCTCAGCACCATCTTGGGGTAAGAATACCCACATGTGCTTGTATTCTTTGATTTATTATTTCTTTTAATCTTCTTATATTTACTATCATTGGTAAACTGTAACTAATTGGGTAAAATATATGTCTAAATTTAGCTTATATGCCTAATTTAAATGACGGGTAATGGTACCCAATTCTTAAGTGCCTTTACAGATCTGAGGGTATGGCATTTAACAAAAGAGCCTCTAACACTGAGACACGCTAGCTTCCGCAGCACCCTATAGCTCCTTCAAGAACATAAGTAGTTACAGAATGACCTTCCACCTCCAGACTTGCCCTTGACCTTGGCAAAGCCACTTACAGCAAAAAGTGGCCTTTCACCTCTTCAGCTTCCTGGATGCCTTCTGGGGAATCGATCCTCTCATCTTGCCAAGACAGGAAGACTAAATCTTCCCCATCACCAGAAACATCTTTAGGCCTCTTGTACTCAGCAGCTAACAGCAAGCACTGCTTCTAAGACTGGTGTTCCCCAAGGACTAAGGAGATGATTTGGGATTGCCTGTGTAGCTAAAACAGTTGTCTCATTTCTGCTCATTTATCCCTCCCAGATCTCTTTAATGTTATTTGATGACTTAAGGTACTAGTAGCTCATTACCTCATTTGTTAAGTTTCCTATAAAAATACAGACAGGTGTGCCTCTTTCATAGAATTCATAGTCCAGGGCTAAGAGGTTTCAGGTGTATATTTAAAATCCAATTGCCTTTAATTGTCCTTTAAAACATTCATAGTTTTTAACATAAAGTAATAGCCTTTGCAATGACACCAAGACGTAAATCTGTTCCAGTTCTCTTATCAAAAATCTAGTAAAAAACTAACAGTCTCCAGAGCCTTTTGCTAACTCCAGCCAGTTTCAAGCATATTTTACAGGTCACTCCTGTTGCCTGGGCCAAGACCAACATAAAAAGCACTCTGCAGACAATGCCAAACACCTGCATCAGCTCATGGGACTTCACCATTGGTACCAACTCTCCTGGATGAAGAACACCTACCAACTAAAATCTGGTATTATCTGCTATTGTGTCCCAATTATATACCTGAGCCTCAACTGTACATCCAGGGCACCACTCTGTCCCATTCTTTCTGGCAGTTAATGACTTCCCGTGGCTAGCCTCATTCATAGGACCAACCATAACATTATTTTTTTCTCCTAGCCACCTGCCTTCTCATTTCCCTCAAAAATTAGCTGCCTGAGGATTCTGGGATGACAGTAAACCAGATGCTGCTCCAGCCCCTCCTCTCACTGAGCATGAGTCCACTACCCAGCTCCTTCCCCCTCTCCTGCATCACCCCATACCCACAAGAAGAAGCCAGACTTGAGAAGACACCCCTATATCCAAGGAGTCTGGGATGTTTAATTAAAAGTGAGACCCCAGCCCTCTGATACTCCTATATCCAAGGAGTCTGGGATGATTAGAAGTGTCACCCCAGCCCCTGGCAGCCATCCTAAGCCCCCTCCCCTTGGTATTTGGTTCAAAGCATCACCCCAGCCCCTGGCCTGGGAGTTGCCTTGGTCTGGACTCCACCTTTGGGAAGCCTGCCAAGTGCTGACCCTTCCCCAGGGAGGGTCAGGACCACTCTCACAGGCTATTTAGACTTGGCCCAAAAAAGGAACACATTGTCTTCGGTTTTGCATGGTCTTTCCCTGCCGTGCTCCTGGCTAACTGGGAGTGTTGCATTTATTAAACACAAGCATCTTTGATTTGGTCAAATCTGGTCTGATTGGAATTATTTGTGTTGGTGGAAAGACTTTTCTTAAGAAATATACCTAACTGATACCTATTGTAAAACCATAGTCAGTATTGTAACATTTAAACAAATGGATAGAATTCTTTTTTTTAATAAAAAAAAATCTGCCTGTTATTCCACCTGCTTTAAACTTTAGAAGGTTAGGACTTAATAGTTCGGCCCTTCTCCATAACTCTCAAAGGTAATTTCTTCAGTCATCCTGTGTTTATAAAAAGAATATATCCAGGAAATATCCAGAGCTTAGTTTTATGTAATGCACAAAGCTGATACACTTTCAGAAGTGCAGCTACATAGCAGGCATAGATAGCTGTATTTGAATTTTTTCACTATTTCAGATATGCTGAAAAGTGCCAAAAGATTGTTAACCATTAATAAAAAGAATATTCTTTTTATTTTATTTGCATCTTGTTTTTCAGGTTAGTCTGTGCGCATCTACACAAGTTTTTAATCTTACTGGTTGTGAATAAGACCACTGCCACAACTTAAAGCCAGAATTGAAGCAAGCAAATAGTGGTCAGATTGATGGATTCTGGTAAAGTCTATCTTGGTTTTCTAAAAAATGGCCCAGAGGGACATTTTGTAGAGGCTTAAAAAAGCAAATCCAATAATTCACCACATTTCCATTCAAGTCCAATCAGGGGCAAGCATACATTCTGACATACTTACTTCCTGCCTGTGTGCCTCCCATCTACATCCATTCAGGGGCAATAAATACATCCTGGTGTATTTCCAGCTCAGGTAACTCCTGCACACATTTGATGCAGAAGGACCAAACACACATAGGACAAACAGGAACTAAATTGTGTGCAGAACTCTTAACCTGAAAGGTATATTTTTCCCGTTCTGATCTCACAATTATGTGGATGATATTAGTTTGTCCTTAAATTCCCAAATTAGAATGTTTAGCAAGTGCATCCTAGAAAGAATAATGACGGAGCTGGTTGGAAGCTTTTACCTTCAACCAAACTGGAGTAATTGGCTAAATTAGCTTGTTTTCCAAAGTCCTGTGTGGAGGCATTGCAAAACAAAGAAAGGATCAGAAGGAAGTTAGAGGAAGAAATATGGTCTATTCAGAGCAACAGGGAGAAGTAATAGAGATAAAGTGAAGAATAGCAGTCCCATTGTGGGGCACACTCAAGATTAACATGGGTTAATGCTAAACATCCTGGTTCATTGGAAGAAGTCAGCCTGGTTAAACTGACCTTCAATAAACAAACAAGCAAAAGTCTTGCATTCAAAACCAGCACTAAAAACAGCAAAATATAAATTCAAGACAAAACAAACAAAACCCACCACCAAGATTAGAAGTGTTAATTCTTTTTTTTCTCTTAGCTGATCCAAGTTGTTAAAGCTACATCTTGCAAAGTGTAGAATTTTGAATAAGAATGGCCCCCCATGATCTTATATATTGGAATGCTTAGTCAATAGGAGTGGCTCCATTTGAAAGGATTAGGAGTTGTGACCTAGTTTGAGTAGGCATGTTTTAGTTGAAGGAAATGAGTTGCATGGTTTTGTTGAAGGAAATGAGTTGATTGGGGTGGGAGGTGGGCTTTGAGGTTTAAAAAAAAAAAAAACAAGCCTAGGCTCATTTCCCTCTTGTCTGGTCCAGGATGAAGTTGTCAGCTAATTTTCCAGGACCACACCTGACACCATTTTCTCTGCTATGATGGTAATGAACTGACCCTCTGAAACTGTAAGCAAGCCTCCAATTCAATGCTTGCTTTCTTTTATTTATTTCTTAATTTATTTTTACTTAAAAATTTCCACCTCCTCCCATTCCCCCCCCCCATTTCCCTCCTCCTCTCTCTCCAGTCCAAAAAGCAGTCAGGGTTTCCTGCCCTGTGTGGGAAGTCCAAGGTCCTCCCCCCTCCATCCAGGTCTAGGAAGGTGAGCATCCAAACAGACTAGGCTCCCACAAAGCCAGTACATGCAGTAGGATCAAAATCCAGTGCCATTGCCCTTGGCTTCTCAGTCAGCCCTTCTTGTTCAACACGTTCAGAGAGTCCGGTTTGATCACATGCTCCATCAGTCCCAGTCCAGCTGGCCTTGGTGAGCTCCCATTAGATCTACCCCACCGTCTCAGTGGGTGGGCGCACCCCTCGCAGTCCTGACTTCCTTGCTCATGTCCTCTCTCCTTCTGCTCCTTATTTGGACCTTGGGAGCTCAGTCCAGTGCTCTAATGTGGGTCTCTCTCTCTAGCTTCATCCATTACCAGATGAAGGTTTTATGGTGATATGCAGGATATTATCAGTATGACTATAGGATAGGGCCATTTCAGGCTCCCTCTCTTCAGCTGCCCAAGGATCTAGCTGGGGACATCTCAATGGACACCTGGGGACACCTCTAGAGTCAATGCTTTCTTTCATAAGGGGTGCCTTGGTCATGGTGTCTTTTTATAGCATTGTAACAGTGACTAAGTCACATGCTGTTTTCTGGCACCCTGAAAGCTAGTCATAGCTGCATTCTAAGATTCTATAATTAAACCCACATAAATGTAATTCTCATCTCTCATTAAAGAAATGTATCTTTCCAAAATATGGAGACCAGTATAGAAAACTATATCCAATCAAATGCAGAGACTAAGCCCAGCCTCAACTGATACAACCAGAGTTCCTGCATGGCTGGCTCAGGGTTCACTGAAGAAGAAATGGGCACAGTTGTACAGCTGTGAGATTGTATCTCCAAAAATGTCAGAGAGGCCACATCCATTAAGCCTCATCACCATGGCTACCTGAACGATGACAAAACCAATGGAAACGCTGTCACAGAAGGAAGAATACTAAAAGGACATCAACCCTGGAAAAAGGATTCCAGGCACCTGCCACGTGATGAGAGTAGGAGGAACAATGATCGCCAAGGGTCCTATCCAACAACAAGTAGTCAACTCTGAGTTCACACACACACACACACACACACACACACACACACACACATATATACATTCATACTGAACAGGGACTGATTGCACTTATGTATTTAGAGTTGTGTGTGTGTTTGTGCATGCTCGTGCTCATGCATGTATGTGTGTCTGTGTGTGTGTGTGTGTAACAACAATTAATGCAAAAGAAACCAGGAATTTGAGAAAGCAAAGGGAATGCTGAACAATAGAAATTGGGAGGAGGAAAGGAGGAATTGATGTAATTATATTATCATTTTGAAAATGAAAAAAATATTAGCAAGCTAAATTATATCCATACTAAGCCAATTTTAATAGTCTTGATTGCAGAATTGTCATTAGAATACTCCCAATTTAGCTAAGCAAGTACCAGACTCTTAGGTGAAATTAAAATATAGCACTCACGAGTTAGTTATGGTAGAATAGATAACTGGGTTGTATTTTTCACACATTTTCTTCTCACTAAGGATTTAACAAAGTAAGATAATTGTGTTAAAAGAGGTAGCTAGCACCTTGTTGCCTATGATACTTCATGAAAGATCCTAGCATTTGCCTTAAATTAATCTATAACTAAAATCACGTATCTAATTTCTAAGCCATAAACAACTCAAGGAAGACAGTGGAAATATTCAGTATTGACCATTGTCATACTACTGTACTACTGTTTATTGTCCTTATAGGATGGTCATTAACTTCTAAAATGATGGAAACCCACTAGGGTATAGCAAGATATAAATAAGGAGAGGTTAAAATTAAAAATACAGAACACTCTTATGTTTCAGTCTCAAGTTGTGGCAGAGTTGTAAAGACAACAGACGTTTGTGTTGAATTACAGAATAATTAGAAGAATTAATTGAGCATTTGCCCTCTGCAGTGACCAGCCTAATGATTAGTCTCTCTTCCTGCCCTGCCTCTTACCTAGGAACAAACCCCCACTGACATATTTCCCAAGAACCTTCTAGTTCCTGTGTATTTCCTCTGTGTGTTCCTCACAATGGTAGCTTTAGGAGACAATGACTCAGCTTTGCAATCTCACGCTTTTGTGACTCAAATAATGAAAATTTCAGTTAAAGGTGGTTTGGTGTCATTGTAGGAAGAAAGCTAACATGACACTTTTGTTTAGAGCTGCCCTCCCAAAAGGAAACATATGAATTGAGTTATTGTTGTGCCAGTATGAAATACCCCAGTAGGACATAATTAAATGTAGCTTCTTGAGTTCATGTAGTCAGCATCTGCCAGGTTCCTATGATGAATAATGGATCACAAAGTTGTAGAGGGAGGCGAGAAATTTTTATGGATAACAAAATTTGGCTTCTAAAGGCATCAGACCTGCTATTATATCTCTGGAGACAGAAGCACTGCTATAAACTTGGCCAGAATTTCTACGATCAAATCAGAAAGTCGAAAACACTCCCAACATTGTGATGAGAGACGGTCCACACAGGAAAGGCATAGAACATTGTGTGATTGTCTAATTTCCTTCCTTATCATCCAGTCTGGATAATGACTTGATATCAATCATAATGGAGTTCCCAAACCATTTATTATTCAATATTGTATAATTTTTTAAAATTATTCTCAACTTTTGTCCTAAGCTAGCATCTTAGCAATTGCAAAGTGATGATAGTCCCTTCCCAGAAAGGAAAGAGAAACCATTTGAATAACTTAGACAACTGTGACTTAAGTCACATTTAACTTTTTTTATTGAAATAAGATTTTAATATTGTAAAAGTATAACTATTATTTTCCTTTTAGTCAGAAGAGTAAATAACCTAACTAAATAGAAAATAATCTATTTAGTCTCTTGTCTGCTCATTTGATTTTTATTTTGAACTAACTTGTCTGAGAGACATTGTAAACAAAATCCAGGTGATATAATAGCTATAATGTAGACAATGTGGGTGGCAAGGCATTGTGGGGGAAACAGACTAGTGTTGTGGCTAGTGAATGACTATGATGATCCATAACGAGCAAGAATGTATGTGGATGAGGAATGAGACCTTAGACATGGAGATGAGACTGTCATTTACCAGACGTGGTTATCAGTCAATATTATATAGTGCTAAAAGTTTTCCTTTGCTTTTGGTTTATAATGGGAAATAAGAAAGTTTGCATGTGTCTAAATACTAGAATCTCTGAATGTTTGTCCCAAGTAGTAACCATTATTACTGAAAAAAACAAAGGAATAAACTTTGCTAACATTGACTATTTTTGTGAAGGGGAAGTAAATACATAATTATGTTTATGTATATTTTTCCACAACAGAATGAGTAAGATAACTAAAACCTATGAGATGCTAAGGCCCTTACAGCAAAGCTTATTTTTAACACTTGATGTGATTAATGTTTTCAGAGTAATGAGGAAATAAGTAAAAGTTGTAGTTTTTCATTCAATACAGTGACATCTCTCAGGCCTGAACAGCACTCATGGAGAAAAGGAAGGTTGGCCTTTCTGTGGTAGCAGCTTCTGAGCACTGCTTCCCATTCGTCTTTAACTTCCATCAAAACCACAGGACGTCCAACAATGGAAAGAGCTCACTTATCCTCAGAGCTCTAGGGGTAGAGATCAAGGCTAAAAGAAGAGAATTCATCCCCTTTGTCTTATGGGTGAGCTGCCAAATAAGCATAACAAGGAGTCAAGAATACAGCTTTTGCACCAGGGCTCCTGTCTGTCTGTAAGTCCTTCAGTTCCTGATTGTACCTCTTGGGCCAATTCAAAGAGAAAACCAAGCAAAACAAGAATTGCCCCATATTGAAGGGTGAGCCATTGGCTTGGGGTGTAATCTTGGTATCATTTTTTTTAACCCTTCTGCCTCTTGTTTCTAAGAGATACAAATGACTAGCGAGTACCTGGAATCCAGTGGGCTAAGATGACACAATTTAAACTGCTAGCATAAAGAGATATTATCTTTGCTCTTCCCATTTTCTAAGAAAAAAAAAGAGAGATGAAAAACCAGACAGGAAAATTCTAGGTCAAGAATCTTCCTTTTATGTCCTTTAAATTTCTTTACAAGCTCTGTATTTTTAGAAAGTCTAGCCATAGGCTTCCTTCATGACCACTGTAGCATACACAAAATCATAGCAGATCCAGTTTGAAGACAAGACCAAGATCAATAGACCAAAACTGAAAATTCATTAAAAATGAATTATAAGAAAGGCATATCAACTTTTTCTGTAACTTTTGTATTGCATTATACTAAACATATTCTTGTTGAAAAATTTTGCAAATGCATGTATACATGCAGACTCAACTCTAAGCTAGTAAATTATATGTAGATATGAATTACTCCTCATTAGAAACATGCAATGTTCGGAAACTAAATTTCCTTTTCATTAAAGTCAAAAGCTGTTTTAGATGTGGCATTTCCCAGTGTAATTACAGTGAAGATGGTTGCTGTATGATCATTAACTATATCTTGAAGGACGAATGCATTCTGAGAAACACTGTTGTCAGCATCTCAAATGATGCTTCCGACGCCTCATGTGCAAATACCATAATTAATAGTAACCAGCACATTGCATTTTCTTGTAAAGTTTTAAGTAATAATCTATCTCAAATTATCTAGACACAGGCCAGAACAATGAATGATGAAATCTTCCTACACTGGTTTCAGTATACTGTAGAATCATGGGCACAGTGCAAGTGACCCTGAGCAGATCAATGGAATTGTCCTAGAGTATAACTGAGAGATGAGTCAACACGGAAAGCAGTTTAACATTCTTTCTGTTTTATCCACTGATTATCTGTTAGTATGGATATAACTGCTAGACTAAAAAGACTTACTTCCATTCAGCTTAAGTGAACACTTTCTCTTAATTTCAGTTTATATTGTAGCATATATGCTTGATGAATTTTAAAGGTAACAGTATTTACTACCATGTAGCTAGAGCTTTTCATATATGCAATAGGGATGAAAAATTAAGAATATTTGTATTTATTAAGGAACATATGAAATCACTTCTGAAATTAAACATCTGTGTTTGGTTACTTTGTGCTGTTGTGATTAAAACATGACAGAAAAACAGGTAATAGAGGAAATGTTTAGTAGGGTTTGCAGTTTCAAAGAGATTTGGGTTCCTTGATCCTGACAGGTATATAAGGTGGTAGGTCACATGACACAGACCAGGAAGTAAATAATAAGTAAATGATAAAATAAGTAAAAAATAAGCTAGAAATAGTAGTGGATAGAACCTTCAAAAGTTTTTTGGCACCAACCCGTTTCTGCCAACTCTACCCCATATTCTAAAGAGTCAGAACTTCCTAAAAATATTGCCATCCTTCCAAGAACAAGAGCTCCAAACATGAACAGGTAGGGTATGTTGCAAATTCAAACCCTATTCCTAGAACAATTGAATTGACTTGGCCAAATAAAGTTCGGAATTACTTTCCCTTGTAGTTTCTGATGGCTACACTTTCTTCTTAGGGGGAAACTGCATGTCTTTGTATGTAAGGTTGCACTACTTCTCAATGCTTATCAATTTTATTATTTGAGGATATTAGAAAAGATTCTTGAAGATGGGCTCTCATTTTTAATTCTACATGATATCTAGCATGTTGCCTTCTTTGTGGATGTGAATGCATGTGTATGTGTGTGTGTGGTATGTGCATGTATTCACAGATGAATGTGTATATAGAGACCAAATGTCAACCTTGAGTGTTTCATCAGTTAGCCTGCATCTGCTTTTTGAGTGGAGGTCTCTCTCCTCACTACTTCTATCTTACCAGTTTAGATAGGCTGGCTAAGCTCCCTTGTCTCTGCCTTCACAGTACAGCGATTACAAGTTTGCTGTGCCATTCTTGGCATTTTATGTGCTGCTGGAGTGTAAACTTCACTTCTCATGCTTTCTTATGAGGCAAACATTTTCTTAAAGGGCCATCTTCACAGCCCATAGCACATTTACTTCTAAAGCAACAGGTTTTTGTATTATAATGCATTGGTGTTACTGTATCCTAAGACTTCAAGCATGCAATCACTGATTAAGAATTTCCCCAAGGCTTATATTGGGGTTATACATAAATATGAACTATTTGCATCGGTGTTTTCTGATTTGATTCCACAAAAGATTCTACACGAAATGTACATCATGACCTTACCCAAAATGGAATATTTATTGTTGTATGTATAGCCAATAGAGGTTTTCAAAAAATTATTGTTTAATTTTCTTCTATGAGCAAATTTATTAGCCATTGGAAAAACACATAATTCTTTGACTATCTCAAGAAAGACAGGCAACAACACAGTTCAACCGACTTGTATTTTCATACTGGGAAAATAGCTCAGGTGGGCCTAGATTTAATCTCCAGAACTTGTGTCAAACAAACAAACAAACAAACAAACAGAAAAGCAAGGCTATGGGCAAGCATTAAAAATTTCAGTCCTAGAGAGGCCAAGACAGATTTATTTATTTTACCACCCAGCTTAGCTTCCCAATAACATCAACAAAAAACTAGCAATGATAGGCTACAGCTTTGAAAAAAAACATAGGCACACATGTGCACATGAATGCCCAGACACACATTTTACTGCCCTTCCCCACAATGTACATACACACATTGTTTTCCTCAAAGATATCTGATTACTTTTATTGAAATACTAGGGATATAGCAACAGTACTGACTTGATAGCTTGTGTTATAGAAAGCAGTATAAATCTGATTCAAAAATGAATGTGAAGCATGACAAAATTAATTTTAAAACCTTAATATTGAATAGGATAGCCTCTTGTTATAGGTTTTGATTTGAATTTATATTTGCTTGTGCATTAACTGTGTAAATGGAAAAAAATCAATCACAAAGGCAAACTTATCTTTACGTTGTGAAGAACATAAATGATGAGAAACATCATTTTAATTTATATCTTCTTTAATATGTGCCCTAAGAAAACATTTATTTTATCTGTCACAATATGACTACCTTGTAATATTTACAAAATTATTTCATTCTATGTTTACACAATTATTTCCATTATTTAAATATATATATGCACATATTTATAGCTTTTTAAAACTTTTATGATTCTCACCATAGATAACTCTTTAAAGGAAAAGAACAGATAGAAAATTATACCCAAAATTAAGCTTTACTAGATCAGTTCACAAGCTGTGTTGTGGTGAGACCAACAAAGACTACCTTCACCCCTAAGAGCTTGGAACCCAACTGCTGCTCAATCCCTGATGTCAGGTGACCCAGCAGTCCATGTATGGTTCTGAATGCCTCGAGGAGTCCTTGACAGCGACTGGTGTGCTGTCTACTTCGGAAAGTAAAAGAATCTATATTCTCTATCAACAAAGGATAACACCAGGAGGAGTGACAGCAACAGAACAGATGAACCAATCAGAACTCGGAGATCCTCCATCTGTGGGTGTGACCCATTTGGGAGTTACATATTACATATCCAGCAAACCAGATATTTACATTAAGATTCATAATAATAGGGAAATTACAGTTAGGAAGTAGCAATGAAATCATTTTATGATTGACAGTTACCATAATATGAGGAACTGTATTAAAGGGTTAGGAAAGATTAGGAAGCATTAGGAAGGTTGAGAACTACTGATTTAGATGCAAAGGCAAGCAGACAAATGTGTAAAGCTTTCCTCATGACTTTCTTTATATCTGGACTGCTGGCAGAAGATGCCACCCAAATTTAAGATGAGACCCTTCACTTCCAATAGCCTAATCAAGAAAATTCTCACAAACGTACATCATCTCCAATTCTAGGTCTTGTTAGATGGACAATCAGTATTCACCATCACAGGTGACTATTTTAAAAACAAAAAAGAAGGCTTGTCTTTCTAGAATCTAGTCTAGAACACAAAACAGGAGTTTATTTCATGGACTTTGCTAATATATCAGCTGTCAAGAAACTGGCAACTGAAGATTGGATAATAATTTGCAAACTAAAATGTATTGTTTCCAGGAGAAAATTGTAGCAGTAGAGATTAATAATAGCTTAGCTACTATTTGTGTTTTATACACCTACCGTCCCAACATTAGGGATGAGGAGGCTGCAAGAGTGGATATACAAAGCCAGTGGAGCTACACTGATAAATCTAGACCACAATAAATCATCTACATAGAAAACCCTTGTCTAAGAAAACAAGAAGGAAAACAGAAACAGTAGGTCACACTGGAACCTATTCCTTTAACTACAGGCTTTCCGTGTTACAACATTGTGACCAGGAGAGGAAATAGACAAATTCCCACAGAACCATACAGTCCCCCATGTCTATGACCACGAAACTATAAAGTCAATGTAAAAACTCAGAATATGCAGCAACAATAAAGTCATTAGTATAAGAAAGTAGTAGAACATATTTTTGAGACAAAGATTCTTTTCTGAGACTTTTCTACTGCTTGATAAAAATGAAGCATTGTCAACAAAGTTTCTTTATTTTCTAAGATCATGTACCATTTTTAATCATGACTTAATTAGGACTGCAGAATAATTGCTCCCCTACCCTGCCCAAGGCAATATACTTCTTATGATCTGAGTCAGAGCAAATATCCAGTGCACACAAAGTAATTTAAAATGCAAATACTGTTGTGGGTAAATACTAGTTATACATCAGTAGACAGGGCATTGTGGAAGCTGTTTAGAAGACTGCATAAAATGAATTCTCTTGTAATACATGCCACCTATTAAGTCACTGTTTTTCTTAAAGAAACCAAAACATTTTAGAGCTAACCAAAATATAAATATTGATGATATTTCTATTATGAAATAAAAAAATAATTTTAATTTAATGCCATCGCTTGAGCCAGCAAATATTCTGGTATAAGAAAAAAACCCTCATATATTCTTCAATGAGCGCCCTGGGTTTGTCAATTCTTAGAAAGGTAATTTGAAATTCTACTCAGAAAACAGATCTTAGAGAGGTTCCATTGTAGCTGTTTTAACAGACATACAAAGCATCTTACAATTCAGTATCCTGCCTTTTCTTTTTTCACACCAGGATTAAAGTAAAAGGTGTCTTCCAAGGTATCTATTTGAAGTGTGGGATTCATCAGGTGGCTTAAACTGTTGCACAAAAAGAGATTCACTTTTGGTATTGGCAAAGGCCTTTATCTTACTCTCTCATGGCTATCCCATGAATGAAAATGATCTGCTCTAAATGGCGTTAAAGCATAATGGGCAAACCAGACCCCACTGAAGTCATTGTCAAGCCTTCTTCACAACCTTGTCTGTCAATGCCATTTGTTTGGAAGATGAGCCATGAGCATCTGTTCCTATGATCTAGCTTTGTAAATCATCAATAGGAAATGAAAGCAGAACGAACAGAAAAGGACTGGAGACAGATATCAATGTGACAAAACTATCCTCTCCCTGATTAACAAGATCTACTCTGAGTTCTTCTCTCTAAACAGTCACAGACGTTTCTGAAAAGACCTAAGCCTCTTGTTCTGTAGAAAGCCTGCATTCAGACTGCCACTCATAAAAATGTTGGCCCTAACATCTGATGTTTAAGGAGATTAAAATGTAATAAATAATACTGAGTGATATAAAGTTTATCCATAAGTAGTCTGACAATTAAATTTGATGCATGCCTCAATTCAAAGTAGAAGTCAAGACGACGTGGAAATGGCACTAACGTTATTTCTATGGATGTTTGAAACACACATGTACCGCCACCAGGGCCACACATCTCTTCTCACAACCCCTTCAGTACTCTCACCTAAATTTAGTTAGGGAAAAGGAATATTATGTGAACATAAAATCCTGACCTCCATGGTGAATACTCACTTATTTGCTTTGGTTTGGTATAAATTTGAAACTTTTCACCCTCCTTTCCATGTCCATCTCATTTTAATCCCATCAATGTTAACAGCTGTCTCTGATTCCTCTTTTCCAATTTTGGACAAAATTTGGCATTAAAGTGATGAGAAAGGTAAGCAAAATCTAAAAGAACTATACCTCTTCTTTTAACAAATAAGTTACAGCTACATGCATATTCCTTACAACTGGAACCCCAAGGAAGAAGTTTAAAGGTAACTTTTATTACAGTTTTCCCAGGTAACAATAAATTAGTTTCATCATTTCAGCTAAGGATAATTATAAATGTATAGTTTCGGCTAGGATTATGCCTATCAATCCACACAAAGTTGAAAACAGATTAATGCTCTAATCTGAATAATTAAGGCAACCAACCGTGGCCTAATATAAACATTCAATTTTCATGTAAAGATAAACAGGGCATATTATAAATTTATGTTTGAAACAGATAGATTTGAATTCTTCGACAGTGTGAATCCACCACTTGTTTCAGGACTTACATTCAGCCTAACATTAATGACCTTACTAAGCCACAAGAGTTTCAAAATTCTCACACATTAAAATATTTGTACTTTACACTCTTCAGTTCTGTCATGACTTTTAAAGAGCTTAAATATTCCAGATTCACAGAAATATATAAATATATTTTGTAAGTCTAGTCTCTCTTATAGGGTGATGTCGAAATATGACTTTCAGGAAAATATGCCCATCAGAAATGAGTAGAGACTTCTTAGTTCTCCTTCTGAGTTACCCAAAGTGAGAAACTTTCTAAAACATGCTTTATGACTGCTTTAAACTTTTTTTTAACTACAGCTCAAGGTTTTGAAGATTTCTTTGAAACAGCTGAAGAGTGAACTTTAATTCATGTTTTTTAAACAAAGGTTCTATGAGACTTACAGCAGCCTTACAAAAGACGAATATCAGCAAGAATTGCACACGACGCTCAGAGTGCGACTGACTTTCAAATTTCTCCGCAGGTATTATTTCCCATGAATAGGAACAAAGAGCCAAAACAGTTAAAAAAGCATATTCAAATGTGTGCATAAAAAGGCATGGTAAATGAATACTGTTTAGTTTGCTGACATAATTACTTGAATGTAATTTTTATGAGTCGTAGAAATCTCGGCATTTTCACTGAACCAGATAATTAGACTCTGAATAGAACAGGGTCAGAATAATTAATACATCAAAACTAGATGAACTTTTTCTAATTATTTTTATTTAATCTCTATTATAATTATTGTTATACTCTGCTGAGCATGATTACCTCGTGTTCATAGATTTGAATGCAGTCTTACAGTTGCATCCTGGGACTCTGTGGAATATTAACAAACCGTGGCCTGGAGAAATTAGAATGGTGTAGTTTCATGATGGAATTCTAAATTGGAATTTCCCATTTTTTTATATAGGTGCACAAAATTTGTACCATAATTATAAAAATATGAATTTTGAAACAAAAGTCTACTCTTCTTTCAAATGACTCTTTTCCAAAGTGCAAGGAAAAACATTTCCTCAGACTTTTTAAAAATATGATCAACTATTCAATTCATGTGAACTTTCCAAAAAGATGATTTCATTAAATTTTTCATTATTTGAGAGTTTTAAATATCATGATAAATCTTAATCACAAAAGCAAACGTATCAACAGGCAGCAAAGATCATTACCAACTATAATTAAAAGTATTCAAGTTCACATTGAAAGTAATGGCATAACTTTCTGGTTGTGATAATAACCACCTGGCCGTGCCAGACATTTGAAATAGCGATGAAAATATAGCAAAGTAAATTATAACCTCAGGTGAAGCCAAGAATGATCAAAGATTTCTAAGTCTCAAGTCTTGAAAATATATAAAGCTATTTAAAAAGTAATTAGCATTCAATCCATTCCTGGATAACCAAAAGTATATAATATATAATTTTTATATTATAATAAATTTTTATATTATAATATATAATTTTTATGTTATAATACAAATAAATAAAAATATTTCTATATCAAAAACTTACCCAATACAGAATACTGTTCAAGTTGTCAACGAGAATACTTGAGGTCATTTTTAAGTCTCAGTTTTAACAGGTTAGGACAATTTGACCCCATCTTAGCAGTATCTTATCAGTTAACTCTCCTTTGGAAGTCCTCCGACTCTTTTTGGCTAGAACTGCACCAAGGTGGAGTGAGCCTACACTGCAAGGTCAGACATGCTATAAGCCAGAATGCCATCTATTCATGTTATGTCATCTAGAAACAAATTTGACTCATACTCAAGTACAGGACAACCTAAGTGTGTGATATTCTGTTTAACTTTTGCAGAACCAAATTGTTTGTGGGAATAATCGTATTGATCAAATTAAGGAAATATTAGAAAGGAAGATACCATGTCTTTTTGATGTGGTTCATAGATTTTTAAGTTGGAAGGATGTAGAAGTTCTATGAGGTGGAGCCTTGCTGAAAGAAGTGGCTCACTGGGAGCAAGTCCTAAGGTTTAATGACCACACAACTTCCTGTTACCTCTTGGTGCTTTCTGTCTCAGCAACATATAAAGTCAAGAGTCCCAGATGCAAACCCCAGGCACCATGCAGTCTCTGCCGCCATGTCATTCTCACCATAATGATCTGTCCCCTCAAACTCTTAGAGAATGCTACTGCTTTCTTGTCCAAAGAAAAAAGAAAAGCTAACTAAAAAGAAGTCTATCCCATGTTTAAGGAAAAACATTGCTCTTAGATTTGTTAAGTAAATGCAAGATGATAGAAATAAGATAAGAAAGAGAAAAATTATAAGGGATGTTGGCAGAATAGAAAAAAAATGTGAATGAAGGGATACTGTACTAAATAATAAAATTGTCTTCAACTATAATAAAACCCATGACTGACATTGTAGGAAAAATCAATAATAGGTGTAGTTTTTTCTTAGGCATCCAGAATGGATATAACAATAAATATAGCCCATAAAAATAAAATAGAAAAGCATAAGTAATAATTTTCAGTTGAAAAAAAAAAAACAAATGAAGTCCAGGGACCATGTATAAAGGACAGCACCTCTTTTTTTATATATAAAACAAATAGGGATTGCTCAAGAATGGAGGTTAAAGAATTTACTAATTCTTACAAAAAGAGACATAGCTTAGAAAAATGTTAAAACTTTAAATTTCAATTTTAAAAAAAGTATAAAAAGTATAAAAAGCTTGAAAACAAATTTGTAGCTACTCTTTTCAAATCCTATATAAAGTGCCAAAACATACCATCAGAAATAGAAGGAGATTTTGACAAAAAAAAATGCAACCCAAGAGTATTTTTACCAAGATTAAAAGGATGTATATGCTAAAATAAAGTAACAAGCCTCAAGCTCAGATATGGAATAGTCATAATTTAAACTTCTCAGATGTTGGCTTGGAGATTAATTATGTAAAGATGTGAAAAAATGAGTGTATTTGACATTATTCTGATATTTAATTATACTCATTTAAAATAAATGTAAGTTAACCTAAAATAACAGGTCCTTTAGAAACTAGTGGACAGTATCCTATAGAGAAAAGAATTAAAACCAGAAAGCAAAGTAAAACAGAGCGAGTGAGCGAGAGAGGGAGTTGTTTACATAGAAAGGCATAAGCAATTAATTTTATACAAGTATATATACAAGTAGCATAAGTATTATATGACAGTGGCTGTAACATTCCTATCTTTGGTAGATATAATATATGGAGTAGAATTATGACTATATTACAAATTTCAAACTAGAAAACGTAACACTCATTGGAAAACAATTCACAAAATAGAGCTTTGTCTTACACTTTAGCTCATAAACTTAAGGAAAAGTTTGACAGTGAAAATTTAAAACAAAAACTCTTAGGAAGAGATTGTAGATAAATGACAATATCTGTTCTTGGAACACTCTCAACATTCAAAATGCAATGTTCTTTCAGAAAATGAGATGTAGGGCATCCTCTTTCCTGGTGATCACAGATGCATAGCTCAGCTTGGACTAAGGAGACAAAGAATTTGCTAGCCTTTTTAGACACGAGTTATGAGCTGCCCCGGAGTAAGGGTGAACTTGTAAGAAGTTGCTGATACCTTACAGAGGACACAGCTTAACAAACAATAACTAACTCATTGCTGGCATTATTATAAATACTGTATAATCCCAGCACAGAAACTTTAAAACTTAACTAATCACGCATGATAGTATCTCTAATCTCCAATGGTGACTTCTTCAAGAAGAAGAAATTGCCATAAGGAATTCAGTTGCTTAATGTCTTTATTTGAGGTGTAGCAAAGTTAACCTCAGACAGACCACAGGCATTGAACGGCATGGATGTGGGTCAGTTTTGCGCTTGTCTGGTTCTCTTTTTTTTTTTTTTTGGTTGTTGTTGTTTTTTTGGTTTATTTTATTTTTTTTAGTTGTTGCAAAAAAAAAAAAATTCCGCCTCCTCCCTGTTTCCCATTTCCCTCCCCCTCCTCGCACACATCGCCCCCTCCACCTACTCCCCTCCCCCTCTCCCCCTCCCCCCACTTCATTCCCCCTCCCTCTCGAGAATGAAGAGCAGTCCAGATTCCCTGCCCTGCGGGAAGTCCAAGGTCCTCCCACTTCTATCCAGGACCAGGAAGGTGAGCATCCAAACAGGCTAGGCTCCCACAAAGCCAGTTCATGTATTTGGATCGAAACCTAGTGCCATTGTCCATGGCTTCTCATCAGTCTTCATTGTTCGCCACGTTCAGAAAGTCCGGTTTCATCCCATGCTTATTCAGTCCCAGTCCCGCTGGCCTTGGTAAGCCCCCAATAGATCAGCTCCACTGTCACAGTGGGTGGGTGCACCCCTCCTGGTCCTGACTTCCTCCTTGCTCATGTTCTCCCTCCTTCTGCTCCTCATTTGGATCTTAAGAGTTCAGTCCGGTACTCCAATTTTGTCTCTGTCTCTGTCTCGATCCATCGCCAGATGAAGGTTATAAGGTATTAGAGTACTTCTCAGAGGTAAAAAACAATGACTTCGCGAATTTTGCATGCAAATGGATGGAAATAGAAAACAGTATCCTGAGTGAGGTATCCCAGACCCAAAAAGATGAACATGGGATGTACTCACTCATAATTGGTTTCTAGCCATAAATAAAGGACATTGAGCCTATAATTTGTGATTTATTTGAGCATGTAATTTGTGGTCCTAGAGAAGCTAAATAAAAAGGTGAACCCAAAGAACACATATAGTCATCCGCCTGGATATGGGAAGTAGACAAGATTGCAGGGCAAAACCTGGGAACTTGGGGGGTGAGGTGGCATGGGGCTAAGGGGAAATGGGGTGAGAAACATGAGAAGGGGAGAATGGGGGGAGCTTGGGGGAATGGGATGGTTGGGATAAAGGAAGGGTGGACACGGGAGCAGAAAAATATATATTCTAATTATGGGAGCCATCTTAGGGTTGGCAAGAAACTTGACTCTAGAGGGGCTTGCAGGTGTCCAGGGAGATGTCCCCAGCTAGTACCTTGGACAACTGAGCAGAGGGAACCTGAAATGACCCTATCCTATAGCCATATTGATGAATATCTTGCATATCACTTTGTCTGGTTCTTTTTGAGTTGACATACACTTGCTTACAGCATGCACCAAATAAACTGTTGTTAGATGTATTTAATAAAACATTTAAAAAGAAAACCTTTAAAAAACATTACTGCCCCCATAAAGTTCACAGTGTAGTCCAGACAGTGGGGTAGAAGCTCCTAATATGATCAGTGATTTTAAATGTAGCATCCTGTCCAAGAAGAGCACATGTTAGCTGCCATGGATAAACTTTTTGGAAAACTGTATTTTTTACTATGCCTGCTTTTGTTCTCCCATCTTTCCCCTCAACATACGTGAATCATATTTTAAGAAAACTTTGTATTTTCAAAATGCAAAATATCAAATTTCATCTAAAAGTATTTGAATTTTGTCATTCATAAACATCCATACATTTGTCAACAAGATATTTATCATGAATTTGTGGATTTTTATCATCTTTTTACTAGGCTTCTGTCTCCTTTTAGGCTCCAGATGTCAGATGCCCTTCCTTGGGGTTTATCAGAGCATATAAACTCACAAAGGAGAGAAGCAAGTGTTACTGGGAACCTGACATTTCCACTTGGAAGCTCTGTCCTGTTGGTTTCTACGTCTTCATCCTTAGTCTCTAAATTACATATATATATATATATATATATATATATATATATATATATATATATATATATAAAATATATAAATAAAAATCTGTGAACCTTTTAATGACCTCTGTTAAAAACATTTTTATTTATGTAGCTTCAAGAGCCACAGGAACACAGACTTCCAGGAAGGCTGGCTCAGTCCAGAGAATGAGGAAGCAGCTAAGAGCAAATATTAACCAAGTGAGGGCAGCCTGCCGGAGCCAGAGGAAAAGCAGAGGCAAGTTAGAGAGCACGTTTATTTTATTGTACTGAGAAATGCCCTTTGGCAATGCCCAGGGAAACACACAGGCTAGAAAGGGAGAAGATAGCCAGAGACACGCACAACCATCATGTGGAGAGACAAACATCAAGTATTTTGTTTTGTATTAAAAGCTTGATGAAAAGACTTCATCACCTTGGTCAGAACTTGAATTCTTGCTTTATGTAATTAACGCATGAGTACATACATGCACTTTAAATTAAGATAAATGCAACCCTGAATGTTGGGCTACTTGTATTTTTGTTCTAAGAGAGATTTGCTGAATCATTTCCTAGTGTGCATACCTTCCTGGCAGCAAGTGTTCTTATTACATAAAGTGTGAGCAGGCTACCAAGACATTGGCAAACCACAATGTTCCCTATCTCGAGACTCACTTATGTTTGCTATTGGTTTTTATTTATTCTTGACTTTAATTTTTAAACATAGGCAAGGATGGCCTGAAAACTTCCTATGTTGTTGAGGATGAATTGGAATTCCCAATCCCCCTGCCTCACTTCTTGGATGTTATGATGGCAGGTGTGCACTGCCACGTAACGTTAATTCTGTTTCCTAAATTAATTATGTGGGGCACAACTCCTGCACTGTGGTACATTAATTTACAAAGAAAAGGATCTAAGGAAAACTCTATTCCATGTGCAATTTTAATAAACATGCACATAGCACCATCTCCCATTTTCTTCTAAGTTAAAAGTACATTAAACCCTTCTCTGATTAATTGACCTGGCATCCCAGGCCCGATTTTAGTGCTTCTCTGTATATTTGTATGTGTGTGAACACATGTGTATGCACCCAAAAATCACATTAATTGTATATTTCTTTGTGTCTTTAATTTATACTTAAATATTTGATGATTTTTGAAGTAATTCTTGCTCTCTTGTAACTCTAGTTGAGAAGTCCCTAATTGTATGTGTAAATATTTTCTAACCTAAAGATTTAACAGTTAGGTCTCAGAGATCGGGTGAACAGAGAGAGTAGATAGAGGTGCATAAGGTACCAATGTTTTGCTTTCGACTGTGCAATATTTCAGATCAGTCCAGTCCTTAAAGCTATTAGACAAAGTCCCATTAGTAGAGAGGGAATGTGTCCCTTTGGTTACTAAGGATATCTTTTTCCAAAGGTGTATGATTGATTAAAGCATTGTATATGTGGATGGCTTGCTCCAAGAACTGGCTCTATCTTGTCTAGTTTGTAGATCTAAAACTATCACTGTGAGTGCATTTTCTGTCAGAGAGGCCTAGGGCAATAGGAATATACTACAGTTATTTGTTATATGGCAAAGATATTCATTAATTATACAATTTTGTTTTTAAGTTCTGTTTACTAAGAAAAGCCCATGAAACAGACCAAGGTAACTGGAAGTTAAAGTAAGAATAAATTTCCAGAGAGAAAAGAAATGTAGGTTTATTTGATTCATTCTACATAATTATAAAACAATATTTATTTTACTTTGTGATAAAATCACCTTATTGTACTAATAAAAATAATAATCTAAGATCTTCTTCTTTCATACAAACCAGAACAGCCATGCACAATCAGATAGATTCTTTTATTCAAGTGGATATACTTAAATCCATATTTCCATGAAAAAAGTTATTATTCAAGCCTGTGGTAATATCTCACACCTTCTTAAATATTCTTAATCTTTTAATTTAGAAGAGCTTGAATGTCTATACATTCTATCTCCACACAAAATTGATTGCAAAAACATGATACCATAATAGATGTAAAATTTTCCCAAATCTTTTCCTTTTGCTTTGTTTATTTAGAACAAATTCACCCTGGAAAATCAAAACATTCTTAGATTGCTCTCTCCACTACCCTTCTGAAACATGCGTATGTATTGATGCAAGCGTGTCTACAGGCCTCGGGAAGATGTGACTTAGGGGATGAGGTGACAAGGAAAGTGAAAGGCATCACTGCCATGTGGCAGGAAGTAACCAAATGGATATTTAGGTTGCCTGCAAGCTCAGCATCATTACGTAACAGAAGACAGTAAGGCAATTTCTGCTGGGGCCTGCTTTATTTTCTCCTCCTCCTTTCTTTCTTTCTTTTTTCGTCTTAACCTTCATTTCCTTGTGCACCTGGTGTTTTTTTGGATACCATCAAGCTCATGAAGAGTGATTGGGAGTAAGGGAGCTTTATTAGCTGCCTTCCTGTGTAGTGGGTCCAAAAGCAAGGGACGCAAAGAGGACATGAGATGTGTGCTGGAGAGTAACCCAAGTGTAGTTTGTACCTGATTATCTTGAAAACTCGTGGACCAAGTGTCTAGGCACTAAATTGCATTACAGGCACCATGAATATTTTGGAGAGAAAAGCTGTCATTGCCATCCAGTGGCAACACGAGTTATAACATGTTCACCTAAACCCCATTTGTTTTGCTGTAGACCCAAAAGGAGATTGACAAGATGTTCTGCATTTTAATAGGATATCAAATACAATGTATCTGTTTATATTCTTTGTGTCTTAGCTCATATGCATAATATGTAAAAGGTAATGTCTTCAATGATATTTTATTTTGTTTGAGTTCTCTTTTCTTTCTATCTTTAAAGGGAGCTTTTCTATATGTTTAAAAGAATAAATCTTCCAGACAGATAAATATCTATTAATATTTTAGAATTAAGTAGAAAAAGCTGAAATGGACCACAAATAAATATATATGTATAGAACCATGGAGTTTTACTGACTAAAATGCACAATATTATATTTCAGATATAAAAGTGCTTATTTTTATCAAGGCTTTGATCATATTGGCATAATTCTCCAGTTTACAAGAGATACAGTTCCCATGTACGTGATTAGTAAGGCAAGCTGGTAAAGGACCAGGTATAGGAGACACTTGTCATTAATTTAATTTTGTGATAATGTTTTATTTATTTATTTATTTATTGTGTGTGTGGTGTGTGTGTGTGTGTGTGTGTGTGTGTGTGTGTGTGTGTGCATTGCCTGGGCACACAGGTGCACATGGGGTCATGTCATGGCTCATGGATGGAATGCAGAGGATAATTTTGTGGATTCAGTTCTCTCTTCCTAATCAAACGCAGGTTCTAATGCATGCATGGTCATTCCCATGCTGTCTTCAGTAAATATTCCATATAAAGAAGAATGTTTCTTCCACTTTCTGGGTAAGATTTAAAGCCAGTCTCAACCAGGCTTCAAATATACTAACAGTTAAAATTGTCTCTTTTTTTCTAGCAATTTTTTATTAAAGTGATGTTTATTTTCTCCTGTGATGCACATATCTTTACAAGAGCTAGATCCAGACAGTACATACTCAGGGTTCTCCAACCTCGCTCCCCATTCTGTACGATTAACTCCTGCTCTGTCATTCTAAAACTCTGTAGACTTATTTAGGCCCCGAGTCTTCAAGCAGCAGTACTGTTTGTTTCTCATTCACAGGGGATAGCTACAAAGAGAAATGAGATCGTACAAGAAAGGCTATAGTCAACGTACTTTGTATGAGTAACATTTTATCTGAGAGAGTGAATGGCTTCATTTAGGGGAACACGCATTTATATTTTCGATGTAGATACATATGCATAAAGCATTAAAGGCGATCAACAGCTAACGTGGAAAGTGAGTTAAGTGGAGTTCGGTTTTTTTTTTCCAAGCCCCAGCTCATCAGTCAGTAGACTTTCTTGGGAACATAAATAACTGTTCATTTACTTTGGACTCAGTGGTCCAAGCCATTTTCAACAAGCCAGGATCTGCCAACAAGCTTCAAAGAAAAGTAAGAATATATAAAAGAGGTATGCATAAGGAATGTGTGCATTAACTGCTTGACGCACAACGGTACCTTTATTTTAAAAGCACTTTCATTAAGCAGAAGCAAATCAAACGTCGAAGTGAATGGAACATCTTCTTACATATTCATCAGGTAAAACACTTGGAACATTTTTTTTTCTTTAAAAGGGAAGTTTTTTCTTCACCTTTCCATTTCCCTTACAGATCTGCTTGACTTACAGGCAAATGCTTCCATCTAGAAAGAATCCATGCAAATTATAACAACAAACCACATTTTGTTAAGTAACCATAGGAGTGTGGTTCAGCCTTGATCTACCCCTCATTTGGACTTTGTGTGTTATCATTTGCTCTTTGGGCCATGAGCCTTAATGCTGAGGTTTCTATCTATGCTGATCAATCTATGCAGCCAGTTTAATGACCTGATTGCTTTTCTTCTGATCTTATTTAACATGCAAGTATGTCTTTTATAATTCTCTTCTTTGGATGCTTTGGGGGGGGATAATTGAATTTAAAAAGTGAGATACTGGTGTTCTTATTACAGTTAGATGTCATGGTCAGAATAAAATCCATGACATTTTTGCCACCACTACAGACATACAGGAGAAACAGTGTAACCTCAGGAAGTAGATCGGGATGAGACAAGTCAGAGAACTAGACAGATCTCAACTGCATAAACCAGGAACTATTCTCCTGTACTTAATACCAATTATTGATCAGAAAATGTAAACAGTGCTAGCCTAAATTTTACATGTTGAAATGAGCCATCTTAAACTTTTACCATTGAAAATTGTTTCAAAGTCTGGCACTTTAGTAGTTTGCACTTAGGTCATAGTCTAGGATTGTATTTTTATTTATTTTACCTTTCTGGATCAACTCAATATGATGTTTTATAGATCCATCTATTTGCCTGCAAATTTCAAAATGTCGTTATTTTCTTCTGTTGTGTAGTACTCCATTGTGTAAATGGACCATTTTTTTTCCTTATCCATTCTTCAGTCAAAGGGCATTTAGGTTGGTTCCAGGTTCTGGCTATGACAAACAGTGCTGCTATGAACACAGTTGAATACATGTTTTTTTTTGGTACGATTGAGCATCTTTTGGGTATATACCCCAAAATAGTATTTCTGGGTCTTGCAGGAGGTTGTTTCCTAATTTTCTGAGAAATTGCCACACTGATATCCAAAGGGACAGTACCAATTTGCACTCCCACCAGCAAAGCAGGAGTATTCGTTTTACCCCACATCCTCTCCAGCATAAGTTGTCATCAGTGTTTTTGATCTTGGCCATTCTTACAGGTATAATATGAAATCTCAGAGTTGTTTTATTTTACCATTCTCTACTTTTTAGCACCTAAACCACCTTTTCTTCCTACAAACTCCCATTGGCTACACCATGAGAGACAAAATAGATTTGAATGTCTATTATGTTTTCCAATTTGAAACTGCATGTTAAGAACATACTAATTATATCATTATATGTAAGGAAGTTATATTAAATAAGTCTTCTTAGAAATAACACTTCACAAATAGAGGGAATTATAAATGGCAATAGATAGGCATCTCTTCCTTAATTCTTGCTTTATATATCCATTTGAGGCAGCAGCTTCCTAGACCATGTAGCCAGAGATCACCCTTTGTCTGTCTTGATGTATCTCACTTTAGCGACTGGGGTGAGGTGCATACAGTAGAAAGTCACTTGAAGAGCTTCTCAATTATCTACAGGAGGAGAAGAATTCACAATACACATTTACCCTCAATTAAGGCAATGTGTACAAAGATGAAAAATCAGGAAAAACCATCTCACCTTGTAAAATATTCTAAGTATGCTTATATTTCTGCCCATTTGCGAGGGGACCACCACTGTACTTTCCCTGTCAGTGCAGTATTGCTCTACCTACTGTGTAAAGATTGGATGGCAGTTGAACATCACTTCCCTGAATTAATATCTTGTTTTCTATTGGCCAGCTTTATCTCAGTAGAAAAGATAAAGAAAACATGAAGAACTTCAAAAGGCAGCTGCTCCAAAATGGGGAAAACATCAAGATAAAGAACTTTGTACCATCGTGGAAACAGACCTCCTTGAGATTGTAATATTTTCTCAACCTGGACTTTTAAACATCTATTTCTAAGACTTACAAAAGTTCCAAAATAATATTCCTCATTACATTTAACAGGTATAGTCAAAAGTGAAAGGTGTTTGTCATGAACAAAATCAATAGCTGTTACTCCTAAAACCAGTAACATTTCTTATTCAGATGCTATTGTATTAGTGATTTGTTTTACACTTTTTATATAATATACAAATAGTGAGCTTTCTCGTCTGTTGAATCCTACAGTTATTATCAGGAACACTGGTAACTGAGCACAGGAGGAGCTACTGTCTTCAAGTGTACATCTCCTTCCAGCACTTTCCAAGTCTGATGTCTGTCTCATCAGTCAGATAACAGATTGCAACTAATTGAATGATGTAATTTCTTGGCATTAAATTTCATTAAGAAGCACAAGTTTTGAAACGTATAATTTATATTAAAGTCAATTTCCAGACTACAAGTTTTCAAAATTGAACAGCTGAGGAACAGTTGTCCACCAGTGCAAGAGTGTCATCGAGAAGATAATGCAATTTCCTATCAGAAGCCAAACATCCTTTCTTCTGTGTAATGTGAATATTCTTCCCTAAAAGTGTACAGTAAAGAAAGTCCGAACATTTGGAGAGACTCTAAAGGCTTGCTTTTTATCTGATGTTGATAAAGAATGAAAATCCCCAAGCATAAGAATGACTGAATCATTTTAAACACCCACAGAAATTCTATTCCCATGAATACTCAATAAATTCTTCAAACATGAAAACTTGTCCCACGAAGGCAATTAATGATCGTCTGTTTGATGTGTGTAACATTGTTCAAGCTACCCTTAGGGGACTAAAACTTTAACATTAGCACTAGATGTCAGAAATGGTGCAAGAAGGTGCCATAAATTGCCTCTATTTTTCTAGATGATGAAGCCTTTATGACTTACTTTTTATGACTCTCCCCACCTATATTATCAGACAGTGTTAAATAATGAAATAACCTTTTGGTAAATTCAACAAAATACAAAAAAAATAAAGTTGAAGAAAAGCTTGTTTAAGAGGAAAAATATAGATATTTGAGACTCTTTGATATGGAGGGTATAGTTTGTGATCAGTTGGCTTCATTGTTTTGGGACTCATGGCAAAGAGGTGCATTCATGATGGAAGCACATTGTGGAGCAAAATTGCTCATCTCATGGCCAGCAGGAAATTTTCAAAAGATCAAGAGACGTCTATAGTCCCATAATCCTCTTCAAAGATATTCCTCAGTCACCTAAAGAACAGACTATAGACTCCGTCTCCTAAGGACACTACTATACCAAGGAAATCATAGTTTGTATGATGAAGTTATGCTCTTATTATTCATTCTGTAATCATTCTGAATTCAACCAATAGCTAATGATAAAAACGGGATAAATGAATAACATTGTAAAAGCATTCATGTTGCTGATGCAATAAGAGTTTAAAATAGATTTTTGTATTATGGAATGTTTGACTATAAGTAAATAAAATACATTTCTTTGGCGTGGCTACAAGGAGTTCGTAAAGACTATATGAAATTTCTTTATAGTGATTTCATTGGGAAATAACACCTACACAAATATATGTTCATATATGTGTATTTTTTCATGAAGTTTGTTAGTCTCTAAGTCTGTAATTTCATTTTTTCTCATTTAAAGAAGTGATAAAAAAAGAAGTGATAAAAAAAAGAAGTGATTTTTGATGCTGAAAAGTTAACACTAAGGAAAACAGGACAGAAGTACTGTTTCTAAAGGTAAGGTCATGTACCCAAAAAAAGAAAACATATCATACAGGATAATAATCCCCAGAACTGAGATCTAAATCTCAGTGGTGAGAGTATCAGAATGGCCCAATTGATGGAGGAGTTGATCATGCACAAAGTGATCCCAGACAACTCATTTGCAATTGGTCACTGTGGATGTTCTGCTAGAGAATCTTTCTTTGGGTGTTTTAGGGGGCTGAGTTCAAGGGAATGGCATGTACCATTCATTGGCTGATACATAGGACATTACTCGATGACAGAGAACAGGTGAGACCAGTGTGAAAATTCCCTTTGCTTTCCATTTTCCATCATGTACTATGGAAAATCAATTTATTATTTCCTGGTAGTATGGGCAACATCGACGGAAACATCACCAAGGCAATATGAACTACATTTATTAGACAGAAAACAAATTAGAAAATAACAAACTAAGCTAATTCAAAAATTAGAATAATGAATTTTTCATAAGATGTCTATATTTTCAAAACACAATAGATAATGCACATTCCAAATGCTGTAGTACTCTACTCATTAAAAATACTATATAAAACAGAAAGTATTCAGAATTGACTGATGCATTGACCTTTCTTTTATATTAGTTACACTGGTTAGACATGGGATACACATTTTAAGACAATCCACAAACTCCCCTTGTCATAGTCTTAGGACTCAATTCTAACTCAAATGATTTCTGAGGTAGCTATAGACACAAACTTTAAGTTATAAGAATAAAGAAAGAACACAATGACTGTTGTTCCCAACTTCTGGCCCTGGCCCTGAACCACGAGCTTTGCCAATGATTTAATACTCAAATGACATTAACTTCTATTGTCTTTAAGCTGTTATTATTAAGGAGTCTTTTTCCTAATATTACTTAGTGCTCATATCTCATCACTAAAATATTATTTACTAGAAAATTAGTGAGTTAGTTAAATATGAAGAATCATAAATATATTGAAAAAATTTAATAGTACAGAAATCCATAGATTTTTAATACAATGGATTTTAATATATGGAAAATAACTATTATTTTTGAATTTTTTCTATTAAAATTATGCTTATTTTCTGAAAATAAAAAGGTAGTTTTCACTGTGCACAAAACCTATTAATGCCCAAAGGAATGCTACATTGGTCAAAGCATCTCATATGTTGTCGTTTCTGAAGGCTGCTCTGCTGGCTCAACATCTGTTTTTGAAGATGACACAAAGTCCAAAACCGGATTTGTTAGGATCCAGCTGCATGAGGAAATCTATGTGCCCCCCATCTGGAACTTCTTGGTTTATCCTGGAACCCTACATGTCCTTGATGCTGTGTCTCTACTCAGTCTCCTGTCTGGGATAAAGAACTAAGGATTTCAACAGCTGGAATTTGAGCACTGAGTCCTATAAAGGAAATGGTCTCAACTGCGGACCTCCTTTCTGTAGATCACATCCCTTCATAGAGGTTCTATCTCAAGGAGATGAAGATACAAAGACCCAAGTCTCTTGACCACTTCTAAGAAATTTCCAAGGGAAGGCTCTCTGGAGGATGTGACCAGCTCTGTGACTACTTATGTCCTGTGTCTGTGGTATACTGCTCCTTACCCTTCACCTACAAAGTACAAGAGTAATATCTCACACACTACCTGATTGCTAATTTTCATCTCATGATGTATTTACCTGGGACCTGAGCTGACTCCTTAATTAATCAGATAATAGAGAAGAAGCATGCTATACCTACAGACAAGTTCTAGACCTTCTTGAAAGGCTAGTGTTATTTATTTCACTTAAGCTCTTAAAAACAACATTTAAAATTTTAAACTGACTTATGAATTAGGTTACCTTCTATAGCTACTATTTACATATTGAACAATTAGATTATTAAAATGCCGGGAAGTTGAGTTAGAGGCATACCGAAATCAAGAACCAAAGTATAATATAATCCTCTGTAGTGAGCTGGATTGTCATGAATTCTGTGGCATTTAATAATTGAAGCAAATTCCAAATCCCAGCAAAAAGCATCCTCCACAAATCTTAGACTCTAAGGCCTATTTAAAGAGTATTCATACTTCATTAGATTTTCCTTAATGTGAACAATTTTACTTTACTGTACTTTATAATTTTAAGATTAAATCAGTAGCAAAAGAAATACATGAAAATTTATCAAGCAATTAATTACTTAAATATATAGTCCAAATATGATTTTGAATGCTTATCTCTATATATGTTTGGACAAATTACATATTTATATTTTTGAAGCAGATTCTTTAATATGTCACCTAAAACCTGTTAAATGTACAGAAAATCTTCCTTGTTTTAAAGGTGAGTGACTTAGATAAGAAAGAATTACCACCTTTTTTTAATTTTGAAACAGTTTTTCTCAACCTTCAACTTATCCATGCAGAAATCAAAAAAAAAATATTAGTGAATTCAGAAATAAAAATCAGTATCTGGAGATGACGCAATACAACATTCTTTTTAATTAGAAAATGTATAAGAAAGGATAAACTTCTAAAGGTTTATTTATTAACACATTGAAAATTAATCATACCAAAAATGTGTGACAATTTATCTGCCTAAATACACAGTTTCATCAATTAAAGGTAACTTGCTATATACCTCATGGGGAAGAGCCTTACAGCTAGATACATGTGTTCAAATGAAAGAATGAAATGTCCTTTTTAAACTTTTTTCTACTTTGATACATATTTACCTTATTTTAGGTATTGGTGAAGGGAACTTTATAGGATGGCTGATCATGAGAATTACTAAATAACTGTCCTGCTTCTTAAATGAGGTTTAGAAATGCAACCTCAATGTGTTTTTAAGAACTTAATCATTAAATGCAAAGTGGAAAATGACAATAATTTTTAAGTTTTAAGGAACCTTATATTACCAAAGAAGATATAAAAAAATATGCTTCAATAATGAAAAAATAATACAATTGCAACTGGAAGCACTAGAGCAGTACTAATGCAGGTCATCTTCCATCAGAAAGGTGAGCTGCTCAAAGTAGAAAGCAAAAGAACAGTATGATAGCTTTTATTTGTTTCATCCATATAGGTATATGCATCTATGCTCCTAAATACAGAACTACTCCTTCTCAGTCTGTATAATACTACTTCTACACATTTTAGGGCTGAGCATTTGGTATTGGATAAGTGATCGGTGTGCTCTTCCCTGGGGAAAACTAATTTGCTCCCTTATATTTATATAATAAAATTAATGAAAAAAAGAGCCGATGAATTTGGAAGAAAGAATGGAGGAGTATACAAGACAGTTTCAGGGAAAAAACAAAAGAGGAATTGGCTCAATTATAATCTCAAAAAAAATGCTGAAAAAAGTGCACTCTTTTTAAACAGTGGGTCTTGGTTTGCATGTTATCTTTACACCTATGTAACTATCAAAACGTCAGCTAACTTTCTTAGTCTTCACTTTCATTGTTTTTAAACATTTGAATATGATTATCTTCTTAAACAATTGCTCTTCTTGTGTTTGCATGTGTGTTTTTATAGGTTCCCACATAGTCTCATGTAGGCCTCCTGATCCTCCTGCCTCTGCCTCCCTAGTGCTGGGATTACAGGGATGTCCAGCTTGAAACAGCTGAATATTAATAGAAATAATATCCTAACCTTATTCAAATCTTACCAAGTGACACCCTGTACAGATTCGATTTAGTTGATCAGGACTGCATCCTTGCATTCAAAATTTTATCCTCATGACTTTGAACAACTGCAAAATCTAAATCAGTAGGATTAGAGCTAATGAGAAGAAATCATATTTTCATAGGTAAGAAGCCTGACAAGACTAGTGTTCAGATTAAAGGGAGCATTGATAGTTCCTCTGCCTCAAATTTTTAAATTTTTGAGGGTAAGCAAAGGGTTGTTTCTCTTCCAAGTGCAATGCTATTCTAGCCAAGTTCAGATGGCTTGGACTCAGGTTAGTCAGTCAAACATCTTGAAGAATTATGTAAGAACAGAAAAAATTAATATATATTGTTGTGAGCAATAACTCTAGAAGAAGTACTCCTTTAGTATAATTTGAGACTTAAATGTAAAGGATATTCACACACTTTTATTCTGCAAAGGAGTAATTTAAATATTTATAGAACATGATTTACATGAAAATACTGTGCTACGGTTCACTTATGGTGCTGCTCTGTGTTCCTTAGAGTGTATTTCTTTAGATATACATTTGGAAACAAATTATATTATGGTTCAAAATACAAAAAAAAATAACCCACAGTGAAGAATGGAAGAGCTTGGAGACAGAAAAATGGCTGCAGGCTCAGTGGGAAAGGAACTAGTGTGTTGAATTTTCACACACTAAGCTACTGAGCAGGCTTATTTAAATCTATTTTCCTGTATGAATTATACATGATTATCATTGCTGAGATACATTCCTATATTTGAATATATATATATATATATTCAAATGACACATATGTATATCTGACGATGTCAAAATATATATTCAAATGTCAAGATTTGATGAGTTGACAGGCTGGAACATTCCATTCATTTCCTCTAATCACTGTTTTTTGTTTTTTATTTTCTGGTAGCGCATTTGGGTTACTTTAGACCTTACAGAAAGAAGTGTATGAGAAAGCCTGATCTCATTTTTCGCTTTCAGTGAATAACAAACCCGAGCTTAGAGCTCTGAAAACAATAACAAAGGTTTTGAAGGTCTCCCAGCAGAGGACCCTGAGGTTTGCTCGCGTGCCTGGGCCAGCAGGTGAGCTCATGCAGGTGTTTGCCTGCAGGAAAGCTCCACTAATTAGGGAACAAACTAGACAGTGGAAACCAAACTGCAGGCATTTTCAGGTAAAACCGTGTTGAAGTGACAAACCGAGGGGATGATTTGCACAATTTCAATAAAAAGGAGGTTTCATCTCTTAATGAAAAATGCCCTGCCTGTTTCTAACCTGGAGGAGATACGAAAGAAAGTCAGAAGGCAGTAGAGATGCTACATAGAGATGGCTGGTTCACAATACTCAAAAGAGCAACCCTGAAAATAAACGCTTTTCCCTGCCAATAAAGAAAAACAGTCAAACTCAAGTTCATAGTGACCCAGACTGTCCCTGTAATGCGTGCTGCTAGGTGGGGGAGCCAGAATTTTCCAGAACTAAACAATGGCAGCTTCGCCTCCTGCCCTGCTACGGTCCCATTTTCTAATGACAGAAATTCTTCCCAAAGCAATCTCATCCATCATCAAAATTATTTGTTTGCCAAGCACACAAATTAGTTTCTGTCCTGGGTTAAAGAAACAGAGCTCCTACTCAAGAGAGTTTTGTCACCTGGGCCAGGATAACCCTTTGGAAACATCAGTTCCTGATTCTTCCTCTGCAGTGAATTCACATATAGGCAACATCTCTGTTGGTCAGTACTACACTCAACATATTTAAAACCACAGTAAAATGATTGATCTGAACTTCTGCACACTCCTCAAATTGTAGCCTTTCTGTTCTCCATGTTTGAAATTCTAAGTTCATAGGCAGTGGAAGGAAGCTCCTAACAGTAATAAAGAAGAGCTATATTGTAGAGAGTGGAGATGTGAATTTACAAATCAAAAGGTCTGGATGTGTACACACACACACACAGAGAGAGAGGGGGGGGAGGGAGGGAGGGAGGGAGGGAGAGAGAGAGAGAGAGAGAGAGAGAGAGAGAGAGAGAGAGAGAGAGAGAGAGAGAGAGAGTTCTCAAGGACAGTCTTCCAAGCAAATTGGTACTAAAGCAGGGGGAACTAACTCCACAGTTTTGAAACAAATCTCCCCACCCATAGATAAAATGGTTATCTAGAGCACCTTGAGATAATGAATAATGAGTGCTTGGAAGAATGTATGTGCCTGGTAAGTAAGGAGTATCAGTGACCACAGTCCTCTTTAGAAAGAGGTGAATGTGGAGGCAGCAGAAACTAGACATGCTGACAGGTTTTAGGACAGGAACAAAGGTTAAAGTGCTAATGTTTAGCAAATTGGGTAAATTTGATTATGGAGAACTGAGTGTGGAGAAGAAGGAAATCAAAGGCCACAAATAATATTCCCACAATGCACAGTATCGAGTTTCCCCTGCAGTGAGCTCCTGGCTTCTACATTTGGACTTCCTACTTTTCCAGTGACACTGATAGCATAGTCTGGCAGAAGCCACACAAGGAAGGGCTTACCTTGGCTCCCAGGGATAGACCCAGTCTGCCAAGGGGAAAGCTGAGGGAGCATGCACCAGAAGGAGGTAATAACATGGCATCCACAGTTGGGAGCAAAGGATACTTTTCCTGGGTTTCACATTGCTTGCTTTCTGCATTTCATAGACTTTCAAGATCCCCTAGTGAGAAATTCAGTCCTGTCCCCCATAAATTTGAGCCTTCTCTAATGAATTAACACAGTCAAGACAATCTGTCACGCGTATGCCCAAAGGCCTGTCAAGGTGATTCTGAAGACTGTGACGTTGGCACTCTGCCTAACCACGTTCACTCTAATTTTATGAATCACTGTAGATCCAACATTGACTTTGCCCTTCTCACAGCCGGACATCCTATGGATGTAGGCACTGCGCTTTATCTCTACCTGTTGGAAACTGGAGAGTGGAGCTCAGCTTTGTGATGGGAATGTGGGAACGAGAGGAGCAATCTGAGTGGGTGAAGACGACAGGAACATGGGTGTGGGCGGGCTGAGGAATCGCTCTGTGTTTCCACTGTTTTATAGGCTTCTTCATTTATTTCCTGGAGAGTATTGCTAATCTGATTGTGCACTTTGTAGCTGCCTGCATCCTGTTTCAGATAAGAGTGCAGTTCGTGCGTTTCCTTTCATTTCTGATCCAGGTTTGATTATCTCAGAAGTCTAAAAGTTTCTTCCTACAAATGGAACGCACTGATGGAAAGCACTGGTCCTCATTGGCGCTTTATAATTATAGAGATAGCTCCTTTGTAAATTCACATCTACAGGGACATCGAGCAAGCCTACCTATCTTCCATAGTACATATAAAGCTGTCAGAGTTTGCTCTTGTAATGCATTGTATCTGAAGTTTGTGTATTGCTAGATCCTACAGTTAAGAAATACAAAGTGAACATTTTATTTGTTACTAAAGTGTTATTTGAATAAGTAGCCAGAAGAAAAATTGGAAACAATATTCTAAACATATGTAGTTCATAAATCTCTGCACGTGTTCGTCTTGAAAAAATAAATTCTAAGTCCAAATTTCTTTAGACCTAGCATGACAAGTAAGGTCAGCAGTAAAGGAGCTTGGTAAATATTCAAAAACAAATACAGAGCATATGACACTGGTAGAAAAAGCGGTGAGGGAAACAGGATGATAAATTAGAGGAAGGGAAAGATGGGTTAGATCAAAACACATTATATGCATATATAAACATTAAATATTTTTAAACTTAGCACTGAAAAGAAAATATTTAATTGATTTAGTACTTATTTAAGTAAATGGCATTGCTTACGGTTAATACTTTTGCAATAAATCTCAAGTCTATTATGTGGTTGTTCTTTGACTTAACTACACAAAATTCAGTGACAGTAATATCCAGAGAAAGAGTTACATTGTTTCAAAGTCAAGAAGTGTAGGTGCCAGAGTCAAAACTTTTTTAAAATAATTCCTTAGTGTCATTAGACATCCAGAATTTTTCCAACTTTCACCTCTAATTTGCTCAATATATGGTGATCTTCCCACTTACCTCCACACTGTGGTTGTATGAGCAAATGGTGGCAAAGATCTCTTCTAACACTTGGGATTTTTATTCATTGAGCAGCAATGATCTTTTCATACATGTCTGCCCATGGCATGCTGGTCAAGGAGATATGTCATGACTGTCCTTACTGACTAGGTAATTTGGGTATTTAATAAATACAATTCTGCCTCCTTAACTAACCCTCTATCCTCTCTCTAGGTGAGGAGAGATGGCTGTAGGTAGAAACTACCTGTATTCACTAGTATGGCCTTACCAAAGCTGTCTTACAGCAGTAGCAGATGCTTCACGTTATTTCTGTTTAAAATATTGACATTGTTTAGCCCATTTATATGGGTGATTCCTCCGTGTACTACATATTTCTGTGATAAGGCAAATGAAAATCATCATTACATAACACTATTAAAAAGTAAAATGATATCCACCAATTTTGCCAAATCATTTGAACAACCTCTTGAACATCTAAAAGTTATTTATGTATGTATTCATTCACACATTACTCATTTAATTAATAGTAGTTGAAAAGTCAAGGTGTACCATAAGCTGTGTTAGGCACTGTGGATACAGTGGCAAGAGACTCAGGCAATTCTTTGGCACTAGGGCTCATGAAATGTCGTAGAGACAGACACACATACAGGAATCATAAAGACAAGTGTAGGGCCAGTAAGATGGCTGAGCAGATAGATAAGGGTACTTGCCACCAAACCAGAGTCTTGTCAAAAAATGTATAAAATACAAATGCTGATCATTGGAGACATTATAGACAGTATAGGTACATGAGGCAAGGCATAGGTGCTTAAATGTCTATCAGAAAACTCCAGTTTCAACTCTCAGAAGTTGGAATCTTCAAACGACCCAATTTCATATTCCGAGATCCACCACCATATTCAGCAAGTCTAAATGCTAACAGATGCTGATGACTAAAGAAAAAGGCAGATGGAGAGGAGTGCTTTCAGAAAAAAAAACTGGGGAAAGGAATATGGAAGAAAACAGAAAGAAGTAGGTGTGGCAATCTTGGCATATAAGGAAGGATACCATGCAAAGAGGTGGAGAGGCGTGATTTGTTGTTTCAGACTAAAACTGGAGCATTCTTTAACACAAAAATAGCTCAAACTGGCATTTCTGATGTATTCCTTCAGACTGCCTCTCATTCTAAGCAGGGATTTTGTTCACCTTGAGTCTGAGTAAAATAAAACTGAATTTGAATCTTGACTTTATAATTTAGTGTTTGTGACTTTTCAAGCTTTTTTATTTTTTGTCAAATACGTTGGAGAAAAACATTATATCAAAATAGCAAAATTTAGTAATGTATACAAATGAAAATCACAATACAGAAAAATGAAAGATTTTATTTTTCAAGAGAAGGTTTTTCTGCCTTCTCCTATGAAGTTCTGGGATTGCAGTCTGTGTCCTCACAACCAGTTTTGATGAGTTGCTCAGGACTTAACTCAGACCCCCACGCAAGTCAACTACGCTTCTAACTGAGCAAATGCCTCAGTCCAGAAAGACAAATCTTTTAAAATACTGATGCATGTGCTGGACACGCAATTGAAGAAAATGCCAGCATATCTAGAGCTGTGTCTTAGAACAAAGTGGTCAAAAGTTATGATGCAACCAATTAATACTAATTTGAAGCCAGCCTTTTTTTTTTCTATCTCAATCCTGGATGCTGGTAATGTCTATCACATCATTTGATCCAAAGAAATGTGCTTTTAGATTAGAGGAATAATCGAAAACAGAGACCCTAAACCCACTTCTCTTAAGAATATAATGTTTAGCCGGGCGGTGGTGGCGCACGCCTTTAATCCCAGCACTCGGGAGGCAGAGGCAGGCAGATCTCTGTGAGTTCGAGACCAGCCTGGTCTACAAGAGCTAGTTCCAGGACAGGCTCCAAAGCCACAGAGAAACCCTGTCTTGAAAAACCAATAATAATAATAATAATAATAATAATAATGTTTAGGTCTGAAAGGCAAGTGTTCACCTGCTATGCTTGACCAGCCACTCAGATATGTTCCACCAGGTAGAATGGCAGTTCCCTTTCTCTATCCTTCATACATCTGACCACAAATCCTAGCATCTAGAATTTACTCTGAACTTCATTAGAAAACCAAAATCCAACCAAATTTAAAACCTGTAGTGCACATGACAGGTCTATATAGGCAGTGAATATGGGTGACACAGGACGGATTCCCAACCGTGAGGTCACAGCACTAGGTGCCTGAGTGACTCTGCATGGAGTACAAACAATTGAGCAAGTAGTTGGAGAATTAACAAATAGGCACAGACCCAACTCAAGGATCATTCTTGAATCTAACACTGTCTCTTTTCACAGGACAGCTTTGTCTAGACAGAGAAATCCCGTTTCAAACACCCCCACCCCAAATAATAATAAAAACATTATCAATCACTAATGAGCAATGCTTACTCAATTATTCTTAGATATACATTTTATTTATTTTTAATTTTAAACTTTTTATTTTATGTGTATTTGTTTATGTTTTCTGCCAGCATTTAAATCTGTGTACCACATGCATGCAGTGCCCACAGAGGCACTAGACTTACAGGCAGCTGTGAGCCACCATGTGGGTCCTGGGATTTGAACCTGGGTCCTCTGGAAGAACATTCTTAACTTCTGAGCCATTTTCCATCTCCTGCCTCTTAAAAGTAGATTTTAGTTCTACCGTCCAGTCACCCTTATTTTTCACTTTCTTGTGTCAGAGAAACACACACACACACACACTCTCTCTCTCTCCCTTCCTTCCTCTGTGTGTGTGCACGCATGTGCACACATGTGTACATGTCCACATATACACATGTGTATGTGTATTTATATTATGAGAAACAAGCAACATCAAAAATCGCAAAATTTTATGTGGAAATATCTGATTATAAATTTATGTGAGATTTGGCAATGTTGAGTTTTCTGTCATGGAGCTGCCCACTCATCTCCCTCAGGGGTTGACATGACTCACTCTCAATTTATTTGTCCTTGGGAATATTATTCTTCTAGATCCCTTTTTAGTTTGACTCTCTTTGATCTACTTTAATGAATTTAATATCCTTGATTGTTTTTTATCTGCAGATACCCATGACATCTATTTGTACTGATATGGCTTGTTCCCAGTCTGACTTTTTAATTTTTTTTTTGCACCGTCTGGAACAAAATAAGAGGTTATAGCATCTGAACTAAGAGGGAGAACTGGTGTTTCTGTGAGAAATTATGCTTTAATTCACTAAGTTCTAAGGCTTGGTTTTTGACTTTGGTATTTCCTTGACTAATAGTTAAAAACAAGTATTTTATATTCCAATTTCATTTTTAATAAAAATTAGAATTGTCTTCATGTCTTTCGTGGATTAATGTGCTATCATACCTAGTTTGATATGAACTTTGTTTTGTACAGATAAAATTGACTAGTACTTACAATGCAGTTTTGGTAATGAGTAGGAAGATCTTGACTATCTACATGAAGGAGATACTGAGTTTCACATACAAATGACTTTGGTCAAGTTAAGAAAATGTACTGCATATTTCCATCCATTTTATGTGCTCTTCATAAATGAAGTTGATGCAACTATACAATTTGAAAAAAAATGCATTGACAAATGTGAGAGATTCCTATGTGGGCTATTGAGTGACCAACTGTCATGTTGAGGCTTAAGGCACCCTGCCTGCACAGAATCTGCACCAGTCATAGGTTTGGAAAGATATTCTGCTCAGTTCATTGATGGTTGTGATCCATGAATTTTCAGGGTTTTGATTAGGGAGTTATTTTACAGTATCACAAGAAGCTACTTAGATGTCTGGCAGGAAAAATTGGCAAACCTCAAGTAAAACTTTTCTTGACTCCTGAGTGCCAAGGTGATGATTTCTACTTGACCCTACCAACCATGAATACAGATGATGTCCCTGTGGGAGTTTTGATTCCTCAGAGTGTAGTAACCCAATGAAAGGGTTTGACCTTTGACTTTCTTCCCTGTTTCCTTTCTCGGTTAGCAGAAACTTCTTGTGTAGAGTGTGAGCATACATGGGTAGACGTGTACGGAGACCAGAGGACAACTCAGAGCATTGTTCCTCCTCATACAGTGCCTGGCTTATTGTTTAAGACAGTTACTCACTGACATAGGCTCAACAGGAAGGCTAAGCCGACTGTCAGGCAAGCCTCAAGGTTCTGCCTGTCTCCTCTTCCCTTCAAGTATATTATAAGCACATACATGCACTAGATTCAGGTCTTTTGTTTGCATGTGAAGAACTTTAAGACAACTGAACTGTCTCCCCAGTCCAATAGAAAACTATCTAAAAGTTAAATTTTTAAGTAATTAGAACTTGGGGTTTATGACTTTATAATTGACTCTGAAGAGTACCTGATCCAGGGACGCCATCAGGTGACTATTTGAAGGTACCGTTAAAATGGATTGCTGTTCATAGTAATATTTCGGTCCTCATTGTTAACACATGGCTCTTCCAGTGAGCAGTGTCTTACATCGATAATCTAGCTTCCTTAGACAGAAGAAACATGCATTTACGGTGGGAGACCGGGAGTAAAACATAGAAGCGATTTTTAGGCACCTTTAATTAAAAATTAACTTGTGGAACAAAGGAAATAAAATATGTGTTTGGTTGAAATATACTATTTTATTTTTACACTTAATTTCTCCATGTAAGTAGAAAGGTCATTCCCCTCTATATTGTTTCCCCCACAGAAATCATCATCTATAAGAAAACAAAGAGGGCTTTTTTTTCTAAGTTCATAAACCAGGCTTTCCCTATCTTTAGACATCCATTAATGTCCCTTTCAATACTTCATCACAAATTAAGCAGCCTCCTTCCTTGTTTGCTGTTGTGCATATTGAATTAGGAAACAACCTTTTACTAGATGCTAACACATACCAGCCTCCTCATCCTAATGCAAGCCAGTCAGTGCTGAGATAATTAACAACACTCACGGATACTATGTAGACTAAGGTTACTGCATATTTTTCTGCATGCAAATAATCTTAGACCCACATATTCCTTATTTGTTCATTTATTGGCACGTCTATCCATCCAGTAACCATTTGCTACTTTCTCTAGGCAATGAAATGAGGAATGAAGAAGGAAAAAAAAGGGGGAAGAGTAGGAGGGTGAGGGTGATAAGAGGCAGAGAGGTAGGGAGGAAAGAATACAGAAGAGAAAATGAACAAAAGGAAAGGAGGGAAGGAAGGATGAAGAGAGGGAGAAAGAGGAGGAGGCAGGTAAGAAGGAAGAATCTTGGATGAGCACATCGCACTGTGGGGAAGACAATACACATTTATTTAGACCGATGTAGGCTCCCTCAGCCACCAACATAATGTAAATGATTAGCATCTGTGCTCCAGGAAGGCAAAGTGAGAAGATTTGGCTCTGAGAACAGAGTGGTCCCTTGGAGGAGGAGATGGATTTATATTGAACTGCAATTGAAAATGAATGGTAGAATAAAACAAAAACTTAGAAACCAAAAGGAATTGTGTGAGTAGCAAGAAAATAAACTGATTCAAACTGTTGTAATAGCATTGCTAGTTTAGGAAGCTGAGAAGGGAGGGTGCAAGTAATACATGCATTTGGTTAATAATATCCCAAATGTGGCAAATTACATTTCCTTTACAAAGTCTAATGGCTTTTCTTTCTGCCACAGTTTCTCTTTCTAAATTTAGTATTAAGCACATGTCTTTTTTCCTCTAAAAGCATGATTTTTCTGATGCCCACAATTTTTATTTTAATTTACTTTTATTGTTTACCCTAAGCAAGACTTATACTTGGAAATACAACTTCATTGCTTCTGGGATCAGAGTATAACCCCTCACCCTTCATTCACCAGTACTTGATAAAAACAACTTCTGGTTACAATAAATCCCATTTAAAGGTTTTTTTTTTTAATTGAAAATTGAGACCACATTAAATGCGTATGATCATTAAGAAGAGTAAAGATGCACGCTAGTACTTAAATTCAGTACCTGCTATTTTAAAGGGCAGAAATTATGAACTATGTGATTTCTTGTTTGCTTGGACACATGTAATTGTAAGACACAGGGGCATAGAAAGTTAACTAGTTAAACAATTAAAGATATTGTCTGAAGAATCTCTTTAAGGACCCTGGCAAGAATAGAATACAAAATAAGGAAAATGGGACTGGAGACTGTATATCCAGGAACACTTATGAGGGATGCTTGGTATTAAAGGGATAAAGATTTGTTGATAAACTACAAAACTATCTAAGCCTCGATTCATCGCCTACGTGAGAAATTAAGAGCATTACCCCATCTTTCAATGATTCCGAAACTGTAATGATGACAAATTCCATTAATGTTGTGATGCACAGTGCTGTTTAAACCTAAAGTGACTCTTTCAGAGGAAAGGAGAAACAAACAAATATGTCACTGAAGCCAGAGAGAATATTCAGCATGGCCATAGAAGTGTTGTTCTTCTCCATAACATGGTGGCAGGCTGGGCACGCTATTCTAAGCGCCCTGATAGTCAAACTATCAACTCAAACCTTAGAGGAACCCCTTTTTGACGGATTCTCCCCTGTGACTTCTCCTCAGCTCTTTGGTGACTGAAGGAAGAGATTTCACATTCTGGTTCTTCAGGGACCTTGACTAAGCCCACATTCCCCTTTGCTCCTCTCTCGCCTCTCTGAAGCCAGTAAGCAGTAAATACACATTAAGCACTCGACATCCCTTTCCTCCTTTTTTTCTTAGCTTTTCTTTTTTTTTAATTTATTTATTTATTAAAGATTTCTGTCTCTTCCCCGCCACCGCCTCCCATTTCCCTCCCCCTCCCCCAATTAAGTCTCCCCCCAGCCCGAAAAGCAATCAGGGTTCCCTGTCCTGTGGGAAGTCCAAGGAACCCCCACCTCCATCCAGGTCTAGTAAGTTGAGCATCCAAACTGCCTAGGCTCCCACAAAGCCAGTGCGTGCAGTAGGATCAGAAACCCATTGCCATTGTTCTTGAGTTCTCAGTAGCTTTTCTTGATCTGTAAGAAAAAAATGTGCCCCATTATTACCATTAAAAAATCATGTATTTCCTTTCTGCTCAATAAAATACATCACCTTACAAGCAAGAAGATGTTGCCATTATAATGCAAAGTTAAGGGCGTGTGGGAGAGCTAGAGTTGAGAAGAGCTCCTAACCCCTCCCCAGTTCCATCCTGTTGTCTGCACCATGTGTACCTGCTCTGTATTGATATTGCCCTGGCTACTTTATCTGTCTCTTAATCTTTGAAGTTTCATCCACAAGAAGTTTCTTTATCAGGTGAACTTAAATTTCAAACCTCGAAACCTGTTACAAAATCAAATTAAAGTAAAGATAATTTTGTTCTGGGAATGGAGTGTCATCTGTAATTGCAACGCAGATAGGGGAAGAGACGCCCTAATTTTAAGCCCTTTGTTATGAATCCATATCTTCTCTGTGAAATCAGAATGTCAGTCTTGCGTTCCGAGGAACCAAATAAAAATAAATGTATCCTGCAGTTAGACAGGATATGACACTGACTCAATAAGGCATTGGAGTGTGAAAAAAGTCACTGTAAAGGGAAAAGGGGACGAAAGTAATATTAGCCAACGTTTTCGTTTTTATTAGTGTGCTTTTTAATATGAAGCATTTTATGTCACCTTATGCTCATTCAATGTCTCATGACCAGTAAAATTTAAAAGTACCCTGAATTAGAAACTCAAGTGCACTTTAAATGTTCACTTTTAATTCATCCATCACCCTTTCTCTTCCATGGATTATTAGCCTAAGAATGTAATTTGATGTTGATTGTCTTTTTTTCTAAAGAAGACTCATTAAATAAAATGTCATTGCTTTAGCTGCCTGTGCCTCTTTATGAAACTCTTTATAAACTGGAGTCTCTCTCACTCAATTCTATACTTTTATGTAGAACTCGGTACCATAATGCTACTTTATTTTATATTTATTAATTATTTAAAAACACAAAATAATTTTTGTTACTGTTAAATTTTAGTTCTGCAAAGCATTTTACTTTGTAATTTTAGAGTGAAAGCCATTGTTTTAGTGTATGGCTTAGTATTTTTCTTTTGTAGCTTCATTATTCATAAATATACCGCATAAAGCTTTTATGTTTTTTGTTCCTGGTAAAATTTTGAGGCATTAAGTTTACACAGATAAATAATATAGCATTTGGAATAGCGTATCAAATAGTTTTAATCTTTTAAAATAGTCATTACATGTATTCATCTACAATCTTCCAAGGCAATACTATGATCATTCCCTAAACAGATTAGCACAATCGTGTTTATCATTTCAGAACTGGCCAGTCATGCAGACACTTCTAAAGTTTATATTTTCATTTTAGCAATGCCTCAACTCCCTTAAGGCAAACACTAGGACACAGATTTGCAAACCACTTTCTGCTTTCTATGAAGGATAGGTTTGAAAATGTGTTAAAATAATATAGAAGTGAGTAGTATTGCTATCACCAGTGAACGCCACACTAAATTTACAACTTCCCAAAATCCAATAATAAATGTTTTTACTGATAACAAGAAAACCGACAAGTCCTAAGATTCCACCACCAACCTGCACATTATTTAAGTGTTTGAGATCTGTGTGTGCAAAGGTGTGCAGGCCAAGACATATGAACATGAGTGTGAAGCACAGGTGAGCTCGTGAGACAGAGGGCTGATGCAAAACATGAGTGGTGGCCACAGAAGACGCACCATGAGCGTCATTCTTTTTGCTTGGTAATTGAAAAGACCTCAAAATAAAAGTGCCCCAGCTATAAACCTTTACCAACCAAGGTATTTTCTGCTGTTAAAATGTAATATTAGTGACAATCATGGGACTCATATAACAAGAAATACAACATCAAATAGAAATTGGTTCAACCAAGATTATGAGTCACATGAATTAAGGGCCTGGCCTTGTTGGCTTCACAAGTAGAAGAGAAAAATGCATTATCAAAAAAAATGGTTAAAATATACACACCTACATTTAATTTTTAAAGGCTGATTAAAAACATTTATCCAGAGTCATGTTATCCCAAATATGAGGGGAAAGATTAAGATTGAAAACATCTCTTCAATGAAAGCTAAGCCATTGTTTTAGTTAATAACTTGACTTAAATTACAAAACTTCAAACTTCATTCTGAAAAAATGTGGTATAGATTTTTGCATTTGGAGTAAGTTAAGTTATTTTGAGGATTTTATGCAATGAAATTAAAAAGTATGTGCGATCTCTTTGCTTTAAGATTTCATATTACAAAAATACTAGTTAAATTAAATTAGTCAAACCTGAAAGAAAATTATTACCTTAAATAAAAATACCTTTTTGTTATGCCAAATGAGACCTGAAAATAAATACAAGAGTTGAAATGAATGGGAATCAGCTAAAACATAAGAATCAAAACACAATATTTTAATATTGTGCATTATTTTTTAGATTCACTGACTTTACCATGGATGATATAACTATCATGTACATGTACAGATGACAATGAAGGAAAATAAAGTTGTGAGGACTATTTTCATTGACTGTATCAAAAAAATTAATTAGTCTACCAGTTCAATAGTAAATTTTGTATAATTCATAACATAAAGTTACATGCAGTATTACCTTACAATACCACTTTATAATATATCATTGGTGTGCATTCATATCAATAGTGAAGTATAAAATTTTCAACAGATATGCTATTTTAAAAGTGCTAAACATTTGACAAGGAAAAATAGCCTTGAAAAGTAAACTCTTAGAAAAATTAAGTTTCCTACTTATGAAACTAAAGCTAAAATACAGTCTTAAATGGGAAACTACCTCCAGACTTCCATTTTTACATGGATTATTTCAGTCTAGGACATCAAAGCAGAGTAGTAGACCTGAGCATGGTGATCTCTACAGGACAGAGCCAATTGGCTGTGGGTCTCCTGGACTTACTATCTACATCTTTACTACAACACAGGCAGAAAGAAATCAGTAAAATTACTCTTTGTAAAAATTCCTATCATATTCAGGGATTGATAGCTGATATATTTTCATTATTTCAGCCATATCTTAACCAGAAGATTCCTTTTCTTTTTTTAAAAAAAATATTTTAACCTATATTTTTATTTTATGTGAGGGTGTGTTCTGCCTATATGTGTGTCTATATGCCATGTGAGTGCTAGGTGTCCTGATACTTGAGTTATAGACAATTGTGAGCTTCCATATGGGTACTGAGAATTGAACTCAGGTCCTCTGAAAGAGGAACCAGAGCTCTTAACCACGGCACCATTCTTGGATTCAAGAAGACCTCTTTCCATGATGCTCTTCCTCTCCTCCAGTTCTTACAATCTTTACAATCCCTGGATGCTGAAAATCTTCTATTCATCAAGTCATAACACTAAGTAAGTCTAAACTCAAGTCTGAAGCATGACATCATGTGAACAGAACACACAGGTGTATACATGTATGTAGACACATCTCCAGGAGAGAATACTGGCCCCTTGCTTGATCACATGCTTTACTTTCATTATTTTAAAATAAGATCTACCAAAAGCACACCACAAATGAATTTACGGGCTCTGTAAGACTTGTTCTTCTACTGGGAAAAATGCACTGTGATAGAAAATCCTGTCTTATCATGCTTCTGCAATCACTGAGTTGGAGACTGAAGATGAGGGGGTAAAGATTGGAGTCACACATAGGTAATCAGATCAGATGGGCACTGAATAGACATTTCAAGAAAAGGTCATTGAAGAAAAGTGTGCCCATTTCCATATTCAAAGAGACTCTGGAGTAGAAAGAAAGGTCTGAAGGCCTCCTATGCACGCCTATAGCTCTTCATTATCAAAGCTGGTATTAGCCAGGGAAGAAGCTAGTTCTTCTAACCTTATCATAGTGACCTTAGGGAAACTGCTTCAGGGCACCTGAAGTTTCAAATAATGTTCATGGACTCAACTTTCTCTAGATGTCCAACATTAAAATTCATCTTTGTGAACTGAGTTATTCCATGTAGAAGACATTACAGTGCTTTTCCATAGGACTATCTTTTACTACATCAATATCATTTTATTTTATTTTTGCCACTGAATTATTTTGAATTAGGAGTTCCTAATCTCTCTGCACCTAAATAGTGGAAACATAAAGATTTGATTAGGGTAAAATTGCATCTTGAAGTTAACCCTTCAATATATATATATATATATATATATATATATATATATATATATATACACACACATACATATGTGTGTGTGTGTGTATTCCAAAGTTTGGAGATTTTTTTAGGTCAAAGAACATGGGTGTTTTCTGGCCCATTTATATATTGCCACAAGTGATGATGGGTATTTTATATTTCTTTACACCAGCAAAAATAATCTGAAAATGTTGGGGACGGAAAGGAAGTATAAAAATTAAAGAAATTATATGCAATAGTAATTTTGGAGAAAAAGGAAGAGACGTGCGTCCTCGGATGGACAACAATTGAAGCATGGAATTTCTCTGAAAGTCAATGTTCTTGTCACAAAGGTGTGTGATAGTCATTCGGCCTATTTTGATATTGAGCTTTACATCCAAAAACAAAATTAAGTAGACATCAATTAATCAAATAAGCACATTTCTCATTGGTTTGATATCATTCTCGGGATAAGGAAATTAATAGCAATATAAAAACAAGTTAAACTGCAGTTTTTATGAAGGAGGTAACTTCTATGGCACTAGTCATTGTTCCCAGTAGCAATCAGTCAGAAGTGCAGAGTGTTGTTTTGGAAACAGTCTTCAGTGTTAGAACTAAACTGTCTAATTTCTGAGTTATTAAAGAAAGTTATAGTAATAGCACATTTCATTACTACCCAAGAGTTAGGCTTTTATTTTTTTTAATAGTCACCTGATAGTTTTGACCTACAAACTTTGGGTTTCATATTCTCTCTCTCTCTCTCTCTCTCTCTCTCTCTCTCTCTCTCTCTCCCTCTCTCTCTCTCTCTCTCTCTCTCTTTCCCGTCCCTCCCTCCATCCCTCATCCCTCTCCCACTCTTTCTCCTACTACTCAGAGGAAAAGAAAACATTTAAAAATAATAAACAAAGGCTAGACCAATAGCAGCAGGGTGATTTTGTTTTAAATCTGGACAAAATGTGCACTCAGCAAAGTATAAATGCAATGTACTTTGTATTTGCTTCGACGAATTATAAATATAAGAATGGGAACGCTGGGTGGGGGAGGAAGAAGGAAAGGAGTGTGCAAGCCTCTGCTAAAACCCGAGCAGGCTGGCGCCACGGGAACCGGATCTTGGGGGACAACCTGTACGGGCACTCTGAGTGGCAGGCTTGTGAATCATGCTTCTAAAGCGTCTCACTCCACTGAAACTGGCAAGAAGTGTTTGTCAAGGAAGAGAGGAGGGAGAAATGGCCTGGGTCCGGCTGGGTGCCAGTCACGCACATCTTACCTCTCACCCGGCAGTGACCTTCGTATGTTTTCATGTTTATCTAAAGAAAGATAAAAGGTATGATTGCTAAGGAATGAAAACAGGGTGAACATTCAGACAGAGGAAAGCAGAAACAGCAGTTTAAGAAGATGAGGGAAATGTAAACCAGCGTTGAGAAGCATTTGACATTGCCTCTCTCTCTGCAGAGGTCATGGTTATCCTCTATTGAAACAAATAGGATCGATCCAGCAGAAGGTTTTGATCACGGGAACCAAAGCTATTCTAGGTGTAGGTCTTACTGTCAGAATTTGTAAGTTCTTAAAACGAACAACATGCTTCTCTGCCCGACAAATGGCTTCGAATTCTCTGAGGCAAAGAGTTATGTTCCAGGACTGAGACAGTCAACCAGTGAAAACACAAAGATTTGATTAGAGTAAATGTATGCAATTTAGGGTTTTGCTGTAAACGGGATTAGAGAAGGCTCCAGAAAAATTTAATGAGGGGCAAATGCGGTGCTTTCTTGGTACAGTTTTAAAGACAGGAAGCTGATGCAGCCTAAAGCCTTTGCTTAGAGAAACTGAAGACTTCTGTATCTTTCAACCAGATACCTCGGGGTCTGAAGTCATGCACACTTCCGGTGCTCAGTCACAATGTGTTCTGACCTTCATTTCCTTAAGAAAAATATTATGAAAAAATGCCAAGATCAAGTTGCTAAGAAAAAGCTTGTGGGGAATTCTCAATCATGGGAATAGATTATGACTTATGCAAACTTGCCCCCAATCACAGGTTTTCCATTGAGGAAGAACCGCACACAGAAAGGAGTAGTTAAAAAAAAAAAAAAGATCAATGTGTCATTTGACACAAAGTAAATCATTACTTTCTTGTGGATTGCACTACCTTTCCCACTGTCAGTTCTATTTCCCATCATGCCCTTGACCTTGGAGGTCAGCTGTCATTGGAAGATGAAGCTCTGAATAAACAGAGAACACCCTCTGGTGTCTCTTATCTCTGCATTTTGCCTCAAATCTCCGGGTGGACTTTTAAATTATTCATCCTCTAGTGCTCTCACTGAGTTACACATCTCCATCACGAACTCCCCCTTCCACCTCCCCATTTGTGAGTGAAGGCGGTATCCTTGGGAACCTTATCAGAGATCGTAGATTCAGGCTCCAGAAATGAAATAAAAGAGGAAATTGGCTGTATTAGCATAAGAGGAGTCAGCCTGGAGCTGAATACACACATCACCCGGGAGCATACTGGCTTCCCTTATCAGCAGCTTTTGATCACCACTTTCTTTTCTATGTATATATATATACATTCTTTAATTCCATCCAGCCCACCTCTTTGTTCCAACTCATACGAGGGAACATATGAAATCAGGGCAGATGGCACAAAGTCCTGAATAGTTTTCAACACTTCCACCCTTTCCTGGGCTCAAGAAAAGTGGCATAAATAAAACGTTCATTTTGAAGATAGCTTTTATAGTCACACTCCTCTCTTCTACCCCCAGGAAAAGAGTTGTTATTTCTATTGCGGGGGTGGGGTGTAAATCGTTAAAGTTTGATTTGAAGGGTTTTGCAGCAACAGCCAGGGTATCATTCAGGAAAAGAATCTAAGATACAGTTAACATACAGCAGTGAATTTCTCTTCTCGTAAGGACGAGAGAAGCAGCGTGCTGTGATTTTTTTAATGCACTTTTTTTTTCATTTTATCTCTTAAAATTATTCTTCCAGACCTTCCCTTAAAATACATCCTGATTAAGGCTGCTGGCACGGGTTACTTTATCTCAACAAATACTGTCTACAAGCTGCCATTTTCAAAGATGCATTTCATTAAGGTGCTGTCTGGCACATGGAAATCTGACAATACCACAAACACACACACACACACACAAATACACACACACACACACACTGTTTTTTCCTAAGTTTACTTTATAGCACAAGGACCACTAGATATACAACAACACACTTTTAGTTCATGTTCAATATTTTCTTCCCAATCTTATCTAATAACAACTTTTTGTTTTCCTGGAGAAAATTACTGTATACAATCAAACGTTTAATATTAGCAATGTAAACAAGTTTGCTAAAACTTTCAAATATCAACCTAAAACATACTTTTTATCCCCATGGTTAGTGTGGCCTGATGTTATGTTAAATATTCTACATGTGAGTGTTTGATAATTGTGATAATTATTTATAACTCCCATTTTAACAGAATTCTATATAGATTCTTTGGGAATTTCACATCATGTACCCCAACCCTCTCACCTCCCCAGCCCTCCGTAGTTGCCTGTCACCACTGTCATCCCCTCCCCCAAAGAACCACTGTCCAAATTTATTGCAAAGAAAACAGGCAAGCAAGCCAGCAGAACAAACAAACTATCTCTAAAATGCTTACTACTCCATTAGCACAATAGTGATTCGCGTTGCCTCCCAGCCTGCTCTAAATGACAGAACAACCTTCCACTTGGGAGTTTCCAATTTTCCTGTACATATTTATCTTATGCAAGTATCACGATGCAATTTTATAGCAAATCTCCTATGTATATCTTCACTAATAATATAAAAAGGAGATACTAGATCTTAGATTGTTCATATAACTTGTAGATAATTCGGTGAGAGACAATAGAGGCAATATTTCCCTCAGTGATTCTTATAGGAAAGTCTGTTCTACAGCTTCACTCTTGTGTTAAAAGATGAATAGTCCAAGGAGTGATCACTGTCGTTTCCCAATCCTGAGCAGACACTGGTGAGTGACACAATGATAAACTAGGAGCCCAGAGCCAGGTTTTGGCAGAACTCCCAAGCTGCCAATCACAGACTCCACTTCTTTCTCAGAAGGATTTCTAAGAGTTATAAGAAATCTGCTGGGGAATTTCAACATAGAAACAGAACAAAATGTGTTGACTGAAGTGAGCCAATATTTTCATTACTCCTAGACAATGTTTTGATGGTTGAGATGAAAAAGAAAACACGTTATTGTTACAGTATACAAATTTCACTAATCCGATCTCTCTCCATAGGTGGAACTGTCTTTTCAAAGCCAGTGGTCAATTAGTGAAATAGGTCATTAAGATTCTATGTATTTCTGCATAGTCAGCTGTCTCACCAGGGTTTGCACAGTGCCTACTATGTTCACAATCAAGAAATCCACACAAAGAGCAAACTGCCAAGGAGGCCATTTTACTGATACATCTATTTGTTTTAAATGGAATACGTTAGTGAAAAGTTTTAAACTAAAAAAGGTAAAATCACATAGCCTAATGATACCCATAAGCCTGTGCTCTATAATCAAAAAGTTTCAGCTGTTCCCAATATATTTCTCTGTATACTTTAAAGTTTTCTTTTATGAATCAGTGAGGTGGTTCAGCAGCTAAAGTGCTTTTGTTCAAGTCTGACAACCTTAGGGGGATCCTGGAACTCACATGGTTGGAAAAGAGAAATTACCCAATGACAGTTGTCCTTACACACACACACACACACACACACATCACACATACACAACACACACAAACACGCGCTTGCACAAGAAAGGATAAAAAAATCTATTATTTATTTATTTATTTGGCTTTTTTGAGATAGGGTTTCTCTGTAGCTTTGGAGCCTGTCCTGGAACTTGCTCTGTAGAGCAGGCTAGCCTCAAACTTATATAGATCCTCTTGTTTCTGACTCCAAAGTTCCACCACTTTGGATTAAAGGCATGTGCCACCATCACTGGGCTAAATTTTTTTTAAAAAAAATTTTATAATATTTTGTCACCTATAAAATAGATACACCTCTTTTCCCCCTCCTTCTCTGTCTCTGTCTCTGTGTGTGTGTGTGTGTGTACGTGTGTGTGTGTGTGTGTGTATGTGTTGTATATGTGAATCTGACTAAGCCAGAGGAAGGAGGCTGCTGACTGCCTGCTCTATCACTTCTGCCTGATTCTCTGAGTCAAGCTGCTCACTTAGCTTGAAGCCATACATGCAGTCAGCAATCTCCAGTGATTCTCCAGTCTCCGTTCTCCATAAAACTGGGCTAACAGGCCATACTTAACTTCTTGCTTGGAAGCTGAGATCTAACTTCAGGCCTTTGTGTTGATATAGCAGGTACTCATGTCCTAAGCCATATCTTCTGATCCAATTTTATTGTCCAAACAACAGCGTTTAACACTTATTGAGCAGTTATACTATGGCAGCTATTGCTCAAATGGTTTGTATGTGGTAGCTCACTTATATCTGAAGCCTGGGGTGAGAACAGGGATTGCCATTCATTCCACTTTATAGAAGAAACTGATGTTTAAAGTTGGGGTTAGAGAGATGACTCAGCAGTTAAGAATACATGTTGCACTTCCAGAACTCACAAGGCAGCTCACAACCTTCCATATCTCCAGTTCCAGAAGATCTGATGCTCTTTTTTAACCTACATGTGCACCAGGCATGTATGTGGTTATTAGACATACATGCAGTTAAAGCATTAATACATATAAAAATGAAAACGAATAAGTATACAAAAGAAAAAATAGTTACTCAAAATCCATTTTAAGTCTATAATGTTTGTTTTGTATGTTGTATTTGGCAATTATGTGTTTAGATGGCTTTTTCTTACTTTGAATAAAATGCGTGTGTGTGGAAACCGCAGTGATTGTGCATGAGAACTAATAGACAGTGGTTTGCTGCGTTTGCATCTACAGACATTTTGAGATCAGCTACTACTATCCTAAGACTGGGTGAGCCTTTCCTAGTGAAGCAAAACGATCATTGACATTTATTTCTATTACAATTTCAAGACACATTCTATACTGAAATTATCCCAAGTTTTCCTGTGTAAAATCTAAGCATGGACCTCCCCTTCTTCCACAGTTAGCTTTCCCTTTACTGTGCAATGCATGATAATGGAACAGGGGACACCACTACCTGTCTGGGATATGCTCCCAGTAGCATGCCTAAGCTCTTCCACTGAAGAGCTCTGGAGAGACTCTCAGTGGCTTGGATCACTTTTAGAGGACCCCCATATTAGTTCCTAATACCCATGCCAAGAGACCCACAGCTACCTGTAACTCCAGATTCCAGGGAATTGGATTCAGGTCTCTGTGAGCACCTACACACATTATAACACATACAAACAGACACTTGAAAACATAAATAAAGATAAAATTAAACTTTAAAAAAAGCAACCTTTTCAGTTCATCCAACTAATATCATTTTACTCTGGTTAATATTCATTTCATCGACAATGTGATCCAATCCATTTCTTCTTCAAATTCCTGGCAGGCAAATGCTTACTTTCCTGGCGGGGGGGGGGGGAGTGAACTACAGTTCTCAAATTTCACCTTGTAGTTTTCTATTGGGCTCCATATTATTCCCTCACATTTATTTTTTATTATATGTGTGAAGACTTTGTTTGTGAGTCTACTTTTATTTTTGAAGACTCTTCTTTGCATTTGGGAGTATTGTGCACCAGTGTGTGTTTACATACATTTGTGTGCCAGAGACTACAGATCTCCCTCCGTCACTGGACATAGTGAGCAAGGTCTCAAACTGAACTCACTAAGATCTGCTTTTTTCTGCCTCTCCAAAATGCTTGAATTATAGTTGTTTGTTTGTTTGTTTTTTGTGTGGTTCTGGGGACTGAACTTAAGATTTCATGCTTGCATGGAAAGAACGTTCCTGAACCATCGCCACATGCTAAACTACGTTTTAATGGTCCCCTTCTCTTTCTCTTTGTATGTAAATGTGTGCTTTTCATTTACTCCTAGAATACTACTTATAAAACCCATTAATATCCTACACTAACTTTATCCCCTTTGTCCTTTGTTATCATTATAACAGCATCTCCAGGTAAGTTAAGATGTATAAATGAGCCCTGTCCAACATCTCGAAAAAGCAGCCTATTAGTAACTCCTGCATGTAAATGGTACTTCTGAGCAAGAAGAATGAGTTTTATTGGTAAATCCTAGCAAATGGCTATATACATGACAATTACCTAACTTAATGTTTGAATGCCAATTTGGAGATATGCTTAATAATTCAAAAATACTCATTTTGTTTTGACTACAAAAGTAAAAGGATTGGTGTAAAAAATATAAAGTTAAGGGTAAAAATGGTGATGTAAGATATGATATCTGTAAGAAGAATATTAAAGAAAGCAAAGATGGCCAGTTAGATGGAGCAGGGGATAAGGGCCCTTGTCTGCTGCGAAGCTGTTGCCGTGATTCAATCCCCAGAGCACATAAAAAGAAAGGCTAGAGTTAACCACCTTGTGCTGCCCTTTGACCTCTGCTTTGAGCACTGTGTCAGGCACATCCTTCCCACAGTCCATGAATAAATAAGTGTTTTGATTGAAGTCAAAAAGAAGGTAGATTTAAGCTTGTAACAGAAGTCTTTAAATCTGGGTATGCAGTAATATTATTGTAGATTGTTATTTGTGATCAAATAGGTTGAAAACACAAATGAAAAGAAGAGAATAAATTATGAAAACAAAATATTACTGAATCAATATTACATAGGTCAACTAAATATATTTCACTCATGGATATGGACAGTTTTACAAAGAAATGAATATCTATTAATTCAATTTTAAAATTATCAACTCAAGTTTCAGTAGAAAAGCAACTGCTTTTTTAAAAAGAAAAATAAAAGAGGTCCAAAGACCTATCTCCAATACATAACATTGCATTTGCTCTTATTGTAAAAGAATTGATAAAACTGGAGACAAACTGGAATTGCCTTGTGAAAACTAAGTTGTCATAGTTATTTTCAGGAATTTTATAATTCTAGCAGTTTTATTATAATTTTTTTCTTTAGATAGCAAAATGAGCTCAGGAGTTAACGGTTTTAGAAAATGATATTGTGGGCTTCTTGGCTTCAGGACAAAACACAGTGACTTTTGAGGCTGTGCTCTCGGCAGATGTTTTCCTTCAGAGATGTGTGTCAACATGGGCAAGGAGAGTGGCATCATCTTGTTATATACAGTTGCATGTTGAAAGTCGTGTGTAGATGACCACTGCTGAATCTTATGTACTTCTGAGGAGGGGAGATCTAGTGACTTAGGCTACTACAGCTGAGCAGCAGACCAGGTAAAGGGTGATAAGTTAGTACTGGCAGTAGGAGCCATGACTCAAAGAGAAGATCTGGATAAGAAGATCAGCTGAGTTTTGTCTCAGAAACAACTTTGTAAAAGAAAAATAGCTGAACATTACAAAGTTACTTTAGTTTCTCTAACACTGTAGAAACTTTTTGCAAGTTACTAAAAGTACCTAGTTATGACACCATCGGTCATGCACAGATAATTTCCCAAACTTGCAGCTAAGAAAAGCACTGTGGAAGTAATGGCAGCTCCCGTCCAATTTTGTATAACCTCAAAGCTTAAGGAAGCTGGAAAGATGGTTTGGTTGTTAAAAGCACTGGCGGCTCTTTCAGAGGAAAGAAATTCAGTTCCCAACAACCATTGGTCACAAACACCAGCAACTCCACCCACAAACACCAGCAACTACACTCACCAACACCAGCAACTCCATCCATAAACACCAGCAACTCAACTCACCAACACCAACTCCCCCTCACTAACACCAGCAACTCCAACTCCAGGAGATGCCATACCTCTTCTGGACTTTATAATCACCCAAACACATCTAATGCATATGCATGTGTACACACACATACACACATACACGCACATGCACACATATACATGCATATATACATAATTAAATAAGTAACTCTCAAAAATAAACCTTTGAAAATGATATCTAGATCATGGATTTCTGTTTTCATTATTACTTATTGTTTTTCTAAATACATTCTATACTAACTTCTTTGGGGATAAAATTAGTCACATTCTTCCATATGTATATTTGCATGTGCTTACATAAGCAGCTTATTAAGATAGAATTGACATATAAAACACTGTATGTATTTAGTGAGTAGAATGTGATGTGTTTGGAATTGTATATGTGCCCACCAACAGCCAGTTAAATAGAAATCCCTATGGTCATCAAAGCTTTTGGCGCATTGTGAGTGTATGTGGAGAACTTATTATCAAAATAAACTTTACTTAGTAATTTTTTTAATGTTCAGTATTAATTTTATTTTTTTTGCATTTAATACACTTAATTTATTTTTTATTTTTTTATACATACTTAGTAATTTTATTTTTTATTTTTTTAGGTGAAGTTTTTTTTTCCTTTTTTTTATTGAGAAAAGGAGAAAAAAAAAACAAGTTTCCACCTCCTCCCAGCCTCCCATTTCCCTCCCCCTCCTCCCACCCTTCTCCCCCTACCCCACTCCTTTCCCCCTCCCTCTCCAGTCCAAAGAGCAGTCAGGGTTCCTTGCCCTGTGGTTAGTCCTAGGTCCTCCCCCCTCCGTCCATATCTAGGAAGGTGAACATCCAAACTGGCTAGGCTCCCACAAAGCCAGCACATTGCGTAGGATCAAAACCCCATGTCATTGTCCTTGGCTTCTCATCAGCCCTCATTGTTCACCATGTTCAGAGAGTCCAGTTTTATCCCATGCTTTTTCAGTCACAGTCCAGCTGGCCTTGGTGAGCTCCCAATAGATCAGCTCCACTGTCTCAGTGGGTGGGTGCACCCCTCATGGTCCCGACTTCTTTGCTCATGTTCTTCCTCCTTCTGCTCCTCATTGGGACCTTGGGAGCTCAGTCCAGTGAGTGAGGTAACCCAGACCCAAAAAGATGAATATGGGATGTACTCACTCATAATTGGTTTCTAGCCATAAATAAGGGACACGGAGTCTACAATTGGTGATCATAAAGAAGCTAAGTAAGAAGGTGAACCAAAGGAAAAACATATAGTTATCCTCTTGGCTATGGGAAGTAGACCAAGTTGCCGGGGAGAAAATTGAGATCTTGGGGGTAGGGTGGGATGGGGTTAAGGAGAGATGGAGATGGGGAGAGAAAAGGGAGAAAGGGAGGAAGGGGGGAGCTTGGGGAAAAAGGAGGATTGGGATAAAGGAAGGTTGGATAGGGGAGCACGGAAGCACAATTCTTACTTAAGGGAGCCACCTTAGGGTTGGCAAGAGACTTGAACCTAGAGTGGCTCCCAGGAGCCCAAGGCGATGTCCCCAGTTAGATCCTTGGGCAGCTGAGGATAGGGAACCTGAAATGACCCTATCCTATAGCAATACTGACGAATATCTTGCATATCATCATAGAACCTTCATCTGGTGATAGATGGAGATAGAGACAGAGACTTAGTAATTTTTAAAAGAAAAGAGTATAGTATTGTTTCCTACTGTTGGAGGAGGCCGCTTTTTGGTCCTCGGCTGCCCAGCTCCTAAATAATCGCAAAGAAATTGTATTTATTAAATCACTGCTTGGCCCATTTGCTCTAGCTTCTTATTGGCTAACTCTTATATATTAACACAACCCATTTCTATTAATCTGTGTATCGCCATGAGGCTTTGGCATATCGGATAAAGTTTGGCCATAAAGTCTTCAGAGGAGCTACATGGCTTCTCTCTGTCTCTGCCTTCTTTCTCCCAGCATTCAGTTTAGTTTTCCCTGCCTAGCTCTGTTCCCCTATATCTCTGCTATAGGCCCTTTATTAACCAATGATATTCACAGCAAACAGAGGGGAATCCCATGTCATCCTACAGGTGCTGCACTATGTTGCAACTTGACAGAATTTATTTGTCTGACCTAACTTAAATCATATATTCATTAATCATTCTCTCTCTCTCTCTCTCTCTCTCTCTCTCTCTCTCTCTCTCTCTCTCTCTCTGAGACTTTCAGACTTTCTTCCTTTTTCCCATTGTGAAAAGATGATTCCTGTGCCCATAAAACACTTACCTGGCTTAAAAGAGGATGCAGCAGAAACAAATTGAGAGAGTAAGTTTGGGTTGAGTTTTCCCATCATTGAAGTTTGATTCATAGTCTGACAAGAGCAGAAAGTCAGACGTTTGTTCATCTGTGGCTCTCCAGCACTTCTTTGCTTTGACCCAAGCATCCTAACTTCTACAATGATGGTGATATCTGGCAAGGGTCACAACCATATACACAAATAAAATCCAGGGAAAGAAGACAGTGCTGGGCCACAGCCAATGGCCTGCCATTGAAGGGGATGCCCAGGATCAGGGATAGTCAAAATGTGCTGGTATCCAGCATGTGTCACAAGGCATCCTTATCTTCATGGAGCAATTGATTTGATTGGGCAGATAATGGTTCTTAAGAGGAAAAGAGAAAGAGAAGGGGAGGAAGGAAAAGAAACAAAGGGATGGAGAAAGCAAACAAGTCATCAGTTAGGTTGAATGTGTGGGCAGATGGGAAAGCGGTAGTGCTTAAAGGGAGGAAACCCATGGTTTGGGCACATTCTGGTATGCCTGGGGACAGTCACACCCTATCAGTGAATTTTTGAGATTTCTCAGGGGCAAAGCAGCTTGTTGTCATAGGTGATACAGTTGGTTGTCATAGGTGACACTGGTTGTCATAGGTGATACATTTTCCTAGTTCTTCTGGGAAATTGAAACTGTCCATTTCCCTTAGGCCTCAAGGTTTAGTAGTGTGTGAGATCAGCTATGTTCTCTTTTCACATGACTTAGCAGCTACAAAATCTTGGCCAAACCTTGCAGCAATGTGTGTACGTGTGTGTGTGTGTGTGTGTGTGTGTGTGTATGTGTATTTAGGCACCCACATATACAATTCTCTTATCTCTCAACCTCTGCCTGGATAAATCATAGGTGAAATTTTAGAGATGGTGAAATTTCATGTTTTGTGAGAGGGTCTCATGTTTTGGAAAGGCCGGCAGCTGCTTGAACAAAGAGAGCAGCTGTCATGTTCCCAGCTCATTGGTTCTGCTCTCCCAGCAGCCCTCCTTCCTATCCCCCCTACCCCCCGCCAACCAGGTGGACTACTTTGCTCTCCTTTAAAGTCACAACTTTAGAATGTCCCACAGAAATAGTTGCAATGCACACACTGCCCCCATGCCCTTACTCTCCAGATAGGCTTTTCCTAGAGCAGACTCCTTAACCAAGAAGTCTCTATCAACATATGAAGTTATTCAATCTATACTATGCAGGGAATAAAGTTTTTCTATGACGCCCAATATAATAAAGCATATTTCTTTTCCTTTCCTCAGAGTGCACCTAGGATGTGGTCTGTCCGTAGTAAATATAATCATCTCTCTCGTCCTGGAATGAAAGCACCATGGCACTGAGTGATCGCCATTTCTGTACAAGATAGAAGCACAGGTTGAGTTTATCCTTCCGTCTTAAGTATTAAGATTAGGAAAATGGTTTTGTCACCTTTCTTGTCACTGTGCAAGATAGTCAACAGAGGTAAAGGAAAGACAAGGTGATTTTATTTGGGTGTGTTGCTTAAGGGTAGACAGCAAATCCTAGAGGGAAGAGACAGCAGATGGATTAACCAGATCCCTGGCAGGTGGAGTAGGGGGACTTTTGTCACATACTTGAGCTTACAGGAATCAGGGACTTGCAGGAGCAGCAGAGATGAGCTACAGAACTCAAAGGGCTGCCCTTTGTGACCCTCCTTTGACACCGATCAACATCTTCTGTAACAGGTTCTACAGCTCCCAGAGAGCTCCTCCTTCTAGTTTCAAAGGATCCCAGGATATGTACTTGTGTGGGACATTTTACATCCAAAATATAACAAAATAAAGAACCCAAGGAGTAGATTTTCATACACTGAGTATATGGCCAAATTGGGCAGTGACTCTGGAGAAAGGCAAGAAAATAAAGTAAGCCCCAAGACTACTGCCTCTTTTAGCATCTTGTGAGTGTTTCCAGGGAACAGTGCAGCATGAGGAACCCAGGAGGATCAGAAGAACTTCTAGCTGGGGAGCATATGAGAAAACTATGAGAGCAAAGCGTTCTGGGTTTTCAAGGGAGAGTATAGAAGAAGAGAGCCACCCAGCCAGAGTGTTCCAATTCTCCTCAGCCTTGAGCTTAGGACAGACAACCAAGCATATGCCAGGAGAGGGATGGAATCATATGAGGTGGGGGAAAAAATTAAACAAACAAAACAAAAAATACCAAAAGATATAAATGAAAAATCAGGAATGCTTATTTCCCAACAAAATAACCTCATTCCCAGTGTTTAAGAAGGGGAGTCGGGGGAGGCGGGGAGGAGGTGGAAATTTTTAATAAAAAAAATTAATAAAATAAAATAAATAAATAGTTAAATAAAAAAGAAAGGTTAGGAAGGATAGAATATGTTTATAATGGTGCAAGTAGCTCATAAAAACCCAAATCAGGCATCGAGAGATGAACATCCAAAGTAATACCAGCTATTCAAAATAATTACCAGCTATCGTGGCTAGCCTGTAAAACCTAACTCCACAAGGATCTGTGTTTTAATTCTCAGAACCATGGTTATGTTGCCCTGCAGTTTAAGCTGTACAGATGAAATAAGCTAAAGTCAAGACATAGGGACATACTTTTGAAGTATTTTTGTGTGTTTGAAGAAATCACAGTTGTCATTACAAGTGACAGAGGAAAGCAGAAAAACAACACCCATGAAGAAAGCAGGCTCCGGGAAGTTGCTATGTCTTTCAAGAAGACAGTGAGCCATAATCCTTGCTGTATAGGAGGTCCTTAGAAGGTGGAAAAGAAAAAGAAGTCAACTCTAAGAGATTCCTTATTCCGAAAGTCACTTAAAGGATAGTTGGCCATTTGAAAGTCATTAAACTGCATGCGCACAGCACACAACATCTCGGCCTCATCATATGATACTAATTTCAAAAATAGCAAAGGAGTAAATATTTACTGTATAAGGTCATTATATAGCAAGTGGTTCAATTTTCTTGAAGTAAAACTGTGACTAGTTTAACATGTATGCTCTAATCACAAAACAACTACCAAATAACATCGCTAAACTTGATAAGCTAATTAGTAAGATAAAGCGAGTCATGATTAGTTAATATAAATGAAAGAACAGGATAGACGGTACAGAGAAGGAAGGAAATGGCAACAAAACAGAGACATGTGGATAAATAAGTAGAAATCAACTACAAATGTAGTAAGGTTAGTTTATTAGCATATTAGTAAAAAGGATGGCACAATGTCCTAATCATTTTAAATAATTGATTTTATTCAGTGTAAATAGGTATCAGTTTTCAGTCATTTGCCACAGATAATAACTTCCAGTTTTCAAGAGGATGCGCAAAATGGGGCATAAAAAAATTATGGAGCAAACCCTTCAATTCAATAAAATTTGGTCTTCTTAAGCAAATAAGCATTTGGAATGATGTTCTATAAAAGATGCTCTTCCCTTCCCCTCCAGATCACCACAACACATGAAAGTAATATCTGTGCATCAACACCATTGCTTTTTAAATTAAATAATCTAAATCTGTTGATGACAGTTACCACAATAAGCAGGCCTTGGTGATACACATCCACAACACCAACCCTTGGGAGACGGAGGCTGGATGGTTATTCCAAGGCCAGAGTAGACCGCAGGAAACCCAGTCTCTGTTAAAAGACAAAGCAGAGAAAAACCAAACAAGAGCAAGGGCAAAATAAAACTGGCATATAAAACAATTCATGTTAAATCAAATACTGTTTGTGCTTAAGGTGGAAAGCACATTAGATACAAGGGAGGAGTCATTCCAAAACGTTATGATCTTTGCCTGTGATTCTCATTGAGACTTCATGAAATAATTGCCCTTTGCCCCCACATCCCCCTCCTTCCTCCCTTCTCTCTGTTATTATGGAATCTGATGCTGGAGTTTTGCCAAAAGTGCTTATGAGACTGATAAACATTTACTTTGAGTCACTCTCTCGACTGGCTCTAAGGTAGAACCAAGAGCAGAGTTTGGACTCGGAGAAACACACATTTTAATTTAGAAAGCTGTGCTTTCTCATTTGAAAACAGACGCAGGACCACGTTCTTTTTATGCTTTTAAAAGGCAACCTCAGAAAAAGCGTTATTCACAACATACACATGCAAATAAACACAGAAAAGTTTATGACTGCCTCCAAAATGGGCTTTTTTGATAGAAAATTGATATTACTTTGCTTAGCACAGGCTAGTAAAGAAAAATCAAGACATTTTTATTTGTGTTTTGTGTTTCAATACTCATAGAAGTAAACAGTTATCTTAAATACATTTATAATAGTTAACATAAACTTACTGAAGTATACTGTTTATTTATGTACATAAAGATAACTGTATTGAATTATTGATATGACCCATTTTCTATGTATGTTTTTTGTTAAAAGTAGATTTAAGAGTTAAAATGGCTCTAAATTTGAACTGAAATAAATCAGATTAATAGTGATACTTTAGGAAATATATTGCATTTCTTATATGGTTTATCAATAAGATTTTTTTTCTATTGAACAGCAAAATTTATTTCACAAAATAATAGAACAAAAGAGTGAAATATGCTCAGATTCAGTATACACTGGTATGAAAAGTTCTATGTTTCCCCATGTGCTTTGAATATACACAATTACATATAGTTGTGGAGACTTGTATACAATGCTTGAGTCCTTGGGTTAAACCTTTAGCACCTGAAGCAGTGACAGCATTGACAAGACAAGATCAATAAACTTATAAAATATAGAAAGAAAAGTAAAAGTTTGCAAAATGGTTGATGTGATAGTAAATTTGACAAATGCTGGGGTAAAAGGTTTGACAAAGTTTTTATTTTGCATTTTTATTGAAAATGCTTTACGCAATATATTCTTGTCAGCTCACCCTCCCCAGACTCTTCCTAGGTCTTCCCATGCAATTCCATGTCCTTTCTTTCTCTCTGTTTTTAGAAATCAAACAGGAAAGCAAAAACAAACAAGCAAATTATAATTAAAAAAGAAAAAACATAACACACATACAATTCACAAAATCACAAAACTAGAAACCATAATAAGCAAGCAAAAGACCAGTAAGAAAAAAAAAGCACACATTAACAACAAAAAACAAACTAAACAACAACAAAACACAAATTCCAAACAAATGAGGTAAAACATCTATGAAAATACCATTGAGTTTGCTTTATGTTGGCCCATCAACTGCTGGGCATGGGGCCTGTCCTTAAATGTGGTTAATATCCCTAGTGAGACTTCATTCGAGATTATTCTGGCTTGGACCTGTGCAAGATGCTGCAGTTTCTGAGTCCGTATGTGCATCAGACCCTTTGTGTCTAAGACATACTGTTTACTTATATTACAAATTTGGTGATGAAATAAATTCCAATTATTTGAGAGCTCTGATTCTTAAAGTAATTTATAGTTTACTAATATTTGTAAGATGTTATGATTATATATTTGTGATTTCTCCAAAATTGTAATTCATTATCGAAAAAGACAAAAGTGGCTGAATTAAGTTGTCTTTTTCTAAAATCTCAGTTAATGGGACAAAGGACATCTAAGATTTAATGATGACTTTTTAAAAGAAAGGCATGTGAGAAAGTTAGGCGGTTAGTAGGGCAGGCAGGGTTGGATAGGTAGAAAAAGGTCGAAAAAGAAAGGCAGATTCTACTTCCAACCATGTCAGAAAGTAGACACAGGAATGTTGTTGAGATGGTTTTTGTAACAAAAATAATAATAAAGCAAGGATCTGGCGTTGTCAGACTCTTTCTCTTAATTATTTCCTATGTTCAAAAACCTCAATCAAATACCATAACAAATTCTTGGAATGCCTGCTACCATCAGAAGTAAGGGTCAGAGATTGTGTTTCGTGTGAGTGGCTCTCATATCAGGCATTCGGCCTCCAGATAGAAGGCCACATATGCTATCTATAGCCATTAATTGAGGAGTCGAACCAGCTTATTTTGTGTGTCAGATTTTCAAACCTGATTACTTAGCATTTACAAATCCAGATGTGCCCAATTACAAGGCAGCTATGAAATACTTTTCTTTAACGTCTTAAAATGGGTTAAAGAAAACTCATCTAAGAACCTTACTCTCTTTTTGTGATTGTGCTCTGAGTCATGATGATTCCAATGATTCAATCCACATGTACAGTCAGGGATAAAAATAATAATAAGATATAAAAAAATCTATTCCCAATCACTTTCTTGACTTTGGCTCCAGTTTGTTTATCTAACCTTAAACCCGGTAAGCTTTGCTGCAACATTAAAACTTGCCTAAACAGTAACACACTGTATCATAACACATAATGACTATGGACTATGCGCCTCTCTCTCTCTCTCTCTCTCTCTCTCTCTCTCTCTCTCTCTCTCTCTCTGTGTGTGTGTGTGTGTGTGTGTGTGTGTCTGCTCTCTCTCTCTCTCTCTCTCTCTCTCTCTCTCTCTCTGTGTGTGTGTGTGTGTGTGTGTGTGTCTGTCTGTCTGTCTGTCTGTCTGTCTGTGTGTCTCTCTCTGTCTCGGTCTCTCTGTCTCGGTCTCTCCGTGTCTCTCTCTCTCTGCCTCCCTGCCAAATCTCTTTCTCTCTTAGCATTTTCTGAGATCAGCTTGGGAAACAGTTCCGTTTTGTGCCCCCTGACTCTCATTCTCCAAAATGTCCCCAAGAAATGACCCCAAGAGAACTTCATGAGCGAGTATTTAGTGTCCAAAAAAAGAGCTTCACATTTTGAGATGGGAGATGGAATAAAGGACTTGGAAGTGATCTTCTCCTCCCACTGAACCGGAAATGTACCGAGTAATGTTATCTCTCTGCAGTACTTTTTTATGCAACAAGAAAGAAAAGAAGCAAACTGAAAATGTGAAGTGCTGACTGCCTTTGACATGGGTGGGCGGTAAGAGAGGCCAGACATGAATCATTATGACTTTTGCCCTGGGGTGGGTAAAGTGAAAAGGAGTGGGAGCTATTTCCTGAGAAGTGGGCTACTGGGAAACCCATTTGGACAGATGCTGAGTCAGAATAGGTCCTTGGGAGCTGGAGTTAATGTAAGAGATGGCAATCAGAAGGTGTTTATGGAAGGCACCTATAAGAACTTGCATGGGTAGGCTGGTCAGAGCATTTGGACCTCCCCTTATTCACAAAAAATAAACCTGGGAGAGGGAAAAGATGAAGTGCTCTTAATTCTTTCTTCACTATTCTTCATTCTTTACACAACTAATTCTTTTTCTAGAATAGCTAATTACATGCTTAGTCCATCCTTTAATTAGTTAAGTGTTACCCAAAAATATATATTCGATGAAATATCCTTGTATGAAATTGAATATCTAAAGATAGTCTAGTTCAAAAAAGGGAACAAATGAGGAGATATTTACAGTATGTATTATTACAAACTCTAAGTTCTTCTTAAGTAAGAAATTGTCACTTGTTTTATCTTTGAAAAACACATAAAAAACTTTAAGAGTATTTTTGAAACTTGATTGCCTTAGTTCTTGGATAATTGAAAAAAGATTTTAAAAATACTTTGAAAATACAAAAACTTTAAATTATTTCCCAAGTTTGCGTCTTTGCATGCAGGTGTACTTACGTGAGTAGAGAGGAGACCCTAGTGCTCAGTATATGAGGAATCATTGAATTTCTTGTGGGAGAGTGATAATATCCTGAGAGTTAACAAGTGTGTCTTCTGAGACTGTAGTGGCGCATAGCAAACAGTACAGAAGGACTTTGCAATAACACTTGACTTAAATAATTGCTTTTGGAGTTCAGTCTTTTTTATTGGTGTATATATAGCATTATGGGGGTATACCATGAATTTCTTATTTAGCTATCTATTGATAGTCATCTTGGTTGTTTTCATTCATTGATATAATATAAAGGAATAGAGAAAAGTGCATTTTGAGGACCCGATTGTTCTTGCAAATTATTGCTGGTAGGAGAAAAATTTTGTTCAGAAAACTTATATGAAGTTAATGGGCCTAGTCTGCTAGACTCTAATTATATTGGGTATAAATACTTAGAAAAAATGAGATTAAAATTAAGAAGTGTGTGGTAAACAAAGACTGTGTTTTTCAGATAATTGTATTATATTCAGAATTGCAGGGGAAACGTTGCTTTCCAGTGCTACATTAAAAAGTAAACATTTTAATCTAAGTTATGGCATTACTGTTTTCCTCTTTTCTACTACATTTTATCCAGTTGAAATCCCAACACTTTTACTATATATGTGTTCTGTAATACTATGAAGTATATGTATATGTGTGCACATGTGTGTGCTTTGTTAAGCATTGTTGTCCCACAATGACTTCTCAGAGAGCTATGATCTCAAGGTCACTAATAAATCTAAATGTTCATGGTATACTCTCTTAGTTTTAGACCATTCTTTCATTTAATTAGGTTGCTTTCATGAAACAAATAAATAAAAGTACAGAGACCCGAATACTATATACTAACCTTCCTTCCTGTGTTTATCTACATCCTTCAGTTCTTCATCTTTACCATAAACTTCATCTTTAGAGACTAAAAGCCTTTTCTTGCTTGTTTGTTTGTTTGCTTTTGGTTTGGGATTTCACTTAGGGCCTCACACATGCTAAAGAAGCACTTTACCACTGAGTTTTGCTTTTGTTTTCTCTTTTAGACAATCTCTCATTAAATTGCTCAGGCCAGTATTGAACTCACTTTGTAGCCCAGACAGACCTTGTAATTGTGATCGTCCTAGCTCAGCCTGGACTGCATCTGGTAAGTTGCCAAAACTCTTGCTCTTGTTCTTGTAAATTGTTCCCTATCTGTGTCTAAGCTATCCAGCAATGCTGATTAAACTCTGTGGTCACACACACACACACACACACACACACACACACACACACACACACACACACACAAAGAGGCTTGATAGTAAGAGTGGGACTAGCTGGAGAGGGAGAAGAACAAGATCAAAAGATGTGCTACACATATGTGAAATTGCAAACAAAAATAAATTTAAAAGAATATTGTTCCTAGGATAGATGATCAACTAATTTTTCTTCAAGATCTAAAGGGTGTTTTATAGAGGAGCACTATGTCCAGAGATCCATCTCAACTTAGTACTTTCTATAATTGAAGAGAGGCTTTCTCTGCTCTTCACTCCCATTCCCCTAATTTGTTATTCAAGATCCAGTATCTTGTTGATATGTGGGTTTGAGGTAACGTTCCCTGGGTCTTGGTCTCACAACAGAATCATATTACCACTGCCGAGATAAAGATCACCCCAAGGCTGCGTGTCAGCTTCTAGGGTTCTGTTATCTTTAGAACATAGGAAAGGTGTGCTTAGACCCACATCAGTACAGCAAACGAGCAGAAAATCATAACAGCAGGGGTTTGCCAAATCTAAGAAAACAAATTACAATTCAAATAAAATTTTACTACTATGGAATAATCATAAAATAAGTACATGAAAAAATAGATTTTAAAAAGAGCATTATGAATTTGCAAAGTTTCACTTAATTTTCAGAGGACTTAAGAATTCTGAATTCACACTTATAAATAGCAGCTTTTGGCATACAGTACATCATCTACATTCTTACTGCTTTTGAACTTCTATTTCCTATTTGGTAAATCTTTGAAAATCTAAACATTAAATAAAGTTTGAAATTCCCAAGTAACAAAATTAATCAGTAAAAAAGAAGACAAAATAAATTATGCTAAATTTATCATGAACAAAGAATAACAGCTAAATAAACTACAGTTTCCAAAATATCAGCAGTTTGTCACAATTACTGAAGTAGACTTGAAAAACCAATACTCCATTTCTTCATATGTTCATCATAACTTAGTTATAACAAGCCACAGACCACCCAGTGTATATAATCTCATTTATGGAGAAGATTTGGGGCCTGAGCTTAGCAAGTTTGATTTTAGTTCAAATCAAATTTAACTTTAAGTGTAATAGAAAGACCTTTAAGCCATCAAGATTATGAAGTACATTAGTGTTTTTTGGTAGCACAAAGACACAGAGGGTATAATATGAAAGACATGAACTGATTTTGTGATTAATAATATTGATGATTTTCTTGGTGTTTTTTTGTTCCTGACTATATTTAATGAGAGACAGGCACTAGTCCCTTCGGGCTCATGTCAAGTATCTGTAGTAGAACAGTTTATTATAATGGGTTAATTTGTGTTTGTCATTAATACTTGAGCTTCTTGAAGTTGAGAATATATTCTCATTTGTCATCAAATGGATGAATATATATGAGCTACAGAATAGGCTACTTAACGCTTTCATTTTGAACTTTAAAGAACACCAGATTTTTATTTAGGGGAAAGATCTTGCTATGTGTTAAACATTCTCCAATTTTAGAGGTAGATGTAGCAAAATATTCAGCGAAAGGTCATTCTCAGAGTAAATATTTATTTTTGTGTGCAAGTCAGAAAGGAAACAAAAGTCTTCTAGAAAGATTGCTCCATCAATGTTTAAAAGGAAACTTGTAGGGCAAAGTGCCTAGATATAATTTGATACACTTTTGCAGGCATACCACATGCTGAGGTTTGACCCAACCATTAATAGCATGTACCAACGCTGAGCTTTGAATCATTAAAATCCCCCATGATTTTAGCTTCTCCACTGAGAGAAGACTCGAGTGATTGACACTATGGACAAGAGTACCATGTGCAGAACCATATAAATTAAATTGTACCCTAACCACCAAAATAGAAGTAGCTACTAAAAGTGATAAGGAACATGGTTAAAATTTTATCACGTTTTAACTAGATGCATGTTGCTTCATTGGTCCTTTCTTTAAACAGGATCCATATTCTCATGCTAAAAATTTTCAGCTACACTATTGAAATCTGCAAGCTGATAGTTCCTCTATTTTATCTACTTTTAATTTAATTTTTTAGTATTCCTACATGGATAAATTCTAATTTTTAATCTCTTGCTTACTTTAATAGTTTTGTTTCTTTACTATGTGTGTGTGTAATATTTGTACGCTTGAGTGTAAATACATATATCTTGTCAGAAATTTTTCTTCTTTCAAAACAAGTGAGATGCCATTTCTTCATTCCTTGCCACAATATATATAATCCTTCTGAATAGGCAAACTATTCCAAAGGCTTCAATCATCATTGTTCAAGGTTCTATTGTTAACCCCAACTAAATTTGTAGTGTATCTCCTAGACACCTAGTCTTAGGGGTAAGTCATAACTGAATCATCTCATTGCTTTCTCATTTATATACACAGTCAATGTGAAAACAAGACATACTTATATTTGTTATTATAAATATATACAAAATAATAAACCTATATCTTAAAATTATGGGATGAGAAAAATTTAAGACTAACACAAAAATTAGACTCTCAGAATACAAATGTATGGTTGACACTGGATCTCAAGGGTAGAAACACGTATGAATTCAGGAAGATGACGAATTCATCTTTATTGATGTGAACAGCATTATTCCTCATATAAAGGAAACTAATGATGCTGCTCAGAAAAGGTTAGAAGAATAAAAGCAAATTCTACTGGTGTTTAAAGTAGATCCTCCCTCTCTTTAATGCTTACATGGGAGTCTCGCTACCAGCAGCAACTATGCAAACTTGAGAATGATTTGATTAATAGTCATTTGATTATCAACCATGTTCACATACAAAGGATGTGTATAACCAGAAAATTAAAATTCGGGAAATAGTTTGTTTTCACAAAGGTTAAACTTTCTCTTTATTTCTTTCTATATTTGGTCCCTGACGTCTATTGAGATTTGTAATCTCATTATATCTGATTCGATAAATACTGCTTCATTCGTTTATGCAGTTCTGTGAGAATTAACTTTTTTAACTGTAATATGGTCCATATTTACAGCTAAAACTATATTGAAGAAAAGAAAGACTCATTAATTAAAATTACTTATATAGCACTTTTTATATGTCAAGCTATGCCAAACTACTAAAATAGATTTACTGTCTAAGATGGAAATGAGATTTTAAGATAGTAAGTATGGAAAGCCAACAACTTAAAGATAATTTTACAGAAAGCACAAGCATGCCTAGTCAGCTCAGAAGGGCACAGAAGATATGTTGGTTACTTAACCAAGGTCTAAATATGTTCCTACAGAGATGCAAAAGTGAATGCTCTTAATAAACATACTTATCTTGTGCCATCAGAAACAAAATTAATGACTTCCCATAGAAAACATTTCAAAACTCCATAACCTATTTAAACAACAAATCAGTAAATCACAATTTTTTAAAAAATAAATACTGATCCCCATGCTTTTTCAGTCACAGTCCAGCTGGCCTTGGTGAGCTCCCCTCTGAATATGGCGAACAATGAGGGCTGATGAGAAGTCAAGGACAATGGCACGGGGTTTTGATCCTACGCAATGTGCTGGCTTTGTGGGAGCCTAGCCAGTTTGGATGTTCATCTTCCTAGATATGGACAGATGGGGGAGGACCTAGGACTTACCACAGGGCAGGGAACCCTGACTGCTCTTTGGACTGGAGAGGGAGGGGGAGAGGAGTGGGAGGAGGGGGAGAAGGATGGGAGGAGGGGGAGGGAAATGGGAGGCTGGGAGGAGGTGGAAACTTGTTTTTTTTTCTTCCTTTTCTCAATAACAATAAATAAATAAATAAATACTGATATGCTAGGTATGCTGAGACTTATTATTATCATCTAAAGAGTGGAAAGTTGCTAATTGGTTTAAAGAATTTGGTTAGTAATTCTTCAGAATAGAACTATTGGCTTTTTTTCTAAAATTGGTAAACATGCCAGAACATAAACCTGATATTGTACGAACATTAAATAATAATTTTTATGTGGCATAAAAATAAATAGGGATTTACTCAAAAAGGAAAATATAGGATAGACAAATAAATCAAAAACAAGAATATTTTGTATCAAACACTGTGAGATTTGACATAACTTATATTATTGGGTGCTCAAATGATTTACTCTGAACAGTTTAAAAATACTGTTTTTCTGGGTTAAGTTGAAATAAGGTATATATGAAAATGTCTTTGTTCATTCTTATCAGGGTGGATTCCTTTGCACAACAAACTTTAGTCATTTAATGATTTAAGAGAGCTGAAGATTAAAAGTCTAAGACTATTTATTATTGAATGATTATTTATCATACTGAATCGAAACATCATCAAACTTTTGAAAAATTATAATTTCAATTTAATGAATGAAACATGGATCTTTTTCTCTATGTTTTTGGTCTAATATAATTTAGGGTCTCGGATTAAATGTGTCTTTCTTATGTGATTATCAGAAAAAGGAAAAGAAATATACACAAGGAAGTAGGCCAGGGAAGCTACAAGTGCGTTGATGGGATGGAGTGAACTGTCTGGGTGTGGATAGCAAATCCACCAACATCCTATGGAGAACTGCATGCTCTTCAGCCTACTTTGCTATTTTTTAAACCTTTCTTAATATTCATTGGCCTTAATAACATCAGTATCCTTAATCGCTAAAGTCAAAGTAGAGAAAACCAGGCATCTGCTTTGCTAAAGACAAAGAGAGAAGAGAACCCTTCAGATCATACAGAGTTGTTGCCTCCAATGATCAGAATCTACTGTTTACAGAATGACTTCAGAACATCTGGGGAGTTTAGTTATGAGGTAGAGAAGTTACTGCATTCTTTGAAAAGTGAAGAAGTGCTTTGGGATAAGGTCACTACTTAGCTTTTGTTCCTCCCATCTGACCCTTGGAAGCCAAGAGGATATGAGCAAAGGCATCCATGAAAGGACATGTTGTCAAAAGCCCATCCGGCTCTTATTAAACTCTGGGTCCCAGTTACCCTGACAGTGGGGGAAAATGCAAAGAAATTCTTGTGTAGTCTCATGTCTATATTCTGCATAGTGTATCTAGATTCTTCAATTCACTTACCTGACTTATCTTTGCTGTATTTCAGGTTCCTGAGGAGAAAGTTTCCAGAAACACTGCAGTTTCCAGTTAAACTTTCTGCCTATGGGGAAACTCTTGGCTTTATGAAAATTGTTTTCTCTAGTAATTTTGTGATGTTATCTAAGGTGAGCACAGAAATTACCTTGAGTTGATAATAAAGAAATGAATGGGCAAGTGTTCAATGGCAGGAGAATAGCAATGTTTTTTGAATGCAAGTCATTCTTTCTGGGGCTTTGATTGGCAGTAAAATACAGATAATAAATCCTACCAGTAATATGGGTGGTAACCTTAAAGAAACTCATATGTACAGAAAAATGTCTAAGATTAGAAATTGCAACTATTGGGAGAAGTAGAAGTGAAGAGGAAAAAAAGTGGAATGTGCAAATGTCCAAAGTGTGTTGTGCCAGTAGACATTACTACTTTGTCCAGAGTAAAACCTTGTCCTTATCCCTGACCATCGCATAATGGAATTAGTTCTTCTTAAAATCTGAAATATGTGGTTATTTAATTCTTCAGCCTGCTACATAGGGTTCTCTATATATTGACTCAGTATCTACTGTATATCTAGCTGTGGAACAAAACAATAGATAAATAAGCATTGCTTATGGATTACCCATGGTGGGCTCAGGGCATATTTTATGTATGGGCTGCGACGTGGACAAACATAGAAAGCAAAAGAGAGAACATGGAAGATGGAAACACAAATTCTTGAGCATATTTCTATGCTTCATGGGCATTAAGGGAGAAGTTGATATCTCTATGTTACTCTCTACTAAGATACAAAGTTTTCACAACATATGTCATATGTTCTCAAAGGACTTACCTTTCAAACTCCATTTCCTCTCATATAGATAAGGCGGATTCTTGTCCTTTGAGCGTTCGTTCCTAAAAGTGTCAGACATGAAGGGCCTCTGAGACCCCCTCTCCTCAGTCATTCCCCCAGCATGAACACATGAGATGACACACAAGTGAAGAACTCCCACAAAAGCTACTTAACCATTTCAAATGACCAGGAAGAATTATTTAGTAAAATATTCCATTTATCAGTTTTATACTAAACATATAACTTAATGTTAATACATGTGTATACATGTATTCTCTTTTCATGTGTAGGCATTCAAACATATATGTATAGTCATGGATACTTGGAAATACAAAATCAGGCATGGAAAAATAATTCCTGTAAAATCTATAAGCCTTATTCACAGATTCAATTATAAATCACAAAAAGGAAGACAGAGGAGGGGGTATTTCATTGTATCTTGCCCCTCATTTTAATTGTTTCTCAGGGTATTTGGAGGCATGAACAAGAATTATGTTTTATACTAAGCAAGAGGCAAGAGGAGAAAAGGAGAAAGTTATGATCTGGCTTAAGGAAATATATGGAGAAGGAGAGACCAGAAAACACTAGTTGCCTGGGAAGTTAGGAAGGCTGATGGGGCTCAGGTAGGATGCAATGTTTGGCAGCATCTGAGTCATGATCAAGTTCACACCTCGGTTGTGTTGCTTCCCTTCTCTAGTTTCTAAGAGGAGGGAGATTCAAGAAGTCAACACTAACCTGTTCATTGTTTATTGTTGGTTTTGTTATGTTTTGTTTTCACTTTTAGAGAGGAAGTAATTTGGAAAAAGTCATCTTAATCGTAGCCTTCTTATCTGTTGTAGGGATCTAAGATTCACTAATCTAGATGTAACTTGGCACAACTTAATGAATTTATTGTTCAAGTACCTTCTTGGGCTCTCCCACCACACCCATGGTGCTGCCATCATAAGTACTTAAATTACTTTAAATGTAAGATGGAAATTCATTTCCAAGTGTAACATGTCTATTCTAGTTCATATTATTTCTTCATTGGTGCTATCAGAGGTGATAATAATTGACATTTTTTCTCATTTCATACACATTAAATTTATCTCTTTAAATAATTTATTAACACCTTGTGATCCCAAATTGTATTTTATTTTATATTTTTTCTATAATGCAATCTAGTACCTCATTCTAGGGAAACCACAACTTCTTTCTTAGTACATGGGTTTGAAGAACCTTCTTCAGGTATAATCTACACTCTGCACCTTGCTGTTTAATATTAGGCAGATTGTTTGGTCTGTCTCATTTTACTAAAACTTATAAAGCACCGTCAGGAGTTATTGAATATATTGCATGAATTAATATATGTGATGTACATAACTATTCTCAATGTCTGCCTCATAGTACATGACATGAGAGCACTCTTTGTTATTTTCATAAGCACGAAGATATACTAAATATCCCAATAAGAATGGGTATATAGCTTATTGGTAGAGCAGTGACCTGACATGCATGATATCCTGGATTCAACTCCCAGTACCACTTTAGTAAATTTATGATGCATTTTCCAATACTAATATATTTGTAAGTGGGAGAATAGTAGAAGATGCTAAGAAAGTGAATGTTTAATTTCAAATATAGAAACCTAACAACACATGCTAAATAAATTGCACAGACTTAATGTCCTATCGTGTGTCTTGATTTGAAGTGATAAGAGAATTGTGCATTATATTTGTTGCTTCAATTATGGAAGTGTTGAATGACCTCCCAATCCTGTTAGGTTTCTTCAATATTGTGTGTCTTGCCTGGACTAGTGAGGGTTTTGGTTAAACTGATTCTTCAAACAAAGGGTTCTAATTTTCTTTTGCATATATAAATTTGAAAGTGCACACATATATACAAATATCAAAATTGTATCAGCATCAAGTTTATGACACTATTGATGGAATTAATTTTAAAAAATGTAACCAAGGGGAAAACTGTGTCAACAATTGAAAATAGAGGGGGTTATTCATACAATACAATCCTGAGTTGTTTCAGTTTCAGTTTAAAGATTTTATTGTTTTTCTATAGACAACACTGATAACAGTAGCTTATTAATATTGCTTTCATAGACAATAGGTCATTCTCCCCAAGTTTGTTTTCTAAACCAAAGCTCCCAAGATAATGGTAAATAGAAAGAGATGAGGTTCTGTCTATGAATCACAATGGCTGCCTTTTCAGGCAACAGCCATCTTGCCTTCTTGGGATCATTGGGAACGTTCGGTCATACTCAAACCATCATGTTGTAAAGTGATCTATTTGTGTGCATATATTTATTATCCGAGCTGTCTTTTACCTCATTTCATCTTCTTTGGAGTGTATTTCTCATTCATACATCTATAGGATGTGCATTTGTTGAACTACAAGTTTCACAAGGCCCATATAGCAGTCAGAGGACAACTTGAAGGAGAAAGCTTTTCCTCCCACTATCTCGGCCCAAACGCAGGTCATCAGGCTTAAAAAAAATTGTTTTTATTGTCTGATCCATTTTGCCTGCCTTAGTATAAGTCACTTTGCACAATAATGCATGAAGAATTACCTTACAATTTTAAAAGAAAAGAATGACCCTAAATTGCATACAGATCCCTATGTGTGTCGTATTGTTATGTGTATGTCTGTGTGGCTATGTGAGTGACAGTACCTATCCAGAAGTATACTACCTGGTTAGAAAAGTGAAAAATTAGAAAACTTTTCATTTTTAATTTAAACGTGTTGTGAAGTATGGAAATAAAGAAATAGTACATGTCAATTTTCTAATCAAACATGCAAAACCAATTAAGGATGTCAAATTCCTTAGATAAATGGCACCATTCAGTTAGAACTATAGCAGTGACTCAGACTATGGGTACCTCTGACCAGTCCCAGATCACCCTGAGGCTGAAACACTACAAATTGTGGAAACAAATATTGCCTTCTGTGCATAACAAAACCTGTAAGTCATAGCATCTTCTAGATAATACTGGATCTCATCAGGCGCAGTCAACCAAAACTAGGCTCATTTCATTTTCAGAAAGCCATCTGCATTTGCCCGAGATTTTAAATTGAATAATGGACTGACTGTGTGTGAATGCTGTGTGTGCCTTTCTTTTATACTTTTGAAATAGCAATTGAGTCTGGGAAGACCCTGGCGGGGGAGGCAAGGGAGCTGGTGACAGCACAGGAATGGGTGTTGTATGAGATAGGGACTTAATGAGATAAGGGAATATGTATTTTTTTGTGAGGAGAAAAAAAACTTCATAACATTTTTCATATGAAACATACACAAGAATAATGGAATAGATTATATCTTCTGAAATGTGGCCTACAGTAAGTTACTGTTGCATGTCTTCCTTCCATAGAAAGGGAATGAATTGGAGACATTCACTTATAATGAAAATTGTCTGTATTTTTCTCAATTGAGAGAGTTCATTGAGACTTCATAGAATAGTTTTATTACATATTACATGGGAAGGAAAAACACATTTTTTTTTGTTCCAATAACAACCTTTTATCAGGCTCGACAAAGGACCCCTGCATAGTTATGTCAGAAAAGAAACTGCTGCAGATTCGCAGCCAAGTAGAGCTTCTTTTCAAAGTGTGGCTTCAGCAGCAGTGTTCAGCAAGGGAAAAAATGTCTGTTTTCAGAGAAACTCGAGCCCTGTCTCTTCCTTCTCCTTTCTACCATAAAGCACTTTTGGTTTGGGGGTTTGGTTTTAAACATTGCATTTTCCCCAGCTAACTACCCATAAAGTAAGAGAAGAGAAGGAAGAGGAGAAAAGGAGAGGGCGAGGCAGAGAATGCAAGTATTCTGCTACTTGGTGGTCATGCTCTGGGGGTTTTGGAAAAGCCCCCATCAGCCATCAGCAGATGCAGAGATAACACAGTCATTGCACACACACCATTTTTTTCTGCTGTGCAAGGATTCTGGAAGCTTACATTTCATTGGGACCTGTCAGTGCATCCACATTTTCAAGGTGACCTCACGTCTTCTAGTTTCTCCTTCCCAAATCATCTTCACATTTCTTCTTGGAGCTGCTCTGTACACCTTCCCAAGCAGCACGGAGCAGCAGCATGTTCAGTAAGATGACCACTTGAGCTTCATTCCAATCCAGGGTATCCAAATTCCAGGGGAAGTAGTCTTTGCTACCACAGGTTTGTCCATTTCCCTTGCCAATGGTCAAGGTAAAAAGATAGCAGTGCTCCCCAAAGGTCCTGAGTAACCTGGGAGCTTGGCTGGGAAGGGTAAAATGACACTAGGTTCTCATGAACTGGAAGGGAAATATTATTAGTACCCTAGTATCCTTGCTTTCTAATTAAGCAAAAGGTGTTCGGTTCCACCTCACAGACATTGCATATTAAAAGACTACCAGGCAGACCACAGAGAGACAGTAGTGGTATTGCATCGTCCTGTTCCTCACTATTTTATGATTAGGCTTATGTTGACCTGATCCTTACATACATAGGAAAGACAAAACTCATTGGTTCCTTTAAAAAAGGAAGTTTGTTTGGAGGGCTAGAGAAATGGCTCCAGGGACAAAGTACTTGCTGCACAATTATGATGATCTGTCTTCATTTCCCTAGCAACCATGTAAAATTTCTAGGGATGGCCACATGTATTGTAATCGTATGGAAGGGGAGTGGGAACAGGAAGACACCAGAGCTCACTGGCCAGCCAGTCTAGCAGAAAGGGGCGAGCTCCCGCCGCTGCTCAGAAACTCCATCGCACAAAATGGGATAAAATGCAGTAAAGGAAGACATTTAACATTAAATCTTGACTTTCATAAGCACATGTATGAGAACACATATTAACACATATACAAATATACAGCACACATACATACAAAAAGTTCGACTAGAGTTCATTAAATCTCACAGTATTTTTTAAATGGCATTATTTGTGTGTGTGTGTGTGTGTGTGTGTGTGTGTGTGTGTGTGTGTGTGTGTGTGTGTGTAAGTTTAGGGGACAGCCTGAAGAATCCAATTCTAGCCTTCTACCATATGTGTCATGAGGGGTTGAATTCATTTCTTTAGACTTGGTAGCAAGTGCCTTTCCCTGCTGATCCATCTCACTGGCACTAAAATCATACAGTATTTATTGAAACAATGTAATATAAAACTTTTCAGAAGCATATTATTGTTATGAATTTGAAAATGCAATGTAATACAGTATTAAAATATTCAATCTTAAATTCATGTAATTTCATAAAATCATTCTTAAATCCATGTATTCATTAAGGATCACATTCTCCCAGGATGTACTTAAATGGATTGGTTCTAGCTAAACCTGATGGGTATTCCCCCATATTCACATGTAATGTATTGTGAAACTTCTCTCATAAAAACTGACACCCCGAGTCTATGATCTAGTCTCATATTTCATAGGTAGCCTTTATTTTTGTATTATTGAAATGAAAATAGAGCCTGCTCTTTAACACCAATAGGCTTAATACAAGTTGAAGAAGCAATATTATGTTACTGAGGAAAAAAATCAACAACTCTACGTATGGATGCCACTTGTGCAGGGTATGCTTTGGTTTCAAGTATGCCAAACTATGGATGCATGGATGGTGTCCGTGGGACGAAACAAGAAGTATCTTTTCACTTGCGATAGAAATCAAGGAATTCATCATGTCTATAGTGTCAAGCTATTGAGCAACTGGGTATTTCCTTCTTTCTTTTTCATCATTCCCTAATTTTCAGAGCTCCTTACTGGAAAGTCATATCAAATCCCGTAGCACCAGTTTTGTGACATCCGGCAACCTTGGCTCCCCAGAGTAGGGTTGGTTCTGAGGTTTTTAGCTTTTTAAACTAGATCATGAAATTCTGGTTTCTCCCGTACACCTTCACATTTCTCTATTCAGTTCATTGGCCAGCTCTTTCCTAGACATGAAGATTATGCTACCTAGCCAGTTTTCAGCCCATACATGGAAATGTCTGCAGTTCTTTCTAGTTTTACCAGCATGGGAGTCAGAAAGGTTTCTGTTCTGGGTCACATGTTCTCATGCTCTTAAAGACCATATGTCATCTTCTTTCTTTTAAATACTGTTCTAACTTCTATCCTTGGAAGTCAGTGATTGCTGTAATAGGATTCTAACAGGAGGCTTCAGTACCTATGGTGTTCTGCAAAAGAACCACCCCCAGAGCAACTCTTTTCAAGGCCAGTTCTGGCTCTTGAGATTCTCCCACAAATACCAGGTGTATTAATTAGTTCTCTAGTTGCCAAAGTACCCAACAAGTTGAATTTATTTAAGAAAGGAGAGCTGTATTTTGACTGACTTTCAGAGTTCTTTCTTGCAGAAGGATGAGCATGTAGCTTGTTCCATACATTGTAGCTTGTAAGGGAACCAGAATCAGGCAAAACCTTGAAAGGCCAACCTATGGTGACCTACCACTGTTAGCTTGATTCAACTCCCTAAGATTCTCTAACCTGCCAAAGCAGTCACTAGCTGAGGGACCAAATGATCAAAAGCTTTTGCCCATGTAGGACATTTTAGAGGCATCATAACATTAGGTTGTGTGCTTCTCAATTTAAAACAACTCAGTTTTCTATCCTGGACCAAACACCATGAGCTTCCCAGTGGCTTTAAGGTTTGTGGCTGGATGTGTCTGTATGCATATACTAGATACTATGAGAGAGGGCTATCACCGACGGTCTAATTTTATGTCAAAAGGAAGCACAAAATGGTCGGAAAACAGAATACAGAAGCAAACATTGAGGTCAGGAACACTGACTCATGATGAAATGCCACTGGTAACCTGCACACCCTCCCCAGCAGCTTCACCACTGAGATGTGTTTACACCCCTTGCTTTTCTACAGCATGGGCATGGGAGTCATGCGTTCATGAACAAAGCATTTTTTTTCATCTAACAAACAACTTGTTTGTATATTTCTATCCATTTTTAATCCCCATTTTCTCAGAAGGCTTTCTGTTTGCAGGAACTGCCCAGTTTTCAGACTGTTGGTTCTCCTGCATGACATTTAAGCAATGACCAGTCCTTACTGTCCCCACATGATTTTTGAGTGATGGCCAGTCCTCACTGTCAACCTCCAAGATCTTTAAGCAACGGCCATACTTCACTGTCTTTATTCTCAATCTTTAATCAATGGCCAGTCCTTACTGTCCCTGGTGTGATCCTTAAAAAATGCCCAGTCCTCTTTGTGTTAAATGTAAAGATACTGCCCAGTTCCCAGTTCCCAAACTAAAGAGGACTATCTGATTAGTTAAATAATTTATTCAACTTAAATTCAGGTTTTATTCTTCCTTTAAATCCCTTGGCTAAGCACTCCTTTTTTAAATTTTTCAGAATTAAAGCAACCCTCATTTCTAACAAGCTTGTGCACACAGGGCATCTGTCTGTCACCAAAGGCAAACAGTATCTTTCAAATATAATGAGAATAGGAGTCATCAACTCTAAATCTGATCTGCTCGTAATTCAATTAAATCATTACATTCTTGTCTTTCACTCATTTTCCTGCCCTCAGAAAGCCATGCAACAAATGTGTTAAATGTTCATGTTTAAATAGTGTGTGCATCTAAAGAGAAAGAATAAAAAAAACATCATTTAATGCTAAAGAGGGGAATAAATTGCTGATTTTTTTTTTAACAAATGGCTGGGAGGGCTATAATGTATTAGATTTTTTTCCAGAGGTAATCTTAGATGGGGGGTGAATGAAGTGAAGTCTGTTATCAATCCATAACATCTGCTGCAGTGTCAAGTGAAGAAATGGGTGACTCCAGAGCCCAAGACAGCTGGGACGGCTTTCTTAATGCAGGAGGGTATTGTGCAAACAAACAGGCCCTGATACGGTCTATGGTTGTCACAATTATTCAGGCTGGTGATACATCTTCCTGTATTAGCTGCTTGAGCAGCCCTATTTCTTTTAAAAGTAAACTACTATATAACAATCGCCATCCTGGCCTGCAAGTCAGTGGGCACAAATCAAATAAATATCCTAGGAACCAAATATATATATATATATATAAATTAAAATTTATCACCAGAGCAATAAACTGCAAAGCTGATGTAAGATTAAACAGGGCAATACAAAATACCCACAACAATGCCAGGGATGGAGCCAACAAAGCCAGAGCCTAAACCTCCTTAAAACAAAACAAAACTGCAAATGAGTAGCAATTTCCTTTATGCTTTGTGACATAAGTGGCCTGTGTGTCCTTCCAGCTTCAGATACATAAGTGTGTTGGTCTGGACATCTGATTTCCATGTATGCTTTTTTGGCTTGTAGCATGTGTACAGTGGCATGACCATGCCTAATTAGAATGATGGTGCTTATATAGCAAAAACAAGTAAAGGGTCTATAAAGAGAAGAAATTAAATAGTTTAGTAATTATGACTTACATACACCTAAAAGAGCTACTGAGTTTAAAAGTAAATAGAAGAGTGGCTTCACTTACATGGGCTTCCTGGTAAATATAGAAACGCTGAGATTTTAATTGGAAATTTTATAGCTTATGGATACTTATTTTTAACTCAGTTCAGATATGATACAGCGCATCTTCAAGAATACAGCCTAGCTTTGAATCTGTCGGACAGCACAAAACTACTCTGAAAAATACCATCTATTCAAGTTTTCTGGGTCCTTGGAATCAAAAGTCAATGAACAAAGGGAGGTTGATGGGGACTGCTCAGTCTGTAAAGACTTGTCTGGCAATCACGAGTTTAGAACCCCAGAACCAACATGAAGAGAAGTGATTGTGTTTAATCTCAGCTCTGAGAGATGGGAGGCAGAGAAAAGAGACTCCCCAGGAGCTCATGGGAAAGCTAGTGGGAGACCTTATCTCAAACAACCGTGGAAGCTCTTCAGGACTAAAGGATTGCTTCTGACTTCCACAAGTGCACCTTCACACACACACACACACACACACACACACACACACACACACACACACATGGACACACACAGATATGCTTGCACGTGTACACACAAACACAGAGGACTCCCTGAAAGGAAACTATCATGAACCCTTCCTGCCCTGCAATTCTCATTTAATAATTAGGCAGGCATGTAAGTTAATAAAAGAGGATTGAGAATTTTCTAGAAACCCATATGTTTCTGAGATGATTTCTATCAGTTGACTGTTTTCATAGCTTGACATGAATGTCTCCCATAGGCTCATGTATTCAAATATGTGGTCCCCAGCTGGCATTGATTGTTCAAGAAGTTATAGAACATTTGAGACATGGAGTCAAGCTACTAAATATTGGGATGAAGGCTCCAATGACCCTAGGTCAGGTCTTGCTGTTCTGTTTCTGGGTCTATAGCCATCATGTGAGCATACATTGTCATGGAGCTGCTGCATAACTCCCCCACTACAGTAAACCGAGAGCCTTGGAAATCATAAGCTAAAATCAGTCTTTCCTTAAGTTGATTCTATAGGGTACATCGGCCATGTGCCAGGAAAAGGAACACATGCAATAAGTATATATGAGCAGCCAGGATATCCACCAGGCAGTCTGTGCTCTTGATGCTCTTCCTGACAATATACTGAGGTGACAGCACTGTGGGCACCAACATCTTTCTTAAGTAGTGATGTAAAGTGCAAACTAATGTTAAAGTAAGCTTTCTGTAGTTGATTAATAGGTATAATTGGGCCTAATGCCTGAAAACTGGGTTTAATTACTGTTTAAAACCCTGTCACTAAAGCAACTGAATAATTGAATCTACTCTGCAAGATTTGCATCTTTCTGAGTTCTAATCCATGAGTGTGCCTTTCAGTAGTAACAAAGGAAAGAGATCTGTTTATTTTATAAAATCTTGCATCGTAGCCATTATAGGGAGAATTCGTTAGTGAGTAATGGTGAGACAGTTAAATAAGATATAATACCTGAACCTGAGATTTCACATGCAGAGAACTCTTCAAAACAGACTGCAAAGATTGCCTCACAGAGCTACCTACACACAAATCAGAGTACAGAGAGATCTTTCATTGTAATGTGATCTAATAGGGACTCCAAATGTTAAAACTATGACACTCATAGCCAGTATGGTTACAGTCATTTTCATCCAATCACATGAAAGAATAGACTATGTAGAATTCTGGAAATGTTTTGCTTATCAAGAGCAAGTGCACCCTCATCTACCAGCCGCACATTTCTACCACGTTGAAACAAAATTTTCTAAATTTTCTCACATGAAAACTGATGGTTTTAAGAAGCAATTTATGAGAACTTAACATGTCCTAAAGTCTTCTATTATTTAAAGTTAAATGATGCAATAATTCTGTCTCCCGGGAAATACAATACTTTAATAGTACAATGTCTTTTAAACTAAAATATTCTTAAGATTCTCTCTCTCCTCTCTCTCTCTCTCTCCTCTCTCTCCTCTCTCTCTCTCTCTCTGTCTCTCTCTCTCTGTCTCTCTCTGTCTCTCTCTCTCTCTCTCTCTCTCTCTCTCTCTCTGTGTGTGTGTGTGTGTGTGTGTGTGTGTATGTTTGTATTTATGCCAATATGTCAGGGTATAAGTGGAAGACGCAAGAAGGCATTGGATTCCCTGGATCTACAATTGCAGGCAGTTGTGTACTGCCCAGAATAGAAACTAGGAACTGATTTCTAGTTCTCTTGAAAAACAATCAGTTCTCTTAATTGTTGAGCCATCTCTCTGGAACCTAAAATACTAATAATTTGTTTATACAATGAAACCATAAAATCCAACACATTTAAGTTTCATTATTATCATGGTGGTGATGAAATTAGACTTTTCAGTTTCTCTCTTGGCTTATTTTTGGTCATGTATTATGTCACAGCAGAATATCATTTTTCCATTTGTCCCATCTTCAAAGGTTTTATGGGGCCATCAACATTATTTGTCTCTCCAGTCATTATCATGTCTACCTTTGTCAGCATTAATGACTTCTTCAATCGATCAATAAAGTTTTAGATTTTTCCAAACTATTTTAAACACAAAAATTAAAAATCTGTACAGAGTCAAAGCATTCATTCTAATCTTATTAATTTGTTTTTTATGTAGTTTTGGCTGCTAATGAACATTTGTTTCAACAATAACTCCACTTCTTCCAAGTAGACTTGGGGCTTGAAATAAATGATATTTGAAAAGATAGTGTGAGCAGAAAAGAAATGAGATTACTTCCTCTTTGACTCAGTATTTGCCCTTGTATTTCCCCGCTAGACACAATTATTACATCATTTAAGTCTCAATACACTGCCCACATTGCTAAATCGTGATAGCAAGCCACTGATAAAGTCTTTTGATTAATCGCAAACAGCTCCTGTAGATGTCAGCTTCCATTCACTTCAGGCATCTTGAAGCTCTTCGTCAGTGGCTTTGTATACCCCTCCAGTTAATTAAAGCTCCTGCAATCTGGGCATTGAGTTGAGCTGATGGGTGTCAGTACCTTCTGGAATAGGAAAGAGATGAGTCCATGAAGTATAAGGTGCCTGATATGACACCATATGAGTATTTACAGTAGGTTTATAAATGACATTTAAGGTTGAGGTCATCATATGACTTCTCCTTTTATTTGAGGAGTTGTCCAAATCCCCACTGCCAAAGTTCTTGCTCCTCACCAGCAAAGAACGAGTCCTATTGCAATTGTCTTATAGATTTGCTACTATTAATTAAAAGCTCCCTCTTTCCAGTTATCACTTTATAAAAATGAAATAATGTAATATAGTGGCTTTATGGAATTTGAAGATATTTTTAGGATGTGGAAGAAGTTAAGCCCCATTCTAAGATGTCATCTTCTACAAAAATCACATACAGTCACACTGACCCTTTTCTAGTCTATGGGCAGGAAGACTATTTGTTTAAGTTCATCTTTTTCACAGGATTACCATGGTCAACATAGGGGCAGATAGAGTAATATGCTAATAGGAGGCAAAACGCCTGGGCTCAGGTTCCACTAAGTCACTTCTGTTTGGGCAACTAATTGTTCACTTCTGTGTGTTCATCCATACCACCAGCAAATTGGGAACAAAACTGGTGTTGATAAATAAACTTTTAGAAATCAATAGGGTCAGGGGTAGTGGTGCATAGCTTTAATTCCAGCACTCAGGAGGCAGAGGCAGGCAGATTTCTGTGAATTAGAGGTTAATCTAGTCTATTAAGTGAGTTCCAGGACAGCCAGGTCAGTTACACAGAGACACCCTGTCTCAATAAGCCATATATGCACACACACTATTCCAAAGAAACACACTTATAATGAAATTATAAGCTTATAAATTTATAAGAAATCTAGAATGGAATCAACAACCAATTCTTTTATTCCAGCACTGCTGTGAATGTTCAAACCATTCTTGAAACTTTTTATCTAAAATTACCTTCTTAATCAGTTTGGAAATACTCACTGAAATAATTGATATAAATCAATGATGTTTTGTTGAAAACATCTACAAAATTTTAATTTATTACAAGATTATTCTTAATATCCAAGATACAGAATTAACTTAAACGTCTATCAGTGAACAAATAATTAAGGGAGACCAATTATATATATTTAGCTGCCAATTACAACACAGATGAACCTAGAATGCATTTTATCAAGTGAAATAAACCAAGCATAGAAAGACAACTTATATATGCTATCTAAAATTTGTTTAATTCATAGAAGCGGAATGTAGAAAGATGGTAACCGAAAAGTGGGAGGCCAAACTGTGGTAGAGATTTCTGTCAAAGTTACTGTGTTTCAGCCAGAAAAGAGAAATGGTAACTATAGTCACTAAGAGAACTGACTTGATTGACTGTTGTGATAAAAATTAAGACAATGCTTCAATTGCATGGCTTAGACAGACTCATACACAAACCATCATGTTAGATACTATAAGTATCTACAACTCTAGTTGTTAGATAAATAAAATAAAGGGAATCTTTTATCTTACACTTAGCACTTCAATTTTCACTCATAAATTAGTCTCTCCTTTGTTAATGTTTGAATATTAGAATTCTAGCTACCAAATTACAGCCTTTGACTCTTGTGGAAACTGTCTTCCGGCCAACAATGGTGGCCACACCTGGAATCCCAGAATGTGGAAGAAAAGAGCAGGGGAATTCTAAGTTCAAGATTATCTTAGTATACTCAATGATACTCAGGCCTGTGTTTACTCCACAATGAGACCACGTCTGACAAACAAGCAGAAACACGTCTCATTCTCTCATAAGAGTACATTTATGCTTGGTGCTGAGTACCTTTCCCGAATAAGTCCAAGTCATAGATATCTCCAGTGATGTAGTAGCAATTCACATTGACATGTCAAAGCAGCCCACTTCTGCTGTGGGAGAACGGAAGGAGAGGCAATAATATGGCAGTGTTCAAGGATGAGTTCCAAGAAAGCTTCGTTTATAAAACTGGGCAGAGTACAACCAATCTCAGGCTCAAACTCCATGACATGGTGAATGATTTGCATCAGTAAGAATAAGGATGAACTGAAGCAACATCATCCCTGAAGTATGAGAGACGCCCTTTTCTTCCCAATAGCTGAGATGCAATGGAAATAATAGGATTGCTAATTCTACAGAACAGTTTGTACTCTGGCTATAAGTGATTGGCCTTACAATTCCCTGATTTCATATCTCTCATCTGTAAAACGGGGCTAGCCTTCATTTTCACTAGAGTGTTTCTACAGATGAAATGTGACAAGGCATGGAGAGCCTATCTTATAGAGTTTGTGAAATCATTAGCTCTTTAGACCTCTCTCTAAGGACTTTGCAAAATCCCATACCCCAGAAGACAAATAAGTCACCATTACTGCTTGTCCACGGCATCCAAATGAGAAGGAGAGTCAGAATTCCCAAAATCATTTGCTAGAAATTAGACACCCAGAGAAAGAAATCCAGGTGCCTCTTCTCATAGAACTTCAGAACTGAAACCGACTCAAGAGGAGTCCAGCATTCTCATTTTACAGATAAGGAGTGAGGCTCCTCCAGATTAAATGACGTGCCCAAAGTCACTTAGCCACTCGGGGAAGGGTTCATCTTAGGACTCTCGGATCACATTCTTTTTTCAGCGTTTCCACACTACAGCATGAAGCCACCTCACTAGAGTGGTTTGCACACTAAGGAAGTGTTGAAGCATGTCCCTTCCTATTTGGCCCAGCTAGTAATACACGTTATAGTTAGCAAATGCAAAATTACTTCACCTGCTTGTACTGCAAAGGAATTGGCTCTGACCAACCACAGAGAAGTACAATCAGCAAGTGGGAAGGGTTTCCTATTGCACCTCCAGCGTATCAAGTGAGGCATTCAGAGGATAGACTGGCTTCCATTCATTGCTTGGGGTTGGGTTTCAGTGACCCCATTGCGCATGTACACCTGCATTCCTTCAGATCACACCCTGGAGAACCCAGGGTGCTACACACTGCTCGTGCCTGCTGATATACCTTAGAAAATGTCATGGCACTCACTGGAAGGCTTCTATGGCCTTTTGCAGACATTGAACAATGGCTTGACATTTTGAGCGGCTGGAAGCAAAGCTCCATGATGTCTACACTGGACATATTCTACATAATACCACTCTCGTGTGTTTCCCTTTGGGATTCCCCCTCTCCCTGTGACAGAAATACTAACCAAGTTCTCTACTTGGTCCTTAATAAACTTGACTTTTCTGGAGCAACATTAACTTTAATACGTGTTTCAGAAAATTTTAGCATTGAACACGTATTCTTTAGCTTTGGATTATTTTATTTTTATGTATATATGTCATAGAATCAAACATCTAGGAACCAATAGGCTTTTCAAATACCCCTAAAGTATAGAACTGTTCGCCTGCTGTGATGAGAGTGCTTGTCATTCCGGTCGAGTGCAAAAGTACGGAGATGCATTGTTTTTATCGTCTATGACATTTTTGCCATTTCATGTCTACTATAAATGCCATTTTATGTCTGCCTTAAATTCTCCATGCCAAGGAACATACCTACAAGATAGGTTTTTTAGAATCAATACTGAATTTGTTCATTTCTTTATTAACAAAAACCTCAATTTAATTAAATTCTTAGCATTCATGATCCATACTAATTGAAAAGGCTAATGCTCAAGGATGCTTTTACAATCCATTTATTTTTACATCGACATACTTTATGCAACAATTTAGTTTTCCTATCATTTCACACTGGATCTTACTCTGGAATTAAAATGTTCTGGCAAGCACAAGCCAATAAAATTAACTGTGTAGCGATCTATATGGGCTGTAAAGCAGTACTCACGTACACCTCCCTTTGTCATTAATGTTCTCCAACGGATCCCTGTGTTTAAAACACTGGTGGTTCACCAATATGGAGGTGAGGATCAATAGCAATGCAGACCCTAGATGACCATTTTGTGTACCTGAGTGGTTTTTTTTCCCTATGCAAAAGATCTTTCTGAATGTTTGGAATGAGAAGTTAGGCAGCTGGTATCGGATGACTTGTGGCATGGCCAAGCTGCCACTCCTTCACAGGCTCCCCTCATCCCAAGCCACATTTTCCATTAGGATGTTTCCATCAGGATCAAGTTCCTCTTTAAGAATAAGAGCCGATCATCTAGTCTTCCTGTTCCTCATGAAGGCAGCTTGAGAAAGCCCATAATCAGGAGAGGAATCAGAGGATGACTCAGTTCCTGCTAAACGTACTGGTGAAAGCAAGATCCACGGTCACTTCAGTCACTCTTCCCCATGTTTTCCTGCCGCAGAAGTTCCCTCCCCCACCTCTAAGGACTAAGGAATTAATACGCATAATATCTGGTGCCACTTCTTTGAGAGGTTGCAGGATCATATTCATAACATCTAATTCTAAATCGTGAGTGACTGTGTGCAACAAGAGTATAAAGGAGATTTTGAAGATAAATCAAAAGGGAACTCCTAAGAATTAAATCAGACATTTAGCTAATGAATCAGGAACATTTTAGGCGCCAGCTGCTGATCTCCTACTCTCAGTAATTGGTTTTTTATTTGGAGCTCATAAATATGCTTTAAAAAGTAAAGAAGGGCACGTGGAAGAGGCTCATTTATTATTATTCCAAATATGATTATTTCCCCATATTTCCTGAAGAGCCAGATTTATAAGCACGCCCCTCACCTGAAGCGATGAAAATATCACCAGTTTTAGGGTAAGCATCTGTCATGCAAACTTATTTGGGTTTCTGAGTTTGAGACAATATGGCTCTACTATTCTAATACTTTTGGATGCCCTCTTTGTTCCACTGATATCCATCTTGAATCACCATAGGGATTTATATGGTGATGAACATAATTTATGCCAAGGTGTTAATTTAAAAAGAAAGTACGTTGTTATGCTAAATTTGGTAGAATTTCATTCAGTATGGAAATATATTGAAGACACATAGATATTGCTAATTCGCAAAAGTACCAGTCTGAGATCATAAAGCAATAAAGCAAATTCAACTGAGAATTAACCCCCCCACACCCTTTTTTCACTCAGCCTTTGTAAAGAATCTTAACTTGGTTTCCTGGCTTGTTAATAAAAGACAAAAGTTCCTAAAAGCACAAGCTGTAAAAAATATTTGTAGACCCAAAGGAAACAAAAGCAAAGGGAACAATCAGCAAGCCAGTAGGTGCTACAATGAAAAAAAAAAAAGGAACACTATAAAACACCTTTTCAAAGGTTCTAATGTACAATATTTTAATACAAACAGTAACTAGTGTTACACCAGCTGCTCTCAGGTTTGCAAAATATATCAAAGTACAGCATATTGGAATGAGTCCTGAGTTTCCATTTACTTTATCTATCCAGACACATCAATTCTTTTTACTCCAGCCCGATAAAGTGGAACTACAGCAGACAAATGAGCTACCGGAGCTGACATAATGTGTTTGTCACAAAGAGGCGCTGGAGAGAGAAAAAAACATGACTTTGATGCTCGCTGAGGTTACTATTTTACAGTAGCACAAATTTAATTCTAACACAATGCTTGAAGTCACCATTCACTGTTTATGGGCTTGCGGTTTTGCTTCTTTTTTTCTCAGTACATTCTGCAATCTTTATGCAAGTAAACCCCACCCCTAGCAAAAATTAAGAAAGAAAAATAAGAGATTAGGAGTTCACATGTGAAGGCTGATTGATGAGTTCTTTGTGACAAGATAAAAAGTCCCCCGAGTTGTGGGCCAGAAGAGAGTGAGCAGGCTGAAGACAACTTTACACAATTCTAATTTTAAAGGAAGCTTAATTTGTGTTGAAATGATACCTGATTGCTGGAATAGTATTTGATTCTAAGCAAAAATTATACATCAAATGAATCAGATATAACTTTAAAAAGCTTTTCTTTCTTTTCATAAGACAGATAATTTCAAAAACAAAGGATCTGGTTTTAGTCCTAAACTGCCATGAAACATTTCTTTATTGTATCACTGGGCTTCTTTATCCAAGATAATTAATTCAACAGTCTTTCTTTAAGCTCAACAGACAGATGAAAATAGCATAGGTGGAATCTGCCCCTGGTAAACAGACATAGGGAAAATAAAACAATGGCTCTTGGAAACCAAACCTTCCAGCAGATGAGCAAACACTGCCTTGAACAATTAGAATGGGAAGATTCTTTCTCTGATACCTGGTACTATAGCAGCAAGGATTTTTTTCTTTTAATTTTGTTTCTTTTTAGTCTCTGTGAATCAGTCCCACAAATGAAGAACTGAATTGTGACAAATGAAACTAGGCATCGTGAGTCCAAATCAATAGATTAATTCCAGTCTGGCCGTAAAGCACATGTTAACATAATGGAATTCATGTAGAAGAAAAAACCATAGCCCTTCCAGAGATCTCTACAAATTAAAATATATCTCTTTAATCAAATGTTGGTGGAAATATATTAAGGAAGTTATAATGTTTTCATATCATAATACCATATTTGTATTCTATACTGAGTTAATTATTGTTCAGTAAAGTAATTAAAATAGCCCATGCTTTCTTGAATAATCCTTATTGTGTATCTTTTGGAATGACTGTTAATAATAGACAGCAACATTTACAACATACATTTCAACCCCTTTTCATAAAACACTAAATTACTGCCACATAAGTGGCCATCCACTAAACTCTATAAGCATTCTACAGATGTATCGAAGATTGCAAGTTTATGTGGATTACCACATTTGGGTTGAGAACAGCAGAGCATTCATGAAGAGGTGAATGGTAGCTACCAGGCAAGGGGGGAGGATGGGAAGGGCCACAGCACAACTAAGACCTAAGAGAAAATGGGTTAAGCGTACTGAGAAGTCCCAAGCCATGAATATGTGGTGGCATGGGAAATGTCATTGCTTTATTGTCTTTCTGCCATGAAAGCCTGGTCAAATTTAGCAAGCCGATGGTTTCTTGGAAGTTGAATCTATCTACTTTTTCAAATGTGGTTGAGCAAATTTTATTTGGATCTAATTTTGGGAGCAAGTATAAATAATGAGAAAAGGAGACAGGAAAGACAGTGTTAAAGCTACACTGTCCAGTTGTGGAAAAGCTAGAACAGTGCAGAACTTGGTGTCCATGAAGAAGGAAATGTCACTCTTTCCTGCAGGTTGTATTCTCTATCTTTGTGCAGACTGACTCTAAAGACTATGATGAGATTGAGCAAGCAATTCAGTTTCTACATAGCACTGAGGATGGGCATTTGTGTAACCAGAGACAAAACCTGTGAGCTTCTGTGAGTCTGGGAACATATTGACTCAAAATCTGTTGGTTGCCCATCAGGTGAAACGGTGAGACGATGAAGCCCGTGAATCACGTCAAAGGATGACCCAAGGCCAATAAGGCAATGAAGCAAGCTCAACATGCTCCAGGCCCTATTCTAATGCCCAACTTTCTGTCTGGTTGAGTGAGCTGTGTAAGGAACTGGTTACTCCTGGCTTTTCATATAATTGCTCCTCTGTCCCCATCTCAGTAGAAAAAGACCTAGCTGGTAGCAGCAACTTTTCTTAAATGAAGCTGCTCTGGGATGTACTTCCAAGTCTAACTGGTGAGACAATGAAATAAGTTGGGGTTCCTAAACTTTAACACAAATCTACCAACCTAGCCATCATAAGCATGAATAAAGTGGTGTCTTCCTGTCCTCATGAACATTCATCTTGGTCATGTTAATAATATTTTTATTCAGTAACTGAGGATCGAGGTCAAGTTTGACATATGACTTTTTTCAAATACATTCAACTAATACATGATAGAAAAAGTATTTGAACTTGAGTGCTTTTAGACTTAGTGCTAGATGACTCCCAGATTTCCTAGCATCCAGTCAAGACTAATTAATGAACACAGACATCTCAAAATCTTGGAACTATCAGGAAGAATTTGACAACAATAGAAATACTTAACTATTTTTGTGGAGATAACGATACTGACAGCAACAATAAGGCAACAAACAAATTTCACAGATACAGAGCATAGGCTTGGCAGGGTCAAAATGTTACACAAACACATTTTCTTTAAGGCAGAAATCCTAAATTAGTAGAAAAGTCATGAGGAAGAGAGCAGGAACGAATGTGTGTGGGCCTATCAAATAAGAAAATAAAATCTATGTTCTTTTTAATTTGTATATTCATTGAAAATATAATTAGACTCAGATAGAATTAACAGCCGTGCACAAGATAATAGAATGTAAAATTGACTTACCTATCCAAACTCCAAAGTTGGGAAGGTGTGAGGTAATGCATGCCACAGAATTTCCTTCACTATTTCAGAAGGAAGCCTGACATCCAGTGGCCTTCTGGAGTACTGCAGTTCTACTGGAAAATGGAGATTCATCATTTGATTATTATGCTCAATTCGCATGTTCTCCAAGAAATACTGGAAAACGCTTCCTAGTCTCCACTCAGTGTGGCAGGAGCCCTAGGGATAACGTGTTGAATCTTGCAGCAATCCACTGGTGCTGATAGTTGTGATCTGAGTTTATCCGGGCAATTAAATGTAAAATCCTTTCTAACAGTAGCTTCCAAGTGTGTGCCAAGGGAAGGTTACCAGGACAACGCTGTCACAGAAGCATTTTATTCTCCAGGTCTCTGAACTTGATGTTCCCATGTTTCACCTTGCAGGACACAGGTGCGCCATTGCTCTGGGGAAAGTGTCGCTGCTGCCATTTGGGCTGCTGAGCCAGAAGGCATGGTGCAATCTCTCTCTGGTGTTGCTAATGAGGATGAATGGAGAAAGGGGGGAACACAGGTGGTGACAGAAGACTGCAGAAAAAGACAACTCCGTGGTACTTGTAATCTCGGGGTGGTGGATCTGAATGCCAGGTGTTCTCTGTCTCCTCAGGTCATGTCAAGATCTGAGGCAATAAGCTGTAACGAGGCCAGGGCTTTATGTTTTACCGTTTTATAAGAATGAGCAAACACCCCTCCCAACCTAGCCCGCAAGATGATGCCCATGCATGAGGAAAACTTATTCCATCTTCTTTCATATTCTCTTGCAACACGAGACATAAAATTGTACCCCTCTAACCTTTGATTTTATGTTCACTTCAGTGGATAGTATGAAAAGCATTTCACAAACTATCAAAACAGATGGGTAAAGTTTTTGATTCTGTTATTTTTGAATGAAATTTTATTGACACAACCATCAAGAATGGTTTCACTCGCAATGTGCTTGACTCTACTTCCATGCAGCGAAAGCCCCAGAGGAAAAGCCAAGTTGATTATAAGACAAATGGTGGGAGACAGTGACATCTGGTGGATAAACGGGCCGTGATTTTAATGTAAGCATGGTTTAAATTGTGTGTATTGGAAGATGATATGCTGTGGAGGGGTTGATTGCCAGAATATTGCCAAATTCTAACACACAATGGGACTATGGTTTGCATTCATAATTCTGGGATTGAGCGCTGCAAAGCATGTTAGCAAGACTGCTAGAACTTAGTCACGTGGCAGATGAGGAAACTGAGTCAAGAACTTAACAGTGATCTCTATAATGATATTCTAGGGCAGGAACAGACATCTCAGGTTGGCAGGCAGGATCTTTCAGTCATATCCTGCTTCCTGATGAATAGCACATTCAGGAATATTTCATCATATATGGTAAGGTCCCTGAAAAGCGATGCTGCCTTGAGATAAGGGAACTCGAGCTCTACAGTGTCTCCTCAGACTACCCTGAGATTACCTACAAGGTGGAGAAATCCCAGACTTCTCATTATATCTATTAAGGTTGAAAAATTATTTCCGTTTGTGCCTCACAGGTGATGGAATCCTGAAAAGGAAGCTGGCATGCAGGGAGATAGAGGAACCCAATAGGAGCAACTGTAGATCCTCAGGCTTTGCTGCGTGATCTAGGCATCAATCGAGAGGTCAACTCACCAGAAATGGTACAAGTTCTTTTTATTCCATTTTTATTTAGTTCTTCAAGTGTCTATCTCTACATTCCATCAGTAAAACAAAGCTACCCTCTAAAGACTTGCTCAGTGAACAGGTGGTTACTGCATGAAGTGAGGGGGTTTTACAGTAGCGGCCTCCTTGTCTGATCCATGTAAGGCAGGAAATACAAATGTCAGCAAGCTTCCCTTAGATGCCAAGTGGATTGTGACTCATTCTTATGCCTGTTTCCTAATCTCATTGTGTATCTGCTACCTTTTTCCCAACTGTGGATCCCATCAATCCAGGGAAAATGCTTGCAACAAAGTCTTCCATGTCCTCCAGCTTTTGAAAGGCTACTGTCCAATCCTCTGCAGGATTCTCTGTCTTTCTCTTAAACCATGATAGCCTTTAACAAGTGGCCTTCATTTGCTACCTAGCAGGTCTCTAAGGGTCATGCCTTTGTTAAGTATCCCCAAATTGTAGCTGAATGGGGAGAGTGTTGCAGCTGTCCTGGGCATTTTTTTTAACTTAATTTATGTCAACACTAAGAGTAGGCACATGACTCTTTCTAGAGCTGTCCTCTTGGCTAGCCACAGCTTTGTTGAGTTTGCTTCATGGTACATAGTCACCCTGTGCCCAAACCTGCTTCTTCCTTTCCCTTATATTACAGACTTTATAGACAAAACAAAAATCAATGAAAGTAGGTCTATAGTCATATTAACCTTAGCCAAAATGATCTGTCAAAATGTAGCAGCTTGGACACCTGGGGCAATATGTCTTGTATCTGTGTTTTAAATTCATGTGATTACCATAAGGATGGCAACATTTGGGGCACATCTGGTTCAGCTTCTGGCTCAGTCTGCTAGTAAACACAGCTTCTCTGTCTTCTGTATTTAGCTGTAACTCACTCTATATGGATCTCGAATGCTATTTAAGCTGCTATTAGTTCTTGCCTTATGTCTGCTGTCTTTTGTTGGGATATCCACTCATTGAATCCTGCGGCTCTGCACTCTCAATGCTGCTATTACTTGATCATTAATCGAGAATTATAGCTGGTTAATTCCAGCATGGGACCTTGAGCTCTAAAAACCTGGTACTAGGTACCCATCTCACCAACTATGACTCATTTTCAACTCAGATATCCCTCTGATTTGATGCCCTGAGCCCTTTGACCTCAGGGTAGTCGCTGAAAGAGCCTGACTTCACACCACCTGGTGCTCTGTAGTGAGACTGGGTTCCATTCCAGCCTATTCATTGTTCTCTTCCATCAAGTGCAAGCCATCCGCAAGCTCTCCTTTCACTGATATTTCACTTCTGTCGCCATTAAAAGATATATTTTCCTCTTCGGACAGAGTCTTAATGATGAGATTGTTATTTGCCTAATAAAAACTTTTTGGGAAGCTTTCGGTTCTGATTTGCTTTGCTTTGATTAATTTCAGACATTTACATGGAGCACTTGCGCCCTCTATTGGCTACACTGGTTGAATTTCTCTTCTGTCTTTTTTACTCCCTAGTAAACAGAGTGGAGTGAGATCAAAGGCTTTATTGGAACAAATGCAGAATTAGGTAGGATCCTATTGTAAGAAGAATTCTACTCTACATGCAAACAGCAGAATTTCCACTTGAAGAACAGACAGTAGATAAGCTGATGTTTGAGAGATAATTAGAGCAAAACCAATATCCTCCTACAGGGACAATTCAGAATCTAGAGCGTGCTGATGTAAAGGAGAAAACTATTTTACTGGGCTGGAGAGATAGCTGCGTTAAAGTGTGACTGCCTAGCTTACGTGGAACTTTGGTTTTAATGCCAAGCACTGCATAAAACCCAGTGTAGTAGCACAATGGTTAAAATCCTAGTTCTTGGGAAGAAGAGGCAAGAGCATCTTAAGACATTCAAAGAGCTTCTTCACCTTCATAGTGAGTGTAGGGGCAGCCTTGATTATATGGGACATTGTAATAAGAAAGAAAGAGAGAGAAAAGAGGAAGGTGTGGGGAGAGGGAAGAAAGGAGGAAGGAAGGGGATAGAGAGGGGGAGAGAGATAGGAGAGGAGATGAGAGGAGAGAGAGAGAGAGAGAGAGAGAGAGAGAGAGAGAGAGAGAGAGAGAATGAGAATGAAATGGACAGATGTATTTTTTTCTTGGACACATGTTTGCTTGATGTTCTTCAATGCACCACAATTTTAATCCCAGAACAAAGATAGCCTACGAATTTACTGACACCCTACAAGTAGTTTTCATAAATAAATTGTATTTCACCGAGGAGAACTGCTTTGCCCTCCTAAGAAGCTGAGGTTCTACTTCATATACATCTACTGACTTAAACACAGTAAATGAAAGAAAATGAAGCTGAGCTGAGACACATAGATATGTCTGACTTTGATATTAACTGAGTGGGTATCGTGGTGATATATTACTGGAAAGACACCTAAGAAACTACAGGAAGAAAAATATGATGTTTATTAATAGGCAATGAGTGAATTTAAAGTTGGGGGAGTACCTATAAAATTGTGTGATGAGAGAATATAGTTTCATGTAGTTGGTGATCACTTCATTGAGTGTTCCATAATCAAATGTTACATAATCGCATTTTCCTTTCTACATTAGGTTTCTGTTTATTCGCCTGCAAACTGTCAGAAGTTATCTATCTTAGCAAGTGCTTGGGATCAGAGAACACTTCTTCAGGCTACTTAAGGCTAATAGTTCTTATTCAGTCTATCTATCCATAGCTAGAGTAGTCAGCTAGATCTTGCTGTTAACTGTAATAACAAAATAATGTTTTAAGTAGAAGCTGTATTACAGCAAGGACCCATTTACATCATGGCATGTAGCTGGAAAGGCCTTGGTGCCATCACCACTCTCCATGAGTGATTCGGAAAGCTGTGCTTTGTAAGGGGTCAGCATGGGTTGGAATATTGACCCAAGCTCTACCTTATGCTACTCCACAGCTCAGCTGCATAATTTATATAGTCCTCCTGTACAGCATAGCGTAAGATATATTGAATATTAAGATACATGGAGAATGAGGAGGAAGGAATGCTTCTTTCCAGCCATGAAAATAATGTCAAAAACCTATATTCATACTTCAGTCATATATGAGTTTTATTTAGCATAAGATCAGAAGATACATATACCACTTTTGATAGTTCCAAGACACTGAGCTGATTACTTAAATAATATTTGTGATTTCGAATAAAATATCATTTATTTTCACTATTTCCCAATGTTGTTACTTCTAAAATATTTAAATTTAAATCATACTGACTGTTAATATTAATTCCAAAAATCTGAGGATGTCTTTGAAGAAAAGAAAACAGCTGAATAGCTAATAGTACTTAACAATCGCAAACATCAGGAGAACCATACTGAGGAGTCCACCTTTCAGTGATTGGCACAATAGTGCAATTGATACTAACTGGTTTCAATGAGAAATGGCATAAAAAGGTCATTTGGAGTATCTTGTAGTGCTGTACACACCTGAAAACCTGAATTTGATACCTGGAACCCATATAAAGACAGAAGGATAGAACCAAATATTTATTTGGCTGCTGGAGGAATTTCTTCTACGACTAAACATGGGTGCTATGACATGTTTAACTATTGCATATATGTGTACAGACAGCAATAATATGTTGTTTATAAAAGTCAGTTCATTTATACTGTATAATTTATATTAATAACTTTTACAATTCCCATAAAAATATACTGTTTTCTAAGTGTAAAATATACTTTTCACATGAAGTATAATATCCTACCCACACAAAAGGCCTATGGCTTTAGAGAGGAAAATGATCAGCCAAATACCTCCATAAACATCCTGGGACCCAGACTGGGGGCACTTCCTGTTCTATCCTCTCTCCACCATACCACAATGCTTTGCTCAAGAGACAAACAAAGGGGTCTTTTAAATAGATAGGGGACCAGGGACCTTGCAAACAGATCTTTTACTCAGTGTTGGGTAAGGGAAGGAAACTGTTGAGGGTACTTTATTGGCAAATCAATAAATATAAATACGCAGAGATTTTCTCAGTTAAACTGACTTTGTTAGCAAAGTAAATACACAGCTAGGAAAGCTTTCTGGACTGAATAGGGAGCTACCGAGATTCCGAGTGGAGGATATAAAAACAGGAATAGCTGTTTTATGTTGACTAGAAGTGGACTTGCTGGACACCTTCCTGTTTCTGTCATGATGGGGATTTGCACTGGATTTGGGATTGACAAGCTATGGGATGATTTTCAAGACCTCTATTTCCATCAGTAGATTATTTCTTAGTGTGCCAATATTTATTTGGCTGCTGGAGGAATTTCTTGTAACTGCTTGTCTCTGTTTGATGCTTATCAGGAAGGATTTGGACCCGTCTTATACTTGTGAGACTCAGGAGAGTAACTTTCATCTTTCTGCCTGCAGACAAGCCATCACAGGATATTTCCCAGGCAGCTCATGGCATGGGTTTCTCTTCTTCACACTGTCTCGTTTATAGCAGTTGCGATAGAACCTGCAAAGGAAACTCAAAAGATTATTTGAAAACGTCAATGTTCTCTAATATTGAGGCATTCACTGTTCAAACCTCACAATCTGGGAGGAGGAGAGTGGTGTCATGCCTTTGACATGTTTAACCTGTTTGAGGTTGAATGAAATCACACTGGAAAAATAGCCTACAGAACTTACCTCTGATTATTGGTAGGCCATATTATAAAGAACTACAATGGGGATCCCCTTCGTTAATACAGAGCCAGGACGTAAAATGACAGAAGGAGAAAATTGTTGCTTTACATTTATTTAAGTTTAAGCAAATATAAGTCTAATGAAAGCATAAAGCTTTAAGACACAAATAGAAGATATAATAGAAAGCAATTCATCAGCAATTAGGAGGTCAGAAGGCTAATAACCAATATGCGTTTGCTACACTCCAATGCTTAACCCCTTTTAAACACAAGAATGCTTGGAAAGAGGACAACAGTAAATGGGCCTTATTATTGATAAACTATGAAGAATGTGGTTGACTTGTGAAATAATCCTAGGCTTACAGTGTCTGTACACACAGTAGATGGGCTTCTTACTTAGTATAAACCAGGCAGGACGCCTGGAGACTTGACAGCTCCTAGGTGCTTGGCAACAGAAAGATGTGCTTTCTGAGGACAGGTGGAAAAGGAAAAAGGAAGGGAATAGGAAAGATGTTTTAGCTATGCCAAATTACTTGTCTCACAATCCTGGGGAGGACCGAGGGAGTCAGAGCTGTTCACCTGATAGATGCCGGTCCTCCCCCCACGCCACCGAGAATAGACAGCAGGAAAAGGAATCCAAGCATCCAAGAGTAGAGGCATCTCTGAAAACAATAAGGCGGCTCTGCTTTCCAGTACTGGGAAAAATAACAGAAGTTAGACACTCCATCGTATATTATAGTTTCTATTGCAACCCTAACATTTTTCTCTAATTCTTGACATCTGAATTAGAGAAGCTTCAGAGAACTTTAATGTAGCTAAGAAAATTAGTACGTGCAGACTGAGAGTGCCAGGAAAGCTCAATAGGTGAGGCAGCCCAATATGTTTGGCAGATCTCCTCTACCTCTGTCTAGTGTGTGTTTGTGTGTGTGTGAGTGTGTATGTGAGTGTGTGTTAGTGTGTGAGTGTGTGAATGTGTGTGAGAGTGAGTGTGTATTTGTGTGTGTGTGAGTGGTGTGTGGGAATGAATGTCTGTGAGTGTGTGTGAGAGTGTGTGTGTGAGTGTGTGTGAGTGTGTGTGAGAGTGTGTGAGTGTGTATGTGTGAATGTGTGAGTGTGTATGTGTGAATGTGTGAGTGTGTGTGAGTGTGTATGTGTGAATGTGTGTGTGTGAGTGTGTGTGAGTGTGTGAGTGAGTGTGTGTGAGTGTGTGAGTGTATGTGTGAATGTGTGTGAGTGTGTGTGAGTGTGTGTGTGAGTGTGTGTGAGAGTGTGTGAGTGTGTATGTGTGAATGTGTGAGTGTGTGTGAGTGTGTGAGTGAGTGTGTGTGAGTGTGTGAGTGTGTGAGTGTATGTGTGAATGTGTGTGAGTGTGTGAGTGTGTGTGTGAGTGTGTGTGAGTGTGTGTGTGTGTGAGTGTGTGTGTGAGTGTGTGAGTGTGTGTGTGAGTGTGTGAGTGTGTGTGTGTGAGTGTGTGTGTGAATGTGTATGTGTGAATGTGTGTGAGTGTGTGTGTGAGTGTGTGAGTGTGTGTATGAGTGTGTGTGTGAGTGTGTGTTTGAGTGTGTATGTGTGAATGTGTGTGAGTGTGTGTGTGAGTGAGTGAGTGTGTGTGTGAGTGTGTGTGTGTGAGTGTGTATGTGTAAATGTGTGTGTGTGAGTGTGTGTGAGTGTGTATGTGTGAATGTGTGTGAGTGTGTGTGAGTGTGTGTGTGAGTGTGAATGTGTGTGAGTGTGTGTGAGTGTGAATGTGTGTGTGTTGTGTGTGCACACTTGCATGTGTTTATGTAAGTGTGGAAGCCAGGGCCAGAGGCAGGCAGATGTTGTGTATCTACTGGTTCATTCTCTACCCTATTCTCCTGAGAGAAGGTTTGTCACTGAACCTAGAGCTTACGGTTCTACTAGACTGGCTTCCTAGTGAATTCACAGAACTTGCTTTTTCCCTGCTCCCATTGCTGGGGTTAGAGATGCATGCCTCCCCCTCACCATACTTTTACATGAATGACGGGAATCTAAACTCAGATAATCACACTTGCACAGAAGACACTTTATTAACTGAACAATCTGCACAGACCTTTTATTTTTCTTCAGTTCCTTAGAAATGTATTTTATTGTCTAAAATTTTCTTTAAAGATCTTTAAAATATCTAAGGCAGAACATTTACTCTAGAAATTACATGAATTTACAGCAAATTTTCTAGTCAGAAAGTAAACATTTCAACAAAGCCACTTTCCAAACACAAATGTTTCTAATCGAACTAAGAAATACACTCACTGTGAACCTATGGGTTAATCTATTTAATATAGCAAATAAGGGATTTTGATAATGAACCAAAAAGATATCAGAAACTTCATATCATCTTGATATCCCCATATATACAATGATGATAATACTTTGAAAAATCATTCTTGAAATTTAAAAACATCTTGTATCAAATTCCTCCTTGATAGTCTCCTTGGCACTTTTGGCAGTGACTGTACTGGTAACCATGAGTGTAACTCCATTGAAAATGAGTTTCACTTCTCTTTGAGTCAAGCTAAGGGAATTTGCATGTGGCTCTTTGAGGAGCACTGATGCACTCCCGCCAAAGATCTTTCTATAACTATATCTTTCAGTCACTTGTATGGGATAAAGAAAGTTATAAAAGCCATATTGCAAGGAAATCAATGGATTGTTTTTTTTCACCATTGAAAAGAACTCTCTCACAGAGCAAACTTAATAATCACCCTTTCTTCTGCCTTTTCTTACTTTCCTTATGAGTCTTTGCATTTCAATTGTTGGTCAGAGCTGAGGTTAGCAAAGATAGAAAGAAATGACTAGCAATGACTTTGCTTCCCTCAAGTGCATCGAATTTCCTTTGTTAAAATCTAAGCTCTGTGCTGTCAAAGGGAAAAAAAAGGAAGAAGAGGGATTTTTGGATTTCACATTTTCACTTATATAAATTGGTTAAAATAGTTCCTTACTGGGAATAAAAACTCCATCCTATTCTGGGCCATGATGCATCTATATGTTTAACTTCTGTAATGTATTCTAAATTCTTAACTTCTCTATATTTTGTTTTATTTTAAGCATTCTTAAATTCTCTAGATTTTGTTTTATATAACAGAGGCCATATTAATTCCTACTCTAAAACTCTTATAATTGGCTCATGGAATAGGAAAGTGGCTGGGGGAAGACACTGAGTTCATGCCAAGGGATGGGGCATGAAACGGCAGTTGGGGAGTGGAGCAGATGAGAACAATAAGCAGGGGCACATATGGGTAAAGGTACTTGGATTATACTCACTTTATGTATGCTAACCTAAAGAAGGAATAAAGACTTTTTCTAGGCTAGAGAGATGGCTCAGTGAGTAGGAGCATGTGCCACCCAAGAATGAAGTACTGAGTTTTAACCCCTGCAACAGCCACATGAAAAGCCGAGCACTTTGAGGATCAGAGAGCAGAGCCAGGAGGATTACTGGATTGCTTATTTCTGGCTGCGGTGGTTTTAAAGAAAATGACTCATGCAAATCAAAACAGCTTTGAGATACCATCTTACACCTGTCAGAATGGATAAGATCAAAACCATCAAAGATAGCTTATGCTAGAGAGGATGTGGAGTAAGGGGAACACTCATCCATTGCTGGTGGGAATGCAAACTTGTGCAACCACTTTGGAAATCAGTGTAGCAGTTTCTCAGAATATTGGGTGACCACCTACCTCAGGATCCAGCAATACCACTCTCGGGAATATACCCAAAAGATGCTCAATCATACTAGAAAAGCATTTGTTCAGCTATGTTCATAGCAGCATTATTTGTAACAGCCAGAACCTGGAAACAACCTAGAATCCCCTCAATGGAAGAATGGATAAAGAAAGTGTGGCACATCTACACATTAGAGTACTACTCAGCAGTAAAAAACAATGACATCTTGAATTTTGCATGCAAATGGATGGAATTAGAAAACACTATCCTGAGTGAGATAACCCAGACCCAAAAATATGAATATGGTATGTACTAACTCATTAGTGGATACTAGCCATAAACAAAGGACATTGAGCCTATAGTTCATGATCCTAGAGAAGCTAAGTAATAAGGTGAACCCAAAGAAAAACATATATAGATCCACCTGGAAATTGGAAGCAGACAAGATCACCTGACAAAATTTGGGAGCATGGGGGCAAGAGATAGAAGGAAGGGGAGAAGGGGAAACAGTAGGGAGAAGGGGAGGGTTGGGGAGAGCTTGAGGGAATGGGATAATTGAGATGGAAGAAGGACAGATATGAGAACAAGGAAGGAGATATCTTGATTGAGGGAGCCATTTTGGGGTTATCAAAAAACCTGGCTCTAGAAAAATTCCCAGGAATCCACAGGGATGACCCCAGCTAGGACCCTAAGCAATAGAGAGGGTACCTGAACTGGCCTTGCCCTGTAGTCAGCTGATGGAAGGCAGAAGCTGGCAGATCTTTGTGTTCAAGGACAGTCTGTTCTACAGAGTGAGTTCCAGGATAAGCAGAGCTACACAGTAAGACCCTGTCTTGAAAAACAAAAAGCAAAATCAAACAAAAGAACAAACCTGAAATACATACTTATTGTTCCATGAGTTGTATCAGACATTTTAGGTTGGCTAGATAAATTCTTTTTTAATATACTGTTTAAATAAAATGTTTCATGTTCAGGGTTTCAAAAGCAATAGAGACATTCTTGCCATTTTTCTTGAACCCAACTCTTATAATATTACATTTACATTCTTCGCTTAAATGAACGATCTTTATTCTTTAAGTAAAAACCCAGCATACTTAATATGTAAAATCACATATACCTCCCACAGAAAGTAAGAATAAGTGAGCTGGGAACTAGTACAAAACCTTTCTTTGTTCTTGTTTGCACACAAGTCTGCAGCTTTCCAAGTGGGTCAGAATTCTGATGGGTCAGAATTGCACTCTGTGGTATATTCAGCTTTTGAAACACAGAGAAATGAGTAAAATTTATGGATGCATACTTTTCTTAGTGATAGATATAGTCACCATTATATTTCTTTTAAGTTGGAGTTGATATTCTGCCTCTATGAGACCTTGTCACCTTAAGAGTTTGTAGACCAGCAGTCCGCTTCAGGAGAGATACCCACAGCTCCTTATCTTATGGAAATTCCACAGTCTGTATTCACTAAGTCTGATGAGCATGGCATCATGAACAAAGAGGACCAGCATTGTGGTCTGTGCAGTGGTGAGCTCCAAAAGTCACTGTGCCGTGTTAAGTGTGAGACATGGAATTCACACTGCTCTGAGCATAACTTTCTATCTTTCTTGCTGAATGAAGATTCCTCGATTGGCTTAGAGCACATGGACCATGCAAACCATGTTGGTTACCATTTACAATTAATGGCAGTGCTATGTTCCACTCCTGTGGATTTCTTTTCAGAGTTCTGATGGGCATAGTAAGTGAAGATATTGTAAGACTTACCTTCCCAGAATCCAGCCATTCTTTCTGGTCACTGCCAATCTCTGCTTCACATATATATTTTTTTACAATGTAATATTTTGACTTACTACTTACTGATATAGTGGGACTTAGTTATGAGTTTCTATTTGAAGCTATTAAATAGATATTAAATTGCTTCATCAATGGTGGAATCTTTACCTCTTATTAACTTGGAAAACTACAGGTTTCAGTTCTAGTGCTTAGTATTCCTTTCCCAATTATATAATTGGGTCAAGAAGAAAGAGACAGAGGTGGGTTTGTATACTAGGTGAATAAAGCTTGGGGTAAGTTTTCTTTTGAACACTTTCATCTTTTGACTAACCCTTTTTTTTACACATACTATAATTCCTTGATTACAGTTTTGAAAATTTGCTTTCAATTCAACACAGATAATATATTTAATATTCCTCAAAATTCTGATTATTCAAGTTTTACATTGCATAGATATTTTGTGATGTGACTCTGAATCTGTGGATGAAAGATTAGGAAATGATAAACAACAAAAAAATTTACAGGGACTTTCATCATCACCATGGACCCTGTTTCTAATCAATAGTTTCCAGATCTGTAAATGAAAATTGATGTGGATAGTGGTTAGGAAAAGACAGCAAACTTCAGTATAGCTGCTGATACTTGTACAACTATATGTATTATCTATCTATAATACATGTATGATACAATTAAGGTACAGCTGTAAGTGTAGTTATACATTTGTTATGTATTTGCATATTAGCAATATCATAAGTTATAATAGAATACTATTATACTATGTGCTGTGATACAGTGTAATATGTTACTGTGTTGCATATTAAGCATATTTAAGTGTACTTATATGAATAAGGCATTATTTAAGCATGTAGATAATTTAAGCTATTTAGCTATATCTATAACTATTTACCACCACACATATATCCAACCTACACGGCAACTAAAATACATATGTATTAGTTTTTCAGTTAGCTAAAGTACCCAGAATCTGTTGGTTTAGTTTTTCACACTTCAGTGTCTTATACACATTCTCCAAACCAGGGTCCATGACTCTCAGAAAGTCAGAGCACTTGCAGAGATAAAGAGCTGTACCTAGGGCGCAAGACATTAACTGGTAGTAGTTCTAAGATTGCAAGCCACAACTTTGAGCAGCAAGATAATAATATGAAAAGCCATATCAAACTTGAGTCTACAGTACAAAGGGAGCACCCTGAAGTCTGAAGATGATTGAGCAAGAATAGCTATGCATGGGAGAATAGACAAAACTTCTATGTACTGGGATAATTAGCAGATAATATGTAGATACCCTGTCCCTAAGAAAGTAAAGCACAATTTCAGCTCTTTAGTGTGGTATGTGCTTATAAAAGGCAGAGTGTGGATAGAAGAGATGATGGGGGAGAAGTTATAGTTAGTCCTAACTGAGTTGGATTAGATTAGATTTTTTGCATGTGAATTTCATAGAAATGAAACTCTACCTCTGAGATGATACTCAACTCACTCACAAATCCAGTCTAATCAAAGATATAATAATAAGGTAAATTCTTCTTTTTAAATATTTATTTATTTTATATTTGGATCGCAGTTTCCCCTCCTTTTTTTCCCATAGCTTCTCCCCCTACCTCCCCTTTGCTTCCCCCACATCCACTCTTCTGCTGTATCTATTGAGAAAAAGGCAAGCCTCCCATTGTTATCCACAAAACATGGCATATCAAGTTCTATAGTGAGACTCACTCACCACCTCGCCTTGCTTGTGCAAGGCAATCCAGAATAAAGAATAGGTTTCCAAAAGTCATCAAAAAAAGTCAGAGATAGTCCTTGTTCCCACTTTTAGATGTCCCATAAGAAGACCGAGCTACACAGCTGTCACATAATAAGGCAAATTCTAATTGAAGGAGAGTTCACTATAATGTCTGGACAAAATTCCTCAGTTATTAAAGTCATCACAAACAAAGAGAGCTGAGGAAATAACTCATTCTACAGAAACAGAGATGCCAAGACTGAATGTGATTTGCTGTATTGATTAGGATTCTGACAGAAAACATTAGTTTGTCAAAAGAGAAAATAAGAATTTAACAGTAGGCTTGATATGAGACATTAGTAAGTTTTTAACTATAAGAAACAAATGACAGTAATATAAATACTTATATTAGTGATGCTGGGCAGAAAATTTAAAAGTGTGGTTTTTCTTTTTTTACTATTTTCACAATTTTTCCAGAATCTAAAACTATTTTAAATACTTACTGGACAAAATATAATTTACACATAATGATCAATGTTGTAATTAAATAAAAATAATTAATCCATTTAAAGTGGCATCATAAGTAATAAAATGAAAACAGATGACCAAAACATAGGTTGATTGTGCATTTAAATTTAAGAGTCCCTGAGAGGTAGTAAAGAAGATTAAAGTAAATGGATAAGACTACTGATTATTATATTGTTGATTCTTCCTGTAGTGATTTTTTATTGATCCAACACAATCTCCATTAAGATCCCACCAGGGCTTTTTATACAGATTGACAATCAATCCAAAAATTTTTATGAGTATGCAAATGTTTACAAAGACTGAAGCTTATTTTGTAAAAGGTTATAGCTGAAAAATAAATATTAATATAATTTCAAATCTGTCTATTTTAAGACACTGTTATTGATCCAAGAATGACTGTAGAAACACAAATAATATAGACAACAACTGAGTAACTAATGATGACAGTGTATAGAGAGTAGAAACATTAAACAAACGGTTGACATACGTCCTGGCCAGGACAAAGTAGGATGGCTCATGTTGTAATCAGGCTACCCAAAAAGATATGTAATTAAAATGTATGACTGGCAATTTATAGAATATCCTACTTAATGTGTTTGGATAGCAGCTGGTCATAGGTAGCTGAAGTTGAAGGGGTTAAATCCACAGGCAAGTGGGGTGTGCAGCTGCATTGCACCTCTACAATAGACAACTGGGGATTAAAAGAAGCAAACTATCCAATCATGTAATGATGTAGATGAGCCTTAAGACCTGAACCCCAAGTTAAAGAAGAAAAAAAAGGTTGCATTATGTATGACCATATTTATGTAAAGCTGCAGAAAAGATACATTTATAGACAATGATTTCCTAAAACTAGATATCAGTATTGACTGTAAATGATCTCCCATGGATTTTAGGCTGATAAAATTATTATGAAGTTGTATCCAAGTGGTATTACCACAACTTTGCATATTTACTAAAACCTTCAAAGGAGTGAAGTTTATGGTGTATGCTTTATGTGATAGAGCTTTTCAAAGAAATCACAATTATTCTATTTCAAATTTTTATGTCCTGGCTAAGAGGTTTTTTTCCCTTTTTAAAGGAAAGTGAAGATTGGAATGAAACAGTAACAAATTTCATCAACAAGTTGGTCTAAGAAAGACAAGAAAAAGTAAAAATTCATCTTAATATTCTTTAATGAAGGAATTCAGCACACAAGAACTTGCATTATTAAACCTGGGAAAACAGAGAGAACATGAAATTTTTGTGAATATACTATGCATTTAAGGATGGTGAAAAGATGAAGTGGAGTAAAAAAGGAGCTAGAAGCATTGCAAATCTTCTGTAAGGGCATATACTTTATGAAACCAGATTGCACATGGATGACCACAAGAATCTGTATATAAAACCGATCCCTCGTTAGATTTTGGTGCATATGGAAGGTGGTTTATAACCAGATTGTAAATCATGAATGTAGGACTAAATGTATAACCTTGGAAACACGAATCCAATGTGTTAGATCAATGGTTTCAACTGTACTAATGCTGAGGCCCTATTATTCAGTTCCTTGTGCTACAGTGACAGCAAATTTAAGCAAAGATTAAGCCAGAAAAAAATGCATGGGAGAAGGTTAGCAGGCTTTAAGGGGGAAGAAATCCACTATTTCAGAAATGTTTATTGACCTCATTAGTAAAGTTCTTAACGAATAAATTGTCTTAAATCAATGACATGCTTATTTTTCTTTTTGTCATGGCAAGGAGAGATGCCATTCCCCATTAAGAACAAAATTTTAGGATTGATGAGAAGGTTCAGTGGGTAAAGTGTATTCTATGCAAACGAGGGATATGAGTTTAAATTCTTAGACTCCAAATAAACTAGAATCCAAACAAAACCATAGTAGCACAGATATGTCATTTCAGTAGTTCCATGGCAAGATAAGAAGTGGAGAACCTCCATGATCCCAAGGGCCAGTAGCTTAGAAGAATCATTGGCAAGTCAACAAAGATACCCTGGCTCAGACCAAGTGGAAGGCATAGGCAATACCTGAAGGCTATGACTTTCTCACATGTGTTCTAGCACACACATGCCTGAAGTGACACATACAAGGACACAAATAACTCTGCCAGACATAATACATAGAAAAGCATTCAGAAGAATAAAACTTGTATTACAGATACACACACAAGTATTTCCACATTTATCAGCTTCTTTCCCATCAGACATGTTCAGACTGCAGCTGTCTAAACAAATGCTCCCTTCAGAAAGGATATAATCTCTTCACGGATATAGCTAGAGAATTAAAGTGGTATTCTGGAGGTTGTGTACATACCTCATGATGTACATAGCTCATTTATGTCTTCATTATGCCATGAACATCTGATGACCTAGCAAGAAATCCTTCTGTAAGGAATGAAAGCTTGCCTGATATTCATTAATCATCAATGAGCTTATTAAGCAAGACTTCTTAAAAATAAAGACTGAAGTGTTCCACAATATCATCAAAGTTCCACAATTTTATTATTTTTCTCCATTTCTCAAAAATACTGAAACTGGGGGATCACTTTCATTTCTTTCAATCACTGTTCTCTCGAGTTCTTTTCTTTAAGAAAATATGCTGTGTTCTTGTCATGTATGGCTTATGACATGAGAGCAATCAGTTACTTACATAGATTTTCTATATCAAATTCTCTCTCATCTCATAGAAAATATGATTTTCGTCACTTGCAAAACAAACAAAAGTACAGAGAAGTAAAGTACTAAATCCCAGTGAAGCTTTAGGGCATTAGGCTTCCTGCTATGAAGCAAGCTGATCAGAAAGCACGCACTTGTCAATAGTGGGTTCTCACAACAAGAGGAACTAAGATTCATTATCTGGGCTCATGTTCCAAATGCATGCTTTCAAGCAACTCATGACCTTCCTTTAACTAAGTGAAAAATAAACTCATATATTCAAAAATGAAGCTTTCAGAGGGCTGGAAAATTACAGATTTAAGATTAGAGTGTTATCAACATTATTGAAATATAAAATGCATAAAATAACTCAATGTTGGAGCTATAATGACAGTGATGGGACATTGCTGATACATTGTGTGCCCTAGTCACTGTTATGTTGCTGTGAACCAAGGCAACTTTTGTAACAGAAAGAATTCAATTAGGGACTTTACTACAGTTGCAAAGGTCAGTCCATTATCATCATGATCCTCATGGTGAGATCACAGCTTTGGAGCAGTAGTGGAAAGAGAGAGAGAGAGAGAGAGAGAGAGAGAGAGAGAGAGAGAGAGAGAGAGAGAGAGAGAGAGAGAGGACCTAGTATGAGCTTTATAACCTTAAAACCCATCAAGAGGGGCACATTTCCTCCAACAAGGCCAAACCTTCTAATCCTTCTAAACCTTCCAAACAGCTCTACTCCCTAGAAACCAAGCATTCAAGTACAGTTGTCTGGTGGGGGGGCATTCCCAAACCACCACACTGTGATATACTGAAAGCCAATGTTTGTTGCTAGGAGATGGCTAGTTTGTTTCCTGGCTGCCTAGAAGCTCAGACCAGAAATAATCACACAGAAACTATATTATTCAAAACACTTCTTAGCCCATTAGTTCTAGCTTCTTATTGGCTAGTTCTTACATATTAATTTAACCCGTTTCTGTTAATCTGTGTATCGTCACATGGCAGTGGCTCACTGGCAGAGTTTCAACAAGTCTGTCTATGGTGGCAGCTCCATGGTTTCTTCCTAACTCCTCCTTCTTTCTCCCAGCATTTAGTTTAGTTTTCTCCACCTACCTCTCTTCCCTGTGCAGGCCTGAGGCAGTTTCTTTATTAACCAGTGATATTCAAATCATACAGAGAAGAATCCCATATCATCTCCCCCTTCTGTTTAAAAAAAAAGGAAGGTTTTAACCTTAACACAGTAAAGTTACATATAACAAGATAGGTATCAAGCAAAAATTATAGTTACAATATTTATATCTACTTTATCTTTTATCATCACTAAAGAAAACTATGACTATCAATTCTTCAACTCCCTCAAAAACCCCAGAAGGATATAGTATTACCTAAGTAGGCTACTTCCAAAATTCTAGAATTGACAGAGACAACTCACTACCTGGCCAGTCACCCAAAGTTCTTCTGTATCGTTGGGGCATCCATCTTCAGCCTATTAGCCCATAGTATCCTGCAGACTTTTCCATGAAGCAGGAAATTTCAAAGACTGTTCTGCTTATATTGGCAGTTTGTCAGTCACTTTCTTCTGTGTCCTACAGAATGTTTAGGAAACTCTTTCATGAAGCAGGAACCCCAAAGGATCACCTCATCTTTAGGCAAGATCAGCAGTCATTTCTCCATGGGTCCTGCATATTCACAGTATCCAGGCAAGAAATGTTTCTTGCCCAAATGACTAACAAACTCCATGAGGAGCCTCTTTTATGCCCATCATCATCTTGAAGTAGTTGGTACTGCCAGAAGTAGATGTGTCTGATTGTCATGAAAATTCCTACATTTTTTAAAACATTTAAATGTCATATTCTGTAGTCTTTGAAAGGTTTGAAGAATACCTATCTACCTGAAATATATCTCTGTACATCTAGAAAACCCAACTAACATGACTACTAGCTTGATTATTATATATGATTATCAATTAACCTATATTTCTTAATTATATATTTTAAAATTAGCTACACTAACACAATACCTTAATCAAGACCAGAAATATATATATATATATATATATATATATATATATATATATATATATATATATATATATATATATATATAAATTGGCCTTAACTTTGTATCAATAAACCAAGACCCATACTCATGCAGACCTCTATAGCATATTCCCCTATAAATATAAACAAACATTTATAAACAATATTTGAGAATTTAGGTGTTTTTCTTTCTAAACTGCTTCCTGCTTTTGTTTGGCAAAGTAATTTTTGGGGGTGTTCATGGAGACCTTTCAGGGCATCGTGGTCCATCAAACCACATTAGCTTGGAATGAATCCACAGGTTCTCATCCTCTGTGAAAACAAAAAAAGAACCTCTTTTTTGATGTAGGAGGGTCTTCTATCTATCAGTTGCTTTCATTGGTTAATTAATAAAGAAAACTGCTTGGCCTGATATGTCATAACATACATAGGCAGGGAAAACAGAACAGAATTATGGAAGGAAGAAAGAAGAGTCAGGTAGACACCATGAAGCTCTGGCTTAAGATGAATGTAGGTTAGAATCTTTCCCGGTAAGCCACCACCTCGTCGTGCTACAAAGATTATTAGAAATGGGTTAATCAATATGTGAGAACTAGCCAATAAGAGGCTGGAACTAATGGACCAAGCAGTGTTTAAATAAATATAGGTTCTGTGTTATTATTTTGGGTAAAGCTAGCCAGGATTCAGGCAGGAACGCAGCCCGCTGCTTCTATTTTACAACATCTTTTTCTAAAGTAATATATCCTTAGACGCAAACTCTGGAGTCAAGATAGCTTTAAGGTATACATGTTGGTTTAGCTTAACAATTCCCAGAATCAAATGTCTCTCTACAGTCAAAAAATTCAAAGAAAACATAATAGTATACATAATTCAGACTCTCTGTGTATATTCCATCTTTACTTGGCTTATTCTTCCTTCACTCCTTTTAATCTATGACTGTCCATTCCAATCCTATGTACATTTGTCCAACACTGTGACCCATTTAGAGATCTTTTATTTCTGAATCTGTCCTATTGTGTATCTGTAATTCTTTACTGTCCAGGAATACTTCTTAAAATGCTAAGCTCTTCTTATGACCTTAAGTGGTACCATTGCTAGGGGAAATACATCAATGTCTGCTTGCTCTGCCCAGTACAACCTGGTGGAAGTCCATTCACCCCTCTGCAAGCTATGCATATTGTCCCAGTTTCAGGTATACAGCAGGTCTATTTTGAGCCATTAAGCAATTTGTAACACACTGCTTACAAACCCCATTTAAATGCTTGACCTCCTCAAAGAGCCAGAGGTTGCACTGGCAGCATGGCCCAGAAAGCCAGCATTTCAAAACAGTGTGGGTTTTTTTCTGCTACCTCTTAGTCAGGAAAACCTCTCTTAAAGGAACCTTGCCCCTGCTTGCTTCTACCACAAAGAACCCACCCCAGAAAACTATATTATTTAAAACAATGCTTGGCCCATTAGCTCTAGCTTCTTATTGGCTAACTCTTACATCTTAATTTAACTCATCCTTATTGCCCCTAATTAGTGTTTTTCTACTTTCTTTAGTTACATATTCATGCCAAATATGTGTGTGCATACTTATATATGGTTTTATGTAAATGTATAAAATCTAGAAACCAAAATAGAAAAAGACATTTATCTTTTTGAGACTGACAACTTACTCACTATGAATATCTCCAGTTGAGTCTATTTTCTTAAAAATAATATATCTCTATTTTTATTTATCCTGAGAAATTAACTGCTTGTGTATACATGCCAACTGTCATTTATCCATTTCTCAGTAAAGGGACAAATAGGCTGATCCTAAACTTAGTTGTTTTCAATAGGATTTCTATAAACATTGATTAACAAGTTTCTCTACCAGAGGCTAACCTGGACTTCTATGGGTTTTTGGTAATTTTCTGTCATTAAACTTTTATTAAAGATAAAAATTTTAATCCTTATAAATTTAGTGATACTTTTTTATCTAACTAAATATAACTTTGAATTGTAAAATCCAATATGTGACTTTTTACCATCAGATATTCAACTTGTAAATTTGATAGTACTTTTCCTTATTTTTGAGTTAAAAACTCATATAACTTTATGTTTTAATTTTGGAAGTTTAATCAGAAATATTCAACATTTATTTATTTCTAAGGCATTATGTACCTTAACTGACTGGATTAATTTTAAATATTTAAATCCATAGGAATGATTTTAAAAGCTATTACGTACTTAAATATACTTTGCTGAATTTAAAAAGTCTTGCATATTGTAGGTCACACAACATATCATAGAATGTTAACATATCTTCTCCTGTGTAATCAGTTACTTAATTTTGAACTAAATTTTAAATTAGCACACAAAGTATTGGGTTTCACTATGGCATTTTCTCATGTATTTTGTTCTCACTCACCTTCCTCCCTGACTGCTCTCCTCCATCCTTGTGGCCTGGTTGCTTGTCCCCTTTCTTCCCTCAAGTTTCCCAGCTTAAACCTTTACAGCACATACATCCTATTAACCTTCCCTATCTTAAAATATCTTTCCCTTCATTATTACCTTTTTTGTTTCAATACACACACACACACACACAGACACACACACACAGACACACACACACACACACACACACACAGAGAGAGAGAGAGAGAGAGAGAGAGAGAGAGAGAGAGAGAGAGAGAGAGAAGCACATATGTTCATTAAAACTCATATTCTACATATGAGAATCAACATGAATTTTTTTCTGTGTCTGGCTTGTACTAAACATAACACTTTTTAGTAACATTAATTTTCCTGAAAATTTATGCTTTTCTTCTTTCTTTATGGCTGAATAAAATTCCATTGTGTAAAAGTTTTACATTTTTTCCATTCATCTGTTAATAGATATCAAGGCTAGTCCTATTCTATGGATATTATGAAGTAATAATTATGGACTAATTCCGCTGTTGTGTTGAACTCTAAGCTCTTTGGATATGTACCGAGCAGTTGTTTGACTGTGTCATATGGCACTTCTATTTCTAGCTTTATAAGAAACCTCCTTGCTGGTTTCCACAGTGGCTGCACCAGTTTTCAGTGCCCCATTTGTGGGCAATAGACTTGTTTCAAAAACCCTCATCAAAGGTTGTCATTTGCTTTTTGATATTAGCCATTCTAAGTAAGATAAAACCCAGAGCAAGTTTGATTTATATTTCATTGATAGTTATAGATGTTGAACATTTTTGCAAATATTCATTGCCCATGTGTATTTTTTTTTTCGTTTAGGAACTAGATATTCAGTTCATGAGCCCTTTATTGATCGGAAGACTTTGGATTTTATGTTGTTTAAAATTTACAGTTCTTTCTAGATTCTGGCTTTTGATATTTAATTATTTAAAGCTTTCCATCCATTCTGTAGGCTGTCTCTGTACTGTAGTAATGGTTCTTTTGCTTTATGGAGATTTAGAATTTAGAATTAAATTCTAAAGATTTTAAAGATTGCATTAGTTAATTTTTGGCATTATTTTTGTGCTGTTGAAGTTCTTTTCAGAAATTCTTTGCTTGGGCCTATGTCTTTACATGTTCTATGTTTACCCAAATCAGTTTTAGTGTCTTGTGTCTTACTTTAAAGTCTTTGTCTTAGTTAGGGTTTCTATTGTTATGCAGAAATACCATGACCATGGCAACTCTTATTTAAAAAAACATTTAATTGGAGTGGCTCACTCACAGTTCAGAGGTTCAGTTCATTATCATCATGGTGGGACATGGCAGCATACAAGCACATATTGTGTTGGAAAAGTAACTGAGAGTCCTACTTCTTTCAGGCCACAGGAAGGGAATTTTCTCAGTCAACAGGAAGTGAACTGTCTCACTAGGCATTGTTTGAGCATATGAAACCTCAAAGTCTGACTCCACAGTGGCACACTTCCTCTAACAAGACAATCGTACCTACTCATAATGCCACTCTTTTTGGGGAGCATTTTCTTTCAAACCACCACAGTCTTTAATTTATGTTGTATATATCTTGTTTAAGGTAAGAAATATGGATGTAGTTCTATTCTTCCACAGGTGAGCAATCAGCTTGTTTTTGAAGCGGCTATCATTTATTCACTGTATGTTTCAGAACCTTTTTTTTTCAACTATAGGTGTCGCATCCACTTTAAGGTTCTCTGCTCTATCTCATTGGTTTGTGTACCTGTGATTGTGCCAGTTCTATCTATCATGTCTTTGTTACTACTTTGTAGCGTAATTTGAGCTTTGGTGTTGAGTTATCACAAGGATTACTTTTTCCGATTAGGATTGCTTTGCCTATCCAAAATATTTATATTTTATTTGAATTTTAGAATTTTTTAACTATTCATGTGAAGAATGTTGTTGGAAGCTTAATGGAGATTAACATTGAATCTACAGAGCACTTTTGATAATATAATTTTAACAAATTATTAACTAATACTAGTACTTCAAATCTATTAAGTGTGGGAATCTTTTAGATCATCTTCTAATATCATCTACAATTTTTTTGTTGTCTTAAACCTCTTTGCTTGGGTTTATTTTTAGGTTGATTTTTGTTTGTTTGTATTGTTTTAAAAAGTTGTGAACAGGACTTTACACATGTAGGCAGATATTGTTTGTTTGAATTCCTATTGTGCAGACCCAAATAATCACACAGAAACTATATTAATTGCAACACTGTTCTAACAATAGCTACGGCATCTTTCTAGTTAGCTCTTATATCTTAAATTAAGCCATTTCTTTAAATCTATGTATCACCATGTGGCTGTAGCCTGCCGGTAAGTTTCCAGGACATTTGTCTCCTTTGGCAGCTACATGGTGTCTCCCTGACTCTGCCTACTTTCTCTCTATAACTCTGTTTGGATTTCCTGCCTGGCTTTACTCCACTAAGCCGTTGTCTGAAACAGTTTCTTTAATAATAAATGACAACAAAACATATTCATAACTTACAGAGGGGAATCCTATATCATACTTATACCTTGTTTTGCTGTTTGTTTGTTTTTTTCTTGGTGAGTTTTTGGTTTATAGAAAACCTATTTATTTTTCTATGTTGATTTTTTTTTTTTTTTTTACTAATAGTGTTGATCAGGTCTAAGAGTTTTCTGTTCAAGTGTTTAGGGTCTTTTAAGTATGAGATCATGTAACATTAAATTGGTAAAACTTTGGATCCTTCCTTTCTTTTTTTGACACTCCCCTGTAACTTTATCTCTTTTTGTTCTAGCTAAGACTTTAAGAACTATATTTAATAGGAGTGGAGAGATGGTACATCCTTGTTGCATTTCAGAGTTTCATGGAAAAAGAGTTCTTTTCCGTATTTAGTATAATTTTGTTAAAGCCTTACCATCCATACCCTTATTATGCTAAGATATGTATTTAAGTCCTTGTTTCTTTAGAGCATTCATAATGAGGGGATGCTGAATATTGCCAAAGTGTCTCTCCTGCATCTCTAAAGATGTTCATGTGATTGCTGTCCTTAAGTCAGTTCACATGCTGTCTTGCATTTATTGATTTGGAAACTGATTTGAACTAGGCTTGCATCTCTGGGATGAATGCAAAACGAGATGAATGAACATTAGTCACAACGTATGATTTTATTAAGGTGTCCTTAGATACAGGTTTTCAGTATTTTATTGAGAGGCAATTTGTCTATTCCCTAGAGAAATTGTTTCATTATTTTACTTTTTTCTTTCCTGTACTTCCTTTTCCTTTGTGTTTTGGTACCAGTGTAAACCTAGTTTTGTAGGTAACTTCAGCAACATTCTTCCATGTCTATTTTATGGAATAGTTTCAGCAGAATTGATGGTAGATTGTCTTTGAACTCTTGGAAGAACTCAGCAGTGAATGGATCTGGTCCTAGGCTTTACTTTCCTGTGGAATTTTAAACAGTGCTTCATTTCATTGCATGATATCAGTCTGTTTCCGCAGCCAACAACCTCTTTTAAGGATATTAAAATGCTTCCAAGAGATTGTGGTTTGAAGAAATGGTCCAAACTTGCTATAAAATTCTGCTGTTTTCCAGGGCTGGGATTGTGCCTCCATGGGGGAATGCTTGTGTAGCCTGCTCAATGCCCTGCATTTGATTCCCTGTTCAACAAAAGCAATGAACAAGAACAAAACCATTGCTTATTTGTATTAACCTCATGTGTCCTGTGTTCCTACAATAGTGCAGGGACTTTATTTTTTCCCCTCCTTGGGTTTGAAGGAATTATTTGATTGTATGCCATGGACCCCATTTATTGAAACAGCTGAAAAGAAGAGAGAAATATACTTAGGAAAAAAATCTGTCTGAGCCAAAAATTGACCCCAAATGATTTCTAAACCTTTATTAGGAGCAAAAAAAAAATACAATACTGAAAGTATAGAAAGTCTGTTGTCTGGGCTTTGTTACTTGAACTTGTACCAAGTTCAAAGGCATTAACATATTGACCAATGTACCACACTACAAAAGTTAAGCTTAGTATTTCCTCCTGGGTAAAGGGAAGATATTAGATTAGATTGTCTGGACCTCTCTGCTTGGCTTTTGTTTTCTATAATTTTCACAGCAGGGCACAGGACACTGTTATTCACTGTCATTGAAACCACAGCGAGACCACGGGCACTGCTCACTCATGTGCTTCTGTCCAAAAACACCAGAAAAGGAAAAAAATGACCTCCTTCTTCTTTTCATTTATTAACTTTTGAAACTTTTCAACAGTAACACAGTATGCTAAGTATAATCCACTCTACACTTTACCCTGTTCACTGTATCTTCATTTTTCTCTCCCTTTCTCCATTCCTAATCCTCTTTCTTCCCTTAACTATGTTTCTCTTTTAATTTAACTTATGCGCATGTCTTTTTCTTTGTGACTGTTTAAGATTTAGGAACCATGGGAAAATGTACAGAGTTTTCTGCCGGGACTCTCTTAGTTCATTTCATATAGGCATCTCCATTCGCATTTATTTTCCCTGAAATAATATCATCTCAGTATTTACGACTAAAGAATAATTTTATTAAAACCACATTTTATTTATCCACTTATTTGTTGGTGGACACCTTAGTTAGTTCCATGACATACCTATTATGAACATGGCTGCAATAAATACTGATGTCCAACCCTGAATATAAGATGCTGACTTGATGTTTTTTGGGTACAACTCAGGAGTGGTATAAACAGGTCATATGGTAGATCTTTTAAATTTTTTCGAGAAATGTCCATATCAATTTCCATAGTGGTTGGAATATTTTACATTCTCAACAGCAGTACCTAAGTCCCTTCCTTTCCATATCTTTGCCAGCTTTTGTTGTAGTTTGTTTACATTCAGATTCTATTTTAAGTGACTTTTTAGACTTCTGCAATATTTCCACATATAAATATAACATGCTTTGATCATATTAACCCCCAAACTATTATTGTCTCCCCTTTCTGTCACTCCTCCCTTCCCCCAAACATATCAAAGCCTTCCGATTACCTTTTGTTGAGACCATAGAGGGCCGCATCACACCACAAACTCTTGCCGTTCATGTGAAAGGAGGAACAAGTAAGTCCAGGTGAATGTGGGGTTCAGAAGGACAGCATTGTGTGATGGTCTTGTCCTTAGAGAACAAAGGAGAAAACTAAACACTTTGAGAGTAAGAAAAACACGGGGTTTTTTACACATCTGTTTATTGCATAATCATAAATGAGACACACAGAGATGATAGGAAAGACCTCGTGAGTGTTATAAAACCTTAAATGCAGGCTGGAAAATGGGTCAGCTATTAAGACTATTGACTGCCTTTGCTGAGAACTTTTACTGGGTTCCCAGAACCCAAATGCAGTGGCTCCTCATAATGGCTCCCTCTTCTGACCTCTGTGCGCAGCCTCATAAACATATGCATATGCACACATGTACATAATTTAAAAAGTGAGGGAAAAAAAAACTCCAATACATCACACCCCAGGGAACTACTCTAATGGTTTAAAGGCATCTAAAATAGAGCGGGCACATTTTCAACCACCAGATGGCAGTCAAGTATAACTTGCCTACCAATTGCTGTCTTTATTATTAAATTCCTAAAAAATCAGTGTAAAAGGAAGCATTTTAAAAGTGGCCTTCTGTGAGCCAGAAGGTGAAATGTAAATGAGTTTAAGAATAAATCTGCTCACATCAGGAAAATACCATGCTATCTTTTTACTATCATTTTTTTGTCTCTAATTCATTCATTCACTTGTTGAAAAGCATATGCTATGAGATACTCACAGTTTTGCTTTTAAAATAAAAAAAAAGCATTACTGATATATAAACTACATACTGTGCAGCTCAGTAATCTGAAGGGGGCAGTTTAGTGCAGTTTGTTATACACAGAGCTATGCAACCCTTACCCTTCTCTAACTGCAGAACGTTTTCCACAAGCCCTCCTTGCAGGCAATCCCTGTTGCTTTTCTAGCATCCAGGCTCCGGTCCTGAGCCATCACTGATTTCCTTATTCAAGAGATTTTCTAATTCTAAACAGTCGTCTCATTTTAGACACAGCACCTTAACTGCCCATTGTATGTTAGAATGCGCAGGGTAGGGTCAGTATTTTCTTTCCCACAATTGTGAATAGTGTGGGAATGTTCTCACCTGCTCAGTAGTTTCTCCTCATTTTCTCATTCTGCGTACATGGAAGACAAAGGATGATTCAGGTTCTTTGCCAAAAGTAACAGAGCTTCTGGGGGGGGGGGGGCAGTATGGGTTCCTCTGAATTACACAGAGAGGAACACAGTGTTGGATTCCGGATTCCCATCAGCTGTGTGATCTTGGAGATATAGTCAAACCCAAACACAGTTTCAAACAATAGCACTGAAAATGCTCAATGCTGGATTCAAAGTCTGGAGTGCTAACCTATATGTTGAAAACATATGCTTGGCATATTACATATATAGTATTAGGTATATACTATGGCTTACTATATTTTAGTATAAAATCATATTTTAAAAGCCAATTTTTTAGAAAGCATCTATGTATGAGAATATGAGTTTCAAAATTTCTAATAAACTATATTATGTTATTAGTATAAATTGTTATTGGTATATTAATTATATGAATCTATCATTGTAATTTTAAATATAATAAACTAATGGACAGTTTTACACAGCTAGGGAGTAGAATTCTAAATAAGATCGAGGGAATTTATCTCTAAGCCTTAAGCATAGCAATATAAACTCATAAAAACTGATGGAGCATATGGCATATAAATTTTATTAACTTACAATTTCAATCTTGTTATATTAAGTGAAATAGAGCCGTATGAGTACTCAATTTTCAGAATAATTACAAATGAATCTTCCTAAGTCATCAATTTTGAAGAGTACTGTCATTCATTCAGTTTTAGCTCCTGTTTCCCATGGTATATGAGGAATGTTTGGTAATAAGATAAATGAAACTCATAAATCTCTGGTTATAATTAGTAAGAATTTTAGAAAATTTTTCATGTTTAAAATCATTGAGAATATTCTTTCACTTGAAAAAAACTGATTTTAAAAATCATACTTTTTATTTTTTTTATTATACCATTTTCGAAAATATGCTTCCTCCTGAAATATCAAAGATGCATATTGAAGATCAAAGACTGAGGAGAGACAGAGACCTGTGAACAGGCAGTTTGAAAGCAGTGTGCAAATCTCAAGTTCTCGGGGAAGATTCGAGAAGGAATATGGGTGTGAGTTATGGGTATGGTTTTTTACGAGTCTTTCTGGGAGTAGTTTTAATGGGCTACTAGAAATGAGGATGAAAAATCTCCAGTTCACTCAAATGGAAAGAAAACCTCTGTGAAGACTCACACACGTGAAAGCCTAGCAGATGCTGCAGCATGAACAGCGATGAAATATAGACAAGGAAATAAGATCGAAAAAGTAGAATTTAGGTAATGTGAGGCCTTCTTCATATTATGTTTTCAACATGGAGGCTATATGAAAAACTATCCATAGAGTAATGGCGTCATCAAATGTACTTTTCCTAAAGGCAGCATAATGAACTAAAACATAATGTCTGAAATATAATGCCTCTCTAAAATTAATGTGTTCAGATATAATCTCCAACGTGATGATATTTTGGAAGGTGACTCTGGGGAGGCAGTTAAGACATGGGGTTGAGGACCTCATACTGTGAAGTTCCTGAGGAAGAAGGGAAGATTTAAACAGCTGGATCAAACTCCCCCATTCTCCCTGTCTCTGAAATTCAGCCTGGAAGTAGACCTCACACCCAATCATGCTGGCACCTTCATTTCCAGCGTCCAGTCTCCAGACTGAGCAAAAGAAAGTCCTATTTGCAAGCAATGCACTTTATGTGATTTCTGACACTCGCCCACAATTAGACACATAGCCTTAATGGAACTTTTCAGAATAGAGTTGATGGATCTCGCTGATAGTCATCTGTCCAATTATGATACTGTTGCGATACTTTGTGGGAGAAAAAGTGCAGAGGTAAGGTAAAATATGGGAGAAAAACCCAGCTAACAGGGGAAATAATACAAGTAGAAGTGGTTAAAGTTGGTGATTCATTAAATATGGGAAAGGAGGGATTGTGAATTTTGATCCTAACCTTGGCGTTAGCTGCACTGACTCCATAGTAGGTGGTAGCATTGACAGTTTGGGGAATATATGAGAAGGAACAGGGGTGGAAGGGTCTGGAAAGAGATGTGAATGAGAACGATAAAGCTGAGGATCCAGTGAACCATCTAAGCACAACACTAACTGAAGAACTTAAGACAAATTAAGACTTAATTACAAAAGACAATAGATGTAAACTATTGTCAGGACTGAGAGGAAAGGGAACCTTTGTACATGGCTGTTGAGGATAAAAAGCAGTATAGTCATTATGGAAAAATCTCATGAAGATTCCTCAAAAAAATGAAGATAGTATTATCATATGTGCCAGCAATTCTTATGAAATTACAGCAGAATGTCAAGATTCCTGCACCTCTTAAGCTCATAGATGTGGTAGATGTTTGGGTGGGTCAACTTCTCTGATGCCATATATTTTATATAAAACATCTCATAATGCCAGGTCTGGTAATATAAGTATGGAATATCAGTTACTTGGAAGACTGAAGCAGGGGGGCTGTATATTCTAGGTCATCTTGAAGTTCAAGTGAGTCAAGGACAGCCTGGAGAACTTTGAGATTCTGCACTAGATTCCCATCCAGCAGCCCCTAGCAACTCCTAGGAAAACACATGAGACAAACACTGAAGAGAGAGTGAAAGAGAGAAGGGGAAAAAGGAGATGAGAGAAGAGGAGGGAGGGAGGGAGGAAAGGAGGGAGGGAGAAAAGGAGGGAGGGAGGGAGGGAGGGAGGGAGAGAGAGAGAGAGAGAGAGAGAGAGAGAGAGAGAGAGAGAGAGAGAGAGAGAGAGAATTTGTTTCCAAAGCCAAGAGTACCTAAAATTCCTTAGACTTCCAAACTGTTAACTGCCATCAGATGCTTTTAATTATGCTTTAATCACTTAATGATGTTGTTTCGACACAACCCTCAAGAGTCACCCACTGCCCTGTTAGCTTTGGCTATAGCAGATCATTCAAAGACTCTCAGATGCTACTTTCAAAAACTCTGAGCATTGTTAACCTACTGATTTGCACCGTTCGTTATTATCCTTCCATGAAGTGATCTTCTTAACGGGCTGACTCTGTAAACTGTTGTCTGATTGTGGAGCTTCGGACTTTGGTAATCCCGGCTCTCCAGTCTTTCAAGGGGGTTTTCATGTTGCCTTACAAAGTATGAGAGTTGCTATTGACCCAACTGATCCTGTTTCTTATGCGATGTCTGTGAAGGTAGACAGGAGACAGCTTTGATCGTTTTTCTTATTAAAGCTATGTCCCACGCTGGCAAATGGCACTTGAGCGGTTCCCCCATCCACTCTTCTTTCCCTTACTTTCTGCCAAGCAGGATGACTAATTCCACCCACACCTCCACTTCCAGCTTTATCACAGTCCCTTGTTGTCTCTAATGACATCAGCTTTTTATTGTCAGAATAATTTTCAAAGACAGCTTGGTTCCTTTTCAGTGCCTCTCCCCGGGGATGTTAATTACTTGGCTCCACCAAAAATACAGATTTGAAAACTTTATTTAATTGAATTCTCAGATTTTTATTTTCTGTGCTATAAATGTTTGGATTTTGTATGTGCTGAACAATAAGCAGATAATTCAAATGATAGCTTCTTTTTTACTCCAATAGTTATTAATTTTTCATACTCTAAATTTATGGCTGTGTTTTTACCACGCACCATTATTAGGAAATGGGAGAATAAAGTGAAATAAAGAACGAAGGGTTGGGGAGGGCTGGAGACTGGTAGGAAGACAGTGGAAAAGAAGAGAACTTGATTTTTCTCAAAGTTTATATGTGTATTTTTACTGCATGCCGTCCACAACTTTCATTTCAAAATCTCTTAACTAATGGAGTTCAGCAAAGAATTCTGGGCATTGATTGTCTCTTGTTAATAAAAATTGATTTGTTCAAAACAGTTATTTCATTGTGTGTGAAACAGAGAGACACACACAGATGGGGAGAGACACAGAGAGAGATCTACAGACTGAGAAAGATTCACGTGTGTGGGTGACTGGCGATCAGCAGAAGCTGGAGTTACAACTGATTATGAGCGGCTTGACATTTGTGCTGGGATCTGATCTCAGGTCCTAGGAAGGAGCAGCAAGCACTTCACTGCTGAGCTATCCCTCTGGTTCAATAAAGTTTGCTTTCGTTTCGCCTTTCCAAGGATTCCTAGCAATCCTGTCTCACTCTTAAATTCTTTCTTTCTTCCTTAAGAATGGCCCTCTCATCATTTTATCATGCCATAAGAAGGTCCTTATGGGAAGAACAGTCAAATAGAATTGACAAAGGGCCTTGATTACACAGAAATAAATGAAACTCAAGGTAATTTTAAACACAAGGACGTCAAAAGAAGGTAAGTATAAGAATTCTAGAGAAGTAGTGCACCCCTGTGCCTACATCACTACGTTTCCCCCGCCCCCCAAAGAAGTGTGGACAAGGATATGTGGCGGTGCAGGCAGTCATCCTGACAGGGTCTGGAATCACTCAGTACAAGCTCCAGGAATCAGTGAGGCCCTTCCGAGAGCCAAACAGCATTCTCTGGCTTGAGTCCTGGGTTGCATAAACAGGAGGGAGCTACCTGAGCAGGAATAATCATTTTGTCCTTCTTCCCTGCAGATGTGACCTGATGATCTGACTCAGACTCGCACCACAGTACATCTCTGTCATGACATCTTGCTGAGCTCAGATTATGACTCCCAGAGAGAGACCACCAGAGAGGCCCAGACTGTAATAAGCAAGGTTTAGTCAGCATAATACAAACATGTTTGGAACTCATCTCCATCCCCGTTACAACAAGTTAGAGAGGAGTTGTATCTCCTCTGTGTGGTAAGCTTTTAAAGGCATAACTACAAAGAGAATCTTTGTAGTTGCTTTGGCATGGGTACAAGGACTTTTGTTCCCTCCCATTCTGTTAAGTTAGCTTTTTCCTTGTTTTTAGAGCAAGGCCACTGTTCTTGAGTTAGGCCGTCTTTATCAGCCTGTACCAGGTGGCTAGCTGGGCTGAGCTAAGTGACCTTGTGCTCGGAATATCCTGGGTGGGAGAGGGGAAGGCCACTATCTTTCTGAGAAAACATTCTGCCAGGAAATTTCTTTTTGCCCCTTTGAGAATAAGGGGTGAGGATCCCACAGTCTGAGGCCTGTGTCCTCAAAGGCAGAGTCCAGTTTAGCTGTTTCTCCTTCAAGTTGTTTTTCTCGGGTAATTTTGGTCACAGTGACAGAAAATACATCTAAGGCAAACAGTTAATATCTTTAGCAGTTTGGAAATTTAAAAATAATTAATTGTTCTCATTTGTATATTTAATGGATTGAAATACGGTTATTATTGATATTTCTTGATCTAAACAACTTATACAACCAAAGACACAACATTGTAAAAGCATTATAGAATTCAGGGAGATCCTATAATATCAGCAGAGGGCAGCAGAGAGCTTCTCCATGTGCTTGCTGCGCAGCTGCCTTTATTTCTGCTATTTTAACTTTGTGTATACAGCAATCATGGAGCTGTCAAGCCGAATTAGCACAGAAATGCATGGAATCTATTTGATCTAAACCTCCTCCTCGTTCCCAAAAGTTCTGCAGTAGCACACTGAGTTATGAAAGAGGCATCTGCATGTGCAAAATTTGTTTCGTATAAAATATGAAAAGTCAAAGTAAAGCCATTTGCCTTTGGAGTTGCTTGAATTCTTTATATGGGAAACTCCTCCTTAAGTGATAAAATGAGACTTGGCCCAGGCTTCTTCTTTAGTTACTTAGCATTTACCAGTGTGTGTGTGTGTGTGTGTGTGTGTGTGTGTGTGTGTGTGTGTTGGACTAAACCTGCTCTAGGAAAAGTACGAATAAAAATCATTAATTTCCATTGTTAATTGACCCGTACAAGATATTTATGAGAAATATAAGTTTCAGGTAGAAAGAAAGAAAAAAGCATGAGAAAGCTAGTCTTAATATTTCTCAAGTCATTCAAACACCATGCAGGCTTTATGAAAGTGGAAGTTATTTTCATTGACTTTCTCTCATAAATGTCAAATAAGAAATTACATTTTGGATATTAAATAAAATAATGCTTCTGTTATTTCTTATTCTTTCATTTAGCTTTCATCAAATCTATGAAATTAAATACATAATGATGTCCTGGTTAGGTTACAATCTTTTCATGTTCTAGTACTGCCGTAAAGAGACTGAGTTAACTATTAAAATCCATAACATTTTAGGTGGGTTAGGGTGATGTTTCTGTTGTTGAAGCGCTGGCCATGCAGCATGGGGACTTGAGTTCAGATCTCCAGAACCCCCGTAAGAGCAGGGCATGATGGAATGCTTCTGTAACTCCAGGGCTGAGGGAGCAAAGACAAGGTGATACATGGAGCTCAATGGGAGTTATCCTCGATGATTGGTGAGCTGCTGTCTCAAAAGGTAAAGTAAACAGTGGTTGAGAAAGAGATACCCTAACTTCTGCATGTACATACATGCAACTGAATCTACTTTTACAGGTGCACACATCCATGTGAACACCCCATCCTCCTAAAGAATATAAATATATCTCAACCATATGTTTTAGGTTGTATGTGTTGAAAAGTTTGTAGTGTCCTGAGAAACCTGTGAGCAACAGGAGTTGAGGTCATTTAGACATCAAAGTGTTTTGTTAAAAGACGGCACAGTAGATTGTGAAATTACTGGGACTGAAGACAGGGGCTTGGAATACAGGAAACCATGAAATATACCTTACTTACATCTTGAAACAGACTCCATGAATCCAAGTTAGGAATGAAACCGCAGCTGCTCTCACTTCTGTTCCTAGGACCTACAACTAGTTTCCTTTTTTTTTGTAATTGTTTCTCTAGTGGGCAAATCGACAGGATCTAAAATCACCTAGGAGACAGCCTCTGCCTAGCCTGTGAGGAAATTTAGAAGAGGTTGAGGTAGTAGGTTTCTTCTTAACTGTGGGCTGGCTGAGTGGCCCCTTTCCACTGGTTGAGTCTTAGACTAAATAAAAAGAAGAAACTAAGTTAAACAGCTGCATTTAATTTTTTTCCTGCTTCCTAACTATGGATAGATCATGACTAGTCATGTCAAGCACCTGCTTCCACGAATGCCTAGTCATGATGCATTGCGCACCCTTAAAGTGTGAGCCAAAAACCTCGTTTCCTTCTTTAAGTTACTTTGATCATTTATCTTGTCCTAGTGATCAGGAAAATAAGAAAGCTACCATCCTCAACAAACCCACTTTATGTTTTTGAACCATCAGCTTCTCTTTTAAAAATTAAAGTTGGCCTGCTAATCACTAGCCTAGACAGTGTGTCCAAACTTTTGCTACAAGAGACATAGGGACAGCAAACTTTTGAGCTGTTATTAGTAACGAGGTGATAAGTTCTGTAATAAAATGTAGCAAATGCCCCACAGATGAAAAGTGATTTGTAGTAGTTAACAAAAGCAAGCAATGACATACATCTAAGCATACCCTCCTCACATGTCTACTCAAGGAGCATATACATGTAACTCTAAGTCAGGGACATTTAGTTTATATCTACAATTTTTAAGGTCGCTTGTTACCCTAAACCCCAGTTTTGTAATCATGATTTCATAGGCAGAGAGTTTATCAGAGTTCCCCATCAGTCTTTTGATGTCTATGGGAACCATGGTAAAGGCAAACTTTTCATTTCTGGTAATAGTAGTTTGTGTCTTTGTTATTATTTTCATAGTCAGTCTAACTAAATATAAATCCATTTTATATTCATTCCATAGAGTACAATTTTTATTGTCTTTATTATGTTTATGTTTTTAATTTCACTGACATCTGCCTTAATTTTGCATTTAAAATCTGTTTGCTTTAGGCTTCATATGTTCCTCCCCTAGTTTTCTAAAGTGGAAGACCAGCCTGGTAGTTTCAGGTCTTCTTTCTTTTCTAGAACAGCACACTCTTTCCATGTTATCAACTTCCCTCAACATGCTGCTTTTGCTGCACCCCATAAAGGTTGATGGATCTTCATTCTCATCCAGTTAGGATTTTCAGGCTACTTAATTCTTCTCTAGAATAGACTCAAGGTGGACTTGATAATCTTGGCTATGATCTATCCTGTTGAGTGTTCAATGTGAACTTGAAATTCTTGTGCACTCTTCTGAGGTTGGAAGGAATTTTCTATGGATGTCAATTATATAGTCCTTATTAATAGAGCTCTTTATTTTAATATTGGTCTGATTTCTCCATGTTCATTCATAAATTTCAGAGAGGTGAAATTTTCAACTATAACAAATTATTATATTGTTACTTGCTCTGTTGCTAGGTCATTACAAATAAAAACTTTGGAATAATCTTGGGAAATTTATAACCTTATTAGCATGCCATCCTTCTCTTTAACCTAAGTCACCTTCCATGTTTTGTGTTTAATAAATACAAAAGTCATACATACAACGGCTTCTTTTGGCTCATCCTACCATGGCATATGTCCTTAGATCCCTTTACTTTGACTTTCTCTATACATTCCAAGTGTGTGTTCTTATATGGAAAGTGTTGTTTCTTATGTACATGTTAAGTAACTGTTTTAATTGCTACAGTTGTTTTGGTTTAAAATAATTGTTGCTATATTTGGGTCAACATTTGTCATATCAGAATTTTTTTTTCAGCTATTGTGCTTGTTTATTGTATCTGATTTGATGCTCCTACCTTCTTTCTCCCAGTATTCAATATTAATTGATGATAATTATAATTAGCTTTTCCCATTTCTTCTAAAAAGCATAAATTATCCTTTTTGAAACAAATTTGAACAGTTGCTTCAAAGTTTGTCTTATAAAGTTTTCAAATAATCTAATTGAATGTTACTGTACTAATTTACAAATGGTGCAGTTACCAATTATCAACATCTATACTTCTCAGTTCTTACAACACTTCATTTCTTCATTTCAGTTTTTCCTTAATCATTATCCAACACATTGTTGATCTCATTCAAATCAAGATAGAAAATTGAAAGTAGTGGCTAGAGAGATGGTTCAGTGGTTAAGTGTGCTTGTAGCTTTTGCAGAGGGCCCAAGTTTTTTTTCCAGCATCATGTCAGGTGGCTTACAACATCCTGTAAAGCCAATTCCATGAGCTCCAATGCCCACGTCTAGCTACTGTGTATACCTTCATGCATGTGGTGCACATACATATACTTAGATACATGCACAAAATAAATAAATAAATAAATAAATACGCCTAAAAATAAACTAGAAATACTTTGCCATGTGTCTCTTCTTGAAGTGTCCTTTCCTTTACCCTCTACATAGCAATGTAAATTCTTTTTTTTAATTTTTTGTTTATTTTTTTTTAGTTGTTGAAAAAAATATTTCTGCCTCCTCTCCATTTCCGATTTCCCTCCCCCCACACATTGCCCCTCCCCCCTCTCCCTTCACCCTCTCCCCCTCCCCTCTACTCCATTCCCCCTCCCTCTCTGAATAAGCGTGGGATGAAACCGAACTTTCTGAACATGACAGACAATGAAGGCTGATGAAGCCAAGGACAATGGCACTAAATTTCAATCCTAATACATGAACTGGCTTTGTGGGAGCCTAGCCTGTTTGGATGCTCACCTTCCTGGTCCTGGATGGAAGTGGGAGGACCTTGGACGTCCCGCAGGGCAGGGAATCTGGACTGCTCTTCATTCTTGAGAGCAATGTAAATTCTTATAATTCTTTATTTGGATTTTTCCTGGAGTGTTTTTATTTGTTCATTTTTTTTTATCTCATCTACAAAAACAGGAAAAGAAAAAAAAATAATGAGCCAAATTTACCAGCACTATGTTTCTTTTTTATCCTTCCTTCCTTCCTTCCTTCCTTCCTTCCTTCCTTTCTTTCTTTCTTTCTTTCTTTCTTTCTTTCTTTCTTTCTTTCTTTCTGTCTTTTTCTTTCTTTCTTTCTTTCTTTCTTTCTTTCTTTCTTTCTTTCTTTCTTTCTTTCTTTCTTTCTTTCTTTCTTTCTTAAAGATTTCTGCCTCCTCCCCGCCACCGACTCCCATTTCCTTCCCCCTCCCCCAATTAAGTCCCCCTCCCTCATCAGCCCAAAGAGCAATCAGGGTTCCCTGCCCTATGGGAAGTCCAAGGACCACCCACCTCCATCCAAGTCTAGTAAGGTGAGCATCCAAACTGCCTAGGCTCCCACAAAGCCAGTACGTGCAGTAGGATCAAAAACCCATTGCTATTGTTCTTGAGTTCTCAATAGTCCTCATTGTTCGCTATGTTCAGCGAGTCCGGTTTTATCCCAGGCTTTTTCAGACCCAGGCCAGCTGGCCTTGGTGAGTTCCCTATAGAACATCCCTATTGTCTCAGTGTGTGGGTGCACCCCTGGCGGTCCTGAGTTCCTTGCTCATGCTCTCTCTCCTTCTGCTCCTGATTTGGACCTTGGGATTTCAGTCCGGTGCTCCAATGTGGGTCTCTGTCTCTGTCTCCTTTCATCCCCTGATGGAGGTTAATATTCAGGAGGATGCCTATATGTTGTTCTTTGGGTTCACCTTCTTATTTAGCTTCTCTAGGATCACGAATTATAGGCTCAATGTCCTTTATTTATGGCTAGAAACCAATTATGAGTGAGTACATCCCATGTTCCTCTTTTTGGGTCTGGCTTATCTCACTCAGGATAGTGTTTTCTATTTCTGTCCATTTGCATGCAATGTTCAAGAAGTCATTGTTTTTTACTGCTGAGTAGTACTCTAATATGTATATATTCCATACTTTCTTCATCCATTCTTCCATTGAAGGGCATCTAGGTTGTTTCCAGGTTCTGGCTATTACAAACAATGCTGCTATGAACATAGTTGAGCATATACTTTTGTTGTATGATAGGGCATCTCTTGGGTAAATTCCCAAGAGTGGTATTGCTGGGTCCAGGGGTAGGTTGATCCCGAATTTCCTGAGAAACCGCCACACTGATTTCCAAAGTGGTTGCACAATTTTGCATTCCCACCAGCTATGGGTGAGGGTACCCCTTCTTCCACAACCTCTCCAGCAAAGGCTATCATTGGTGTTTTTTATTTTAGCCATTCTGACTGACAGGTGTAAGATGGTATCTTAAAGTTGTCTTGATTTGCATTTCCCTGATCACTAAGAAAGTTGAGCATGACCTTAAGTGTCTTTTGGCCATTTAACTTCTGTTGAGAATTCTCTGTTCAGTTCAGTGCCCCATTTTATAATTGGGTTGATTAGCATTTTACAGTCTAGTTTCTTGAGTTCTCTATATATTTTGGAGATCAGACCTTTGTCAGTTGCGGGGTTGGTGAAGATCTTCTCCCAGTCATTAGATTTTGTCTTAGTGACAGTGTCCTTTCCTTTACCCTCTACATAGCAATGTAAATTCTTATAATTCTTTATTTGGATTTTTCTTTTTTTTTTTTTGGAGAGAGAGAGAGAGAGAGAGAGAGAGAGAGAGAGAGAGAGAGAGAGAATGTGTGTGTCTTTTTCACTTACAGGAACTTTTTTTGAATATGGAATTCTTCACTTTAGCTTTTTTCTTTAATACTAAATTCATAATATACTCTTTTCTTTACTACTTTTACTTTTCTATACTTCTTGCAAATTCAATTAATTTCAATGTATTTCTCACTCTTTTTCCTCTCTGTGTAATATTTTCCTTCTTTCTTTTTATTTTTTGGTTTCTGTCTTAGATATGTCTCAGTTTTTATATTTCTTACCTAGTGGTCTCTGAGCCAGAATCTTTGAATTTTATGTCTATAATTAATTTTGGTAAACTCTTGGCTTTTATTATTACAATTTGTTTTGCTCTTCCTTCTCATTTTGATGTTCCCATTATGCATACACCATTTTATGCTATTAATTCATTTTAACTTTCTTATAAAAGTATATTATAAAGTAACCGCAGCTGGAGCTAGTAACATATGCATGGTCACTGGTGTGAGGTTTTATAAGTTGGCCAGTGAATTTATGTTGAACAATGTCTCTTTTTAGGGTGAGGTGGCTGTTGTTGTTATAGATGTAATTCAAGAAGACTTAGGAGAAATTTCTAGTGCCAGTTTTTTCTTTCTTTTCTTTTCTTCTTTTTTGTTGTTTGTTTGTTT